>NC_135591.1:10891553-11504710 GCF_965152235.1 Eretmochelys imbricata
CTATTGGCTACTGATTCCCAAGGATAAAATGATGCCTCCTAGATCTCTTACCTCACCAGCAGACACACTCCCTCATGGTGAGTCTTGGGGTTTTCCAGAAGAATCCAAGTCCTCTGCTTCCTGAGCGCTCTCACCAGTCTCTCATTCCCACCCTTGAAAAGCACAGACTCTAATGCTTTGATAGAAAGCCTGGGGAAAGAGAGGCACAGAACTGCAGCAATCAGGAGGAAGGTGCCGCTTGAACAGAGAATCAGGAAGCTCCGGTTACGTCTCAGGTCTGCTGTTCAATTGACAGTTCATCCATTGGCAATGTCCTGGACACCAGTGTCCCTGGAAGGACTTGATGCCTGGAGGTAAGTTTCAGCCTCATACATCTCATAGGACTAGTTTTGCTAGGGACAAAATTTTGCAGTCATTTTTCTCTTTCTGCAAGCAGTATGGGCACTAGCAGAGTCCAGTGATATGGAAAAGATACATGATCAGGACCCAAAAACAGGGGGCATAGAGTGTGGTGATCACTAATGGACATTTTGGGGTCATATCTCCAGATATGAGGTGACAGAGTGCTGTGGGTTTGCACTTGAGTCAGCACTCTGGTCACTATTCATACTAATTCGGTTCCTCACTGAAGGCCTAATTGGATAGAGGTGTACCTGATTACGAGGTCAGATTGGGGCTAGTGAGTCAAGGAACCAATCATTCCATTAACAGGGAAACTGTATAAAAGGACATGGGCAGGAGCCCTTTGAGGGGAACAGAGAGAGAAAGAAACTTGGGTGACCAGATGTCCCGATATTTGGGGCTTTATTTTATAAAGGTGCCTATTCCCTCCCCCCCCGTCCTGATTTTTCACACTTGCTGTCTGGCCACCCTAAGAGAAACAGAAAGACAAAAAGCTAGGAGAGCATGACAAAGTGAGGTCTCTGAGTGGAAACACCTTACCCCCCACCCAACTTTTGGAGAAGAGTTTAGAAAGTTGAGATACAATATAAAAGTGCTATGTATTGGTAGGGGGATTAAATAGACTATACGTTGGTGTTTACAAGCAAAAAAGTCTCAACGCAGTCTGTGTTTGTGGAAGATGTGGGGGTGCAACACCCCTCTCTGTCACAGCTGGTGGCTCATCAGGGATTTCCCTGTTATCTATGCAAATGGAGAGCCTGTTGCAGAAGCCGGTGTAGAGGTTTGGCAGTCCGGGTGATGGAAGGAACACTGAAACGGGTGATGAAGCAGCAAAGAGAAGTGTAGAACAGGGGTTCTCAACCTTTCTGTTTCTGAGCCTCCCCCCCACCCTCAACATGCTAGAAATACTCCATGGCCCAGTTCCAGGCCTCTGCCCTGCCAGGCTTCAGAGTTTGGGGCTCCTGGCTCCAGATTTTAACCCCACAGGGTGCAGGGGCTCGGGGCTTTAGTGCAGGTGCTGGGCCTCAGGGCTCCAGCCCGGCTGTGCTCAAAGCTTCAGCTTTCTGCCCTGAGCCCCAGCTAGTCTAAAGCCAACCCTGCTTGGCAGACCCGCTAAAACTGGCCCGGTTGAGAACTGCTGGTGTAGAACAGTGGTCTCCAAACGTTTTGGCTCATGCACCCCCAGGGTGACCTGCCGCAGACGCGCCACCGATGGAAGACCTGCCGCAGGCGGGCCGCCAGAGGGGAGCACCAGCCGTGGACGTGCAGAGCTGCCGCCGAAGGGAAAATAACGGCGGAGTGCCGTCCGGTGGCGCTACTGCTGCCACGCACCCCCCCGGGATCATCCCGCGCACCCCAGTTTGGAGACCTCTGGTGTAGAAGACCCGACAGACCTTCCAACAATCCCAGCAGGCAGAAAAACAGCCTTTCCTTGCCTGGTAGGTTTAACAGCAAAAGAGTCGGCAGGAATTTATACGGGAGCAAGCCCAGGTCTGGCAACAACTCCTCCAAAGTTTGGTGAGTCCCGTGACAGGAAATGGAAACCAGGCACAGGAGAAAATTACATTGCATTACATTTGCATTGAAAATTACATTCTCAGGATCTGTGTCTCGGGACTAGTCACCAGGAAAGGTGACAAAATGGTTTTCTTTCAGGCAAGAAATATTTATCCATCTGTTTGTTTATATGTACATTAAGCATGTAGGGTTCACATTCAGTTGTGAGAACTTCAAAAAAGAAAAGTAGCAGGAAGTAGACAGGGGGTGGGGACCCAATTTTCGGGTACACATCGTCTGGGACATCTTTCACTTAGGAAGTAGATGGACAGCGAGTTTGCTTGATGAAAGAGGGGTCGCGATCAGGCTTGGTTGAGAACTTTGGGTGAGAAACATCTTTAGAGAGGAGGTTAACCTGTTGGTTAAGTTTAGTTTCTAGGAGCAGGTTATGATTTCATTTGAAATGTAACCATATTTTGCTTGCATTCTTACTCACGGTCACTGGAATCTCTGTTCTTTGATAATCTCGGTTCTTGTTTTCACTAGAAATATATCTAAGTGCTGTGTGTTTTGCAGTACAGAGTATAAGGAATAAAGTATCGAGTACAGAGTCTAAAGTAGAAGTAATAAACTGGTGTGTACTGTTCCATTGGGAACAGCAGGCCTGCCAATTCTGTGGGAGTTCAGTGGATAAAGGGCTGGACACTATATGGAATGGTCAGAAGACTCGGGGGTGGGTGTGTGCCTGTCATTAACCTGTACAAAGAGACTGAGGTCTGAGGAGGCCTGGGTGGTAGTGTTTGTTTTGCCAGAGCCTGGTAGTTTCCGGGAACTGACCCACAGCAGGCACAGACAAGACTTCCTCACTCGAAGGGCACATGGTGGTAAGGTGCCTCGTAACCCTGGGAACTCCTCGGGAGCGTCACACAACTCTACTGAAATTCTCTTTGTTTCTCTCCCTTCCTTCTTATTACCGGCAAGGGTTGCCCTCAGTAAGTTGTAGCCCTTCTCGGAATCGCCTCCGGCTGCTTCTCGTTGGCAAAGGCAGCTTTTGTCTGAGGGTTTGGCTGACCTGCTGCAGGAGAACAGGAAACAACTCTGGGAGCAGTTCCCGCACAGCTTTGCTCGACTGCAGGGCTGACACCACCTCAAAGATGGCACACGTTGCCTGAAAGGAGAGCATGGTAAAAAAGGAGATCTCTTCCCAACACCATCACACCCTCTCTCCCAGTCTGATATCTGCTGTACTAAATTCTCCCTTCTAACAGTAACTTGAATGACAACGAGCAACTTGCTTAACTCGTGGCTCAGTTTCCCACATCTGTACAAATGTGTATGACCTCCCAAAGCATGCTGTGAGTCCAAAGGAAGATTTGCAAAGCACTGTGAGAAACCTGGTCCAAAGACTTTCTAATGGCCAGATAGTATGAAGTAAATCAGTAACGTATCTAAAACTGCCATATTTGTTCCACAGACAGCAGAGCCGGACTCAGGGAAACAGTCCGTTAGAGGAGAAGTGCCCACACAGCACTATTATACCACACTTCCAGCTTTCCATCAGCAGGATTGTCACAGGGCACAGGAAAGCCTGAAAGACGTGTCTGTCATCTAACTTACTAAGAGAGGTTCAGCAGCTGCCAAATGTCTGTCAATTTCTGTCTCTGAGGTGATGCTGCCTTCTTTTCTTGTTGGAGTTTTTATCTTGTCTATTAGGGCTTGTAGGACTTGAATGGCCAGCAAAGGTTCTCCCCCCAGAGATCTCCACAGCTCAGCGGTGTCACTGCAGTTTAACAGAAGTTACAGGTGAGCCCTGGACACTTTTGTGGCTCCCACTGAATGTGTCATATTTTAGTAAAGACCAAATGTTCTCCTTGCCTATGATGAGAGAGTTAGGAGTCCTGTCCTCCTTCAACGCTCCTCGTGTTTAAATATTGAGTTTCCAGTTACAGAACTAAGTTAAGTGACCTAGTCTTCCTGCAGCCTGACCAATAATACCAGACTTCAGAAGGACAGGACACAGAGCGCCAACCTCACTTCCTGTTTTCTCCACTTCCCAGTCAATATGGAATCATGAGCATGTGGCTCCCAAAGAGCTAGGGTTTGGAAGGCAAGTGGATGAAAGAACAGCCAGATTCCTACTCGATGGACATACAACTATGAGAACGAATATTCATGGCCATCCTATGTCCCCTTCACAAATGATGTCCCTACCCTCTGTTTGCCAGAAGCTGGGACTGGGCAACAGGGGATGGATCACTTGACAATGACCTGTTGTGTTCATTTCCTCTGGGGCATGTGGCACTGGTCACGGTCGCAAGACAGACTACTGGGCTAGATGGCCTTTTGGTCTGACCCAGTATGGCTGTTCTTATGGTCTTAGATTCCAGCACTGATCACTGATAACTCAGTTAGGGATCTTTAAACGGAATGATGGATCTGCTTCCAGTCCACTTTTAAGTACCAAGGATGGCAACACTGCTCTAGCAGCCACACCCTCACTGATACCAAGCAGAGGTCTGATAATAATATTGGCCCTAGTCTTTGCAATCAGCCAGGGATTTGCACTTGAAGCTGTCATGCTACTAGGAAACCAACAGCCACTGCTCATTTCCAGAGTGAGCTCAATTCAGGCGTCTAGAGAGGTAGATGTTTCCAACAATACACTCCAGTTATACCAGTAAAGATAGGTCTTTAGGATGTCAAAGCAGCTATTCATGAATGGAAACAGAATGACACTTACTTTCTCTCCGCACCCCACCTTAACATGTTCTTGGACCTTCCTGCAGAAAGAGCCCTTAGGAATGATCCCAAACTGTCTGCTGCTTAAATGAAGCACTACATCTCCTAGTAAAGCTGTGGGATCCATGTTTTACCAAGATGAATGCAATAGGTAGCGGTATATACCTGTCCATCGGCAGACGTTTGCTGAGGAGGCTGGAGATCACTGCCTCTTGGTGATGGTGAGCTAGAATGGACACTGCCTCCACCAGGAACTGCCTCAAGCTGCCCTCCTGGATAGTAGGCATGTGGCGATATAGTATAGCCAGGATATCTGGCACCTGCAAGGAACAAAACCAGAAAGAAATGTCCCTTTTTCTTTCTCTCCAGTCACTCTACAGAATCAAAACCTTTATTTAGCCATTTGCTGCTTTTTCAGAAATGCCTCACTTCAAGGAGCAAATGTTCAAATACGTCTGCATAACTTGAACCCACACAAATTGCCCACACACAGCTGTAAAAATTAACCCTGACACACACATAGACATACCAGGTAATTTAATGTGGTGGTGCCCGGCTATGCATTACATAAACCAGTTCACATGCACAAAAGGCGGCTTTGCTTGCCCAGATTTTGCAGGTGTGATTTAAGCAGCCAAATCTGACCATTTGCCCCGAAGAATGCAGAGCTCATCAACAACCACATGCACAAAATATGCAAGTGCTTTAGACAGTGTGCAAATGCCTGGGACTATGAACAGGGGACTACCTCTCATATTCATTCCTAGCCCTTCACATCTTCAAAACACTGTGCAAACATGGCAGTTCTGCTGCGAGGGTTCCCTGTCCTGAGGCCTTTCACCAGCCTTGTTAGAAGATTTGTGGAGTGCTCCTTTCATCTAGCCCTAATCCGCTGGGCTCCAGAATAAGGCATATAAATAGTGGATCCCAAAGACACTGGAGTTTTCTCCCTCTCTCCTTCTCTTCTTAAAGGGTAGGTCTACACAGCAAAAAAATCCCACAGCAGTGAGTTTCAGAGCTCAGGTCAACCTGGGCCTGTGGGGCTTGCACGATGGGGCAAAAAGTGGAGCTGTTCCTGCTCGGGCTGGAGCCCAGGCTCAGAAACCTGGCAAGAGGCTGGCAGTAGTCCAGTGCTCTTTTTAATCCATGTAGCCCTTAGCCATAGGCCTCCTAATAACTGGAGGCCTCCAACTGCCAGTCATTCTGTCTTCTTGTCTTTTCCCCAGAGTCTGTTTTCTCAAGCCTTTCTTGGCTGAATACTGTGGCAACAAGCTAGACCAATAAATAACCAGCCATCTTCCTTTTCCCTTGGATTATCTCGGTCTACTGCTATTGATTCTGCCATTGCCTATCTTAGGGTAGGAACAGAGATGGAATCGACTCTATGTCCGAGGGGGAGAAACAGCAAGATTTTTCTTCCTTACACATGAGGGCAAAGATCAAAAAGCCTAGAGTTCAGGTAGAAAAGCTCTCCAGTTCCCAGTTTTACCTTGTCCAGCATGGCATCTCCACGCTCCTTCAGGATGATCTTCATCCATAGTCCAGCTGCCGTGGCACAGGTGGGGCTAGCAGACAGCAGACCACCCAATGTGGCCTCAATAAAGTCTGTGGCCTGTTCCGAAGGAAAGTACTCACTAACAACCTGGGAACAAATCAAAAACAGGAGAGACCGCAATGATGTTTGGCTCCAGCACTTTTAAAAATGGAAAAAAAGATACCTGCATCAGCAAATGGTGAATTAATCTCCTGTCTAGCTCGCCATTTGGGATTACAATTCTCTCTCTAGTCTATAGATTACATTTTTGTATTCTACACTAATGATATCAGGTTAGAGGCAAAGACTCTGTTGCAGTTAGCACAACATTGTACTGGATATGCAGGAGGTAAGTTTCCAGTTTGTAGTCTCTTACATACACTGCATCTTTTTACAGCATATAGAAGTCAGTCAAGAGAGGCGTGCACACAAATATCGGCGAAGGCAAACCCACAAGGTGACAGAATGAATCCTGGGTGGTTTCTCAGCTTGATGTTCCACTAACACAGTTTTTCTCCTGGATGGCTGGATGGCAGGGCCGGCTCCAGGCACCCGCCGAGGAAGCTCGTGCTTGGGGCGGCAGTCTGCAAGGGGCGGTGTTCCGGCTAAGCTTAGGGCAGCATGGGGGCTCTTTTATTTCATTATTTTTTGTGCTTCGCCGCTCCGGATCAGTGAAAAAGCAAGAGCCGGCCCTGCTGGATAGGTACATGTGTGTGCATCCGCGTGCGCATTTTCATGGGCGTGCAACATTCTGTGGAATCTGTTTTTTACGTGGCATTCAGAGCACACATCTATGAAAAGCATCTTGCTGGTTACTAGCAACCAATGCCCCTCTCCCACAGCTCGCTCCGAGTACGGAAAGGCATCATGAAAGAGCAAAGATCAAATGAACAGTGCCTGGTCACTTGCACATCCGCACAAGCTTTTTGAGTCAGTTACCCTGGCCATTTTGGAAGATGTGTGAAACAGAGCCTCGGGGTCTGGAGCTGTTAGTGCTTCACAGAGACATCTCAGCTCCTCCTCTGCTGAGCCCAGGTTTATGGACTGGCCTGGAGTGGAGAAAAGGAGAAAAAGTACTGTAACGATTAAGGAAACTGAACCCCTACTGCATGGATCTTCATACGGGAGGATCCATGTGCTATGTTGTCATCAGCATAGTGTAAAATCTTGGCCCCACTGAAGTCAATGGCAAAACTCCTGTTGACTGTAATGGAGTCGGGATTACACCCTAAAATGTCTGAACGTTAACAGTAGTGGTATGTTATTGTGAATGATCCAGGGCTGAACAAGCACTGTATTCAGCTTGGAGCAGCTTTCTGTGTGTGTCTGGTTTCAGTAGTCTCTCTGCTCTCACTATTTAAATCTAAGCTCCTATTCAAGTACAACTCATGCAAGTAGATCAGAGGTTCCAATTTAGAGGTGAATCCCTCCACCAAACTCTCCTTGTAAAAGAGATGGGGATAGACAAAAAACTTTGGCAAGAAACCCAGGCTCATCAGTCACTTCTAAACAATGCTGGGATTACTATGTTGTACATTTTCAAAGGCTGGAGTCCCTTATTCTGTTTCTGAATCACCAACACTGTTTTTAGGACTGATTAATAATAATTGGAAATAGGGTGACCAGTGGTCCCGATTTTATAGGGACAGTTCCCATTTTGGGGTCTTTTTCTCATATAGACTCCTATTACCCCCCCACCCCCTGTCCCGAGGTTTCACATTTGCTGTCTGGTCACCCTCATTGGAAATGGCCTTAAACGATAACCAAGCTCTATCCCTTAACATTTAACCATTAGGTGAAAAGAATATCCTACTCTTTCACAAAGGGGAAAATGGCCTCTACTTACTCCAATAGCTCTGAAGGCTCATGACAGAGGGCTGCTGGAAGAACTTTTTGTTTACAGAATTATTCCAGGAAACCCCTCCAATCCAGCCAGTGGCAGGGTAAAGAGAATGAAAATGTTTAGTACCAAGGGCTTGTCTCCATGGAGATATTCAAGAAAGCTGATCCACATTCATTTTCAAAATGCATTAGTTAAACTTCATTAAACACCTATGGGGACACACTTATTTAGAATTAAAGTGGCCTTCATTCAGGTTAGTTTCATCCATGGAATTCACTACAATTAATAAGGCCCATTTTAATTCAGAATCAGAGCATCCACACATGTGTTTAATGCCATTTACCTCATGCACTTTGAATGTACACCTTTAGTTCATTTGGATTAACTTTCCTTAGTGTCCCTGTGTAGACAAGCCCTAAGGAATTTAGCGCTTATCTACCTGTATGCAGACCATTTATTAGTTGTACAGTTCCCAAAAATGTGCTAGGCTCTTTACACATCAGAATCTTCTCTTCTAATGAGGTATTTATAAGATGCCCACCATTCAGTTATCTAAGCGACAACAGACAGGACAGAAAGAACTAGATAGGCAGACAAATGGAGATTACAACAGTGAAAGAAGGTGAAGAATTCCTTATACCTGCTAATGGTCTCCTCACCTTGTATACAGAGAAGGCAGCTGACACAGTCAACCACCCACTGATGGGACGTGGCCAGCGAATCACAGCTGTATGGTGCTATTAGTCTAATCAGAGATCCAAACCGATCAAAAGTTCCCTGAGTCTAATGAAAAAAGAACGAAGAACGAAGAATGAATGGTCTCCAGTTAGACTAGACTTCACTTGCCATCCTTATTGTTGAGACCAGTCAGCTCTGTGTTTTTGGGGAACCAGGGCGCAGTATCTAGCCTGTCTGACTCATGAAAGACATCCCCCGCCCCCACCTGCCTCTGTTTGAACCAAAACCCACCAGAGAAAAGGCTTGCAGAGAACAATGAAGGGTGTTGGGAGTCACACCTAGACCCCTCCTGAGAAGGGTGACAAGATTAAGACATCTCCATTTGCATACAGAATGAAGAACAGAGACAACTCCCCTAGCCTCATCTGCATGAAAGATGGGATAGGAATTAGCATGAAGAATGAGGAACAGAGAACCGCACTGAACTCTGGGACCAGAAAAGCAGGGACGCACTGCATCATGGGAATCCCTGCTCCAGATGCTAATGAACCTACACCTGCACACACCTAGCTCAGCAATTATCAGACCAATTCTAGTAATAAATCTTTATTATCCTAAAATACTGAAGCAGCCTAGTTGCCTTGTGAGCTCTCTGGAAAAAACCACCACCCATAGCCAAGAGTGATCAGCTCCTATTGTCTAGCCTAAAGAAAACCCTTGAAAACCCATCAGTTTACCCATAAACAAATCTAGTGTTCTCCCTTGAACCATTGTATTTTCTCTACAAAACCCCCTACCTATGCCCAAGTAAGGGTTCTGATGTATAGACCCAAACTCTGCTTCAGTTCCACTGGGATTCCATCTCCTGACTGATCGTGCTGGAGGCTCTGCCTGTCTCCAGCACTCAGGACCCTGAGCTACCACCATCACCTGGGAAGCCCACCCAGTTCAAGCCTCATGGAGTGGGTGAGATTCCCTCCCCCCTCGCCCCTCCGTTTCTTTTCTTCCTCAGGTATTAACCTTTCAAATGTAACCATTATGTTTGTTTAGCCCTCCTTGTGTAGTTATCACTATTATTCAATAAATAACTTTTATGGTTCAGCTGGTTGCTTCTCTCTCTCTCCCTCCAAATTTTACTCTGTATTTTCCGCTTCCCCCATTTACTCTGCAGCAACCCTTCTTTTACCTAAGCTAAAGATCCCGGTAGTTCCCAAAAATACTGTGGGGTTTGCTCATGAAGTGGGTTACTACCAGTACAATTGTAACGTGAAAGTGGGATGGGGACGTGTTAAACTTGGGGCACATAAGAGGGGAGCAGCTGGAGAGGTCTGAGCGGACCAGGTCAATCAGACTTGCTCTGCTAGTGCGTGCGTGCATGCATGTTCATCTCGTTCTAGGGCTGGAGGGACCTAGCCCTGGGGAACCTAGGTCCTGCAGGGTAGCTCCATTGGGAGGGGACTTGCAGAAGGAAGGAGTAGAGATCCATATGAACACACAAGTGACATAAGCAGCACATTAATAGAATTATAGACCCCCCCCCCCCAAGAAGAATAACCCTAATCAATGAGCTTACCCGAAAGTAACAGGCACATCTGGTAACATTGTGCCCCTGATTCCTGTACTGTACTGGGTAATGCACATTGGAAAACATAATCCCAATTGTACACACAAATGGATGGGGTCTAAATTAGCTGGTATCACTCAAGGAAGAGCCCTCAGAGTCATTGTGTACAGTTCTCTGAAAGCATCCGCTCAACATGCAGTCAAAAAAGCTAACAACATGTTAGGAACCCTTAGGAAAGGGATCGATAAGAAGACAGCAAATATCATTATGCCACGATATGAATCTACAGGACCCCCACACCTTGAATACTGCGTGCAGTTTTAGTCATCTCATCTCAAAAGATGTGTTAGAATGGGAAGAAATATGGAGAAGAGCAACAAAAATTAGGCCTATGGGATAACTTCTCACCCAAGGGAAATTAAAAAAAGAGCGACATTTCAGCTTGGAAAAGAGACGACTAAGAGGGAATATGCTAGAGGTCTATAAAATCACGACTGGTGTAGAGAAAGTCAATAAGGAAGTGTTATTTAGCCCTTCACCTAACACAAGACGAAGGGGTCCCCCAATGAAATTAATAGGCAGCAGGTTTAAAACAAACCAAAAGGAAGCATTTCTTCACACAATGCAGTCAGAAGACAGGATACTGGGCCAGATGAAACATTCTTTTGCGGGAGGCAGGTTAGCCATTCTTATGTTTTATGTTCTTAGCTGATTAAATAGAAATTTTCCTTTACCACCCTGGGAGCATAAGAACCAAGAATGCATTTGTGACACTGGCAGACCAGGCAACCTGTGTATGACCCATAATAACTTAACAAGAGGCACTTCCACTGTATCAAGACAGTTCACTTGCATGTGAATTTCAAAGAGATGGATTAGACTAGCAATCATCAACTCATTCAAAAATGAACTATAGATGCTAAGTGTATTTGTCTGTGTTGATCTATACTCGGTTAGAAGTTTCACAATGTAACCAAATTAGCTTGTAGATGCTCATTCCCTTTCAGGTCTTCAGCTCTGAAACCTGTCATTATGTATGCAAGGTGTTCAGTTAACCTTAAAATCAAAGATGTAAGACACTGCAGGAAACGAATAATTTCTACATTGTCTTCAGTTTAACTCTCTGTTTTATAATGGAAGAACGGCTAATCACCTTATACGAATGAGTAACTAGTTTACTGTGTATGCACAGGAAATAGAAGATTAGCTTCCAAGCAAAGTACAAGAGGCGATCTGCATTGCCTAGTCTTTCTCAGGGGAAGGTCCTGCTGTAACCATTTCTGTGAGGTAGGCTTGTCAGCCTGCTAGAATAGCTAGAAAAGAGAAGGCTCGGGCCTCATCCTGTCATCTCTAGAACGTGGAAAATGCATGGAAAAACTAACAGACTTTACATCTAAGCTGCCTTTGGATTCTGATCTGTTGGGATGATTCCAGAGAGACTTGTACAAGCCAGCAGTTTATTCCATCACTGTTGTGATCCTGAACTATGAACATTGACAGTCACTTGTATGGATATTGATCTTTTAACCATTTGTAACTCTCTTCTTTCTTTTAAGAAGAAATCTTCAATTTAGTTATTAAGGATTGGCTGGCAGCATGCTATTTGGGAAAGACCTGAGATTCACATTGACCTGGGGATAAGCATCTGGTCCTTTATGATGGGTGAACCTCACATATGATGAATCAGGTTTTCAGTAACCCCTCACTATATTAGACTGGGCTGTTTAGATGGGAGCCTAGGTCTGGAATGCCAAAAGGGGACTGTGTTTGGCATTTTGTTAACTAGGGTGGAAGCTCTTTTGCTGTTGACTTGGTGAATGTAATTCTAGAATAAGCCATCCGTTTGGGGGATTGTCTGCCCTCTACTTCTTGCAGTCTGCCCGGAGTGTGGTCACAGCATTGTTGTGTAAACCTCTCTCTTATGGAAGCAGAGGGATCTTAGTCACTTTGAGATCCCAGCTGCTGCCCTGGAAGCGTTTTTCATGCATTTGCGTTGAGTGTCAGATCGGATATAAGCAGGGAAGTCAGCTCAAGGAAGAGGAAGGCTATACTCACTGTGCTATGAACTGTCTCTTGATAGGTAGTCAGCAGCTGGATGGTGGCCTGCAAGGCCCTTTTTCTCTCCCACTCCTTCTCTGAATGGAGCCATGTCTCTAGTAGCTGTTGGTAGAGCAGGGGAATGGACAGAGTTGGTACCAGAAAATCCCTCCCAAAAGTTCCTCTTAAACAGGTTTAATTGTCACTAAAATCCCTCTCCAAAGCACCCGACCTCCATGGAGCAAAGGAATTACATGTTTAATGGAAGTGCCAGGGACCAGATTCACCTCTGAGTGATTGAAGCCAAAGGAGTTCCATGAGAGATGAATCTGGGCCCGTGTATGTGATGTCTCCTGTAGACTGTCTGATGGAAGCTGTCTACCACATTGCATGCTGTTTGATGTCTGCTGCTGTGTTCCGTTTCCTGGGCAACTTCTCCCACGTTGAGTGGCCAAATGACAGAGAGGAGAATTTCTTTTTATTAATTTGAAGAAGAGCAGAGAAGTCCCCCCCAGCCCAGCTCCTTTTAGAACTTCATTTTTATACTGAAGGTGCATCAAACTCCCCACCCCTCAGCTCTTCAAGATATTCTGTTCATGTCTGAGGAACAGGAAGTCTCCTCTGGATGAGTTTCCATACACAGGGTGTAACTCAATATGAATGAATTCCTCTTTGAAGAAGTGATCAGTTTCAACTGGTTCTCTTGGATTTGGCTACTGCAGTGGTGATTTTCTTGCCGGTCCAAGTAGTGTCAACTACATTGTAAGAAGTTGGTCCCAATCCAGCCCTGGCATAAAATGGCATAGCTTCTGTGGATTTCAGCGGGGCACATGCCTGCTTATCCCAGGAAGAATTTGGTGCTTTTTCCCCGACAATTCACTCCATTGTGGAAAATTCCTCCACAACTGAAGCTTGACCCCCTAAATCCCTGACTCTTCCCTGCAGTAACACAAGAAACAAACAAACAATCTCCACCATGGTTCAATGGTCTACTCACTTGAAACATTTCCTGGAACCAGTGTGCGGTTGGTTCTTCCTCCAGCAAAGTCTTCATTAGCTTGCCAAGGGCTTCCAAGGACTCTACGTACAGTGACTGAAACCAGAAGAGAAGGAGTGAGGCTCAGCACAGATAATTTGTGTGTGTGTGTGTGGGGCGGGGACTGGGGGCTGGGGAAAGCTAACCATAACCTTGCCAGGGAGGCCATGTGTGACTGCCATCACCCAGTGCCTGCTGGGCAGAAATACAGTGGATGGTGCCTCAGGAGAATTGTTGTCACATACCTGTATAGGCAGAGCATCCTTTGCTGTCTCACCTTCCTCTTTCATCATCTTCTCTAAGGGAGGGAGGGAAAACAAACTTTTGAAACACTGATGAAGGAGCTCATGGTTTGCCTCCGAGGTCAAAGATGGTTTGAGTTTGCTGGCAGAAGAAAGAGAGAGAGAGAAAAGTCATGCATTAGACTCAGTACCACCTCCAAGTAAAAGAAATGGGTCCAATGACTGGAGATTGTCCCAATCTAAAACCCCAAATGCAAACAACCCTTCACTTTGCAGCTGAGCACCTCTTTGCACCTCTATTAAGTATTGGCTCATCTAGAAGTAAAGCTAAAGCTTCAAGTCCCCTTTTTAGAGAAACCCACAAGCTTCCTTCCCCCTGCCAGCTAGCCAGACACCTCCCTCCTCATCTGAACTCTCCTCCATTGTACTGCATGTCCCACAACCTCCAAGCTTGTGTCTTTCAAGCACAAACCTCCAAATGGACACATTCAAACCCTCAAGAACTAAAGTTCTGCTGGTGAGCAGCATGTGAGCCAAACCCGGCAGGCATCAAACTGCTCCCAACCTGGCACTCCTGAATTAACAAAGAAGACGTCACAGTGCCAGGAAATATGGCAGAAAATAGCCTACCTCAGATGTCTAATGGCAAGAATTGCCTTGTAGCGAACTGGAGATGCCAGGGAATCCAGTGGTTCCTTTTTAATGAAGTCCTGAAATGCATGAATAGGGAAATGAAAAAAATGGGAAATGGATCTGAATGGCAGAGAGGCCTTCCTCTCACACCCTGAAACAGTGCCATGTGCCAGACCTGTATTAAACAGACACCGTGCTCGGCAGGCTCTCTGCCTCAGAAATGGACCGTAGGGCCATCTGCAGGCTATACAGAGGACAGAAAGATAACTCCCCACACACAAGCCATTCCTGCCCCTTACAGCCCACAATAGGTCGGCATCCCTGCCAAGCTCAGAGTGGACCCAGCAGCATTCTGGGTGCCGTGTAGGTAGCTCATGAGACTGCAGTGGTACAGTCACAGCCAATGGATAAAACAACATCGACCTGGAAAACCAGTCTTATTACATTATAACAAACTCCTTTGTACTTCAGTCCTCAAAGCTCCTAATCATTCACCAGCATGTAGCCAAGGAGCTCCAGTTTGTAAGAGAATTCGAACTTCTGGGAGTCTCTGGTCTCCAAAATGGCACAGCTAATCTCCGTGACATTCTGGATGAGGGTTAATTTTAGGTGCATGTCCTACATAATCCAGAAGGAGAAACAAGAGGATGTGGATGAGAAATGGAGAGAAGAACCAGAGTCTAGAAGATAAAGATCAGGAATTAAATTTAGCCACAGGAGAGGAGAGAGGTGTCCACAGACCCCAGAAGGCAGAGGACCCTGGCTCTGCACCCACCTCAGAAGAAGAGAAAACCCAGGTTCATGAAAGAAATCCAGGGCCACTTACACCAGAGCAGCCAGGACCCCTACTTGATGTAGCAAGGAAATCAAACTCTGTCCAATTTCAACAAGCAACTTGTGGATAGAAAAGGCAAGAGCTGAGGGCAGATTATTTAGAATTTACCTTCTTTGTAACAGCGATGCCCAGCACTTGAAAAACGAAATGCAAAACAGCTATTAGCAATGTCTATAGTCCCACATAACACACATCCTCAAAATGGCCTGGCTGGTGAATATGGAGCAGAGAGAAATCATGATTGTTAAATCTTCCAAAAGGCAGGAAATGTATCCAGAAGGGGTGTTTTGCAGAGGTCAAGATCAGGGGCCATCCTACGGAATATTTGCATTTGTGAACTTCTGGAAGATATCCGTTTGGTTCAACTCTGATCAACTTTTTTGACAAAGGCTAAATGAGATTCTCACTTAGACAGGGCAGAATTGAATGGCAAAGTGACGTGGCGAGGTTGCACTGAGAGGAGAGTCAGTACCAGCAGTCAGACAGCTAGGGAACAGAAATAACGAGCACACAGACAAACAAGATGACAGAGAAGAGGTAAGGGAAGTAGTAAGTCCAAGAAACAGAGTGACAGCAAAGAAACTAAATACAAGTTAGCACCATTCTCTCTTGGGTAGCAAAAGATAGAGCTAGATACACATACATATTAGGGGAGTTAGAGTGTTATTCTGAATAGCCTAGTGTGACTCCATGTGAATTACTGTGCAGCTGTGCTCAACAGAATTTCAGAAGAATATAGAAAAACTAGAGAAAACACAAAGAAGAGCAACAATAGTGACACAGCATGTGACAGCTCACGCTCCATCCATTACAGTTTTAAATTTGAGACATGTGACAAATTATTGCTCAAGGGAGCGTTTTAGAAAATACAAGCCCTCTCTCTATAAACTCAGAGGCAATGCTATAACTTCAGGGTAATGCCCCTCACAGTTGTCACGCAAAAGCTCTTACCTGACAACTGGTTCTGTAATGGTGAATGACGTTCCTTGTGATGTCTGCCTCTACTCGGGAGAGAAGCTGCTCTTTTGGAGCATGGACAGCCACGTTGCTGTATGTCAGCATCAGGGTGCTGCGAGTCTTGCCTCTTGTCCCATGGTGGTAGTCCTAGACAATAGGAAACATCACTAGAGACAAGTTCTTCTGATTCATTTGGCCTTGGAATGAATCAAACATTGGTGGAGCCGGGCCCCCGAGCCTTGAATACTGCTGGAGCCCGGGCACCATGAGCCCATAGAACTCGCCGCCCCGTCGCCATCATTCCCACTGGGTAACTCTGACCCAGAGAGCCGAAAAGGCTGAACCGACAGCAGTGGAGTACACGGGAGCTTAGTCATTGATACTGGTGGGTACAAGATCAGGCGCTAAATGTCTTGCCTAAGGCTGCACAGTGAGTAAATGGCAGAGCCAGCAATGGGAGCCCAGAGGCCTAGTCTCCTGCTCTATCCTTTAGATCAGTGGTGTTCAACCAGGGGGACTTCTGTACCCCTGAGGGTCTGCAGGGGTCTTCCAGGGGGTATATCAACTCATCTAGATATTTGCCTAGTTTTACAGCAGACGACAAAGAAAGCACTTGCAAAGTTACTAACTCAAATTTCATACAATGGCTTCTTTAGACTACTCTATATACTGCACACTGAAATGCAGGTGCAATATTTAGATTCCAGTTGATTTATTTTCTAATTCTAGGGCAAAAATGGGAAAACAAGCAGTCTTTTTTCAGGACACTTTTATAATTTTATGCCTGATTTTGTAAGCAAGTAGTTTTTAAGTGAGGTGAAATTTGGGGTACACAAGACAAATCAGACTGCTGAAAGGGGGACACTAATCTGGAAAGGTTGAGAACCACTGCTCTAATCAGAGGTTCCCTAATTGTCATCCGTAGACCACTGGTGGTCTACCTAAAGCGGGTTGGTAAGCCACATGTTGCTTGCAACACCTCCTCATTTCCAGCTACTAACCTGGAATAAAAAACAGCTAAAAATACCTTCAATGCTTTTCCATGCAAGCAACTGATGTAGTTCCCACACATTGTGCATGGGAGGGGCGCTCAAGCCATGAGACATCAGACGATAAAAGCTCCACATTGTGCTCCTCTCTGCTTAACGGCCGGCATCACGTAGAACGCAGACATTGGGGGACAACGCTAGCTGACCGGAGCAGACACTACCACGAGGCTGCTGCCCCTGCTTCAGAGGGAGAGGAAGTTTGAGAGAACCCCCTGGCTCCTTTACCTTCAGGCGGCTGACGAACCCAGAAATCTTAACCTGGCTCATTGCAGCCCCAAACTCCTGAAGTGCCTTCAAGGTGAGGTCCAAGCGGCTCGCAGCACAGACTACGAGGATGGAAACGACTCCCTGTCACCCAAGAGAAATACAGGTTAGGATCGAACCAGGTGTCTGATAGAGCCCACGAGTCCATTCCTTTCACCCAAAGTGGTGTAAAGTGCCAATCAGGCCTGAGACACATGGGGAGCGGGCGCTGAGTGAAATAGCAATCAAGAGGATAGGAAGCAAAATGGCATCTGTCCCAGGCCAACTCAGAGCTGAGCCCCACAGGGAGCATTCAGGGATTACTTGGTAAAATGGGGAGAGGGACAGAGGCCTCACCTGTCTCTCAGGGGCTTCCATGTAATCTGCTGTCGTCAGAAGTGTATGAATCTGTGATTTAACATGGACCAGGTCCTGACAAGCTGCTAAGGACGTTCCTAGCGCCTTATACAGGAAACTCTGAAAGAAAGAGACCAGCCCTGGGATATCAGGAACACAACGTGCCTGTCAGTACAGACCCAGCTCAGCAACACTCAGGAAGGAACAAGATAGCCAAGTCCAAGCACCCATGCTGCAGAAACATCCCATCGTCTAGCCCAGCCAGAGAACCAACAATGCAGTACAGACGAGCAGCCTGTCCAAGCAAATATTGGAAGGGCAGGGGGGCAAGAGAGCAGGAATAAGTACAAACAAATTTTATATGCAGAATAAAATATCAAATAATGAAGCCTTGAGAGAAGCCTTATGCAGCCCTCCAATCAGAATTTCAGGGGAAAGTAACTAGAAACTAAACCTTAACAGAGAACAAACCTTCTCTTTGGAGGGGCTGGCATAGCCGGCCATCTGCCAGCTCAACTCAAGGGGTATCTGGCTGCTCCAGGCACTGTCGTCTATCATCTCCAGAGATGTTCTTAGGAACTGAGTGTAAAACCAGAGTTAAAGCAGATGGTTAATTGCAAGAATGTGGGGGTTGTTGTGGGGTGTCATAAATATAAAGGGAAGGGTAAACCCCTTTGAAATCCCTCCTGGCCAGGGGAAAGCTCCTCTCACCTGTAAAGGGTTAAGAAGCTAAAGGTAACCTCGCTGGCACCTGACCAAAATGACCAATGAGGGGACAAGATACTTTCAAAAGCTGGGAGGAGGGAGAGAAACAAAGGGTCTGTGTCTGTCTGTATGCTGTGCTTGGCCAGGGATAGACCAGGAATGGAGTCTTAGAACTTTTAGTAAGTAATCTAGCTAGGTATGTGTTAGATTATGATTTCTTTAAATGGCTGAGAAAAGAATTGTGCTGAATAGAATAACTATTTCTGTCTGTGTATCTTTTTTGTAACTTAAGGTTTTGCCTAGAGGGGTTCTCTATGTTTTTGAATCTAATTACCCTGTAAGATATCTACCATCCTGATTTTACAGGGGGGATTTCTTCATTTCTATTTACTTCTATTTTCTATTAAAAGTTTTCTTGTAAAAACTGAATGCTTTTTCATTGTTCTCAGATCCAAGGGTTTGGGTCTGTGGTCACCTATGCAAATTGGTGAGGCTTTTTATCCAACATTTCCCAGGAAAGGGGGGGTGCAAGTGTTGGGAGGATTGTTCATTGTTCTTAAGATCCAAGGGTCTGGGTCTGTAGTCACCTAGGCAAATTGGTGAGGCTTTTTACCAAACCTTGTCCAGGAAGTGGGGTGCAGGGTTTTGGGAAGTATTTTGGGGGGAAAGACGCGACCAAACAGCTCTTCCCCAGTAACCAGTAGTAGTTTGGTGGTGGTAGCGGCCATTCCAAGGACCACGGGTGGAATACTTTGTACCTTGGGGAAGTTTTGACCTAAGCTGGTAAAGATAAGCTTAGGAGGTTTTTCATGCAGGTCCCCACATCTGTACCCTAGAGTTCAGAGTGGGGGAGGAACCTTGACATGGTGGCATAGTGGTGGGATTAACCTGAAATCATTTTGAGATCCAGTTGAGATTTTTTGAACTAGAAATACAGATTTTAAAAAGGAATTTTTTTTTCCTGTGGCTTTGAAGCAGCTTTGAAACTGAAAGCAGCTTGGGTTTTCCCTGCTTTGTGGCCAAGCAGAGACAAAAGGGGATTATCTTTGTGAATTGCAGGTTTTCTTTGCCTGGAGGCAGGGTACTTAACTCCTGCAGGGAAATTCACAGTCTTCCAACCCAGAGTTTTTTTTTTTTTTTTTCTTTTCTTCCAAAAAGTAAATAGGGGGGGTGTGCTCTACCCATTTGCCTGGAGACAAAAGTGGCAGGGTGTTTTTTTTAGGATTTTGATTTTTTTTGTTTTACAAGGAGCACAGGTTTGAAAGGGAATTTTTTTTTTCTTTGGGCTGGGTAAGCAGGTTTCCAAGTAGTTGGAGGTTTTTTGCTTTAATTTGGGCCCAGAGCAGAGACAAGGGAATTGTCTTTTTCTGTAGGCTGACAATCACTATCAGAGAATAGGTATTCTATTCCAGCACAGCAAAATTTTACAGCCAAGTTTTGTTTGTTTATTTCTAAACCTCGGGTGTAAAGTTAGTTAAAAACAGAGAGGTTAGAATGGCAAAATCCGCGGCTCGACTACAGCTCGAATTAGCCAAATTTCAGGCTGAGGAAAGACAAAGGGAACATGAAAGACAGATAGAACTCATGCGGCTGAAGAAGGAACAAGAAAGGGAGGCAGCGAGAGAAGCAGAACAACACCAAGCGGCTGCTCACAGGAGAGCTATGGAAGCGAGGGACAAAGAACTGGAGGAGAAGGAAAAAGAGAGGAAGTATGTGGAGGAGATGGAGAAGATAAAGGCTCAGCAGAATATCCCAACAAACCTTAGTAATCCTTCTCCAAGTACCACTTCCCATCCCAGAAAGTTCCCCACCTACAAGGCAGGCGATGATACTGAGGCCTTCCTAGAAAACTTCGAAAGGGCCTGCCTTGGGTACAACATCTCTACTGACCAATACATGGTAGAGCTGAGGCCGCAGCTCAGTGGACCCTTAGCTGAGGTGGCAGCTGAAATGCCTAAAGAACACATGAACAAGTATGAACTGTTTAAATCCAAGGCGAGAGTCAGAATGGGGATAACACCCGAGCAGTCTCGTCGGAGGTTCAGAGCCCTAAGGTGGAAACCAGACATGTCATTTACCCGACATGCCTACCACATTGTGAAACATTGGGATGCCTGGATATCAGGAGCAAGTGTTGAATCTCCAGTAAATTTGCCCTTCCTAATGCAAATGGAACAATTCTTAGAGGGTGTTCCTGAGGAAATAGAAAGATACATCCTAGATGGAAAACCCAAAACTGTAATCGAGGCAGGAGAGATTGGAGCCAGATGGGTGGAGGTGGCAGAGAAGAAGAAAACTGGTCGCAGTTGGAGCGGAGACCAGAAGGGACCACCCCAGACCACACCCTATTACCGGGGGCCGCCCAAGGCCCCACCTACCTCCCAAAGAACCCTCCAGACCCCTTATCGTCCTGCCACCCCGTTCTCCAGCAACCCTCCTCGCCCCAGTGACCCGTCAGCTGGACGATGTTTTAAATGTAACGAGCTGGGGCATGTAAAGGCCAACTGCCCCAAGAACCCCAACAGATTACAGTTCATTGCACCGGAATCACACCAGAGGTCCACAGGCCCAGATACCTCCCAGATACCCTTGGAGCGGAGGGAAACTGTGAGTGTGGGTGGGAAGAAGGTCACCGCGTGGAGGGACACCGGAGCACAAGTGTCAGCTATCCATGCTTCCTTAGTGGACCCCAATTTAATCAACCCAGAGATCCAAGTGACGATTCAACCCTTCAAGTCCAACTCTTTCAATTTGCCTACAGCCAAGTTGCCTGTCCAGTACAAGGGCTGGTCAGGAATGTGGACTTTTGCAGTCTATGATGATTATCCCATCCCCATGCTGTTGGGGGAAGACTTGGCCAATCATGTGAAGCAGGCCAAGAGGGTGGGAATGGTCACCCGCAGCCAGGCTAAACAAGCCGTGAGGCCTAGCTCTGTTCCGGAAACTTCTATCAGGACCCAGTCAGAGGTGATGGACCCGGACCCCAGGCCAATGTCTGCAACAGCAGTAGTGGATCCAGTCCCAGAGACCCAGACGGAACCAGTCCCAGAACCGGAACCAGCCGAACAACCAACACCAGACCCCGTGCCAGCACTGAATCCAGTACTTGCAACCTCAACACCAGAAAGCCCCACCGAACCTGAACTGGCAGCAGCCGATAACCCTACACAAGAGGCTCAGCCGGAGCCTGAATCCCAACCTAGTGCACCAGCGGAGAGCGGTTCACAGTCAACAGAAACAGCTCCATCCCCTATATCGCTTCCAGAGGGACCAAGCCTAGGTCCACAATCCAATGAGGAACTGATGTCCCCAGCATCAAGGGAACAGTTCCAGACCGAACAGGAAGCAGATGAAAGCCTCCAGAGAGCTTGGACGGCGGCACGGAGCAACCCACCGCCTCTCAGCTCTTCTAATCGATCCAGGTTTGTTGTAGAAAGAGGACTTTTATACAAGGAAACTCTTTCTGGTGGACACCAGGAAGACTGGCATCCTCAGAGACAGTTGGTAGTTCCAACTAAATACCGGGCCAAGCTCTTGAGCTTAGCCCACGATCACCCTAGTGGCCATGCTGGGGTGAACAGGACCAAAGACCGTTTGGGGGGGTCATTCCACTGGGAGGGAATGGGCAAGGATGTTTCTACCTATGTCCAGTCTTGTGAGGTGTGCCAAAGAGTGGGAAAACCCCAAGACCAGGTCAAAGCCCCTCTACAACCACTCCCCATCATTGAAGTTCCATTTCAGCGAGTAGCTGTGGATATTCTGGGTCCTTTTCCGAAAAAGACAGCCAGAGGAAAGCAGTACATACTGACTTTCATGGATTTTGCCACCCGATGGCCGGAAGCAGTAGCTCTAAGCAACACCAGGGCTAAAAGTGTATGCCAGGCACTAGCAGACATTTTTGCCAGGGTAGGTTGGCCCTCCGACATCCTCACAGATGCAGGGACTAATTTCCTGGCAGGAACTATGAAAAACCTTTGGGAAGCTCATGGGGTAAATCACTTGGTTGCCACTCCTTACCACCATCAAACAAATGGCATGGTGGAGAAGTTTAATGGAACTTTGGGGGCCATGATACGTAAATTCGTAAATGAGCACTCCAATGATTGGGACCTAGTGTTGCAGCAGTTGCTCTTTGCCTACAGAGCTGTACCACATCCCAGTTTAGGGTTTTCCCCATTTGAACTTGTATATGGCCGTGAGGTTAAGGGGCCATTGCAGTTGGTGAAGCAGAAATGGGAGGGATTTACACCTTCTCCAGGAACTAACATTCTGGACTTTGTAACCAACCTACAAAACACCCTCCGAACCTCTTTAGCCCTTGCTAAAGAAAACTTACAGGATGCTCAAAAAGAGCAAAAAGCCTGGTATGATAAACATGCCAGAGAGCGTTCCTTCAAAGTAGGAGACCAGGTCATGGTCTTAAGGGCGCTCCAGGCCCATAAAATGGAAGCATCGTGGGAAGGGCCATTCATGGTCCAGGAGCGCCTGGGAGCTGTTAATTATCTCATAGCATTCCCCACCTCCAACCGAAAGCCTAAGGTGTACCATATTAATTCTCTAAAGCCCTTTTATTCCAGAGAATTAAAGGTTTGTCAGTTTACAGCCCAGGGAGAAGATGATGCTGAGTGGCCTGAAGGTGTCTACTACGAAGGGAAATGTGCTGGTGGTGTGGAAGAGGTGAACCTCTCCATGACCCTTGGGCGTATGCAGCGACAGCAGATCCAGGAGCTGTGCACTAGCTACGCGCCAACGTTCTCAGCCACCCCAGGACTGACTGAACGGGCATACCACTCCATTGACACAGGTAATGCTCACCCAATTAGGGTCCAACCTTACCGGGTGTCTCCTCAAGCTAAAACTGCTATAGAACGGGAGATCCAGGATATGTTACAGATGGGTGTAATCCGCCCCTCTGAAAGTGCATGGGCATCTCCAGTGGTTCTAGTTCCCAAACCAGATGGGGAAATACGTTTTTGCGTGGACTACCGTAAGCTAAATGCTGTAACTCGCCCAGACAACTATCCAATGCCACGCACAGATGAACTGTTAGAGAAACTGGGACGGGCCCAGTTCATCTCTACCTTGGACTTAACAAAGGGGTACTGGCAGGTACCGCTAGATGAATCTGCCAAGGAAAGGTCAGCCTTCATCACACATCTCGGGCTGTATGAATTTAATGTACTCCCTTTCGGGCTGCGAAATGCACCCGCCACTTTCCAAAGACTTGTAGATGGTCTCCTAGCGGGATTAGGAGAATATGCAGTCGCCTACCTTGATGATGTGGCCATATTTTCGGATTCCTGGGCAGACCACCTGGAACATCTACAAAAAGTCCGTGAGCGCATAAGGGAGGCAGGACTAACTGTTAAGGCTAAGAAGTGTCAAATAGGCCTAAACAGAGTGACTTACCTTGGACACCAGGTGGGTCAAGGAACTATCAGCCCCCTACAGGCCAAAGTGGATGCTATCCAAAAGTGGCCTGTCCCAAAGTCAAAGAAACAGGTTCAATCCTTCTTAGGCTTGGCCGGTTATTACAGACGATTTGTACCGCACTACAGCCAAATCGCTGCCCCACTGACAGACCTAACCAAAAAGAAACAGCCAAATGCTGTTCAGTGGACCGGAAGTGTCAGAAGGCCTTTAACAAGCTTAAAGCGACACTCATGTCTGACCCTGTACTAAGGGCCCCAGACTTTGACAAACCGTTCCTAGTAACCACAGATGCATCCGAGCGTGGTGTGGGAGCAGTTTTAATGCAGAAAGGATGTGATCAAGAATTCCACCCTGTAGTGTTTCTCAGCAAAAAACTGTCTGAGAGGGAAAGCAACTGGTCAGTCACTGAAAAAGAATGTTATGCCATTGTCTACGCTCTGGAAAAGCTACGCCCATATGTTTGGGGACGGCGTTTCCACCTGCAAACCGACCATGCTGCACTAAAGTGGCTTCACACCGTCAAGGAAACTAACAAAAAACTTCTTCGGTGGAGTTTAGCTCTCCAAGATTTTGATTTCGACATCCAACACATCTCAGGAGCTTCTAACAAAGTGGCTGATGCACTCTCCCGTGAAAGTTTCCCAGAGTCAACTGGTTAAAATCGTCCTTGAGATGTGGAAAATATTGTTAGTCTTTATGTACTTGGTAGTATATTTAGAGATGCATGTGTCTTATTAACTCTGTTTTTCCTAGAGCTCCAGGAAGAAATCCCAGCCAGTGTTTCACCCTAGCTGAGATTTGGGGGGCGTGTCATAAATATAAAGGGAAGGGTAAACCCCTTTGAAATCCCTCCTGGCCAGGGGAAAGCTCCTCTCACCTGTAAAGGGTTAAGAAGCTAAAGGTAACCTTGCTGGCACCTGACCAAAATGACCAATGAGGGGACAAGATACTTTCAAAAGCTGGGAGGAGGGAGAGAAACAAAGGGTCTGTGTCTGTCTGTATGCTGTGCTTGGCCAGGGATAGACCAGGAATGGAGTCTTAGAACTTTTAGTAAGTAATCTAGCTAGGTATGTGTTAGATTATGATTTCTTTAAATGGCTGAGAAAAGAATTGTGCTGAATAGAATAACTATTTCTGTCTGTGTATCTTTTTTGTAACTTAAGGTTTTGCCTAGAGGGGTTCTCTATGTTTTTGAATCTAATTACCCTGTAAGATATCTACCATCCTGATTTTACAGGGGGGATTTCTTCATTTCTATTTACTTCTATTTTCTATTAAAAGTTTTCTTGTAAAAACTGAATGCTTTTTCATTGTTCTCAGATCCAAGGGTTTGGGTCTGTGGTCACCTATGCAAATTGGTGAGGCTTTTTATCCAACATTTCCCAGGAAAGGGGGGGGTGCAAGTGTTGGGAGGATTGTTCATTGTTCTTAAGATCCAAGGGTCTGGGTCTGTAGTCACCTAGGCAAATTGGTGAGGCTTTTTACCAAACCTTGTCCAGGAAGTGGGGTGCAGGGTTTTGGGAAGTATTTTGGGGGGAAAGACGCGACCAAACAGCTCTTCCCCAGTAACCAGTAGTAGTTTGGTGGTGGTAGCGGCCATTCCAAGGACCACGGGTGGAATACTTTGTACCTTGGGGAAGTTTTGACCTAAGCTGGTAAAGATAAGCTTAGGAGGTTTTTCATGCAGGTCCCCACATCTGTACCCTAGAGTTCAGAGTGGGGGAGGAACCTTGACATGGGGTTTGGGGTTCTGTTTGTTTGGTTGGTTTTTGCTTCCTTGTTCCGTTGTAAACTTTCCAATATTCAGGTGTCATGGCAAGATTATTTCCCTATTGAGAACTATAAACATTGACAACCCAGACTTCCTCTGCCTCTTGTTCTTGAACCTTTGCCTGAGGATTCCTCTCAGTCCCCAAACCCAGATGGACAGTGAATTGGAGAATGAGATGGAGCCAATACATCTGACCATCGAGGAGTGATTTTCGAGTGGATGGACGATGGGTCTAGTCAACTTTGAACAAAGGGCCCTGAACTACGAAGGACCAGGCACCTTCTCTGAAGTGCTATGGACCCTTTATGACACCTCCCGAGAATACCCAGGGTTGTGAGGGAGCTCACTACCACCTGCCCTTAGCACGAGGAAGCCTTCTCTGTACGTGCCAAGTGTCAGCTCCTGACTCTGCCAGTGACAGGAAACACAAGCACACTCTTCTCACCCCATCCAGGCTCCACTATCCTTCCACAGATAAGCAATCAGTACACTCCAACTGCTCGCCCTCTGGACATCCCCAGAATGTCCAGCCCCTGTTCCACTGGACACTCACAGAATTCAGAGGTTTGCTACACACCACCTTACCAGTTTCACCTCAGCATCACCGCTCCATTTCACACACTTCGATACATTGACAGTGAAAACAAGTAGAGTTTAATTCACCAAGATCAGAGATTTGAGAAGCAGCAAGAAAAATTAATGTAAACAAATGGTTATATAAAAATAAAATCCTAACACACTTCTAGAGCTTCAACTTAAATAACCAAACAGTCCCCTGTCTCACAAGGGATAGCTCCCCCAAATCTCTCTCCCAGCAGGAAACACCCAGACCAAATGTGATCCTCCATTCATAAGACAAGCCAGTTGGCAATTTGTCCAATAGGTGAAGGATACCTGGTGCAGGATACCTCTGGACCTCCAGATATAGTTCCAAGCATCCATTGTCCGCTTGTAAACAGGGTACCCCCTATTGTTTGTTTGTTTTTCTTGTCTCGAATCTCCTCTGGAGACTTTGCAATCACTTGATTAGAATTTTGCGCTATTGATTAGCATCCACTATGAATAATTACTCAGTCTACATACAGCCATTCAAGCAGCTAAGCATCTTCTGCCTGAAAGAAACTTCTTTATCACCTTCTGGTGACCAGCCCCAATGCACAGACCTTCAAAGCATCAATTTCAGTAGACAACCATAACGCCTTAGATATTATCCATCCAGTCACTGTGCAATGATTATGAGGATTATGCAGTGTGGCACAGGCATCCAGGAAAGGCTTTACATGACACCCTTTGATGATATAGAGATCAGATCCAGGGAATCCTGGGAACCCTATGCACTCCTGTGGCCTCTGCCAGTGGGTACACAAAGGACCCGGGGTCACACCCTCAACTCCCATTGAAGTCAGCCAGAGGTTAGTAACTCTCAGCACTTTGCTGTTTCAGGCCCGACTTTTGAACAGCAGCCAGGAAATATCAGAAACCTCACAAGAGAACCTAATCTTAGTTGATTTTTGAGCCCAAAGAATTTCAAATGAGGCTGGACCTGGAATGGGAAATTTTAGAGTGTAATCCAACCCCAAATGGAACTCCAAACCTTCTGGGGCTTCTTTGTCACTAGGTTCTTTCCTTTCATTTTCAGCCCTCGCCATAAAAATCTTCCTTGTCTGGATTTACATGAGGCTGTAAAGAACTCTTTCTGACCACAAAGGCTTCTCCATGAGATACAGACACCAAACCTTGTTAAGTTTTGTGTTGTTCCCAGGGGTAATACAGAGGGATTTATAACTAGAGCCGGTTGAACAATAGTAAGTCCATTTCACAAAACTAGTGGGATTTTTTTGTTTTCTTGATTTTTCAACATACAAATGAAAAGTGAAAACACAAAAATATTTTGCTTTTGAAAATAAAAAATGACCATTATTCAATTCTTTGTTTTCCCCATTTCCTTCCCTTTATCCCTCATCCCTGTGCTTTTCCCCCCTCTTCCACTTTGTGATTGAAAAGTGGTGGGGGTGGGGGAGGAGGAGACAAACAGCAAAGCAACTGGGGAAAAAAAAAGATCAGCTTCAGTTTCAAAAAACTAAACATTTTCTATTTGGGTTGGGGTTTTTTGTTTTTTTTTGTGTTTAAAAAAAACAAAACCCTGAAAAATTTGAAAATGTCCCATGAAAATAAAAAGGCCATTTTTAATTGAACAGAATTTGCAAATAAAATGGTTTGACCAGCTCTGCTTATAATGAATAATTTATCATTATTTTTTCCCCAGCTGATACATTGGGAGGGGGAAGGGAGGTCTCTGACAATACATCTGAAAGCCATCCTCTACCTGAAGCAGCATGTCACCTTGATTAGCAAGAAGAGTCATCCCAGGTATCAGTCCTTCTAAAACTCCTGGTCTGCCAAGCTGTAACATACCTGGGCTTTCAAGGCGAAATGGGACTGTACCTATTGGATTCTGGGAGAGTCACCCCGCTCCTGTCCTGAGGGGCTTAAAACAGCCCTGGGCGAGGGCTGTAGGAGGTAAAGAGTTGAGAGGTTTCTTGCAGGAGAGGTGGGTGAGATTCTGTGGCCTGCGTTGTGCAGGAGGTCAGACTAGATGATTACAATGGTCCCTTCTGGCCTTAAACTCTAGGAAACAATGAAATAGCTGGTGTATGAAAAAAATCAGGATTTGATCTCCCATGTATCTCTTCGCTCTGGGCAGAAATACTCCAGGAGACTTAATATTTCCCAAGAAATTTGAAATGCCGTATTTATCTGTCTCCATTGTAACAGCATTCCAAGCATGAAGGAGGAACTAACAAGATTTCCCCTTCCCAGGAAAGACTGCTTGAGGTTAGGTGATTGCCCATCCGTTATTCAAACTGCATCTTTCAGTTGTAACACCTAGATGCAAAAGGAATCATAACTGTAACCTACTCTGCCCATCTGTGTGGGATGAGGAGCACTAGTGTTGCTAAGAAATGTGACCCCCATGCTTTGTTCTTTTGCATTTAAGACATTAGCAGAGCTTTATTTAGACAGCTAGAGGAGAAGTCCTTCTGCATTTTTTGTTCTAATTTCCCCTATCTCTGATGGAGTTGGCTCCATGGATGCAGAAGACACAAAATGAGGACCCATAACAAACATAAAACAACTGGGAGAAAAGAAGGAAGACCTCCCCCATAACATTCCCTAGAAACTCAGATTCTCAGGAAAGTTTCCAGGTCCAGAGGCTGTAGGCCAGCTCCTCAACTGGTGTAAATCAACACAGCTACAAGGAAGTCAACAGAGGGACACTGGTTTACAGCAGCTGAGGTTCTGCTCATACAAAAGGAGAACATTACAGCTAATCTGTATGGCTATGCTTTCTAAATGTGTGTGTGAATATAGAATGGATATAGAGAATACAATGCTGACCCTTACCTCTGTCGGTTACCTCTTGCTCACTCACAAATTTATTCATGTTTTAATCTTTCCTCAACACTTCCTCCAGTCCTTTCTCCAAAGAGCTCCAGTACTGATAGGCAGCTGGCCTCTCAGGCTGTCCTGTCCAGGATAGCCAGTTCAGATTATGCAAGCACTATTATGACATCCCTGTGACTCTGGCATAGCACATAAACTGCTGCTGACCAGGTAGGTGCTGTGATGACATGGACAAGATCCTCAAAGGTATTTAGGCTCCTAACTTGCACTGAAATAAATAGATGTGAGGAACCTAAATATATTTCAATATCTGGGCCCATCTATGTACGCAGTCCAATAGGTGGCTAAATTTGCTCCAGTGTAGAATTTCTCATTCGCTCTAAATCATTTTGAATTTTGGTTCCGTCCCTCTCTCAGTTTGCCACACTTTCCAATATTGGTTTGATTGGAAAATCTGCTCCTGGTTGAATGGATAGAAAATAAAAGCACCGAACAAAGAAAGAGAAGAAACTGCCTTGGAGAATGCACAGTGACACTTGAGTGTGGTTGATTGGTTGGAATGCACAGTGACACTTGAATGTGGGAGGTTCGTTTCCTTTGCTTTTTAATTTGATTGATTAAAAAGCTTGATGAAATCTTATTGGACTGTATTACAAATATTGATTTTTATATTGTTTTACAATGAATTGAAATTTATTCTTCATTTCCATGTCCCGCCAAACAAATCAACTAGATTACTTTTTTTGTGTTTAATACAGCGTGGTGTCATATGTATGGCCATATGTAGAGCCCACACTTGATTTTGGAGATGATGTTGCCTTTAAAGCATTCAGAGTGATGACACTCTTTGCAGTAAACCATATGGAAAAAGAATTCCAATTACATGTGTCCTTTGCTATGTATAACTGATTTGGTGCCTTACCCTTACACGGACACGCTATTCTTTTGTACTCCTCCTTAGTAATTTGTCCACGTTTCCCCATTTTGTAGGATTTCTTTTTGATTTTCAGGTCATTACAAAACTTCTGATGGAGCCATTGGCCTCTTACTATTCTTCCTCTCTTTCCTTTGCATTGGCAGTTGTGCCTTTAATATTGTCTCCTGGAGAAACTGCCAGCTTTCCTGAACTACTTTATGCCTTAGGCTTTTTCCCCATGGGTCGCTACCTACCAATTCTCTGAGGATGTTAAAGTCTGCTTTTGGCAGTCCTTCTCCTGTCATTCTCACTCCTTTCTTTTCTTAGAATCATGAAATCTATCCTTCCTGATCCCTTTCACCCAAATCACCTTCCACCTTCACATTCACCACCAGCTCCTCCCTGCTGGTCAGAATCAAGTCTAAAATGGCTGTCCCCCCGGATACTTCCTCCATTTTCTGAAACAAAGCATTGTTCCCAGTACATTCCAGGAATTTATTGGGTAATTTGGGTTTTACCATATTCCTTTTTCAGCAGATGTCTGGGTAGGTAAAGTCCCTCATTACGATCAGGATTTGTGTTTTGCATATTTCTGTTGTTTGTTCTAGAAATGCCTCATCTCCCTTCTCTTCTGATTTGGTGGTCTGTAATAGACCCCTACCAGGACCTCACCCCTGTTTATTCCCTCTTTTATCTTTACTCAGAGACTTTCAGCTGGTCTGCTTCTCACCTCCTTCTGGACCTCTGAACAGGTTTACAATGCAATATGTCCTCTCTTTTTTTTCCTGCCTGTCCTTCCTCAACAAGATATAGCCCTCTATACCAATAGTCCAGTCATGAGATTTATCCCATCAAGTATCTGTGATGCAGTTGTAAGCAGTGTCAGGATGAGCTCCACCCTGACATCTGGTGGTGAGGTGTGGCAAGTTGTGGAAAAGAACTTCAGGGGCAGATGTCATTTGCATAGGCACACCCACCACGCCTAGAATGAGACCATAGCTGCTCAAATGGTCACTTTGGCTGCTGTGGGATCCCCAGCGTCTCTGTTATTGGGGCAGGAAGAATAAATTGTTATTACCCTGATTATGGGAACTGTGCTTGGAACTGTATGTGGCCTTTTGTTATGATGGAGGGATTCACATCAACTAAGTAGCACTCGCTAGGCAAGGGTCATGGGTTCCAAAACTGTGTGAATAGAGAGAGGCTGGGGACAAGTATTAATACTTGGTGGCATGGGCCCCTTGGTGAGGGCCTTACATGCTAATTGCACTTCCTTCTCTCTCCACTGTGGAATATCAGAGCTAATTTTGATTTCATTAGAAGTCTAGTTATAGGCTGCTGAGCTCACTTTGGGCTGACAGTGCACCAGCACTGGGGCTCCCCTACTACAAGCTGAATTCACCTAAGAGCTGAAATCACTGAGTGTTGTGTTAAGTAGTGGGGGAGCCTGAAGATATATTGTGGAGCAGTTTGCGGCACGGCTGGTGAAGCAGTTCAACGCGGAGCAGTGTGTGGATGGCAGGAGCTGCTTGTGGGTCGTGGAGCTGAGCGAAGGAGTTCGTGGGGCGGCTGGCGGAGCGCAGCGGAGCGGAGCGAAGGAGTTCGTGGGGCGGCTGGCGGAGCGCAGCGGAGCGGAGCGAAGGAGTTCGTGGGGCGGCTGGCGGAGCGGAGCGCAGCGGAGCGAAGGAGTTTGTGGGGCGGCTGGCGGAGCGGAGCGCTGCTATGGAGCTGTGGGGCGGTCAGCTTCAGATCATGTAAGGTGCCTCTTACCCCCGTCCCATTTCCACCCAGGTTGGGAGGTAAAGCTCCGCAGATAAACTTTCGAACTCTGGGGCTGCCCTGACCAGGGACAGAGACTTTTGGGGCATTGGACTTTTGGGACCTTGGGTGATTTGGGGTTGCTGGACTCAAGAACCAAAGGGAAAAGGGCATGCCCCAATTTGCCTGGGGTGGGTTTTTTTTGCTCATGGGTTGTGTTATGAATCCTGTTGGTGGTGTTTCCCCAACATAATGCCACATTGTTTCTCTCTGTTATTAAAAGGCTTTTGCTACACTCAGGCTATGTGCTTGCGAGAGGGGAAGTATTGCCTCTTGGAGGCGCCCAGCGGGGGTGGTATATATTTGTCCCAGGTCACTGGGTGGGGGCTCGAGCCGGTTTGCATTGTGTTATTGGAATGGATCCCCTAGATATTGAACCCGGCCCTTGTTGCTGCCAACTCTGACGGGCAGAAGGGGTTACACAGTTAAGCTCAGTTAAGATTTAAGTACTAAAAATCCGAGTTCTTACTGCTTATTCCCCATTATTATTCCTCCTTGCTTGTGTGTACAGACATCTAAGATGTTAAGCAGATGCCCCCATGGATTTCCCTCTTGTTTCTCCTATAATTCTACTGCAATTTTCCACATCTACTTCTCCCCACACAGCTAGTCCTCTATTAAGGCCACCTTTTTTTACCTGGTGGCTTTTTTCACCTGCCCCCTCTGAACTTAGTTTTAAGCTCTTCTCCTAAGGTTGGTGAGTCAGTGCATGAAGATGTTCTTCTCCTTCTTGGTCAGACGGACCCCATCTCCTCCCAGCAAACCTCCTTTCTGCAATAGTATCCCATGGTAGAGGAAGTCAAAGCCTCCCAGAGACCCATCTTCATAACCCTATTCTGTGGCCATGCCTACCATTGAGTGTGTATTGAGCAGAAAGAACACTCAGTGCAGGAGACAAGGGGACTGAGTTAAACTGCAGATGTCAGGTTCACATACTTCCATTTTCCGTGACTAATCTCTTAAGCTAGTGGGGATGGCCACGGTATAAAGATATTTCTGGAGATCAGCATGTGATTATTTGTATTGCAGTACTGCCTCACAGTCCCAGTCACAAACCAGGATCCCATTGCGCTAGGACCTGTACAAACAGAGAACAAGATGGTCCTTAACTGTCATTAATTAACACATCTTAACAGCACAACAAACAGACAAGAGGATAATAAAGCAAGCAAAAAAGCCCCCTTTGACCAGGTACCAGCAGATAACTGATATAGAGCTACCTATTTCGGGAACTTTCTTCCTGATTCAGGGTCTGATGTGACTCAGCCCCTGTTCCATGCCATTGTGTAAACTGGGGACTCGTACATTTGCACAAGATGGAAAGTATCCAGTGGCACACCGTTGAGACCTACTCCATTTTTAGTACATAAACAGCAGGCCACTCTGCAAGAAGCTAAGGGCATGGTCAGCACAGAGAATTTGCCTGTCTCTGTGCTGGTGTTCTGCACCCCTCACTGTCTACACCTGGCTCCATAAAGTCGGGCCTTTCAAAAATGCAGCATCAGGTAGGAGCACAGGTGATTGTAAGAATGCTTGCTCATTGCAGCTGTTACCATCCGGGCAAGGCATCCACATATAAGTCCACTACGGATGGACCAGTGATGGGAAGAGTGTTCATGCATGTGACAAGCAACACCATGAACTATGTAATGCCACAGAACAAATTAAGATCAAGAACAGAACAAGAGTATGTGTGGCAAAGCCATGACAAACACTGTGCAGGCATCAAGGAGCTCATAAATTAGCACCTCATCACCCCAACACTGCCTCAGCTTGACTTAGAGCTTGGGCAACAGTAGACCCTCAAAAGGAGGAGGCCACAGCTTTACACCCGTGGTCACTGTGATGTTAACTGGCTGCATTTGACAAGAGCTGGATCAGAGGTTGAATTTCAGTGTATTTACAGGGGGCAAGGTTTTCACAACACAAGCCTTGTGCACACACACAAATAGTGTTCTGCAGCAGTGCAAGTTGAGCTGCAGCAATGAGCAGCGGGATCCTGCTTGGGCTTGTAATTCATACACTTCTCTCACTAATGAGGATCAACAGATCAACCCATACTGAATGGAGCTTGACAATATACCATCACTTAAAACACATTACAGTCAGAGAGGATGATAAATATTCCATTTATACACATTATGTACAAGGCCCAAAATGACTGAGGGTGCAAGAAAACAAAGCTGGTAAATACAGAAAATGCATTTGTCATAACTATAAAGGGAAGGGTAAGCCCCTTTAAAATCCCTCCTGGCCAAAGGAAAAATCCTCTCACCTGTAAAGGGTTAAGAAGCTAAAGGTAACCTCGCTGGCACCTGACCAAAATGACCAATGAGGAGACAAGATCCTTTCAAAAGCTGGGAGGAGGGAGAAAAAACAAAGGGTCTGTGTCTGTCTGTATGCTGCTTGTGCCAGGAATGGAGTCTTAGAACTTTTAGCAAGTAATCTAGCTAGGTATGTGTTAGATTATGATTTGTGGGATTATGTTTTCCAATGAGCATTACTTTGCACTTACCAACATGGAATTTTATCTGCCATTTTGTTGCCCAGTCACCCAGTTGTCTGAGGTTCCTTTGTAATTCTTCACGGTCTGCTTTGGACTTATCTGTCTTGAGTAAGTTTCTATCATTTGCACTTTTTGCCACATCACCATTTACCCCCTTTTCCAGATCATTTATGAATATGTTGAACATCACTAGTCCCCGTACAGATCCCTGGGGGACACCACTGTTTACCTCTCTCCATGCTGAATATTGACCATTTATTCCTATCCTTTGCTTCCTGTCTTTTAAGTTACTGATCCGTGAGAGGACTTTCCCTCTTATCCCGTGACTGCTTAATTTGCTTAGGACCCCCACCAAAGGCTCTTTGTCAAAGGCTTTCTGAAAGTCCAGGAACCTCATGTCTCCTGCTTTGCCCCATGGGCATTTTAACCCTCCGGACCCATTGGGTAACAGTGTGAAGTACAGAGGGAAACTGAGGCATGCATAGAATTATTTAAAAATATTACAGAAAATTCCCACTTTATTAAGGTCTGGTACATTTTAAACCTGATGCTGCACATGGAAATGTGTCCAGCTGTCTCTCAGGCATGGGCCATGCCCCTTGTGTGCTCCTTTCTCCCCAGTATCACACTTGTGACAGAGTGCTCCCAAGCAGGGCACAGCTGGGCACCTGGGAACAGAGCTGAGCCTCCCCTCAGCACAGCCAAGGTCACTGACTCTCAGGAGAACTGGTGGCTTTCTTAAAGTCCCAGCTCCTGGAGTCATGTGAATTTGTGAGAATTCCAGTTTTTGCTTAGCCAATGAAGTCAGTGTCTAGTGCTCATGGCTGGGGAGCACAGTCCAGCAGCTCCATGGAGGGATAAATAAAGAACCCAAACTGATCAGTTTTGTAATCCCATGATTTTGGGAGCCTCACTTCTGAGCTCTGAAGCTGGTGACGCTGCATAGATGGTGGGCTCTGTGTGCCTATTAGCTCCAAAGTACGCCAGCAACAACCAGCACAGAGATGTCCTCTGAAGTAGCTGCCACTGTTAATGAAGGGAGCTGCAATGCTTAGCTGAGCCACTGGGTGGGAAAGGGTGGGTTGTGGGATGGGATGCTGGGTGGGGCAGGGCAGGCTGGAGAGAGTGAGGTGGCAAGTGGGGAAGACTGACTGGGCGGGGGAAGGGAAGGCTGGCTGAGGGTGACAGTGTTTCACCACCCTCCTAGTGAAATAGTGTTTCCTAATATCCAACCTAGACCTCCCACACTGCAACTTGAGACCATTGCTTCTTGTTCTGTCATCTGCCACCACTTTGAACAGCTCCATCCTCTTTGGAACCCCCTTTCAGGTAGTTGAAAGCAGCTATCAAAATCCCCCCTCACTCTTCTCTTCTGCGGACTAAATAACCCCTGTTCCCTCAGCCTCTCCTCATAAGTCATGTGCCCCAGCTCCTGAATAATTTTCGTTGCCCTCCGCTGGACTCCCTCCAATTTGTCCACATCTGTTCTGTAGTGGGAAGACCAAAACTGGACGCAACACTCCAGGTGTGACCTCACCAGTGCCAAATGGAGGGGAATAACCACTTCCCTCCATCTGCTGGCAATGCTCCTACTAATACAGCCCAATATACCATTGGCCTTCTTGGCAACAAGGGCACACTGCTGACTCATATCCAGCTTCTCATCCACTGTCATCCCCAGGTCCTTTTCTGCAGAACTGCTGCTTAGCCAGTCGGTCCCCTGTCTGTAGCAGTGCATGGGATTTCCTTCCTTCCTTCCTTCCTAAGTGCAGAACTCTGCACTTGTCCGTGTTGAACCTTATCAGATTTCTTTTGGCCCAATCCTCCAATTTATCTAGGTCACTCTGGACCCTTCCCTACCCTCCAGTGTATCTACTTCTCTCCCCAGTTTAGTGTCATCTGCAAACTTGCTGAGGGTGCAATTAATCCCATCATCCAGATCACTAATAAAGATATTGAACAAAACCGGCCCCAGGACTGACCCCTGGGGCACTCTTCTTGATACCAGCTGCCAACTAGACTTGGAGCCATTGATCACTACCCGTTGAGCCCAACAATCTAGCCAGCTTTCTATCCACCTTATAGTCCATTCATCCAATCCATACTGCTTTAACTTGCTGGCAAGAATACTGTGGGAGACCGTACCAAAAGCTTTGCTAAAGTCAAGATATATCACATGCACTGCTTTCCCCATATCCACAGAGCCAGTTATCTCATCCTGGAAGGCAATCAGGCTGGTCAGGCATGACTTGCCCTTGGTGAATCCAAAGCTTGCAGCCTTTCTAAACAGTGTCAGGGAGATCTGAGGGACAGACCATTGAGAAAGACTGACATAGGTACTTAGGACAAATGGCTACTTGTGACGAAGTGGGAAGTGTCTTAGTGTTTGTATGAATACTGTGCACGCCTCAGTTTTCCCTATGTGTTGCACAAGTATCTAGGTGGTGGGATAAGGGTGTGTGACCTTTGCAGATTCCCCGAGAGGGAAAGTGCAAGTGCCTTCTAGCTCCCTGGGCCCAGACAATAGATGTATCTTGGCAACTGATTGCCGGGGCCCATCCTCTGCAAGAGCCAGTCGGAGGAATTGGAGAACAAAGAGAGGTGGAGGCCAGGTGACCGGTTTGCCTGGGGAATAGCGTACAGGATAGAGGAGGGGCAACTGGGTGTGACTGAAGGTGGGCTGCTGGAGGCTGGTCAGACTCCTGGTTTGGGACTCAGGAGGAGAGCCCATGGCTCTGGGTCTCCTCAAGATGAACTTTGCTGTAACTTCCTGCTTTCTGTACTAACAAGATTCTGCTCTATGCTGTGTTCTAATAGATGACTAATAAACCCTTCTGTTTTACACCACTGGCTGAGAGTCACTCCTGACTGCTGAAGTCGGGGGTGCATGGCCCCTTTGGAGGGCATGTAAGGTTTCCCCAGGTGTCCTATTCAGGTGGCTCACTGCAGGGAGCTTATGGCGTGAGACAGGGATGCTGAATGCTCCGAGGTCAGACCAAGGAGGAGCTGAAGCCCAGGAGGCTTGTCCTAGTGAGAGTGTGCCCCGAGGGGTAGTCACGCTGCAAGAGGGTCCTCGTCCGGGGGCTAGTCTTCACCAGACTCACTGCAGCTGCACTAATGTAGGGCAGTAGTGTAAACGTACTATGAAGACCAGACAGCGCTTTCCAATCACCATAATTACTCCACCTCAGCGAAAGGTGGAAGCTATGACAGAATGAGTATGTGTCCCACTGACTTAGCGCCCGTGCGGACAACTCAGGGGGGTGGCTTTTTCATGTCCGTGACCAACATAAGTTACATCAACTTAAGCGGAAGTGTAGACAAGCCCTGAACTTCATTCACTGGTTCCAGAGCACCAAGCCCGTGCATCCATGAACTACTATGGGGGGAAAAAGTCCCCAATGCCTCAAACCAACACCATATACCTGGCTAGGCCTCTGGAGAGGGCAGCACCCTTACCTGACCATGGTACTAATTAGGGCTGTTGATTAATCACAGTTAACTCACGCCATTAACTCAAAAAGAAATTATTAAAAAAATGAATCGCACAGTTACATTTCAATTGGTATTCTATTGTGTATTACACATTTTGGGATGTTTTCTACATTTTCAAATATATTGATTTCAGTTACAACACAGAATACAAAAGGTACAGTGCTCACTCTATTCTATTTATTGCAAATATTTGCACTGTAAAAATGATAAACAAAAGAAATAGCATTTTTCAATTCACCTCATACAAGTACTGAGGTGCAATCTCTTTATCGTGAAAGTGCAACTTACAAATGTAGATTTTTTTGTTACATAACTGCACCCAAAAACAAACCAATATAAAACTTTAGACCTTACAAGTCTACTCACTCCTACTTCTTGTTCAGTTAATCACGGAGAGAAACAAGTCTGTTGACATTTATGGGAGATATGCTGCCCACTTCTTATTCACAATGTCACCTGAAAGTGAGAACAGGCATTTGTATGGCACTTTTGTAGCCGGCATTGCAAGGTATTTACATGCCAGAGATGCTGAACATTCGTATGCCCCTTCATGCCTCGGCCACCGTTCCAGAGGACGTGCTTCCATGCGGATGACACTTGTTAAAAATATAATGGGTTAAATAACGTGTGACTGAACTCCTTGGGGGAGAGCGGTGCGCCCCCTGCGCTGTTTCACCCGCACGCCGCCACAGATTCCCTGTTATAGCAGTCGCAGATGATGACCCAGCACAGGTTGTTCATTTTAAGAACACTTTCCCTGCAGATCTGACCAAACGCAAAGAAGGTACCAATCTGAGATTTCTAAAGATAGCGACAGCACTCGACCCAAGGTTTAAGAATCTGAAGTGCCTTCCAAAATCTGAGAGGGTCGAGGTGTGGAGCATGCTTTCAGAAGTCTTAAAAGAGCAATACTCCAATGTGGAAACTACAGAACCCAAGCCACCAAAAGAGAAAATCAACCTTCTGCTGGTGGCATCTAACTCAGATGATGAAAGTGAACATGTGTTGGGCCACACTGCTTTGGATCGTTATTGAGCAGAACTCATCATCAGCATGGACACATTCTCTCCTGCAAATGTAAACAAACTTGTTTGTCTTAGCAATTGGCTGAGCAAGAAGTAAGACTGAGTGTACTTGTAGGCTCTAAAGTTTTACATTGTTTTGTTTGAGAATGCAATTTTTTTGTACATAATTCTACATTTGTGAGTTCTACTTTCGTGATAAAGAGATTGCACTATATTACTTGTATTAGGTGAAGTGAAAAACACTATTTCTTTTGTCTTTTTGTACAGTATAAATATTTGTCATAAAAAAGAAATATAAGTGAGCACTGTACACTTTGTATTCTGTGTTGTAAATGAAATAAATATATTTGAAAATGTAGAAAACATCCACAAATATTTAAATGGTATTCTATTATTTTTAAGTGCGTGATTACATTTTTTAATTGCTTGACAGCCCTAGTACTAACAGGATATTAACCATGTTGCGTCTGTAGCAAAACGCATTTTGGAGCCAGCCACTGGTAATAAAGTCAATTATAAATTATGGCAAGGACAGGGCCTTAATAAGAACAGTCACTTCACTGGGATGATCCCCAGGAAACTGATTTAGGCCCTGGCTGCACAAGACATGACTGTAGCTTTGTAACCAGCTTGTACCTCACACAGCAAATTTGATCTGCTAGTTGGATCATCCATTTCTCCAGACCACAGACATGCTGCAGCTGGGGGACATAGTCCACTAGGTCAATGTGGGAACCCACAAACCATGATGCACACTGTGGAGGACTGCAAAATGGCAACTTCCTGGAGGTCTTCATGCCTTGAACATAACTGATAAGAAGGCTGAGGCTTAGCTGGATCGCATACACTAAATAAATAAAAGGAACCACACACAGCTGAGTTACTCCCCCACTCCAGCCTTCCTGGCTCACAAAGGTTGGGCAGCTCAGTTATCTTTTCTTATACACGCTTAAAGTAATACTCTATCCTGAGCCCCTCCACCTGCCTGACAGGTCAACACTTTTACACCTACCTTGTGGCTCATGATCTGTATGAAGAACTTGGTTCCTGATGTTTTAGTTAAAACAAACAAACCAAAAACACAAAGAGTTAGGTTCTCTCCTGTCTTCACTGCAATTCACACAATTTGAATGCATCAGCCATCTAAAAAAATCCTTCCCCCCAAGATTATAAGTCTAAATAAGACAGAATTTAAAGGACTGCACAGTCTAGAGTCAACCTGAATCTCAGATTTGGTTGCCCATCAGAAAATATGTTTCCTACCCCGCCGGCAAGTTGTCACTTCAGTCCCATGATGTGCTTTTGCTCTGAAACGTGACTGGCTAAAAATGGCATCTCCTTAGCTGGCCTGCTCTGTGTGTGTGTATTGGAATCCGAGCTGTGAGGGTCGTGACAAAAATGAGAAGGGGGAGGATTTGTTGCATTTTGCTCATCTTAACTCTGCAGAGCCAGCCCAGCTACAGGAGGGAGAGCTCAGGTCTATTCTGCATCATCATTGTTATTATTTATTTGTATTAGCATAGTGCCCAGGAGCCCTAGTCATGGACAAAGATCTGTTGTGCTAGGCACTGTACAGTGATTAAACAAATGCAACATTAACAGAAAGAAAAGGAGTACTTGTGGCACCTTAGAGACTAATCAATTTATTTGAGCATAAGCAGAATTAATATCATATTGCCGCTATATAAATCCACGCTACATTCATATCTTGAATACTGTGTGCAGATGTGGTCGCCCCATCTCAAAAAGATATATTGGAAATGGAAAAGATACAGAAAGGGGCAACAAAAATTATTATGGGTATGGAACAGCTTCCTTACAAGAAGAGAGAAGACTGGGACTTTTCAGCTTGGAAAAGAGATGACTAAGGGGGTGAAAGTAAATACGGAAGTGTTATTTCTGCTTCTCATAACACAAGAACTAGAGGTCATCAAATGACATTAATAGGCAACAGGTTTAAAACAAACAAAAGGAAGTATTTCTTCACACAATGCACAGTCAACCTGTGGAACTCCTTGCCAGAGGAAGTTGTGAAAGCCAAGACTATAACAGGGTTTAAAAAAGAACTAGATAAGTTCATGAATTAGTCAGGATGAGCAGGGATGCAAAACCAAGCTCTGAAGTGTACCTTGCCTCTGTTTGCCAGAAGCTGGGAATGGGCCAACACCAGGTAAGGCGGAATTCTAGGCTACCCTAAGCTGTATGGTTATGACACTATCTGATCCCCCTGCTGGATCCCAAGGCCATAGAGCCCTTCAGCCAAATGGATGGTATTGAGATGGGGGACTATGACCTGTTCAAACAGGCTTTGCTGCTGAAGTTTGAACTGACCCCCGAGGCGTACAGGAAACGATTCCGGGGTGTACGCAAGACCCCAGGTGTCACTTACAAGGAGGTCACCAATCTGCTGGGGGAATATCTCCGTAGGTGGGGGAAGGGCACAGGGGCCACTCCCGCAGAGGAGGTGTGTAACCTGGTGGGGTTGGGGCAGCTGTATGACATCTGCCCTCCAGACCTTAAGATGTGGTTAATGGACCAGAAGCCCAAAGATCTGCGCAGTGCAGGGGCACTAGTGGATGAGTTTGTGAACAGCAGATAGGGGTCAGGAGGGAGACCCACATCAGGGACTCAGAAGGGGAGTTGCCGGGGGGGCGCTGATGTGACGAAGTGGGACTGTTCTTAATGTTTCCTCTGAATAGTATGGGGGTGCCTCAATTTCCCCTTTGCAGTTCTTAAGTATCTAGGTGGTGGGAGAAGGGTGTCTGATCACTGCAGAGCCCTAGAGGGCAGATGTGTGCAGGGGTCTGGACACAGAGAATGGCCGACACCCTGTTTCCTGGCCACTGAGGGCCTGGGCCCTTCCCCCCTGCAAGGTGAGAGCTAAAGGGTTGGAGAACAAGGGAATCAGGTGAGCTCCTGGCCCGGGAAAGGAACAAAGCCCAGAGGAGGAGGGGCTGGAGGGAGTTTCAGTTTGGGGCTGGCTGGGACATGGAGTGAAGGGCAGACGTGGTTGTCTGGCTCACTGCCCCCAAAATGGACCCAGCTGAGGGGTCCTGTTCTCTGCACCTACCAGCTCTGTTTTAGACCATGTTCCTGTCGTTTAATAAACCTCTGTTTTACTGGCTGGCTGAGAGTCACATCTGACTGCGAAGTTGGGGTGCAGGACCCTCTGGCTTCCCCAGGAGCCCCGCCAGAGCAGACTCGCTGTGGGAAGCGCACGGAGGGGCAGAGGATGCTGAATGCTCCGAGGTCAGACCCAGGAAGCTGTGTGAGCTGTGTGTCCTGCAGACAGTCTGCTCACAGACAGGAGACTTCCCCAGAGTCCTGACTGGCTTCATGGGGAGCAGTTCCAGAGCATCGCCTGGGGACTCCATGACAGCTATCAAATCCCCCCTCCCTCTTCTCTTCTGCAGACAAAATAACCACAGTTCCCTCAGCCTCTCCCCATAAGTCACATGCCCCAGCTCCCTACTCATTTTCATTGCCCTCCGCTGGACTCTCTCCAATTTGTCCGCATCCTTTCTGTAGTGGGGGCCCAAAACTGGACGCAATACTCCAGATGAGGCCCTCACCAGTGCTGAATAGAGGGGAATAATCACTTCCCTCGATCTGTGGGCAATGCTCCTACTAATGCAGCCCAATATGCTGTTAGCCTTTTTGGCAACACGGGCACACTGCTGACTCACCTCCAGCTTCTCATCTGCTGTAACCCCAGGTCCTTTTCTGCACGTCCTTTTCACCAGTTCCTTATCCACCTTTCAATTCTCAGGTTAAAGCCCATCTTCTCCAATTGAACTAATAATTTCCCAATTGTATCAAACGCCTCACTGACATCCAGGTAGATTAGATCATTGGTTCTCAAACTGGGGGTCACCACCCGGTTAAGTGGGGGGGTCACGAGCCCCGACCCCAGCGCGCAGCTGTAAATTGCGAGCCCCGACCCCTGCACCAGGCTGTCAGCCCTGACCCCTGTGTGGAGCTGCGGGGCTACGAGCCCCAACCCGGGCACACAGCTGTGGGTCCCAACCCCTGTGCTAGGCTGTGAGCCCTGACCCTGGTGTGCGGCTGTGAGTCCCGACCCCGACCCCTGCGCCGGGCTGTCAGCCCCGACCCCTGTGTGGAGCTGCGGGGCTACGAGCCCCAACCCGGGCACACGGGTGTGGGTCCCGACCCCTGTGCTAGGCTGTAAGCCCTGACCCCGGTGTGCGTCTGTGAGTCCCGACCCCGACCCCTGCGCCGGGCTGTGAGCCACGACCCCGGTGTGCAGCTGTGAGTCCTGACCCCAACCCCTGGGCTGGGCTGTGAGCCCCGACCCCGACAGGGAATCGTGGTTGCGAGCCCCGACTCCAACCCCCACACAGGGCTGCAAGCCCAGACCCCAACCCTGGCCAGGAGCGGGGCTGTGATCCCTGAGTCCGACTGCCACATGGGGTTGCAAGTGCTGACCCCAACCAGGAGTGGGGCTGTGAGCCCTGAGCTGGGGCCTCCAGGACGCTGTGAGCCCCGACCCCTGTAATGGGGTTTCAGGCGGAGCCCGGCCATGCTGAGGGTTATCAGCCGGGAGCACACACAGGGTTGTCAGCCCCGCCACCCGCCACCCGCTGTGTTTTAGTCTTAATTTAAAAGCAGTGAGTAAAGGTAAATTCATTTTAAGCCATAGGGTTTAAATTTAGTATTTAACATAGTGTTAAATATCCAAAATGTGTTTTTAATTTTTAAGGGGGGGTCACACTCAGAGGTTTGGTGTTCGAAAGGGGTCACCAATACAAAAAGTTTGAGAACCACTGGATTAGATCTACTGCATTTCCTTTGTCTAAAACCTCAGTTATCTTCGCAGAGAAACAGATCAGGTTGGCCTGGCAGGACCTACCGATTGTAAAACCAGGTTGTATTTTATCCCAGTTACCGTTCACCTCTTTGTCCTTCATTACTTTCTCACTCAAAATTTGTCCCAAGACCCTGCAGACAGTTGAGGTCAAATTAAAAGGCCTGTAGATACCTGGACCACGTTTTTTTCCATTTCTTAAAAATAGGAACTATATTAGCAATTCTCCACTCCCCCGCCCCGAGTTTACAGAGCCATCAGAAATCCTTGCTATTGGGCTTGCAATTCCATGTGCCAGTCCTCTTACTATGCATGGATGGAGCTTATGGGGTGCTAGGGGCTGCAGTGAGTGGGGTGGGAGGACCCAGTAGGGGGCACTTGCCCCTTCTAGTCTGTGCCGGCCCCAGCATAGTGCTCAATTTGTGCTATTTTGGGGGTTGTAAATCTAAGTTTCTGAGCGCTTGTCACTAAGGAGCCCATGTGCAGTGCAGCCTGGTCATAGAATCATAGAATATCAGGATTGGAAAGGACCTCAGGAGGTCATCTAGTCCAACCCCCTGCAGGGCCAATCCCCAATTTTTGCCCCAGATCCCTAAATGGCCCCCTCAAGGATTGAACTCACAACCCTGGGTTTAGCAGGCCAATGCTCAAACCACTGAGCTATCCCTCCCCCCTGGCTCCCTGGCCCAGCTCCCCACGCTCTGTGCAGCGCAGTGCAACTAGATGTAGGATTCTTCACTTGTCCTAATGTACTGTGCTGTATGGCTGTTAAAGAGCTGCTCCGTCCCACCCCAGAGGTGGCTGCATCTCAGTGCTGGGCAAAGGATCCCTGTCTAAATAGCCCCTGCACCCCACCCCAGAGGTGGCTACATCTCAACCCCAGGGATGAACTGAGTGACTGGAATACAAGTGACTCTAGTCCTGGGAGTGACCAGGGCTGCTGGGCCTCTTGCCAGGGAGCTGGGCAAGGCCTCAGCAGAGATTGGGGCCCTGGGGTGGTGCAAGGCCGGGGCCGAGATTCTTCTGGCCGTGGGAGCCCAGTGACTCAGTCAGTGCCCCGCTCCCAGCCAGCCCTCCCCATTCACCGAGCCCTTCGTGCCAGCCATGTTGCTCTGAGTCGCACTAGGTGCCACTTGGTAGGTCACCTACAATCACACGGTTTCTTTTCGGTGCCTCGACTGGGCAGCGGGTAATGAGCGGTGGATAACGGATTCTCCAGGCCAGGACTACAGACCTGCTCCCCCGCTGTGCCAGGGATGCCCCGCTGGTCCCATCTCTGCCCCAAGAGCCTCCCCCCACAGTCCCTGGCAGAGAAGGGATTGCCCCACTGCCAGGGCCCAGCAGGCCTATGTGTGACATGAGTTTGGGGGTCTCAACCCCGTCCCTAGGGGGATGGGTCCATGCTCTGACGGGCATTAGCTGACAGCCAAGGACTGGCCAAGAGTGCCCTCCCCGCCTTCTCGGGCAGGGCAAGGGGTGGAGTACAGAGTGATCTGCTGTGGGGCCCAGGCCCTCAGTCTCTGGGGCTGGCAGCACTGCCCCAGCGATGAACCTCCCCCAGGGGCAGGGAGCAGCTGCTGGGTCCAAAGCATCCCAGCAAACACTGGCCATTCGGCACCAGCCAGGGGAAGGTCTCGCACCCAGGCCATTCTGGATCAGAACCGTGTGTGGGGAGATGGGAGCTGAACACGGACCCCACTCCAAACTCCCAGCAGCCCCCAGAGCCTCGTCTCTGCGATCCCTCTACCGCCATGGGCACAGGGACCCTCAGCCAGCACCCCCATAGGGCCCAACAGTGGGGAACCCAGCCCCTTACCTGGCTGGTCCCTCCCACGGCCTTGACGCTGGCCCCAGTTCAGCCCCGTTCCCCCACTCTGCAGGGCACTGCAGAAGCCTCCACTGGCAGCTTTGCTGCTGGCATTCTGTGGCAGCTCCTGCCGAGGCCCCAGGGCCCAGGCCGGGCAGCGCTGCCCTCCCAGGGGGCTCGTTAGCCAGGGTCATGCAGAAGCCTGGGGCCCAAAAGCCAAACATGGCTCCCCAGCCGGGAGCGGGTTTCCTTGACACCTGGGTTCCCCAGGGGGCCAGATCCTAAAGAGCAGGAGGGGAAGATGCAGAAAGAGGAGAGCTGTGCATGGGGCCATGGAGAGGGGGAAAGGGACAGAGAGACGTTTAAACCAGAGGGGCGGAGGGTGCGCCCCATCTTCCTCAGAGCCCTGGGCTGGCCTGTGCCCCCTGGCCCCAGGGGTGGGGGCTGGAAAGTGACATGCCTTGCCCCAGAGTGCCAAGGCCACTGGCTGTACCGGAGAGGCCGTGCGGCTGCAGGAAACGCGCCCCCCTCCCCCTCGAGCCGGGCTCCGTGGTGCCAGGATTCAGGCCTGGGGAGCTTTGGGCCTTGTGGAGGGGACTCCAGCACTGGGGAAAGGGCCAGCTCGACTGCCCCAGAGCCCAAGGCTTGCATCACACCCCCATCCCCCACGCCAACGGCCCTGCCCTGGAGGGACCCATCTAGGGGCAGAGCGGAGCTCAGGCTCTGTAGCCCCAGCGTGCCAGTCCCACAGCCGGCAGGCAACGCGGGTGCTGCCCCAACAGGAACTGGACTGAGCCCCTCTCCACAGCCACCCCCACTGTCAGACACTGCTCCCCTGGGACAGATTCGAACCCGTGCCCCAGAGAGGAGAGACGCCCCCTACCCCCGCCAGCCCAGAATATTATTATTCATCTTACACAGCACTGTCCAGCAAAACACTTCCCAAAGGAGGTCAGTGTCATCATCCCCACTATACACATGGGGAAACTGAGGCAGAGGGCAGGGAAGGGATTTGCTCAAGATCACCCAGTGGCAGAGTCAGACATAGACTTCCAGTCTGCTGCATCCCAGTTCAGTGCTTTACCCACTAGGCCACACTGCCTCCCTTGAATCATAGAATCATAGAATATCAGGGTTGGAAGGGACCTCAGGAGGTCATTTAGTCCAACCCCCTGCTCAAAGCAGGACCAATCCCCAATTAAATCATCCCAGCCAGGGCTTTGTCAAGCCTGACCTTAAAAACTTCTAAGGAAGGAGATTCTACCACCTCCCTAGGTAATGCATTCCAGTGTTTCACCACCCTCCTAGTGAAAAAGTTTTTCCTAATATCCAACCTAAACCCTCCCCCACTGCAACTTGAGACCATTACTCCTTGTCCTGTCATCTTCTTAAAGAAGACTCTGTGGCCATAGCTCGGGAGCGGCTTTCCCTCCACGCACTGCCAGGGGGAGCCATGAGATGTTTAGTATTGTCTATCCCAAGTGTGGGGAGGCACGAGCCACCCCGGGTCCCACACAGGTGCCTCTGTCCAGATGGCAAGAAGGCCGAGCGGGCCCATCAGCTTTGGTGCCCCTCTTGCGCCCCAACACTCAGAAGTCACTAGTCAGGCCTCAAAATCATGAGATTTGCTTAAAAAATCACAAGATTTTAATATTTGTTTGCATTCTGGCATGGCTGTGTTTGGGACGCGCAAGGTCTGGGGCTTCTCCTCCACGCCGAGGGTGGGCACTTTATCTAACGAAAGTGAAGATTCTTCGTTACTGATCCCATTCCAACTCACCCACCCACCCACTGCTGGGCTCACCATGCAGTGATGGGCGTTGGCAACGCTGGCCATTTAAGGGTTAAAGTGTGACAGGGCGTTGGTCTACCTTGGCACGAGAAGGGCAGCAGGAAGAGCAGCAGCCCCACAATTGAGCGGCCTTGGAAATTTGGGGGTGTGTGTGGAACCCTTATGTTTTCACCCCTTGCAAAAAATTTTCAAAAGCCAAAAATGTATATGTGTGTGTGTGTGTGTGTAGTTTTTTCCATCCCTTCCCATCCACTTTCCAGTAGCTGAGAAAAGGACAAAGGGCAGAGAAATGGGGGAGGGAGGGGTAATTTTTCGAAGGCTTTTTTTAAATTGCTCATCAAAAACCTGAAATGTTTAGAAAGAAGCAAATTTTGTCTACAACACTGTCAAGAAAAAGGCCAATTTACCAACAAAAAAGCTCAGGCTTTAGTTTAAAGAGGAGCGAAAGAAGCAGGGCTGAAATAGGTACAGAATATAATGAAAGGAGGGGGATGCTCCTATTTGCCCCCCCTTCACCTGCCCCAGTGTTGCAAGAGCAATGGGACGCTCTGTGAAAGCAAATGTCAAGGGAAGTTACATAATTAGCCAGGGGAACTCACTGCCACTAGATGTCACTGACATTGCGAGCCTGGCAGGATTCAGACAAGGATGGTGGGGGGTGGGGGAGCAAGGGTGTCAGGACAGAATTTAGAAAACAGGGCACAAGGCCACTGCTGACTGTCAGGATGAGGGGGATATGCCCCCCTTCCCGCCCTCCCCCGACTGGTTATGTCATCATTAGCCACTAGGAGGGGGTTCTTGCACCTTCCTCTGAAGTAGCTGGTGCTGGGGCGGCTGGCCCCATTGATCTGGTTTGGGGAAGAAGGCAGCAGGGAGAGGGCGGGGTACTGGGCTAGATGGGTCCTGTGACGCTAGCAGACCAGGTGTCAGCTCATGCCCAGGCCCTTAGGCCTCACTGAACACTGATAAATGCAGAGCTTGACCCAGCCTGTGTGTTATCCGTGTGACAACAGCTGCTGATCAGCGTGTGTGGAGTGTTTCGACTTGTGGAATTGCTTGCAGGATTGATCTCTCCCATAACCTCTGTAGCCCGTGGTATAAAGTTAGAATGAACGTTTGCATCGTAAACCTCTGTAACTGCTCCACACCACTGAGTTTGCAAGGCAGCTTATGTCCACCTAACACTGCGTCTACACTAAAATTTGGCTCCCGCTGATGTAACTCACCTGCTTTGCCGACTTAATCATGCCACTTCCCTCAGTCAGCGTAGTTAGGTCAATGCAGTGTCAGTGTACGTACTGCGTTGCTTACATCGACTGTCCCGCAATGCCCCACACTGACAGTACAATCGATACCACACACCACAGACACAAGGAGCCAGGTGTACACACACACAAGTGCTGTAACTACTGTGGCGGCTGCACGCAGGGCGATTTGATTTTGTAGTGTAGCCATGGCCTGTGTAACTCCCTCAACAGGGGAGAAGCATGAATTAGTGTAAAGTGCTGGGCCTGCCCATCGAAACCAAACGAGCCATTGCGAAATATCCTTACTGATTGCCTCTCTTGTTAGATATTTTACTGCGTGTGTGTGTGTGTGTGTTCTCTCTGTGTGCTGCCCCAGCTCTGTGCAGACAGCCAGCACAGCAGACCTTGAGTGAACCGCCCAATGACCACAAGATCCGTTAAGGGACGAAGGCACCCGGCCAGGTTTATTGTTGACAAGGCATGCTAATAGCACCTGGCAGACTCTACGAGGATACTAAGACATGTATGCCTGTGACAATGGACGCAGCTCAGTGAATGGCAGGACTTTCCATTTCCCCCTTGGCTGGACCAACACATTCTCTCAGAGATACCCTGATACAAACAAGCTGCCCCTCTGACTTAGATACTGCCCTCTGACCTGGCTAGTTATTGTCCACTTTTTTGTACATGTTGGTTTGATTAAAACATTTGTATTTATTATGTTGCTATTTGACCTTATCTTTTAGGAGGGCTCAGTGTGTTCCTGTTATCCTTGGGGAATGTTTTTGTGCCATTCTTGATATTGTGGTTTTTGTACCACGCTTCTGGAATGTGTTTGTGTGAGTCCTTTGTGCCGAGCAGTGTCCAGGACTGCGCGTTTCTGCACCATCAGGGCTGGGCTCACCAGATTCTGGGAACGTGCAAGTGGGCAGGGCCTGACGTTTGCTCACAGCAGGGAGAGGGGATACTGGGCTGGATGGACCCTGTAGGAATCAGCCAGGCTGAGTTTCCTGCAGAGCAGAGGGAGGTGAGTGGGCCTCGTTAGATGCAGCCTGGGAGGGCTGGCTGTGGTGAGGGGGGTCTCAGGCTTTGGGGGGGTTCTCTGCAACAGGCTGTCTCTGTGACTGATGCTGATCACACTACGCTGCCCCCTTCTTAAAGCCCAGCCCAGCCCAGCCCAGCCCAGCAGCTGGAGCCCACCCAGTAATTAGGAAATGAGATTTAATTTCAGGCAACAAAATGCCACGAAAGTGGCGGGTGAGCCGGCTTTGGGCTGCGCGGTAAGATGATAAGCAGCATCACACGGGCTGGTTGCATAATTGTGAACTTGGCTCAGGCCGGTCGCCTTCCCCGCCCCCCCGCCCAGCCCTGGAGGTTGGGGGCCGACTCTGAGGAGGGCTGGGGGACGAGATGCTGGGTCCCTGCCCGGGAGAAGGGGTGTGAGCTGGGCATCATTCTGGGATCGCTCAGCCCCCAGCATGGCCTGGCCCAGGGCAGGGGGCACTGGGCTGCAGTCCATACCCACAAGGGATGGGCAGGTTGGGGACAGGGCTAGCTCAGCCTGGGTTTGGTGAACTCTGATCTTTAGACAATATTTCCTCTAGGGCCCATTGGATGCACCTGTGCTGCCTACAGGGGGCACTGCCGCTGCATGGGGGTATCACCCACCTGCACCTCCTGCCTCCCACTGCCCCACCCCAAATCACCCCCTGGCCCCTCCACCCATGCACTGTATACAGCTTGCAGCCACTGTAAACCTCTCCCCCTCCCTGCTACCCCCACTGCCTCCCCCCAGCCCTGCTGTAAGCCCCCCAAGTCACCCCGCTCTGCCCCAAGCAATCTCCCTCCAGCAGGGTCTGTATGCAGGTCTCTGCAGGATGAGCTCTTCTGCAAGCCTGGTGCAGCTTCACCTGTCCCTGGGTCCCAGCTCCGCCCTAGTCATGATCCCACCAATCCAGGCCCAAAGGTCTTGGGGGCCCTGGCACAGCTGGCACTGGGAGACAGGGGCATCTTGGCACCCCATTCCCACCAGCCCCCAGGGCAGGGACCAGCAGTGATCAGCTCCCCCAGGCCCACTGCGTGGGCTGATGCGTGCAGCCCTCTCCAGCTGCCCTCACCAGGGCCTGGGGCAGAGCATGGCAGAGCCAGGGCAGAGGGGCTGGGCCTGTCTGCTGGACCCACCCTCCCTCCTGGCACCGACCAGGCCCATGGCCAGCTGTCTCAGGCCTGCACCCCCCTCCTGCTTCTGGGGGCAGGCTGAGGGGTACAGCGTGTGTGGCTGGGGTGCCCCTTGCTCAAGGTGCAGGCCCGGGGTGCACACGGAGCCCCATGTAAGGGCAGCCATGGGGGGAGCTGGCGAGCCCCCAGTTGGGCAGGTGTCTCCGCCAGAGCTTTTTAATTCCGCGCCCCCAATTCGCCGCCCACCTGCCTGGCAGCCGCGCAGCAATTATCCAAATGGCTGTTAATTGCGGCTGATAATTCCCCACGGGGATCAGGGGTGGAAAGCTCCGCAGCTGAGCGGATTGGGGCTGGGCCCGAGCAGCAGATCCCAGGTGCCAGAGTCTCTCACCCCGTCCACAGCAGGCACGCAGTGCTGGCAGGGCTCGTTTGCCCAGCAGGGAGACAGGAGCTGGCCCAGGGGGAGGGGAAACGGGGCCACATGGGCTCTATGGGACTGACCTGGGCCGGGGCACGTTCCCCAGCAGGCTGCATGTGCAATTATTAGCAGGAGCATGAGGGGAGAGAAGGATGGGCAGAGCAAGGGGGGGCTGGGAGGCAGGACTCCTGGGTTCTGTGCTGAGCTCTGGGCGGGGAGTAGGGTCTAGGGGTTAGATCAGGGGCTGGGAGGCAGGACTCCTGGGTTCCATGCCCAGCTCTGCCCCCAAATCCATGTGAGTCACTCCTGCTCTGGGTGCCTGTTATTGAGGTTTCGTGTCACACGGGTGCTGCTGGGCATTTTCCAAGCCCCTTGGGGGGCTGGGATCGTCTTTTGCCAAGCCTGGGGCACTCTGAGGCTGGCAGGTGCTGGGCAGCCATGGCAGGGTGAGATGGGTAGGGGCACAGGAGGGGTGCAATGCAGAGTCTGGGCTGCAGGGGGGCGCATAGGCTGAGAGTGCCTGACCTGGCTGGACCCCTCGTGCTGCGGAGAGGAACTGCATTTTCTCCCTCTGCCTGTCTCCCACCCAGGGCAGCCCCCAGCTGGGCAGGGAAGCAGCCACCTGCCCTCCCGTGAACCAGCCAGGGGCACTGGGCTTGAAGGGGTGCTAGCCTAACGTGGCCTAGGCCAGGCCCAGATGATCACAAACAGGGCGCATCCAGCCAGGCCATCCCTGCGCCAAACCTAGCTCAGCCCAGACCCCAACCCATGGCTGCACGGCCAAGTCAGTGCCCTCCAGCCCCCCGCCCTCCCCAACTGCCTGCAATAGCCATGCTGCTCTCCCCCCCAGGCCTCCTGCCCCCTCCCCCCCCCAACTGGCCTGGCTGGGACACTGCAGGTCAGGGCGGGAGGGGTCACAGGCAACCAGAGCAGTGACTCTGTGCATCACGAAAATCTCCCGGGTCCTGGGTAAGGCGGGTTTGGTCCTTGGCACAGCGCAGCTCACAGGCCTGAAGCCTCCTTCCCACCTCATGGGGTGCGCGACCATGTGCGGCTGGCTGAGTGCCCCCTGGGCACCAAGGGAGCAGGGGATGAGCTGGGAGAGGGCAGGAGGGGCCACAGCCTGCGAGCAGGTTGAGAGGAGAAGTTAGACAACCCCCAACCCTCATGAGTGATGGGTCTGATCCCCCACCACGGTCATCCCTGCTCTGGGCCCTGATCCCCCATACACCTCCGGGACCTGGGGCAGGTCCTTGACCTGGCACTGGTCTCTCACTGTCTCCAGCTGGTGGGGGGTGGGGTTGCTGATGGCGCTAACCCCCATGCCCAGTGACTACAAAGGCAGGACGAGTCTCCGAGCTGAGCCGGGGGAGCAGGGTGCGGGAAAGGTAGGAGAATGGGGCTCTCTCACAGCCCCTCCTTGTCTCCTTTCTCCCTCCAACGAGGGGGGGGGGTTGGGGACACTGCCACTGCACCCCCAGGTGTTGGTACAGGCTAGAGGGTGCCAGAGGGGAGGCCTGGCCTGGCTGGCGGGACGAGCCTACACAGCTGCTCACACAATGCAGGTGCCAGCCAGGGCCCCAAGGGCTGGGGGCCAGCAGCAGCTGGGGTGGCGGGACCCTGGGGCAGCTCTAGGCACAGGAGGATGGAGGAGGTGTGGGTTGGGGCAAAGGCCAGGCCCTAGAGGGGGACCAAGGAGGCAGGTGTTCTGTCCCACATCTGAGCGGGAAGCAGGGGCTAGTGGTTAGAGAAGGGGCTGGGATGCAGAGGGCTGGGTTCCAGTGCTGATTCTGGGAGGGGGAGGGGCTGGATGGGTATGGTTCCCTCTGGGGGCCAGCCTGGGGGCTGGGCCCTGGTGCTTGCTCAGTGCCTGCCCCAACCCACACTTGCTGGAGACCCTATAGCTGGCTTGGGGGGACTCCTGGGGCTCCCTCCTGGTCCCTCTGGCACACGGACCAGAGGCAGAACAAGGCACTAGGAGCAGGGGGACACAGGGAACTGTGGAGGTTCTGGGGCACGGCTGGGTGAGCCAGCACTGCACCAGCAGGGGGCGACCACAGGCCAGAGCAGAGCAGCCCCCAGGCCCTGGTCCAACAGTGAAAGGAGCAGCCACTGCCCCACCCTGCTCCCGGGTGCGGGGAGGCAGTGCTGGCCAGGTGACTCGGAGCCAGGATGCCTGGGACCTGCAGCAGGGCTGGAGGGGGAGCTGGGGAGATCCCGCTCCCTGGGCCCTCAGCCACCCACCCCGCCCTGTCCCCTCCCTTCCCCCGCCTGTGAACAGCAGCAGAGACCTCGGCCAGCCTTTGGCAATGCACTTCATTGGCCCAGGCACATGCCCGGCAGGGCAGTAGCCGGGGGCAGGGCCAGCACTGACTTTGTGATCATGGGCGGGGGGGCCTCAGAGCTGCGAACACACAAACTCTGCCCCGCCACCGAGGCCACTCCCTGTAAAGGAGGTCACTGCCTTTACCTGGGGTCACTCCTGCCAGCACAGCCCCACTGGCAGGCAAGAGGGAGGGGACCTCTAGGGCCCATAGGATGCAGGGGGTGAGGCTTGGCACAGGGCTTGATCAGACCCAAGGGGGCTGGAGCTGGCTGCCTCAGATGGAGCTGGGGCTCCAGGTGCCCAGGGCGTGGCTCTGATACCCAGGGAAAGGCAGTGGGGAGGTGTCTGCCACTGGGCAGGGGCATTTGATCCAGGCCCATCAGGTGGCGAGCCCGCTCTGCCCTGCTGCTAGGGTGACCAGACAGCAAGTGTGAAAAATTGGGACAAGGGGTGGGGGGTAATAAGAGCCTAGATAAGAAAAAGCTCCAAATATCAGGACTGTCCCTATAAAATCGGGACATCTGGTCACTCTACCTGCTGCTGACCAACCCTGGACGCGCCTCCTACGCAGTCCTGGCTCCACCCCCACTTACTTGGGCACTCTGACTGCAACTCCTGCTAGGACCCCTCCCCCCTTCGGGAGCCGAGGTCCCCACTGGGGGACAGGGCCAAGAGGCCAGGGTGCCAGGCTGTGATGGGAGGGGTGCAGGGAGCCAGGGCTGGGCCAGCACCCCAAGGCGGTGAATGGGGATGATATGGGGGCAGAAGGGGGGTTCTCTTTAATCCTTTGCAGACTGGACAGACACAGCCTGGGGCTCAGTGGCTGGATCACAACCCCCCCAAAGCCAGATGGTGGTAGCAGCCTCTGCGTGCCCCGCATCACTAGCGGAGGGCTGACAGGAGGGGGAGGGGGAGGTGCTGTGCTTTGGGTCCCAGGCAGGGGAGGTAGGAATGGCTGAAGCTGGTAGATAATGGAGCCAGACTCTGCCCCTACCCCATCGGGGACAGGCTGGCCACAGGGCACAAAGGGTGACAGCCCTAGAGGCTGTGCCAGAGGGAGGGAGCCTGGCCTGCCCTCTGCCCTAACAGCCAAGGAGTCGTTCCCTCCCCCCTCCCCCCTCCCCCCCCCCAAGAACTGACACCGCAGCCAGGAGTAGGGGGGAAGGTGCCTTGTTGAGAAGAGGAGGTGGAGCTGGGGACAGCAAGCTGGAGCTGTGGGGGGCAGAGTCTCTGGGGGGAGGGGGCTGCTTCTAGGCCTCCTCGGGGTCCAGCTGGTTGAGGGTTTGGATGTCATCCAGGAAGCGCTTGGGGGTCAGGATGTGACTGGAACCTGGGGGAGAGAGAGGTGGTTGGCAGCGGTGGGCACAGTGGGGCGGGTATGAGGCTGGCATCACCATCACCCCCATCCTTGCAGCTGGACCCAGCTCTAGTGCAGGAGGGGAGGGACTCTCTCCTACCCCCTGTTGTTGTACCAATAAAATAAAAACCAGCAGGATCTTATTAAAGGGAAAAGGCAAAATGCCACATTTATTGTAAATATAATAAAGAAATATAAAACTCACACTGTCCTATCATTACTTATTCCTTACTTAATTATATATATATATCTATATATTCATTCATTCATTCATTCATACCAGTTCTGCATAGGGGTTTATAGTTACCAGCCTAGAGGTTGCTCGTGACAGGGTACTGGCCAGGTAACCTGTACATGAGAGTGGACCCGAGTCCGTGTCAGATGCGCATCCGATGCTCCTGAAGGGTAGTGGCAGAACTGGAGACTCAAAGTTCTCAGTCCTTAGTGTCCATTTTTATAGGAATTTCTTCCTATGCCAGTCCGTGGAATTTGCTTTGTCATATTGTCAGTCATGACTGCTCCAGGACGGCTGTCAGGTGCTCATCAGCTTTCTTCATCCTTTGAATTGGTCGGGTGGATCCCAGTTTGCCCTCCGGTGGGGTTCTCTGGTTGTCTCCACCTGGCGTCTTCTTCGGCCAATCGATGTTAAATTCCTAGGCTGGCACTTCCCTGTTTATTCAAAACCCACCATTCATTCACATACATTCCTTACTTTAATAAAAAAACACATTTCTCATTTCACTGAGTATTGTTATTTTATTTGAGACTCCCTGTCTCTTGACATTCCTTCGGTATTGCCTTTCTTTTATTATACAAAGGTGTTATTTATTTGAGACTCCCCGTTTTTTAACATTCCTGATCCAAACTATAGAAGGTGGGAGTCTCTATGTGACATTTCTATGAGCGCCGCTCCAATTCGCGGTTCTTCATGGGTGTTACAAACAAGCATGTCAATCTCCATTACAAAGTATCCGTTTGCAAAGTAGAGCCAATTGAACATAAAGTGAAGTTAGTTAAAAGCATGTCAATCTCCATTACAATCAATGGAAAGCGCCAATACAGAGAAAGCAGAGTCAATTAAGCCGTTTAGTTTTACAAGCGTCCATCTTAATAACAAGTGAGAAAGTATCAATTCAGAGTCAAATTGAGCAGTTTAGTTTTACAAGCGTCAATCTTAATAACAAGTGAGAAAGTATCAATTCAGAGTCAAATTGAGCAGTTTAGTTTTACAAGCGTCCATCTTAATAACAAGTGAGAAAGTATCAATTCAGAGTCAAATTGAGCAGTTTAGTTTTACAAGCGTCCATCTTAATAACAAGTGAGAAAGTATCAATTCAGAGTCAATATGAGCGGTTTAGTTTTACAAGCGTCAATCTTAATAACAAGTGAGAGAAAGTATCAATTTAGAGAAAGCAAAGCCAATTGAGCGGTTTGCAAGGTACGGTTTGCAAGTTTTAATTCAGAATTGTAAATCAATATTGCAGATTTACAATTATGTCAAATAGAAGAATTATAAATGCAGATTTAATAAATATTATAAATCAATATTGCAGGTTTACAATTTCTTATGAACAGAATCACAAATATTGGAATATGCTACACTGTGGCCTGGCACCGCACCCCTCGTGCCCCTGTACCCTGCACAGCCAGGCAAGAATCCACGCGCTGACAGTGTTCCTCACCCTTGGGTCTTCGAGGGGTGTGTGCAGGGGGTGAGCCATATCCCTATGGGAGTTACTGGGGGTGTCTGACTGGGCCCCCACACATGATCCCTGGGCAATGAGAGGCCTGGGGAGCCAGCAGCCAGGAGATCAGGTGGCTAGATACAGGCCTTGTGGGACAAGCACATCTGTTCCCAGACCCCTGGGTGCGGGAGGACAGAGGATAGCATGGGCCCCCTGTGGGTGCTGGGCAGGCAGTTTTAGGGTCTCCCCCGCCCAGGGGGTCCCAACTGTCCCTGACCTGGGCATTCCAGCCACCCTTCCCCCCAGGACTCGCCCTACTCACCGATCACCACCTCCCACTTGCCCCTGGTGGCCGGGGTCAATTCATAGGCGCAGCGCATCTCAGACATGGACACCCCACCCAGCATGTAGATGATGAGGCGCGGGCCCGTCTGGTACTCAGTCGCTGGCTTGTTCTTGTGCCAATGCCTGAAGCGGGAGCTGGGGGGAGAGAGGGGCAGTGTGGATCCCAGGGGCTCGCTGAGGGAATGCCAGGTGTAGGGGTGGGCACTGCCCAAAGCGGGGGCTGGGGGGAGAGAGGGGCAGTGTGGATACTAGGGGCTCGCTGAGGGAATGCCGCATGGAAGGGCAGGGCCTGGAGGAGGATGCGAGGCAGGCCCTGCCCAAGGCAGTGGGACAGGAGTCCCAAAGCAGGAAGAAGGGAGTAGGGGAGGGTGGCACCTGCCCTGGGCTGGGGGTGCTGTCTAAAGCTCATCCAGTCCCTTTCCTCTATCCTGGACCCTGGTGTGTTGAGGGACTGCTGGGGCGTGGGGGACATGGTAAGAGGGGTCCAGGGCTCCAGGCTCTTGGGCACCCCCTCCCCTGCAGAGGGCAGGGCCCTGGCCATGCACTCCCAGGCACAGAGGCTCCCACACCCTGGGGTGTGTGTGTCAGGGCTCTGCTGTCCACAGCCCAGCCAGGCTCAGCCTTACCTGACAGCAGCCTGGGAGCTGGTGGTAGGGACCGGGTCTGACACGAAGGGCCACAGACTCTTGTCCAGTTTGTCCTCAAGGATGTCCTGGCGGGGGAGGACAGATCAGCAGGGGCCAAGCAGCAGGAACCTCTGACCTGGTGGCCAAGCCAGGCCCCATTGGGGTGGAGGGGCTGAGATGGCTCCTCACTCAATGATTGACAGTCCCTGGGGGGGAGCAGCCTGGGGCCCACTTTCCAGGGTGGGGCATGGGGAGCCAGCAAAGAGCACGCTGACTCCTCCAGTGATGCCCCCAACTCCCCACATCCCCCTCAGCTGCTCAGTGCCCTGCTGTGACCTCCCTACCCATCCACCATTATGGGGAGGGCAGAGACCTCCTGCAGCCGTATCCAGGGCCCCTCACTTGGGGTGGGGGAGGCAGGGGGCTGCCCTCAATGCCCCTTCCCTGCTGCGGGCAGATCCAGGCCCTGCCTCTTGCTCCATGAGGTGTGTCCCAGCCACACAGGGGGCCCAGGCTATGATACATCCTAATGCCACATAATAGGGGCTTTTACATTAGTCCGCTGCTTTGACTTGTACAGGGAAGCTTAAGGCCTGCCAAGCTGTGGCTGGCGCAGAAGGAGGCGCCCCTGATTGGATTATGCATGGGACTGAGGTTACCGCAACTACCTGCCCCAAAATCCCACAGGAGGAACCATCACAATGCTGGAACAGGGGCCTGGGAGCCTCCCACCTCTGATCTGCCAGGGACAGGAGCTCTGGTCGGGGGGTTAATTCTTGGCCTGGAGGAGCCCCAAGCCAGTAGGTTGAAGGCAACTAAGTGTGCCCCCCACCCCCTTGAGGAGTGCCCCACAGGACTGGGTGATGAGGGGCTCAGCCCCCAGCAAGGGTGGGGGGAAGGAGTGACCATGTCACCTTTCACAAGCTAAGCAGGTTTGGGCCCAGGCAGTGCTTGGATAGGAGACCTCTAAGGAAAAGCCACTGGGTGCTGGGAGGTGCGAGTGAGTCAGCAGAGGGTGCTCTATGACCCCAGGGAGTGGGCGGGGGGCTCTGCAGGGGGTGCTCTCCCCGGTCAGTCAGTGACCAGTACTGTACTGCAGGAGTTCAGCCTTTAGATGAACGTCACACAGCTGCTCCTCACTGGAGGTTAGGCCAAGGACCCTGCCAGCCATTCAGATTCCAGTGCCAGTCATGACAGTGTGCTGCCTGGATCCTCTGCACTTCCAGCCCCACACACTGATCACCTCCTGCCCTAGACTCTTGGGCAACGCTGCTGGGCGGCTGTTAACAGCTGCCTGCCACTCCTTAGGAAGAATTCAGCCCTGGTGAGGAACCCCTGTATATACTGCCCATGCCCTACCCCAGAGCTGGCAGCATCTCAGCACCGGGTAAGACAACTCCCCTGCACTCGTGTCTATGATTTAAGACCCTAAGGATGGCAGCAGGAGAGGACTCGCTGATGAGCCCCTCACATGGCTAGAGCCCTGCGCAGATACAAAAATGTGGATGTGCATCAGCCTGCAATCCACAAGCCGCCTTTTACCTGTATCCGCATCCACACCGGCAGCAGCTAGCGAGGGTGGGGAAGGGGTCTTGCAGGAAAGAGGCAGTGTGGAGGGGGCAGGGTCTCAAGGAGCAGGGGCAGCTTGGAGGGGGCGGGGTCTCGAGAAGGGGCAGTGTGGGGGCGGGGTCTTGAGGAGAAGGGGCAGTGTGGAGGGGGTGGGGGCTGGGGGAGAAGGGGTTTCTCATCACGTGCCGCTCCTGGGGGGTCACGAGCGTACACGGCAGCAGCAGAGCATGTTGCATCACAGTGGCGTGGAGGGGTGGGGTGCCAGGGCCTCACCCTCTCCAATCCCAAATCCTGCGGCTCAGGAGCTGGTGGGGACACTGGTGCTGCTCGAGCTGCTGGACAGGAAGCCGCGCGGTGGGGCGAGTGGGTGCCGGACAGCCCCAATTCCGACGTGTTGCCCAGCCACTGGCTGTGGGCCGGCGGCCCCGAGTGCCCTGCATGCCCCGGGCTGCCTGAGCTGGATGCCGCGGGCCAGGCGCTGCTGGGGAGTAGAGCCCTGCACGGTTGTATCTGCAGCCGATCCACTATCCGCAGAAATGGGGCGCGGATATGCAGGGCTCTACACATGGCTGACCCCAAACCACCCCCTTGGGCCCAGCCTGCCAGTTGTGACCCCAGTCCCCAAGGCCAGGAAGCAGATGGCCCGGTACCTCCATGATGTCCTTGAGCATGGGGATCCAGTGGGAGAGCTGGTAGCTGGACTCCAGTCGCGCCTTCCTCTTCGGTCGCAGCTGCCCGCTCTGGGGGAGGAAGGGAGAGCGGGTGAGAGGCAGCAGGGAGGAGGTGCGGGGTGGGAATGGGGGCAGACAGGGAGAGCGTGGCCTACCTGAGTCGCGCCAGCCAGGCTGGCAGGGGAGAGGCAGAGAAAACAGAATGGATCACTGAGTGACAGAGAGAGAGAGAGAGAGAGAGACTGATGGGAGAACAGAGCTGCTTCCCCCCATTCGCCGCATGGCTACCCCAAGAAGTGGTCACCAGCTCCAGCTCGCTGGCGATCTGAGGTCCTGACTCCCAGTATCCTCTGCCAGGGCAGAAGAAGTCACCCCAGATGGGGAGTAACTCGGGGGTCACCCTCATATGGGGAGGGCGTCACCCCACTGTACAGGGACAGAGGCCACCTCTGTGCTGGGAGTAGGTCACTGCCATAGGGTGGCACCTCCAGGATGGCCTGGGCTCCCCTGTGCAGCACAGATCTGCCCCCTGGCATGAGTACAGCTGCTGGCCCCTGGCCCCAGTCCCTTACCCCAGGCGTGAGAGAGATGCCCAGGAACAGCATGCTGTGGATGATGTCTCTCTGCTGCTGGATGTTGGCATGCTGGATCAGCTTGGTGAGGTTCTCCTTGTCCACACCTGCACGGGGACAGACAGGTCAGCCCTAGCACCCCTGGGTGCACCCACAGCCCAGGCACACGAGTCCGTGGCCCCAGGAGTCCTAGTTCCCCGATCAAATCCTGAGATCCTGCTCTTCCCAGCCCTCTCAGAGCTGGGGGTAAACCCAGGAGTCCTGGCTCCCAGGCCCCCTCTATCCCACTAGACCCCACTGCCCTCCCAGAGCTGAGCATAAAACCCAGGAGTCCTGGCTCCCAGCACCATCCGCTCTAACCCACTGAACCCCACACAGTTAATGATCGAATTTAGGTTCTTGCTGCTCCTCCCTCAACAGGTTCTCTGGGGCGCTGGGGTCAGGGGTCTCTCTAGTTCCCCCTGGCAGTGCAATGGGAGCCCCCGTCCCCCTGATCTGGGCTACTCCTATTCCTGCCTCTGCCACCTACTCCTGGCATGCTGCTCCATGCCTCAGTTTCCCCCCCTGTAACATGGGGATAGTGCTTTCACCTGTGACAGGGAGGCTTGGCAAGAGCCTCAGGAATATCCCTGGGGGGACTCAACGGGAGTCACAGCAGCAGGGTGTGCACAGAGCAGGATTTTCCCTCCCCAGCGCCACTATCAGCTCCTGAGAATAGCCCAGATCAGACTGGGGCTGCAGGCTGGAGCCAGCTCTGCTGCAGCAAGTAGCTCCGGTGGTTAACAAGCATGCTGTCAGTCTCTTCCCTGGGTAGATGGTTTGGGCAGCCAGGTGTGTGCCATTCTCCCCTCTGGAGGCAGGCCTGTACTGCCAGCTGTGAGTTACAGAGCATCTGTGCCATGGCAGCCAGCTATCCCAGAGGGGGCCCCCCTGCCCGAGATTGGTAGCATTATCCCCCTTTTACAGATGTGGAAACTGAGGGGTAAATAGGGGAGGTGACTTGCCCAAGGTCACCCAGCTGGGAATAGAGCCCGGGTCGCCCGTCCCAGTCCAGGGCTCTATCCACTAGGCAACACTGTCTTGGTCGATGGGAAAGTAGAGAGGAATGGTGCAGTCATGGATCCACAGGGTCGGTGCCAGGGTCCCAGCTGTGGAAATCTCTGGGAGGAAGCCCTTTGCTGTGCCAGACCCCAACAAGTTTCTCTCTTCCTCCAGGACAGGCCACATGGCCTTCCCGCCTCCTGAGACTGAACCACTAGTCTTTACCCCGTGAGCCCTGCCCAGCGAGTCCAGCTGGGACAGATCCTGGTAGAGACCCGTCCACTCCGCAGGGCCCGACGCCCCTCAGCCCGGGTGACAGGGCCACTCACTCAGCGTTGTCAGAACAGTCGGGTTTCTTAGGCACCTGGACCCCAGCCTGGGCAGCCCAGTCCACTGAAGGTTAAAGCAAGAGGCCGTTCTGGTCAGCCCAGAGCCCGGCCGAGCTGCAGAGAAACCTGTTTTCAGCTCCGGGTCTCTCACTCAGGGCCTGTCTACATGTAAACCACTTCAGCTGCTCCGCTTCAGTGACACTGCCTTTCCCATACCCCCGAGCGACACAGTGGCACCGACCCAATTGCCTCGTGTAGACCAGGCCTCGGCCTGACCTTGGTCAGTTCTCAGGCGAGAGCTCCCAGCTTCCCGCACTCATCCCCCAGCTCAAACCTTCCAACCCTGTGTTCTCGAGCTGGGGGCCCTGCTCCAATTCCCTGCTGGGAGCATCCAGCCAGGAGTCATTGGAGCTGGCACGGTCTTTCTGGCCCCCAGGCTGATCTGTGTTGGATTCTCTTCATTTCACCAAGACAGGGAGGTGACACCCCCCCCGCCCCGCATGACTCTTACCTTCCCCGAGAATCCTTCCCCTTCACCCCCTGCCAGAGAAGCCAGGAAATATATAGGGAAACTGAGGCACGCATCAGATTCATAAAAGATATTACAAACATTCCCAGTTGGTCACATGTGCACAGTCTCCCAGCAACTCAGCAAAGGCTGGAAGCAAGAGCAGAGGCAACAGGAGAGAGAGATCTGGGCAGGCCTTGGATTTTACATCACTTTGCTTCTCCTAGGGGGGGCAGGAGCTACTGGGTTTCCCGTGTGAGAATCCAGGGCAGGGTGGGTTTGCAGCTGCCCTCTGCTGGGGGTGGGACGGGGATGGCAGGAGCTAGGGGAAGCCCACAGGCCAGGGCTGACTTGTGGCTAAGGCTCGAGAGAGCTGGGTTCTATTCCTGCTCTGGCAGACTCCCTGTATGCCTCAGTTTCCCTTCTGTAACACAGGCCACCCTGCCTCCCCTGGGAGGCTGAATTCATTAGTGAGATTCTGATACCATGGTGATGGGTGTAGGAGCACACACAGACAGGAGTGTCCAGGTGTGGAAGAGGCTCTGTGTGCGAAGCTTAGTTCTGTGACCGAACTGCCCTGTTTATAAACAAAGAGATTATGCTGGGCACACACTTCCCCAGTTGGTGCCTCGGTTTCCCCATCTATACAGAGGGGATAAGGACACTAGCCTTTGTAGAGCACTTTGAGATCTGCCCACAGCCAGTGTTAGAGAAGGGCTGGGGCCATTAATCCAGCCACACAGGGAATGCTATTGTTCTGCCAACCCCTCAGGATCTCCAAGGGTGTCTAGACCCCACCCCTCCCCCCGCCAGGATCTCCGAGCAGGTTCTAAATCACTCCTCCTTCCTTCTACTTCTCATGTGCTCCCCCGCGGCTCTGTCCCATGGCAAGGGTGTGGCCAACACAGCTCGCTCACCTCTCCCATGCTGGGCTCGTATGCCTTGAACACCTTGAGTTTGGCCAGCACAGCGTGCGCCAAGTGGAAGTTATCTTCATGGTCCCTGCAGCAAAGACAAACCCTGTGGGTCAGAAACAGCTCCTCCCCCAGGGGCACATGCACTTCCTGTAGGAGGTAACTAGGTACCCTTGCCCTTTGGGCACACTCACTTCCTGTAGAGGATGGCTGGGTACTTCTCCATGGCACACTCACTTCCTATAGGGGATAGCTGGGTACCTCTTCCCCTGGGCACACTCACTTCCTGTAGCAGATGGCTGGATACTCCTCCAGGGTTTCACACAATGTGGCAATCTGCTCTGCCAGATTCTCCATCTGCTTGTTCTTTTCGAAAAAGCGGTAGGGGCTGAACCAGTTGTGGAAGCTCTATGGCCTCTCCAGGGAGTACACCTTGGGGACAGGGGAGAGCAGAGATCAGACCCCGGTGCCAACTGCTTGCAGCCAGGCCAGCTGTGCCCCATAGACGCGCTGTTGGATCAGGCCAGCCTGGTGGAGCTGTAGCGAGCCCCTAGTGAGGGAGAGATCCCTTTGCCAGTGCCACTCCTGTTGTGGTAGAGGGATAGCGAGCCAGAGATTCATGTACCAGCCTGGGATGAAGATGCCCCAGGTTCAGGTCCTTACTTGGCTGCAGACCCCCAGGTGCCCTCAATGTTGGGGGAGGGGGCTTGGCGACGCTTCTCGTCTGGCGAAAGCCCCAGCACAGCCACGGGCAAACCCGGCATCAAGGCGCGTCTGCCGCTGTCGCTTATTTCACTGGCCGAACAGAACGAGCCATGGGGACAAACATGCTTGGACACCAATAAATAGTATCGGCCCATGAAGGGTTTGCTGGCGCAACGGGACGGGTGAGCCAGCAAAGCCTCCTGACGGACACTCAGCTTCTACCAGCCAAAGCTTCTCTTGGCACAGCTGGCACCGGTACCCCAGATGAAATCAGCTAGAGTGGCGAAAGGACTGCTTTGCCAGCGTAACGGCACCTACCCAGGGGCTCTGCCACCACAGCTGCATCAGTTACAGGGGGGATGTTTTTTCTCATGTCCCCGTAACAAACCCACACCAACAAAGCTTTTGTGTGTAGACCAGGCTCATGTCTCTCTGTGCCTCAGTTTCCCCATCAATGCAATGGGGCTGACACCACAGTCCTGCCCCTCAGGGGCAGGAGGGGGGAAATCCACTGATGACACAAGAAGGGGATGGGGTGGTTGGGTAAAGGGCAGGCGTGTGGAGTATCGGGTTGTCTTGCAGGCCTAGTATAAACCATCAGTAAGAGCTGGTAAAGCCAGGGAGGCAGGGCCCTCCTCCCCCATACATCTACCATCCCCACCAGGTGCAAGCCAGCGATTCCACGTCTCACAGGGTGTGAGCAGCCAGCTAGTCCCTGCTGCCCTGTGCTGGCGTCAAACCCAGGGCCCTAGAAGGGAAAGGTTCCCCCGCCAAGCCACATGAAACAATAAGGGTGGAGTGTCATACGTCACCATCCGCCCCGCAGACCTGCTCCTCCAAAGCCCGGCCACCCCTCACCTGGCTCTCATAGGGCAGGAAGGCCATGTTGATCTCCTTGAGGGTTTTGATGACCTTGGTGGTCCGTGACTTCCTCAGCTCCTTGAACAGAGGCTCAGGACAGGCTGCAAGGCAGAGGCAGTGGGTGGGAGTGACAGGCACAGGGCTCAGGACCCCCAGCACAGCGCCAGCCCCCACGGACGGGGCCAGACCGGGCACAGCAGGGGCAGTAGTGCTGCACGCCTGTGGGGAACCTGGGCAAGCCAGCAGGGGCACACAGGAGTCAACGATGAGTCCAGCCCCCCCGAACCAGAGTCATGCCGGGTTCTCGCCTTTTGCAGCATCAGCAGTGAGGGGGAGCCACAATCTCTCCTACGCAGCCCCTGTCTCACACCCTGCCCTCAGCCCCCCCGCAGGGCTGAGTGACCGGAGTGTACAACATAGGATGATGCACAAGGAGGAACGGGGACTTGGGGTCCCCCTGCCGCTGTAATGGGGAGAAGCAGATCTGACCCTGACACACTGGGTGTTCTGGTGCTGTCCCATCCCCCCACCGAGTTGGGACTGATGGAGCAATGCATGCTGGGAATGGTAGCCAGAGGCCGCCTTTCTGGGCACATGCTGCAGGTGTCTGTGAGCCGTGCTGGCTGGAGGCAGGCCCGTGGGGGAGAAGAGGGGGAAGGGATAGGTGGGGTCATTCGGTCTGGCCTGCTGGGGCTGCATCCCCTGCAGGAGGGCAGAGCATAATCAGGGTGCTGCGCACTGGCCTGCCGGCAGAGAGAGACCCCCCCACCCCCAGGCTCCAGTGTGCCGCTGTCCAGGCTCCCAGCTGGGGGATCCCCCGACCCCCGATACTCACGGCTGAGGAAGAAGATGTGAACTGCCTTGTAGCTGAAGGTGGGGGTGCCCTGGAAGTCATTGATCAAAGCCTGCACCGACTGCAAAGGGGGAAGAAAGGGGGTGTTAGCACCTGCCGAGGCCCCTCCCTGCTGCTCAAATGGCCCAGCCAATGCCCAGCCCCTGGGGACTCAGGGCCTAGCATGATGCCATCAGGAGGTGGGCTGGTTTTTACCCCCCTGGCTCTGGGCTCCCTCCCCGCCTGGAGCAGGGCTTGTGCCCATGTGCCCGGGACATCCTTAGGGCCCAGTCATATCTCTCGCTGCCACAGAAGTGTCCATGCCCGGCCACAGATGGGGCCTGGCATTGCCTTGCTGCTGAACTAAGTGGGCTCTGAGCAGTGCCCAGGGAACAGCCGGCCGAGCAGCAATCCCAGGCAACTACCATCAGGGCCCCCTCCCTCCCCGGGCGCCATGCTGGTCACCTGCAGCTTCGCCACGCCAGCTAGCCTGGCAGGGTGTTTGGAACCTGTTCAGACCCCTCGACCAGCCATTGTGACAGGTGAGAACCTGGCTGCCCTGTCCCAAGCCCCAGGCCCCAGCTCGCAGTCCTCTCCTACAGCGCTCCCTCCGCGGGCAGCCCCTGCGGGTTCTGGGCTTCACCCTGCTCTGCCAGTGCCCCCTGCCCCTGGTCTGCCTCCACTCACCTTGCTGCTGCAGATGCAGGAGCCTCCTCCCCAACAGCCCCTGCTCCCTGAGCCTCTGCCTCATCGAGTCTCCTTCGCTTTGAGTCTCAGCTGAGGTCGCCTCTCTCCGCCTGCTGCACCTGCCCATCCAATCCCCACAGGATTGCACTGCGGAGAGGTCTGGGGGACAGTCTGTGCCTCACGTGGCAAAGAACATGAAGCCCAGCTCCGGGGAAGCAGCCTCCTGGGGAGCCCCTACTGGCCCCATTCCCATCCTGACGTTGTGCTGCACACAGAGAAATGGAATGAGGGGAGTCTCCGTGTTCCCCTAGGAAAGCCCTGTAGGCCATTGGCCCAACATCTCCACCACCTTCCTGCCGTGCCGAATGCTCCCTCTGCCGCACCGGCCTAACCCGCTGCTCCACATCCCCCAGCCCAGTCCATGCCGGGGGCTCAATAACCTTCCTGGCCAATGGTGCATACTGCCCCCATGCTTGGCACTCTCCTGCTCCTCCTCCCACCCAGGCTGATTCACTGGTCCCAGTGGTCTGATCCGGTGTGTGTGTGTGGGGGAGATATGGGGCTAGCTGGACAAGCTGGGTCTCATCTAGCGCGGTGGGAAGGCGACATACCCAAGCCTAGCTAGGTACGGATGATGGGCTAGACAGAGCAGGGATCCCCACACAAATGCTCTAAGTGCACGTAGTCGGTGGAATGTGTCCACAGTACCGAGGCAACCGTCGACTTCCGGAGCATTGCACTGTGGGTGGCTATCCCACAGTTCCCGCAGTCTCCGCCGCCCATTTGAATTCTGGGTAGAAATCCCAGTGCCTGATGGGGCTAAAACATTGTCGCGGGTGGTTCTGGGTACATATTGTCAGGCCCCCGTTCCCTCCCTCCCTCCAGGAAAGCAAGGGCAGACAATCGTTTTGCGCCTTTTTTCTTGAGTTACCTGTGCAGACGCCATACCATAGCAAGCATGGAGCCCGCTCAGATCACTTTGGCAATTAGGAGCACATTAAACAGGTACAACGTATCTAGGGGTAAAAAGGGCAACAAAAATGATTAGGGGTCTAGAACACATGACTTATGAGGAGAGGCTGAGGGAGCTGGGATTGTTTAGCCTGCAGAAGAGAAGAATGAGGGGGGATTTGATAGCTGCTTTCAACTACCTGAAAGGGGGTTCCAAAGAGGATGGCTCTAGACTGTTCTCAATGGTAGCAGATGACAGAACGAGGAGTAATGGTCTCAAGTTGCAGTGGGGGAGGTTTAGATTGGATATTAGGAAAAACTTTTTCACTAAGAGGGTGGTGAAACACTGGAATGCGTTACCTAGGGAGGTGGTAGAATCTCCTTCCTTAGAGGTTTTTAAGGTCAGGCTTGACAAAGCCCTGGCTGGGATCATTTAACTGGGAATTGGTCCTGCTTCGAGCAGGGGGTTGGACTAGATGACCTTCAGGGGTCCCTTCCAACCCTGATATTCTATGATTCTATGATTCTATGATCTGCTGATATCAAGGGTAGTGACCCTGGGAAATGTGCAGGTCATAGTGGATGGGTTTGCTGCAATGGGATTCCCTAGCTGTGGTGGGGCCGTAGACGGAACCCATATCCCTATCTTGGCACCAGAGCACGAAGCGGGCGAGTACATAAACCGCAAGGGGTACTTTTCAATAGTGCTGCAAGCACTGGTGGATCACAAGGGATGTTTCACCAACACCAACGTGGGATGGCCGGGAAAGGTACACGAGGCTTGCATCTTCAGGAACTCTGGTCTGTTTCAAAAGCTGCATGAAGGAACTTTATTCCCAGACCAGAAAATAACTGTTGGGGATGTTGAAATGCCTATAGTTATACTTGGGGACCCAGCCTACCCCTTAATGCCATGGCTGATGAAGCCATACACAGGCAGCCTGGACAGTAGTCAGGAGCTGTTCAACTACAGGCTGAGCAAGTGCAGAATGGTGGTAGAATGTGCATTTGGACATTTAAAAGCGTGCTGGTGCAGTTTACTGACTCGGTTAGACCTCAGCGAAACCCATATTCCCACTGTTATTACTGCTTGCTGTGCGCTCCGCAATATCTGTGAGAGTAAAGGGGAGACATTTATGGCGGGGTGGGAGATTGAGGCAAATCGCCTGGCTGCTGGTTACGCACAGCCAGACACCAGGGTGGTTAGAAGAGCACAGGAGGGCACGGTACGCATCAGAGAAGCTTTGAAAACCAGTTTCATAACTGGACAGGCTACGGTGTGAAAGTTCTGTTTGTTTCTCCCTGATGAAACCCCCCGCCCCTTGGTTCACTCTATTTCCCTGTAAGCTAACCACCCTCCCCTCCTCCCTTCGATCACCACTTGCAGAGGCAATAAAGTCATTGTTGCTTCACATTCATGCATTCTTTATTCATTCAGCACACAAATAGGGGGATAACTACCAAGGTAGCCCAGGAGGGGTGGTGCAGGAGAGAAGCACCAGGAGGGGTGGTGGAGGAGGGAAGGACAAGGCTACACAGCACTTTAAAAGTTTAAAACTTGAAAACCTATTGAATGCCAGCCTTCTGTTGCTTGGGCAATCCTCTGGGGTGGAGTGGCTGTGTGGCCGGAGGCCCCCCCACTGCGTTCTTGGGTGTCTGGGTGAGGAGGCTATGGAACTTGGGTAGGAGGGCGGTTGGTTACACAGGGGCTGTAGCGGCGGTCTGTGCTCCTGCTGCCTTTCCTGCAGCTCAACCATACGCTGGAGCATATTGGTTTGATCCTGCAGCAGCCTCCTCTCATGACGCTGCCGCCACCTTTCAGCTTCAGCCCTCTCTTCAGCCCGCCACTTACTCTTGTCAGCCCGCCACTTACTCTCTTCAGCCCACCACCTCTCCTCCCGGTCATATTGTGCTTTCCTGCACTCTGACATTGTCTACCTCCACGCATTCGTCCGTGCTTTGTCAGTGTGGCAGGATAGCATGAGCTCAGAGAACATTTCATCATGAGTGCGTTTTTTCACCTTCTAATCTTCACTAGCCTCTGGGAAGCAGAAGACCCTGTGATCCTTGAAACACATGCAGCTGGTGGAGAAAAAAAAAAGACAGTGGTATTTAAAAAGACACATTTTCTAGAACAATGGCTACACTCTTTCACGGTAAACCTTGCTGTTAACATTACATACACAGCACATGTGCTTTCGTTCCAAGGTCGCATTTTGCCTCCCCCCACCACGTGGCTAGACCCTCCCCGTGGCTAACAGCGGGGAACATTTCTGTTCAGCCATAGGCAAACAGCCCAGCAGGAATGGGCACCTCTCAATGTCCCCTTAAGAAAAGCACCCTATTTCAACCAGGTGACCATGAATGATATCACTCTCCTGAGGATAACACAGAGAGATAAAGAACGGATGTTGTTTGAATGCCAGCAAACATACACTGCAATGCTTTGTTCTACAATGATTCCCGAGTATGTGCTACTGGCCTGGTGTGGTAAAGTGTCCTACCATGGTGGACAGAATAAGGCTGCCCTCCCCAGAAACCTTTTGCAAAGGCTTTGGGAGTACATCCAGGAGAGCCGCAAATGCCAGGGCAAATTAATCATTACACATGCTTGCTTTTAAACCATGTATGCTATTTTAAAAGGTACACTCACCAGAGGTCTCTTCTCCGCCTGGCGGGTCCGGGAGGCAGCCTTGGGTAGGTTCGGGGGGTACTGGCTCCAGGTCCAGGGTGAGAAACAGTTCCTGGCTTTTGGGAAAACCGGTTTCGCCACTTGCTTGCTGTGAGCTATGTACAACTTCATCATCATCATCTTCCTCGTCCCCAAAACCTGCTTCTGTGTTGCCTCCATCTCCATTGAAGGATCAAACAACACGGCTGGGGTAGTGGTGGCTGAACCCCCTAAAATGGCATGCAGCTCATCATAGAAGCGGCATGTTTGGGGCTCTGACCTGGAGCAGCCGTTTGCCTCTCTAGTTTTCTGGTAGGCTTGCCTCAGCTCCTTAAGTTTCATGCAGCATTGCTTCGGGTCCCTGTTATGGCCTCTGTCCTTCATGCCCTGGGAGATTTTGACAAAAGTTTTGGCATTTCGAAAACTGGAATGGAGTTCTGATAGCACGGATTCCTCTCCCCATACAGAGATCAGATCAGGTACCTCCCGTTCGGTCCATGCTGGAGCTCTTTTGCGATTCTGGGACTCCATCATGGTCACCTCTGCTGATGAGCTCTGGCCAGCGTGGCAAGCTGCAGGTGACCATGCAAACAGGAAATTCAAATTCAAAAGTTTGCGGGTCTTTTCCTGTCTACCTAGCCAGTGCATCTGAGTTGAGAGTGCTGTCCAGAGCGGTCACAATGGAGCACTCTGGGATAGCTCCCGGAGGCCAATACCGTCTAATTGCGTCCATAGTACCCCAAATTCAACCCGGCAAGGCCGATTTAAGTGCTAATCCCCTTGTCTGGGGTGGACTACGGAAATCGATTTAAGAGCCCTTTAAGTCGAAAAAAAGGGCTTCATCGTGTGGACGGGTGCAGGGTTAAATCGATTTAACACTGCTAAATTTGACCTCAACTCCTAGTGTGGACCAGGGCCTAGTGTGGTTGCAGTTCTACATCTTTATACCTGTGGAGCTTATTCCGCTTCTCCTATAGGAATAGCGATCCCAGGACTAGCACTCCTATACCAGCATAACTGCCTCAACACGAGGGTGCCTCACTTTAACTGTACTGGTATAGCCAGTGGCTCAACCCTTCTATTTGATGCCTGGGCTTCTGACTCTGAAAACATGGTCGTCATCTTCTGTAACCTTGACATAACTCAAGCATAGCATGTGACATTACAGCAGGACCTGCTGTTTATAAATGTAGTACCTTCCCTGCCAGTACTGTTGTCATTCCTGACTCACTCTCTCTCTCTCTCTCTCTCTCTCTCTCTCTCTCTTTTCAGGCTCTCTGTGAGGCTCTTGGTATGGGAAGGAGCAGCCTGGAGAAGAGCTGAAGCTTTTAAACTTTGTCAATATTTTAAAACTTGTAGATTCCCTACCATTGGGCTGTTGGGGTGTCCAGGTGGAAGGGGTGTCAGGGTGGAAGGACTGTCTAGCCTGTGTTATACAAGAAGTCAGACTTGATGGTCCAATGTCCCATTAAATTCTGCAAAATTATGTAACTGGAAAATGGCCCTTCCTGAGACCCTGCACTGGCCTCACCCGGCATCTCGCCAAGCCCAGACCGGCTGTATGTTCACAGGCACGTTTCTTCCAAACCAGAAGTGGGAAACGTGATAGGCTGTGAGGCCAAGGCCAAGGGAACCATCGAGAGCTCAGCAGGGCTGGACGATCCTCAGGGCTTCGGGAAGAGAGGAAGGAGCAAACCCCTCCCTTATTAGGGAAAATGAGGGCCAGTGAAACATGCCCAGGGCTAGGGAATATAAACGCCAACTCAGGGAAGGTAAGGACACCATGAGGCGGGGTCTGATCCTGTGCAGGGAGGAGCCCTGCTCCAAGAACACAGCCTGTCTCGGTGAGTAGAGCAGTGCCATCAGCCTGTCCCGCAGTCAGGCAGTGCCCAGCCTCCAGATATGAGCTACAGACAACTCAGAGTCCTGGCAGCAAAGCTGAGAGAGAGCATCTCTCTCAACCCCTGTCCTGCGCTGCTCTCCAGATCCCCTCACACACTGACGTTCCTCCTCTCCCATCTCAGCCAAATCCCAGGGGAATCTGTGCTCGGGGCCAGGCTGGGATAGAATCTGTCCTGCAGCTTTTGAGTCATGGGCACAAATCCACTTTCTGCTTAAAAAAGAATTCCAACTTTTCAGTGGCTGGGGCTGAGTCCAAAAGAGCTGAGCAGAAGGGCTGTGAGTTGCAGGCAGGTGGAGATGCTGAAGGGCTGCGAGCCCCAGACCCGGCGGAGACGCTGAAGGGCTGCGAGCCCTGGGCCCAGCCTAGAGGCTGAAGGGTTGTGAGCCATAGGCCCAGCCTAGAGGGTGAAAGGCTGCGTGTCCCGGGCCCAGCCTAGAGGCTGAAGGGCTGCGAGCCCCGGACCTGGTGCAGCTGTTGAAGGGCTGTGATCCTCGGGCCTGTTGCAGCCAGACATCCTGTGTATCAGCTGGGGGAGAGAAGAGGGGGTGCCACCTCAGTTTGGAAGGGAATTTGTTATTCAAAAGTATCTGCTCAAGATGAAGCAGTCATTGGATTAGGGTTGTTGGCTTGAGCTGCACAGCCTCAATTCTCCCTTCCTTTCTCCATCATCCCCAGGGCTACTGGCTCCGGCTTTGTCTCAAAATTAGGCAAATCATAGATTCCTAGATGCCAGTGACAGAAGGAATCATTTAGTCTGGTCTTCTGGATAGCACAGGCCAGAGAGCTTCCCAAAAATAATCCCTAGAGCAGATCTTGTCGGAAAACACCCAATCTGGATTTTAAAATGGTCAGTGATGGAGAATCCATCACAATCCTTGGTAAATTATTCCAATGGTTAATTACCCTCACTGTTAATCATTTACACCTTTTTTCCAGTCTGAATTTGTTCAGCTTCAACTTCCATGTTATACCAATCGCCGGTAAATTGAAGAGCCCATTATTAAATATTTGTTCCCCATGTAGGTACTTGGAGACTGTAATCAAATCACCCCTTAACCTTCTCTTTGTTAAGATAAATAGATTGAGCTCCTTGCCTGTATCGCTATAAGTCATGTTTTCCAGTCCTTTAATCATGCTTGTGGCTCTTTTCTGAACCCTCCAATTTATAAACATCCTTTTTGAATTGTGGATACCACAACTGGACACAGTAGGGATCACACTGGTGCCACTATTGAGGTACAGTAACCTCTTTACTCCTACTCGAGATTCCCCTATTTAGGCATCCCAGGATCACTCTAGCTATTTTGGTCACTGTATCACACTGGGAGCTCATGTTCAGCTACTTATTCACTTCTACCCCCAAATCTTTTTCAGAGTCACTGCTTCCCAGGATAGAGTCCCCCATCCTCTAACTAAGGCCTACAGGTTTTGTTCCTGGATGTATATGTTTACATTAGCCATATTAAAATTAGGGCTGTCAAGCAATTAAAAAAATTAATTGCGATTAACTGCGCGATTCAAAAAATTAACCGCGCGATTCAAAAAAGAATTACGTGATTAATTTTGCTGTTAAACAACAATAGAATACCATTTCTTTTAAATATTTTTGGATGTTTACTACATTTTCAAATCTATTAATTTCAATTACAACACAGAATAAAGAGTGTACAGTGCTCACTGTATATTTATTTTTGATTATAAATAATTGCACTGTAAAAAACAAAAAAAACCTATTTTTCAATTCACCTCATACAAGTACTGTAGTGCAGTCTCTTTACCATGAAAGTTGAGCTTACAAATGTAGAATTATATATCTATATATCTATATACCTATATATATATATAAAAACTGTGTTCAAAAATAAAACAATGTAAAACTTTAGAGCTTATAAATCCACTCAGTCCTACTTCTTGGTCAGCCAATCGCTCAGACAAACAAGGTTGGTTACAATTTGCAGAAAATAATGCTGCCTGCTTCTTGTTTACAATGACACCCGAAAGTGAGAACAGGTGTTCACATGGCACTGTTGTCGCTGGCGTTGAAAGATATTTTTGTGCCAGATACGCTAAAGATTCATATGTCCCTTCATGTTGCAATCACCATTCCAGAGGACATGCTTCCATGCTGATGATGGGCTCTGCTTTTGATAACAATCCAAAGCAGCGTGGACTGACACATGTTCATTTTCATCATCTGAGTCAGATGCCACCAGGAGGTTGATTTTCTTTTTTGGTGGTTTGGGTTCTGTAGTTTCTGTATCAGAGTGTTGCTCTTTTAAGGCTTCTAAAAACATGCTCCACACCTTGTCCCTCTCAGATTTTGGAAGGCACTTCAGAATTTTAAACCTTGGGTCGAGTGCTGTAGCTATTTTTAGAAATCTCACATGGGTACCTTCTTTGCGTTTTGTCAAATCTGCAGTGAAATCTTAAAACGAACATGTGCTGGGTCATCATCCGAGACTGCAATAACATGAAATATGTGCAGAATGTGGGTAAAACAGAGTAGGAAACATAGAATTCTCCCCCCAAGGAGTCCAGTCACAAATGTAATTGATGCATTATTTTTTTAATGAGCATCATCAGTGTGGAAGCATGTCCTCTGGAATGGTGGCTGAAGCATGAAGGGGAATATGAATGTTTAGCATATTTAGCATGTAAATACCTTGCAACGCTGGCTACAAAAGTTCCATGCGTTCTCACTTTCAGGTGACATTGTAAATAAGAAGCAGGCAGCAGTATCTCCCGTCAATGTAAACAAACTTGTTTGTCTGAGCGATTGGCAGAATAAGAAGTAGGTTAGGTAACCAAAAAAGAAATCTGCATTTGTAAGTTAGACTTCGAGGTCTAGTGGGTATGAGTGGGGGCGCTGGGGATGGGAGTCAGCACTCCTGGGTTCTATTCCTGGATCTGTGAGGGAGGGTTGTCTACTGTTTAGATCAGGAGATGGAGAGTCAGGACTCCTCCTGGCTTTGCAGCTAACTCCTTATATGACTGAGGGCAATTCCCCACACCCCCCCGTGCCTCAGTCATACGGGGATAATGACACTGACCCAGCTCCTGGGGGTTGGGGCTGGATTCATTCCAGTCTATACAGCACCTCTGAGGGAGGTGCTAGGAAAGGGCAGGGCATAAGTAACCAACAGACACTAATGGGATGCACCATGTGATTCTCTTTCTGTCCCTAGCGCGTGTGACTGTGGACCCCAACACAGCCAATGCCTACCTGCTCTTGTCCCGGGATCAGCGGAGCGTGAGGGTGGGCAACAAGAGGCGGGACGTCCCCAGTAACCCCAAGTGGTTTGACACGTGCACCTGCATCCTGGGCCGGCAGCGGTTCACAGCCGGGATGCACTACTGGGAGGTGGAAGTGGGGGACAAGCCATGTTGGACACTGGGGGTCTGTGAGGAGTGTGTGAGCAGGCAGGGAATATTCACGCCCTCACCAGCGACTGGTTTCGGGACGGTGTGGCTGCACAATGGGGATGAGTATGCAGCGCTCACTTCCCCCCTGCCCGAGCTTATGCTGAGAGTGAAGCCTCGGCAGATTGGCATCCTCCTGGACTTTGAGGCCGGAGAGGTGTCCTTCTACAACGTGACTGGCAGCTGTCACATCTACACCTTCAGTGGCATCTTCTTGGAGCCCCTGCGGCCATACTTCTACCCGGGGGTGCAGGCAGGCAGCCTGAATGATGCCCCTCTGACCCTCCCACAGGGAACACAGGAGCCATGAGCCAGTCACAGCCACCTTGGCACCTTGGGCTTTCAGGACTTACCAATGAAAGGCTTTCTTAACAACACATAATTCACCAGCGGAACTTACTGCCACAGGATATTGAGGGAGCCAAATGTCTAGTGGGATTAAAAAAAGGATGAGACATATATATGGATGATCCAAATATCACCAGCTAGAGAGGGCAGGAGACACCAGGACTATAAAACCATCTCCACAGGGCAGGAGCCAGACACTGACTACAGGGGGGCACATTCCCCAAAGAGAAGGTTATTCCATTATTACACACTGCAGGGTCTCTGGTACCTTCCTTGAAGCCTCTGACTATGGAGACAGGATACCTGGCTTTTGGGCGTTGCAGTGAGCTAGCACAGCAAATCCTGTGCTCTCTGGGTGCTGTTAGAGCAAGAAATTGGTCACTGAAGCTGATAATCAGGCACAGAGCAGGAGCACTGACCCACGATAAATGCCCCCACACTGCTAGACCTTCCTGCACAGCCCCAGTAGGGGAGTCTCCATCCAGCATTGCCATTCCCCAGCACTGGAATGCAGAGTCAGCAGCATCTGCAGGGAGGCCCAGGGAGCAGGAGGGGATGGGTGAGAGGACCTGAGGGCCTTGCTCAGTTTGCAAAGAATCCAGCTGCATCATCTTTCGTAGGTGGTGTGGCTGGTGGAGACCTTGGGTCTCTGGCATGTCATGCTCCTGGCCTAGCCGCTTGGTTCAAGGTAGAGCATTGCTGCCTGTGTCCTGTAACCTCCAGCAGCCAAGCTCCTTGGGGCAGCCATGGAAACATTGCCTTTGGCTACCCTTGTTTTAAAGGGCTCGGGGAGCATGGACACAAGGATGGAGTCGTGTGTCTGTAAAGGGCGGGGCCTGCCAACACGAGTGAGCCAGCTCCAATCGGCAGTTCGCCTCTGACCTATTCCCCCTTCTAGTGAAATACCGAAGCCTTCCTTCCTCTGGATGCTTCTGAGCCCAGCCCAGCCCATGGGCCAGAGCTGTCCACAGCCCTGTGCGTGTGCTGTCCCTGGTCTCACTGACGGTGTGCGTCAGCACGCAAACCCAGTGCAGACTGCAAAGCCTGTTGGCCCATCAACCTCAGCTCTCTAGGTCATTTTCTCCCACCAATAAACAATGCATTCCAATAGCCTTGTATAAGCTGGCAAAGCATCCCTTGTGATCTGAGAGCTGCTCACCCCCACCTTCTGGGGGAAGGGGGAGAGCTAGGAGATCCAGTCCAGCTGGAGCCGTGGTGCTCTCAGGACTCAGCACTCTCATGGGCCCTTCGTGTTGCATGTGTGATTCAGGGAATACTATGACTGTCTGAGGAAGCTGCCCATTCCCTAGCCCTGTGTGCACCTCTCTGTGATGGGACTTCACCCCAAGAAGCCAATGTGCTGCATGCAGCTAAATAGTCCAGCCCCCCTCCAGCCCCGGTAATGAAGGCAGAGTGAGAGGAATTTCACACACAGAGAACCCCCTAGATTGTTCCGAAGCTAGGCAGAGAGGGTGGGACAAGGGGGTCTCTGAGGCCCTCAGGCTGGGCCTAGCTCACTGCCATGCCCCTCTCAAGGAGTGGTTTTGTCTTCTTGACATATATTCACCCTAACCCAAATAATGACAGGTTTCAGAGTAGCAGCCGTGTTAGTCTGTATTCGCAAAAAGAAAAGGCGTACTTATGGCACCGTAGAGACTAACCAATTTATTTGAGCATAAGCATCTGATGAAGTGAGCTTTAGCTTATGCTCAAATCAATTGGTTAGTCTCTAAGGTGCCAGAAGTCCTCCTTTTCTCTTTCCTAACCCAAATGTATCCCATTGGTTACAGGGAGTTCCAAGCTAGGACAAGTTCACCTTGATGTCTTTCTCCAGCAGGCGGATGGTTGCAGAATCTCTCCTGGGTTGCAGAATTGCTCCTAGCCAGGGCTGGCTTTGATGCAGCAGCCTGGGGATGGTGCCCCATCCTAGCTGGGCAGGGCTCATGCCCTCCTTGCCTGGCCAATCCCATCGCCCTCCCCTTGAATATGTCCAGGACACGATGGCTGCAGCCCTGCAGCCGCTGTACAGCCATGGGGACAGTAGGCCTGTGTGTGGGTGTTCGTCTGGCTCCAGGGCTGGGGAGGGAGGAGGAGACCTGGGAAAGAGCAGCAGCAAGCCGTTCGCTGAGTAGACAGGACTGGGCTGGCAGCTCCAGGTGCATTCCCAGCTCCGCGGAGAGGGACATCAAGGCTGGCTGGACTGATCCCTAGAGGGCAGGTGCGTGCAGGGGTCTGGACACAGAGAATGGCCGACACCCTGTTTCCTGGCAACTGATGGCCTGGGCCCTTCCCCCCTGCAAGGTGAGACCTAAGGGTTGGAGAACAAAGGAATCAGGTGCCCTCCTGGCCGGGGAAAGGGACAAAGCCCAGAGGAGGAGGGGCTGGAGGGAGTTTCAGTTTGGGGCTGGCTGGGACATAGAGTGAAGGGCAGACGTGGCTGTCTGGCTCACTGCCCCCCAAAATAGACCCAGCTGAAGGGTCCGGTTCTCGACACCTTCAAGCTCTGTATTAGACCATGTTCCTGTCGTCTAATAAACCTTCTGTTTTACTGCGGGAAGCAGCGCGGGGTGAGGGATGTGCTGGCCACGGCTTCCTGCAGCCCCTGTTGGCCTGCAGTGGGGAACTGCGGCCAGTGGGATCCGCAATCGGCCAAAGCTGTGGACGCGACAGGTAAACAAACTGGCCTGGCTCGCCAGGGGGCTTGCCCTGGGGGGCTGCATGCCAAACGTTGCCGACCCCGGTGCTACAGCAATCTCCCGTACAGCAATGGCTGTTACAAGACAGCATAATTTAGAACAACCCAGAGTCTAAAGCTCAGGTGTATTTGAGGATCTGGGCCAGTACTTGGCTGTTTCTATAGTAATGACCCCTGAGCAAGCAGTGTAATGTACATGCTTATCACTGAGCTTGTCCAGAGGCTGCACGTCCAGCAGAATGACTAGATGTCCCGATGTGTAATAAAAACACTTGGAGTCATAAAAAATCAACCCAGCCTACTTTACAGGGCCTGAGCCTTCTCTCCCTTAGAGCATCTGAGTAGTAGGAGAATGGCTAATATGGGCCACTGTTATGGTTGTTGTATTCTATTTATAAAAGCATAATACTGGCCAGTATTATAGTTGCTGTATTCTGTTCTAAAACAAGAACAAAACATAGAAAAATCAAAAATACAAATTAATGTTTTGAATTAATTTGGGGAAAAGAATTTACAGCACAGTACAAGAATTTAAAACATTTAAAACATTCCTTTCTTTCTCTCCAGTATTTTCGTCTCTTTTGTTCCAATTTTGGGTAGCGGGAGCGAGTAGTATAAGAGCCCTACCATCAATCAAACGTTAACCCCACCCCTTGACCCCGTAAGCCCTGCACACAGGTCACTGGAAGTCCCACCTCTTGGGAGTATTACTTCCAGGGTCAAGGTGGACACATGTCCGGAAGCAAGGTGTGTCATGTGACCCCTGTAAGAACTCCTCCCACTGTCCTCTGCTGATCAGGATGGATTCTGCCCCCACAGGAACGCTTCGAGAGAAGATTTGACCAATCAGGGGGAGTTCCGGGGTTTGTGTGACCCCTGTAAGAACTCCTCCCACTGCCCTCTACCAATCAGCAGGGGTTTGAGCCGCTGGGGACCACCCCGAGAGGAGATTTGCCCAATTGGGGGGAATTCTGGGGCAGGGTGACCCGTCAGGAGGTGGCTCGTGTGACCCCTCTAAGAACTCCTCCCACCACCCTCTACCAATCACAATGGGTTTTGGCCACAGAGGACAGCCCCAAAAGGAGATTCGACCAAAATAGGGTGGGTTCTGGGACGGGCTCAACCACCCAGAAGAGGGTCATGTGACCCCTCTAAGGACTCCTTCCAATGTCCTCTGCCAATCAGAGTGCAGAACCATCACCTCATAAGTCCCAGCGCTGGGAAGAGGAGGCCATCTCTTACCAAGAAGACGTGTTTTAGAAATTGTGGAAAGGCTGAGAGGAAACGTGGACTCCTTTACCACCCCTGTGAGAACTTCAGACTTTGTTTTAGCCCCGAGGACCTTTGGAGTTGTGTGGAGAAAGCGCTACAGCAGCGACAGTTCTGAAGAAGATGAGAGAGAAGCCAAGGGGATTCCTTTGGCCCAGCCATTGATGGATATGCCAGAATCCGAACCTGAAGCCCAACTGCTCATGAGACACCCCCATGAGCATGGTGGCCTCTCGTCATCCACCAACTTGGAGGAGGAAGGCGATCATGGCTTGGGGGAGGCACTGGCAGACAAGGTGAATGGAAAAGACATAGCTCAGGTACATGAATGATTAAGAAGCGACGGTCGATGATTGGGTGTAATGAGGTTAGGAACCAGGGGTTGTGTAAATCTAAAAACAAGCAGTGGGAACTTACGCTTGTTTCTTGTCTGAAAATCTCTCGACAGCTTGACGATGCCTTTCCAGAGGACCCGGAGGCCCTGGACGGCTTTGCATCAAGCAGCGAAGGTGAACCAGGCCCGCCTTGTTTTTGCTCAACGCCGCTAGAAATTGTTGAAGATGACTCCGAGGAGGACGGCTATGAGGAGTTTAGGAGGAGGCTTGGCATGGAACTCGCTGAGCCAGTGCCACATCACGAGTGTAAAAATGTTATGTGGACTATTGTACACGTTGCTGTTTATGCTGTTCTTCATCACTGTCTTAGGGAAAAGCTTTTTGAAAATGGTGAGGGCTGTGTCATAGATGCCCCAGCCCAATGGCACCATGACTGTGTGACTTGGACTTCAATGCATAGAAACTGCAAGCTCTGGGACCTGTGTGCTGAGCTATGTTTGGAAAGCTTATTGAACACTATTATTGCCATAGGTTATGTTATGCAACGTCTGTGCCTAACCCAAGAACATTTAGCGCAAGGGGTGACCTTGAGAACTGCTGTGCAATTCAGTGGAGACCCTGACCGTGTTTTAAAGAAAATGTCCAAACTGGAAGATGCCTGCTTACAGCGTTACATTGACCGTCTGGTCCACACAAAAAGTGAGAGAACCCTGCTTAAGAAAAAGTCTATTTGTAAGAAATCTAAAAGGATTAATTGAGAGAATGATGAAGGGACAAACATGCAATATAAAACTTGGTCGCTGTACATTTTAAAAAATCGTATGAAAAGGGCTTTGTGATTATCTGTGTTTCTGTTAGAAGGTCTCTGGCCCTTAAGTGAGCTAAAAGTTTTAATGGAGCCTCTGGGTTTGTTTTCAAGAAGCTGTATGACTTTTAAATGAAAAAAAATGGTTTGTGAGAACCTAGGTCTTGTGTCTTTGTGTAAAAGAGACCCATTTACAGCAAAAAGCTGTGAAGTGGGAGGGGAACAAATCCTAAAACTGTGTTTACAGTGTAACCCTTCTGCCCATCAGAGTTGGCCACAACAGGGGCTGGATTCAGTATTTAGGAGTTCCCTCCCAGTAACACAATGCAAAACTGGGTCAAGCCCCCACCAGCAAGGTACTGAAGCTCCCCTATGACAAGTTGAAATCACTGAATACTGTGTTAAGTAGTAGTGGGGCCTCAGAGCTGGGACACCATGAACCCAAAGTGACATCAGCTCTGCAGTCTGTAACCAAACTCCTAATAGAATCAAAATTACCTCTGACATTACACAATGGAGAGAAAGTGCAATTGGTGTTTGGGGCCCTCAGAAGGGAGCTCACATCACTAGGCACAAACCTCCAAACTCTCTCAATTCACTGGGTTTTGGAATCCTTGTCCCTTGCCTAGCGAGTGCTACTTAGTTGATGGCGAGTCCCTCCGTCATAAAAGGCCAAGGACAGTTCCACTGTCCTTGATTCACATAATCAGGATAACAGCACTTTCTTCTTCCTGCCCCAATAACAAAGAAACGGGGGATCCCACAGCCGCCAAAGTGACCATTTGGGCTCCTGTGGGCTCATGCTAGGTGGGGTGAGTGTCCTGTGCAAACGAGATCAGCTCCTGAAGTCCTTTTCCACAACTCACCACCAGATGTCAGGGTAGAGCTCATCCTGCCTCTGCTTACAACACGAAAACAAAACAGGGATGGTTCAGACATGTGTTTGAGTACAATAGAGTTGACTCATCCTGTTGAACTGAATGGTTTTAACCACACCCCCACTGAATAGCGAAGGTAACTGTGATTACTTACCCTTGCTGCTAGAGGGATAAATTTCATGGGTGTGCACCCAAAGTAAGGGAGGTGGATGGGTGAGTTTGGATTAATATGAAATGAAATAAAACCTCAGGAATTTGCAGATGCTATTGGGCAGTTTAAATATAATCCCTGGAGTTGGTAGAGCACTATTGGACAGTGAAAATGACCCAGGAACTGGCAGAACTCTACTGGACAGTTTAAATATGACCCAGGAGTTGTTTGAATGCTATGGGTCACTCTTTCTAGCAATTCAAAGCCATTAAAAGTTTAAAATACTTTATTTACCCAAAAAACCCAAAACAACCAACCAAAAAACCCCACCACACACACACACACACACACACACACGGGTCTAACCCAAAACTGAAATGTTTGAAGGGTTCACAAATCTTCACCATGCTTTAGAACAAGCATTTGCTCGAAAGACAAATTTTTAAAAGCTGTGGGTGCTTATTATGGTTGTGATACAACCATTTTATTTCAACCCCCCACCCCAAACTTTAAGCATGAAAGAAACATGTTTAAAAAACAAGCCCCAAAGACATTTACTGAGATCTGCAAAGGGTCCCCACTTGGAAATGGGTACAGTTACATTACGGATTGGTGATTTACTGTTTAATACTGTAAGAAGGCCCTACAGAAAAATGTATTTTAACTAAAAGGAAAAAAATGTGGCCAAAAGCAGCTCGGTTGTGCAGACAGCTTAATTTGTTGGATCATACTAAAGAAGTTCTTTATTAAAATCACAAATGAGTTTGATTCCCCATAGTTTAAATTCCAGGGTATTACTAATTAAGAGGTCTCTTGGGTTTTGGTACTGTTTCTCTCCCTCTCGGTGTGAAAGTTGCAAGCTGCTAATTGTGTTAGTACATCCTAGACAGAGTCTGTTCTCAAAGCAACACTTTGTAACAACAGAAACAGCACACAGAGACTCCCCGCCCTTTTGTTGTATTTATCTGGCTTTGTTAACAATTGTGCTTTAAAATAGAGATAGAGGATGGATGTGGATGGATGCTTGGTGTGGATAATAACTGAATGATCAGGGAGGTGCCAGCCTAAGAATCCAGTGTCCGTCGGCCAAAGAAGGCGTCAACCAGAGGACCCCCGGCGGGCAGACTGGAATCCACCCAACAGCCTCAAGGATGGGAGAACCCAAGAACAAGACGGAGCCGTCAGGAATGTGCCATCTGCTGATTGATTCAGCAACAGCATGATGAAGCAATTCCCATAGGCTGGCATAGGAATAAATTCCTATAAAAATGGACTCTAGAAACGGAAAACTTTGGGGTCTGATTCTGCAAACCAACTTCCAGGAGCGTCAGATGTGCATCTGACAAGGCCCTGCTCCCTCCTCGTGTCCTCCTCCTCATGAGCAACTCTAAGGCTGGTAACTATGATAACAACCTTGCAGAACCTCTCTCTCTCTCTCTCTCTCTCTGTGTGTGTGTGTATGAATGAATGTGTGAATAAATATGAAATTGAATGGAATGTTATAGCTATAACTAACTGCTTACTATGATTCTTTCTGTATGCACAATAAATGTGGCATTTTGCCTTTTCCCTTTTAATAAGATCCTGCTGGTTTTTATTTTACTGGTATAACAAATTCCCCCACCCCAGATCACAAAAAGGAATGTTAGGGAGGGGTGCCTGACGTCCTTAAGTAGCTATTATTTGAGAGTTGTAGCGATCAAATCAACCTGCTAGCTCCTATTTTGAAGTCTGTTTGAAACAAAGGCTTAGGATGGTGTAAAAACCTCATGTATTTTGGAGACTCTTTCAACAGAAACTCTCTTGAATGGCTGCTGGACTGCAAAAGGAGCCATGCTCCCTGTTTTTAACTCTGAAAATATATATTCTATTATATCACTCGTTGGCCATGCTGTCTTAGTAAATAATGGTGCCTATGTTTCTTGCAGTGTGATCTGTTTAGCATGGAACCAGTCACTTTAAACTGCATTTCATCACCGGGCCAAGGTAAAAACCAATTTAACTGTAGTTTTGCTTAATAACTTCAGGTATTACACAGGTTGGATAGGGATTTGGGGGTAATACTAACTAACATTTTTGCTTGTTCTTTAATCCAAAGGCCCAAACACACATGGGTGTGCGGGGGGGGGGGGGGGGCGTAACTTTCTGCAATTGGCTTTTAAATGCATGTGGGTTTATTGAAAAGTATTTTGTTGCAAACTGTGTTTTAAACTCTCTCTCTCTCTCTCTCTCTCTCTGTGTAAAAAAACATAGGTTTTTTTTTTTAAAGTATATGGCTGCAAACTGATGGTAATGGTGTGTTTCAAATTAACAGGGTGCTTTTTTAATGTGCAAAATGTGTTTTAAACTGGATTTTAAAAGTTGATTTTAAAAACAGTTTGGTTTTTATTTTGCAAAAGAGGTGCATTTAAAAAATGTTTGCGGGTTTGTTGTTTTTTGTTTTAAAGTGGTAGAAATAAACTCAAAACTCCTGTTTGTTGTACAGCCTGAAATGGATTATTTTATTTTAAAGCTCTGACTTTTTAAATAGAAAAACACCCTAATGAATATTTTATTTTTAAGTTTACAAGACAGTTTCATGTGATTTATAATAATCATAATCATAATCATAATAATATTGTCTGCTCCGCAGTACGGTCAAAACATGAGAGACCCTTAGACCAGAGGGTAAACAGGCTTAAAAGAAAAAGAAAACAGACAGCTGAAAAGAAAAATTCACCAGATGGATGGATGAAGCCCAGTAAATATACTGTGTTTGGGAGGTTATGAGGTTTTGTATTTTAAGTAAATACATCGGTGTGGGTGAGAAAGATGGTAAAGTTAAGTTTTGTAATATGTTCCTTCCCCCCTAATCGGGTATGTGCAGTTCTCCTGACAATGCTGTAGTCAGAGCTACAGGGACACCTCCACCAGACCAGCCAAAGAACCAGAAATCTGCTTTGAGATCTTTAACAACTCAAAACAGCACAAGAGTGCAGATGAAGCATCAGGGCAGTGCAAACCTCAAATACGTCAAAGCCAAGGACAAAACAAAAGACTCTGGTAAAAACCAACCACGCAAACACAACTCCAGTTCCTCAGCGGCCACCTCCACACCAAGCCCTGAGAAAACCGTGAGTGAAAACGCCCACCTACGATGCTTCGTTCAGAAGACTGAGGGACGCTGTATCCTCGGGGGTTCTAAAAGAATGGCATTCTAAAAAGGTTTGGGGAAAATATGATGCTTCGTTCAGAATACCGGTGAACGGTGTATCTTCAGGGGGTCTAAAAGAAAGGAGGGCTGGAAAACACATCAACAAAGCAAAAGCTTTGGTGGGTGACTTTTTGAAAAATACTTTAATTTTTGGCTCTGTGCGGACGTGACTAGTCGTGGAAAGGGGCCTGGGTAAAAGGGGTACCCTCAAGGATACACATCAGCTCAGGTGTAAACAAAAGGGGGGACAGCGCTTGGTGGACAAACAAATGGCTGCCAAAAAGTTCCAGGCCAGGGTCGCTGTAAAAATTTTAAAAAGGGCTAAAGAGGTAATGGGGAGGGGGGACAAAAAGAGATGCCCTCGACTGGAGGCTCTCAAACTGGAATGTCTGAAAATGGGGAGGTGGAATCAGACTCTCACACAGAGTCTGCTTTAGAAAATTCCCCAGAGGGCTCTCTAGAATGATGGGTACCCATTTCCTCCCGATGACCCTCACGGAGGCGCCTCAGATTCTGACTCTCAAATAGCATCTGATGTAGATGGTCCCATAGAGGAACCCCCAAGTAACCCTGAAAATGCAGAGGTGTGTATGGAGAGAGTGAGAAGTTGGCAACGTGAATTACCTAGATTTGGGGGGTCGGTGTATTGTGAGGAATTTCATTTTGTCAATCTTGAGCGAATAAATTCAGCTCAGCAGGTTGTTGAAGCCATACACAGGGGGATACAGTTAGTTCTCGATGACGTTAATGGTAGGGTAGGCCCTGATGATTATGTTCAGTTACATTTAGAGAGCCGTAATTGAACTAACCCGTTGTTTTCGGTCTGAAGAACTAGGGATGAGATGTCTGCTGAGGATTTCTTCAATCAGACCTCAAAGCTGCCACAGAGCAATAGAGTTGCATGTCAATGGGACATTGCACCTCGTTGGGACAGTTTTAAAAAAACAGGGGTGGGGGCCGCTCATAGAGTTTTAAATTCTATCCTCAGTAGTCAAATCATCCATAAAAAAGAGACAATGTTTAGTAGACCTGACTTACACGGCTACCAATCTGTGTTTTGCGCGTGGGCTCTTGGCCGTCATGTCCGACCATAAACCTACGGACGCGGAATCGTTAGCGGGGGCGAGAAAGTTGCATGAGAAACTGGGCTGGTCAGATCAAAAAAAGATTATGCTCAGTGACGTAGCAATGTCTGAAAAGCATTTAGGAGTCAACACACAGGTGGTGCTGTATGCGGCGAAAGGGGCTTTTTTTAAACGGGGGGGGCAGTTTACTCCAAGACTTATTTCATCCTGTTGCACGATGAGCATTACTATGGGGTTGTGAAAAAGTTGTTCGGAGCAAAAAATTATGGTGAGTTTTGCCCCACTGTGCACAGTCACGGCCACTCTCGCAGGTACAGCTGCTGCCTCTACTTGAGCGTAACCTGCTCAGACAGCATGGACGTGCAGCTGAGGTGTCCTCGCTGTAGACTGTATTGTCAGTCCAGAGAGCGTTGAGACAGACACATCGACTGGGCATCGACAGAACAAGCTGAATGCCTGTCTAAAACGTTGTGCGATAAGGGTCAGTCTTACGTGGACAAGCGACACAGGTGTAAAGGGAGGCGCTGTAAGCAGGGTCAGGGTTTGATCGCTGGTGATGTAGACGGTCACCTCAGTTTTATGGACAGCCTTAGAAAGCCCGAATCCTCAGAAAAGTGTATTTGTTAAGATTCCGAATACACACAGGAGACTGGGTTGCACACTCCCAATTACATTTTTGCTATGTCCCTCAAGCTGGAAAAGTCCTGGGAATTTAAGGGTGATGAGTGTCTTTCTATGTTTGTTCAGACCTTTATTGGCAAAGAGTTCTGGGTCTACACGTTCCGGGCGCACAATTCCAAAGGTTACGATGCATACTTCATCATTAGACAGTTACTGAAGGAAAAGATGTGCCTAGAACTGATCACTCAGGGTAGTAAACTAATGTGTGTGGAAGTTAAGGCCCTGGGCATTCGTTTTATAGACTCTTTAAACTTCTTGCCCATGAAGCTTGGTAAGCTCCCGCAGGTGATGGGGTTTGAAGGGTGCAAAGGGTATTTTCCACATTTTTTGAACACTTTAGAAAATCAAAATGACGTGGGGCCTATGCCCGGTGTGGAGCACTATGGTGTAGAAAGCATGATGCCCAGGGAAAAAGCAGAGTTTCTCGACTGGTAGCAGGCCCACAGGTAGGAGACGTTTGACTTGCAGAAAGAGCTCGCGTATTTCTGTCAACAGGATGTCAAAATTTTGAGACAGCTTTGTATCCTATACAGAAAAGAGATTATGAAAATGATGGAGAAGGGAGATCTAGTAGAGAGAGAACCTGGTAAATTCACTGAGATAAAACTGTGTATAGATCCATTCTGGTACATAACACTGGCATCTGTCTGCATGGCTATGTACAGGTTTATGTTTTTGGAGCCTAACACGGTAGCTCTTCTCCCTCCAGACAATGATCACAGGCAGAAAAAGATATTCGACCCCATCTATTCAGTGGCTGTTGTATACCTCTCACAAAGAAACTATACAAATAGGGCATGCTTTACAGGGTGGGGAACTACAGGTAGGCTCCTACTCTTTAGAGGGTTATGCCAGTGTTGACAGGGTACACACAGCCTTAGAGTTTAACGGGTGTTCTTTTCCACGGTTGTGCCACCTGTCATTGTGAAAAAGCACAAAACCCTGTGACGGGACAACTTTTGGGTTTCCTTATTACAAGACGCAGCTCAAGACCGACTATCTGAAATAACTTGGTTTTGTAGTGAGGACTCTTTGGGAGCAAGAGTGGGAAGTGATGAAAGAAACAGACAGGGAGCTTGCAGGTGTTTAAAATGAACCCAGTTGCCCTAGCCTCTCGTGCCTAGGGATGCTCTTTTTGGGGGGAGGACAAATGCTATCTGTCTATATTACAAACTTAACTCCGGGGAAGAAATCCACTATTATGATTTTACCAGCTTCTACCCTTTTGTAAAGAAAACCAAAGAATACCCTATCGGACACCCCGATATAGTTTATGACAAATCTGGACCCCTTGCAAATTCTTTTGGAATTGCAAAAGTTAAAGTGTACCCCACACAAGGCTTCTTTTTCCCATTGTTACCTGTCAGAGTGGGTGGCAAGCTTATGTTCCCGCTATGCCGAACCTGTGCGGAAACCAAGCAGCGGGAGATGTGCATCCATACTGACAAGGAGAGGGCCATCCTGGGGACTTGGTGCACGGTGGAATTGAACGCGGCCATAACGAAGGGGTACGCGGTGGCAAAAATATATGAAATCTGGCTTTTTAATGAAAAATCTGATGAACTCTTTTCAGAGTACATCAAATAACACCTCCGCCAGAAACAAGAGGCTTCAGGGTATCCCAGCTAGTGCACAGACGAAGAAAAACAAAATAAGTACATGAACGATTTCTACCATAAAGAAGGCATGCGTTTGTGCCAACACGAGATCAGGTTTAACCCCGCTAAATGCCAAATCGCTAAACTCTTTCTAAATTCCCTCACGAGCAAGATCCCGCCAGATCAACACATCACCGAGTTTGTGTCGGCAGGCCCGAAAACATACGGGTATAAGCTGTCGGGAGGAAAGGCCTGTATGAAAGTCAAAGGTATTACCCTGAACTTGGCAAACTGTCAAAAGATCAACTTTGACAGTTTGAAAGATCTAGTCCTGGACTATTGCACGGGCCTGCGAGAAAACACCTCAAAAAAGAGAGAGGTGCAGCAGCCCTCTATCGTAAGGAACAAAAATCAGTGGTAAATAGAGACCAAAACCCTTAAGAAAACCCAGAAAGTCATTTACAACAAGAGGGTCCTAGGAGAAGGGTTTAAAACCCTGCCCTACAGATTTTAAAATGGATACGAGGTGGACACACCCCTTTTCTGCAATTCTCACGGGGCCTAGCAACTGTGGGAAAAGTTACTTTATAAAAAATGTGTTGGATAATGCCAAACAAAATATTGTCTGTTATGCCTGAGAATATTGGATAACATAGCTATAAAAAGCATTGCAAGATACACATGTCTGGGCTTGTTGAAACACATTTTGAGCAAGGCTAGGCATGCCCAAGAATTTAAATGTATTTTTTACAAAATTCATCACCATCCGGTCGTTTTGCACTAAGTCGTTAGAATACAATTTTAAAATCCGGTCAAAAGATAAACCCTTGCTCTGATGATGTAAGAAAAACACTCAGTGATAGCCGCAGGCGAGAGAGCGGGGGTCTTGTAATTGTCTATTGTGAAACACAATGCCTGTGGCATTTTTGTTTAAACATTTCATAATGCTTTTAGGAAACAACATGCTCTTCGGGGGGTGCCCGTATGAGTCTAAAAACTCTCCACGGTTACGCTCCGCCAGACACAAGGCAAGCCAGTGTTCACCAGGTTGGTTGTGTGGATGCGCGATACAAACCTAGGGGTCTCTGAGACAGCTTGTCGCCAGGGAGCCAAATCACAAGGGAACACATCTAAGAAATTCTTTTTTGTGTAAGGCACCTTGATAAGACACACGAGAGCTGCACGGTGTCCATGTTCACATATGATCAAGCAGAACGTCTCTCCTCTGATTTCTCTCTATGATGTTGTCAAAAACCCCATGCACGATCAGATTGATGGTGATGGTTAAAGCCTTCCCCAAACGTATTTCTGCTCTCAGGTTCCCGGTTTTAATCAGGGAATAGTCATCGGCGCATTCCTGGTTGGGAGACAGGTCAAAGGCAAACAAGGTGTAACCCTGTGGAAACTCCTCACGGTCGATTAACAGAGAACGATCTGTCATGTGTTTACCAGCGTCTGTACCAGATTCATGTGTTCTCTCACGCAGCATCCTGCCTCGAAGTCTGGTTGCAGAGGCTTGGTTGGTATCTGTTCGCCATCCACATACAAGGCCACAAAATTAATATCTTAATGTTTAAAATGAAAGGGATTTTTAGTGTAACTTCCACTCAAGGCATAAGACAAACCCTAGGACAAGCATTTTGGGGAACTGTCCCAAAAAACAGGTTCTCCTGGTTATTGACCCTGCTGCCCACGGGGATGCTAAACACTTTCATTCCCACACGGTCCACGGGATATTTACCATTTGTGGTAAGCAGGGACTCCGCGTGCCCCAGACGAACGCTCAGGGCCACCCGTACTTTCTTCACAAAAAGCGATGCTGATACAATGCGCAATTTAAAGCCTTCGGCTGCACTGCCCATTAAACAGAAAGCATCTTATCTGCGCGTCAGTTTAAATTTTCACATCCACTCCGTTCAACAAATGAGATGTATCTGTTCTGATCTGTCTTTATTTCAATGGTAATGGTATCGATGTGGTGTTTTCTGACAGGAACGTGATGAGGTTTATCGTAGGTGATGGTGACAAACTCATTGTTCCTTCCTCAGACAGGGACACAGTGTAACAGGGGAACAGAAAAGTCCCTCACAAACTGGTGTTCTACAATATCTGTGTGCAGATACAGGGAATTAACTCCCCCTGTGATGTCTGCCCAGAAGGGGAATTTTTGGACGCTGCGCTTGGGGCCCAAACCTAGAATGTTAGCTAGCTCCCTGCTGGTAGAAAACATAAAAGTAAAATCAACGGATTTAAGGCTAACTTTTCTACCCACAGGGTCATCGTTCATGACCACCTCAGGTGGTGGGGGATGACGAGCCACGGTACTGTTCATATGATCCAATCATTTGGGTATGGACAAGTAATAACCTCATCGTAGGATAAAACTCTATGCCATATCTTCAAAGGTGATTTCAAAAGGGGTGTCCTCGTTGATGGCGTTCCAGCTGTGCGGGTGTTGTATTTCCACTAACCCCACCTCCCAGGCACCCGGGAGATCCAAGGGCTTAATTAGCTGTATTGTAAAGTTCGAGGTGATGTTTTGAGGAAAAACTGCAGAGCTGGCATTGCTCGGCAAAGTCATGTAAAACCCGCTGTCGCTCATTTTTCACTCCCTCAGTCTTTGCAGGAGGAATCTTTTTGTTTGTTTGTATCTAAACGTCAGAATTGAGAAGCTTCCACCCAGCTGGTAAACTTATCGGCCCCCGCAAACCATTTCACCAGTAGCTGCTTTTTTCTCCCTTTTCCTTTCTCCACTAGAACTTTTTCGATCCTGCAAATCTTGTCTTGTTTGGGGTTTACTTTTTGTAAATCTTCAGGGTAAAAAGATCCAGTAACTGTCTCACCCTCGTAATCTTTTAATCGGTATACAGGTCTCGGGCTCCTGGTTCAGGCTTCATCCACTATAAATATCTCATTGATAAACGTCTGTTCACAACTTTTTCAAAAGCTCCTTTGGTTTTAGATAGTCTCACGTGGTCGCCTTTTCTAAAAGAGGCAACAACCGGTTTTATTTTAAAACCGTCTCTATCAACCAGTTTCCGTATCTTCAGAGAATTGGAAGGGTTAACATCAGCGAGTCTGGTATGTAGAGTTCTGTAAAAGCTCTGGTTGTAACTCTTCATAAAGTCAGGTATCAGGTCAATGTGGCGAAAGGCGTTATGGGCTGTAAAATATCGCCACATCCTCCACATCTTTTTCAAGTTCTGTTAAAATCGCTCCACAACCCCTGCTTTGACTTCATTATCAGTAACAAAATGCGTTAACGCTGTGCCGTTTCAACAATCTGCTAAAAGGTTTGTTTCAAAATTCTTTCCACCGATTAGTTTGTCATTTTTGAGGCACGCGACCTTGGCTAAAAATAGCTTTCAAGGCCTTGGATTCCTCACCGCTCATCTTGTCTTTTAGGCCTAAGGCCCAGGCATATTTGGATAGAATGTCTATCACTGTTAAGATGTATTTAAAACCGCTGTTGTGTTTGGAGAAGCGGTGCATACGGACCAAATCTGCCTGCCATTGCGCGTCCACATCTGAAACAACGGTCCTGGTTCTTTTAAAACGTATTTGAGCTGGTTTGTGTAAAGCGGAAGCATCCTGGTGTGAAAGCCAAGCTCTTACCTGTCTTCTATTTAAAGTTTTAGGATGCTCTTTGGCCACTTGAAAAAGAAGATTGACCCCGTCAAAGCCCCCAACTTTCCTGGGGGTTTAACAGATTTTCTTTAACAGAGCCGTCTGTGGAGACATGGCTGTTCCTGGGACCGTCTTTTACGAACATAAGTATGGAGGGGGACACGTTCATTCTGGCACATTTAAATAAGTTTTATTAATCGCCTGGTTTTACACAATCTTTTACATCCGCCTGAAACAAAGGAGGCCATGATCCCTACCATGAGGGAGTCTGAGCTGGTTCATTCTTCCATTTTTGTCCTTTTCTGGATTTTCCTCTTGAGATCTGGGTCTCAGACAGGAGCAGAAACAGCTGATGCGCGATGGATTTACTCCCACAGGGCTACCGACGTGTAACTTCTCAAAGGCCTCTAGAAAGGCATCATCGAGCTGTTGAGAGATTTTCAGACAAAAAACAGTGTAAGCACCCCACTGCCTGTTTTTACATTTATGCAATGCCAGGTCGATTCCTAACCCCATTACACCCCCATGATCGACCGTCGCTTCTTAATCATTCATTTACCTGAGCGCCGTCTTTCCTGTTCACCTTGTGACTCCCCCAAGCCACAATCGCCTTCCAACTTTAGGGCATGGAGAATGAGAGGCTGTCACACTCATCGGGATGCCTCACAAAGGTTTGGATTTTGGGGTCGGGTTCCGACGTATCCATCAACGGTTGAGTCAAAGGGCCCTCCTCGGAACTGTCACTGCCGTAGCGCTTTCTCCACACAACTCCAAAGGTCCTTGGAGCTAAAACAAAATCTGAAGGTCTCACAGGGGTGGTAAAGGAGTCCATGTTTCATCTCAGCCTTTCCACAATTTCTAAAACATGTCTTCTTGGTGAGAGATGGCTTCCTCTGCCCAGCGCTGGGACTTATGGGGTGATGGTGCTGCACTCTGATTGGCAGAGGGCGTTGGGAGCAGTTCTTAGAGGGCTCACATGACCCTCTTCTGGACGGTTCACCCAATCCAAGAACCTGCCCCATTTTGGTCAAATCTCTTCTCGGGGCGGTCCTCTGCAGCCGAAACCCATCGCGATTGGTAGAAGGTGGTGGGAGGAGTTCTTAGAGGGGTCACACGAAGCACTTCCGGACGGGTCACCCCACCCTGGAACTCCCCCCAGTTGGTCAAATCTCCTCTCGGGGTGGTCCCCAGTGGCTGAAACCCCTCCTGATTGGTAGAGGGCGGTGGGAGGAATTCTTAGAGGGGTCACACAAACCACTTCCAGACAGATCACCCCACCCCGGAACTCCCCATGATTGGTCAAACCTCCTCTCGGGGTGGTCCCCAGTGGCTCAAACCCCTACTGATTGGTAGACGGTGGTGGGAGGTATTCTTAGAGGGGTCACACAAACCACTTCCAGACAGGTCATCCTGCCCCGGAACTCCCCCTGATTGGTCAAATCTTCTCTTGGGGCGTTCCTATCAGGGCGAAACCCATCCCGATTGGTAGAGGACAATGGGAGGAGTTCTTAGAGGGGTCACATGACACACGTTGCTTCTGGTCATTTGTCTGCCTTGACCCTGGAAGTAATACCTCATGGCTTGGGACTTCCAGTGACCGGTGGGCAAGGCTTACGAGGGCCAAGGGTGGGATTAACGTTTGATTGATGGTAGGGCCCTTATACTACTGGAGCGCCTTCTTCTGTTTGTCTCCCGCTTCATTCCCCAAGCACTTGGCCAGGACAGATGTCATTTAGGACCTCAGTTGCCACCAGCTGGACAGAGGGGCTTGGGTCTTTCTTGAGGAACTGGAGAGCTGAAATGACAGATGACAACATGCTAGTGTACAGACTGTCAAATCACAGCTAAGCGTGATCACAGAATCTTGAACTACCAGAGCTGATTGATCACATTGTAAAATGTGAAACTGGGCTCAGTCCTTCTATTGGGATGGAAAATACATGAGAGATGAATATGCCTCACTTTTCATATTGTCACCTGTGCCTGAAATAGCTGGAGACTTACTACTCTGAATACCACGCTACAGAAGCTCTCCAATACAAAGAAAGCTTTAGGTTCCTCCATTGGCTCCCTTCCATGCTCCCAACAAGTGGGGAGGCCCTGACTCGACTAGAAAGTCATCCACTCTGCTGTAAATGGAAGAAGGTCCATTGTTTCAATAGCTTCCACTTTTAAGTTTATTTTCCATCTCTATTCAGGAGCCACGGTCTGAGCTCCAATAACCCTGGAATTGAACAGAGACCAGGTCCAAGCTGGTTTGTGCAGGATGCAGGGCACCTACTGGAAGAAAAATTGCTGGTGGGAAATTTGGGGGAGCAGAAAGTGGCTACAATTTCTCCTCACCTGGGCAGTCCACAGAGAGCCAATAAAGCCCAAAGAGTGGATAGCACTGGCTGCGGAGGGAGCCTTGCCAGGACAACCAGGAGATGCACGGACTCACATCACACCCCCTGCAGCTGCCTCCTTCAGGGGAAATTAAAGCTGACTTTCTACTGGGCAAGACTGAATTTGTCCTTTGATGTGTGGCTGATGCACTTTGCACCAGTGGTATCGGTTACTGCTGCTTGTCAGCTAAATTCCTTTAGAACTCACGGATGAGCAGAACGTCAGCTGTATTTATTACTTACACATCAGCAGATGGTCCAGGTTCAGCCATTTCATACGCTGCCTGTCTGTGTGTTCCAGGATGATGCCTAAATACACAATGGAAAACAAACAACAACAATAAAACCTTCCCTTGTTGAATGCAAAGTGATATTAGCAGCCCCTAGACAGGTCTTTGGCCTCTCCTACTGTGGACCTAAGGGTGAGCTGTGGGCAAGAGGATGCTAGTGCAGTTTAGAGTCCACACTGAAGACAATGAGAAAGACTTTTTTTTTTTAAGAATGTTTACACAAAACCCATTTGCTTTAAAGAGTCTGTGTTCCTCTTGCCACTGCTGTCAGTTATTGGAGACATACGACGCTAGTGTCCTGGTCTAGTGGTCTGAGCAACGGCCTGGGCCAGGAATAAGTGAGTTCTAAGCAGGGATCCCACAAGGTGACTGACAGGTGGGACTTAGGCCACAATGCCTGCCTGTCTCACCTGGGTATGCTTGGGAGAAGAGGGCACACGGCCAAAGCGGAGGAACCTTTTGCCTCCTTGACAAGATGGTGTGGCCAGGAACCTGAAACAGCAGGTGCTGAGGGCAGGTGGGCTGCATGCCTCCCAATGATGAAGTAGTAGTGAAGAGCACTGAACAACACTGTGGGTGGGTCTGCACTTTGAGCGAGGGGGATCACTCCCAGTTCAATGGGACAGGCCCACTCTAGCTCGGACAGCGCTCGCATGCTAAAATTAGAATGTAGCTAAAGCAGCACGAGCAGTGGGAGGAGCTAGCCACCTTGAGAATCGACTTTGGGGTTTGGATGGGATCATACTTGGGGTGGTTAAACTTCCTCCTGCTCCTGCCATCGCAGCTACTCTCTATTTTTAGCACTCAGGGCTAGTGCGGGTATGTTTCATCAAGCTGGAAATTAGCCCCCCAGCTCCAAGTGTAAACATGCCCTATGAGACAGTGTCCCAGCCTCTACTACTAAATGACTGCACCGTGCTTTCCCTGCAACAATCCCAAAGCACTTTATAGCAAGTCATGATTTCCTCCGACCACCACACTGGAGAGGTAGGGATATTAACATCCCCATTTATGTATGGGAAGCTGAGGCACAGAGAGATTAATGGCAGCTCAGTGCTGCACAGTGGGATTTTTTTCTCTCTCCCTCAATGGGAATACCAAAAGGGACACTGGGCATCATCTCTCACCAGCTAACTTGGCTGCAACTGCCCGCATCTCTTCCCATCTGCTAAAGAAGTACATGATGGTGCTTTTGTACAAGTTCTCCAGCAGCTCGGCATTCTCTTTGGCCTAGAGGAAATCAGGGACACATGAGCTCTCTCTGGCTAGAAGTGCCCTTTGACTGCCAGCACATGCTTTTACGAGCCACAGGTAAATCAGAGAAAGAACAGGTGACTGGGTGGACATGGGAAAAATGGGGATCTGTGGCAGATTTACATTTCCCATCACCCTCAGTCATATATCCCACTCTGACCGTTATTTCCATTACCCATCACACCCCCCCCCACACCTCTACACCACCACATACCACTCCAGTCAAGAATCTCAGACACTTCAATAGCTCACTCACAAGGTGTCTGCAAATGTCCACCTGGAGCTCTTCAGGCTTCAGCTCGGCTCTGCCATCAAGGTGTTCATTCACGGCAGTTTGGAGCCTCTTCAGTCCCAAAAACGGAACACAGAGGTGAAACGTAGCTCTGCATTCCTGAAAAAAAGGAAGCGTGTCACACCATTTAATTGTTCCCTACTGAGTGCTTTGGTCATTCAAAGGGAACTCATCTGCTTGACTGCTCATCTATTCCAGGATAAAAAGGGATTCATCTGGATGTAATTGGCAGAAAACATGCAGGAATGACTAATAGAGGGGAGAGCTTCCACTGCAACCTGGAGGTAGCATCAATGTCTTTTTGGAACAGATCTACCTACGAAAGCTGCTTCACCAGGTCTCTCTTCTGTTCTGGGGAGGCAGGGGTCTGGGGTGCAGAGACAGACAGGAATAGAGAGCTGTCGAGCTCAGACCCATGACCTATCCTGGATTCTGGTGAGGCAGCCATGGACCAACCTGGCGGGAACTGACTCAGCAGGAGGGCAATGAACTGAGGGGGGAATTTGGGCCTCCAGAGCAGGCAGGAATAGCAGAGCTCCCCTGTCATTGGGAGGAAGATTTCTTTGGCTTAGTAAATAAGTCACTCTCGGTCTTACCACTGAAACCCTGGGGTTCGGGTCTTGCAGGTGCAGCAGAAGTGTGACCCAGCTCTGTCGAACCTGCTCGGCGAAATAGCCCTTCCATTTTCTTTTGGTCAGGCGGGCCAGGATGCCAAATAGGACAAAGGACCATAAACGAAGAGCATCGTCCTCCTACAGCCAAGAAAGCCCCACAAGTTAGTAACTAAGGGACAATCACATCACGTACCTCGCACAGCCATCTCTTCTACGCTGAAGTCGAGGGATTCCAACTACAGCTAGTCGGAAACACTTTCATGAACTAATTTTTGATTCGAATTTGCTGATTCATCAAACTATTTTAGCAACAGTTCCATTTTGATGAAATTCCTCCAGAAGCCAGGCAGGGGTCCTTAGAAACCTGCCTGCTGTCTTGCCAGTGCACCCATTCAGCTCCCTGGAAGCCAATCTAGCAGACTGACTGGGATCATGGGCTTCCAAACCCCCAGCGTCTGGGACCCTGGCTCTCAAATTTGCAACTCCCTGGCACTTCTAGTTCCCACAGTTTCCTGGGTTCCCAGCACCGGGATAGTCTGAGAGCAGACTGCCCAGACCCAAGGCTTTCAATAGAGCTCGGCTGAGAATAGGAATTCTGTTTCACAAAGAGTTTTGAAGTTTGGGGAGAGGGATTGCCACAAATAGGAACAAAACCAAAATTTGACATCTCAAAATTTTCTGCAAAACGGAATCATTCCAACCCTCTCACGTAGAAATGGTATAGAACAGGCCCAACGCTCTCTATTGTACCTTGGAACCCCCTTTTCATGGTTATCTAGGTACCTAATCTAGTATTCAGACTTTCTTTGAGGTTCTCAGTGGCAAGAAAGAAGAACAGAAGGGGGAGACAGTGGGAGCAGGGATGTCATCCCCATCCTCCTAATGTTCTCCTCCTCCGTAAAACACCTCTCTTCCCTGGGGCCGAAACATCTCTTCACTCTGACATGAGCAATGCCCAGGGAGTAAATGGAGTCTAATCAAGATCGCTTGAACTGGGGCTGGAGAGTTCTGGTCACATACGTTGTCAAAGTAGGTCCGGATCTGTTGGGTGAGGTCTCTGAAGGAAGAACCTATGTCCTTCTCTTTCAACTCCTTCAGGACTTTGGCCACTGCTTTCCTGCTCTCGCCAATGACTTCAGAACTGAAAGGGTCACTTAAGGCTCTGATCAGTATGACCATAAGAAACTTCTTGTGCTTTTTCACCTGGACAAACATACGACATTAAAGAACACTGATCACTGATCACACTTCTAATACGTTTTCTTTAGCAGTTATGAAGCTGTGGGAATTTCATCTCCCCCTCCCCCCCACCCCCCCCGGAGACCTATAGCTATCTTTCAGACCAGGTTCGAGCTACAATGAGCCAAACTTGGTGACATAATACACCTGTGTCATCCTATTATTAGATTCCTAGTTACTTAGATTCCAAGGCCAAAAGGAACCCTTGTGATTATCCAGTCTGACCTCCTGCATAACATTGAACTTCCCCGAAATAGTCTCTGTTGGAACTAGAGTGTATCTTTTAGAAAAATGTTCAATCTTGATTTTAAAATTGCTAGTGACAGAGAATCCACTACAACCCTTGGTAAATTGTTCCAATGGTTAATTAAAATTACCATTAAAAATCAATGCCTTATTACCAGTCTGAATTAGTCTAGCTTCCTTTTCCCCCATTGAATCTTCTTATACCTTTGTTTGCTAATGGGAAGAACCCATTCTCAAAATGTGTTCCCCATGTGAGTAGTTCTAGACTGTCCTCAAGTCACTCCTTAACCTTCTCTTTGTACAGCTAAATAGATTGAGCTCCTTGAGTCTATCACTAGAGGTATCTTTGCCAATCCTTTGAGAATTCTTGGGACTCTTCTCTGAATCCTCTCTAATTTATCAGCATCCTTCTTGAATTGTGGACACCTGATCTAGACACAGCATTCCAGCAGTGCTCACATGAGTGTCATATTCAGAGGGAAAAGAACTTCTTTACTCTTAGTCAAGATTCCTCTCTTTATGCCTCTAAGGATCATTTCAGCCCTTTTGGCCACAACTTCGCATTGGGACACCTTATGTTCAACTGATTCTCTGCCATGACTCAAGTGGTTTTCAGCATCATTGCTTCTTGGGATAGTCTCTCATCCTGTAAGTATGGCCTGCATTTTTTTTGTTCCTAGATGGAGACATTTACACATGGTCATATTAAAGTGCACAGATTGTTTGCTTATGCCCAGCTTAGCAAAGGATCTAGCTTGCCCTGTATTGACTGCAAAGAGGTTACTCGGGTATGTGAGAGAGCAGAATTTGGCCTAGTGCATTGTGTGCAGCCCCTGTAAACTCCGAACAACTATTTTCCTTGTTTTCTCTAGTTATGCTGCATTCTAGTCAGTATTCTCTCTTACCTTCTCAGGCGCCCCATAGACTAAATTTCCCAGGCCTCTTACAGCCATCTGCCGGACAATGCTGTTCCTATCATGTGACTTTTCTTCCAAGATGTGTAAGACTGGCTTAAGGAACTTCTTCTCCCTGAGCATGGGATCACTCATTAGCTGAAAGAAAATCAACCTGTCCATTAGCCCCAATCTGATCATTAAGATTGGGAATAGAATTTGAGCAGACATGTCATACACTAAAAACAACAAGGAGTCCTCCTACAGCCCCAGTCTTGAGGATACAGACAAATATGGCTACCCCTCTGATACTTGGCACATAATACACTGTAACACAAATGAGAAATTCCACACAAATGAGAAAGGTCTACAAAACATGGAGCTTTCCTTTTGGGCACTAGAATAGGGATCCACTCACCTCTTGAGAGCCTCTTAGTGGCTGGGTATGGTATCACAGTCCTTTTCTCACCCCTGGTGCATCCTGCCAGCCGTCCTCAGTGAGTCTTCTGTGGCTCAGGCCTCTGTCTGAGTCCCAAAGTCCAAAGGAACCCCTTCTGGGGTAGTCAAGAACAGTCCCATTGCCCTTACTAGGGTCTCCAGCCCCAACTCTGGGTCCTTTACATTCTGCCCTTTGTTCAAGCTCTCCATTAGCATTGTCCCCTCCATGGGGCTTATGCCACTGTTGGTGGTAGGGGAACCTGGGCCTGCCCCTAACTCTGGGTTCCAAACCACGGACCCTATAAACAGGAGCTAGGCACTGCTTGATTTCAGGTCATTGTCGCTTCTTCCTACCGGCCACTTTTAGCTTCACCCTCACCTCAGGGTTAAAGTTCTTCGGGACTCTCTTCCTGCAAACCCAGCTTAAGTAAAGGCTGCCAGAATCAAACTCTGGCTGTCCCCTGAATTTCTGTGGCCAGAGAGCAGCGCCCTTTCTTGCCCCTCCAGTTCCTGCCAGGAACTGACCTGCTAAAGCCCTTCAGCTCCTTTTAGCCAAGCCTGATGGGCTCGGATTGGCTGCTTTCATGAGGCCTCTCTAGACAGACCCAGACTGGGGGCTCTTTTCCTGGGGCAGGGTGTAGTAGGACCATGGGACCTCTTGTAAGGAGCCCTAAAGCCCAGGTACAGCCCATCACAGGCACAGAGAGGTTGTTTTTCTTAGAACCAGATAAGCCCCGAAGATAGTTGCTTAGCAGAAGTGGGAAATATGATGCAGATGTTGGAGGAAGACTGTGGAAAGGGAGGATGCTCCAGCAGGTATCCCCACACTAGCCTAGGACTTAGGAGACCCAGGTTTCATTTCCTGCTCCCTCAAAGACTTCCTGTGTGACCTTGGGCAAGTCACTTAGCCCTCTGTGCATCAGTTCCCTGCCTGTAAAATAGGAAACATAGTGCTTCCCTACCTCGCAGGAGTGTGGTGGGGATACAGACATTAAAGAGTTTAGAGGTACTCTGATACTAGAGTAATGAGAACCTAAGATAGACATTAATGTAGTTGTAGGTTGCTTGGTTGGTAGTATTAGGACACTCGGTTCATTCAGAAGATGTGCTGAGCTAAACCAAAATCAGGAGCTGTTGGTTAGGATCAGCACTAGGACTTGGCAGAAGAGGTCCAGTCATCCAAACTCTGTCCGTATCTCTCTCAGCCAGCACCTGTGGTTGTGTAGCTAGTATAGGCAATGATGGCAATAAAAACCACAGAGAGAGAGAAGGACTCAGAAAGGTATCGTGAAGTTCCTGGTGAGGTTTCCATATAAAGGAGGACCTATTCTACTGTCTAAAATGACAATTACTCCTATGAACTGAACTGTACAACTCCCGAAAGAAAGGCAGACAAGAGTCTAATGGTGAAACTGCTCTTCAGAGCCCTGTGTCTTACCTGGGCAAGGAAAGCTGTGCTGGTGACTCGGTGGTTTTCTGAGGGGGAATTCACCCAGGGGAGGAGGCTCTGTATGATCTCAGGTGTTATGAGTCCAGATCTTAGCAGAAGCCTGGAAGACAAAAGAAACCGCTCATGGGCTAGATTGCACACTTCAAAAACTCAGCTGCTCTGAGCATACAGCTCTGATATCTAGGAGTGGGAGCTGTGTGTTTCCACCCAGGACACCCCCGCACCCCCCGCCCACAAAGCTATAAATGGGAGGTTCCCTCTCAGCCACTCTATTGGCTACTGATTCCCAAGGATAAAACGATGCCTCCTAGATCTCTTACCTCACCAGCAGACACACTCCCTCATGGTGTGTCTTGGGGTTTTCCACAAGAGTCCAAGTCCTCTGCTTCCTGAACGCTCTCACCAGTCTCTCATTCCCACCCTTGAAAAGCACAGATTCTAATGCTTTGATAGAAAGCCTGGGAAAAGAGAGGCACAGAACTGCAGCAATCAGGAGGAAGGTGCAGTTTGAACAGAGAGTCAGGAAGCCCCAGTTACTTCTCAGGTCTGCTGTTCAATCGGCAGTTCATCCATTGGCAATGTCCTGGACACCAGTGTCCCTGGAAGGACTTGATGCTGGGAGGTAAGTTTCAGTCTCATACATCTCATAGGACTAGTTTCGCTATGGACAAAATTTTGCAGTCCTTTTTCATAGAATCATAGCATCATAGAATATCAGGGTTGGAAGGGACCTCAGGAGGTCATCTAGTCCAACCCCCTGCTCAAAAGCAGGACCCATCCCCAATTAAATCATCCCAGCCAGGGCTTTTTCTCTTTCTGCAAGGAGTATGGGCACTAGCAGAGTACAGTGATATGGAAAAGATACATGATCAGGACCCAGAAGCAGGGGGCATAGAGTGTGGTGATCACTAATGGACATTTTGGGGTCATATCTCCAGATATGAGGTGACAGAGTGCGGAAGGTTTGCACTTGAGTCAGCACTCTGGTCACTATTCGTACTAATTCGGTTCCTCACAGAAGGCCTAATTGGATAGCGGTGTACCTGATTACGAGGTCAGATTGGGGCTAGTGAGTCAAGGAACCAATCATTCCATTAACAGGGAATCTGTATAAAAGGACATGGGCAGGAGCCCTTTGAGGGAAACAGACAGAGAAAGAAACTTGGGTGACCAGATGTCCCAATATTTGGGGCTTTATCTTATACAGGTGCGTATCTCCCCCTCCCACCCCCGTCCTGATTTTTCACGCTTGCTGTCTGGTCACCCTAAGAGAAACAGAAAGACAAAAAGTTAGGAGAGCCTGACAAAGTGAGGTCTCTGAGTGGAAACACCTTACCCCCCACCTGACTTTTGGAGAAGAGTTTAGAAAGTTGAGATACAATATAAAGGTGCTATGTATTGGTAGGGGGATTAAATAGACTATACGTTGGTGTTTACAAGCAAAAAAGTCTCAACGCGGTCTGTGTTTGTGGAAGATGTGGGGGTGCAACAGCCCTCTCTGTCACAGCTGGGGGCTCATCAGGGATTTCCCTGTTATCTATGCAAATGGAGAGCCTGTTGGAGAAGCCGGTGTAGAGGTTTGGCAGTCCAGGCGATGGAGGGAACACTGAAATGGGTGATGAAGCAGCAAAGAGAAGTGTAGAACAGGGGTTCTCAACCTTTCTGTTTCTGAGCCTCCCCCCACCCTCAACATGCTAGAAATACTCCATGGCCCAGTTCCAGGCCTCTGCCCTGCCAGGCATCAGAGTTTGGGGCTCCTGGCTCCAGATTTTAACCCCACAGGGTGCAGGGGCTTGGGGCTTTAGTGCAGGTGCTGGGCTCAAGGCTTCAGCTTTCTGCCCTGAGCCCCAGTTAGTCTAAAGCCAACCCTGCTTGGCAGACCCCCTAAAACCGGCCCGGTTGAGAACTGCTGGTGTAGAACAGTGCTCTCCAAACGTTTTGGCTCACGCACCCCCAGGGTGACCTGCCGCAGACGCGCCACCAATGGGAGACCTGCCGCAGGCAGGCCGCCAGAGGGGAGCACCAGCTGTGGACGTGCAGAGCTGCCGCTGAAGGAAAAAAACGGCGGAGTGCCATCCGGCGGCGCTACTGCTGCCACGCCCCCCCTGGGATCATCCCGCGCACCCCAGTTTGGAGACCTCTGGTGTAGAAGACCCGACAGACCTTCCAACAATCCCAGCAGGCAGAAAAACAGCCTTTCCTTGCCTGGTAGGTTTAACAGCAAAAGAGTCAGCAGGAATTTATACGGGAGCAAGCCCAGGTCTGGCAACAACTCCTCCAAAGTTTGGTGAGTCCCGTGACAGGAAATGGAAACCAGGCACAGGAGATCAGACTGTAAAATGGGACCTGCGAACAACCCCAATGTGTTTTTGGTTACTCTTCAAGGAGCAGCAGTGAGACCTCCTAGGGACAGAACAATGTGGGCCCTTCAGCTGACACCCTATTTAACCGGGGAAGCACATCTAGGGCTTTTAGTGATGAGCAGGCAAGAGATTATGACATGATTAAGGCAGCCATGCTGGACGAGGTGGGGCCTGTCCACAGAAAAGTACTGCCAGAAATGTAGAGTTGAAAGATGGATTGAGGGATTATGCCTCTGTGCATTTGGACAGAAATTAAAAGATTGGGCCACTCATTGGTAAGGCCAGATACTCAGACTGTGGGGGAGATCATGGACTGCATGGTTCTGGAAGTTTCTTCAGAGTCTCCCTGAGCATACCCGAGGATGGGTTCTGTGGCGCCAGCCAGTTCATCTGGACCCCACAGTTAAAGTGAGAGGAATTTGCAGAGGCGGACATTCCCAGAGTGAGTCAGTGGCTTAAGGGACTAGATCTGAGAAGGAGCAGAGTGCCTACAGCTGGGAAGGGCAGCAAGAAGAAGAGGGAGGAGCCTCAAGGAACTGTAGTGGGAGCTTGGCCTACGGTGTGCTTCCGACATGGACCTGAAGGACATCTAAAAAGAGACTGTCCGAAAATGGACTGTGGGTTTGCCCAGTTTTGTGGTTGGGACAAGACTCCCAGGCAGGGAAGAAAAAAGAAAGTACCTACCGTATCGGTCTGGGTAGGGAGGAGCCACCAAAGGGACTAATGGACACAGCTTCATCCTGTTTGCTAATCAGGCAGGAGTTAGTGAAACCCCACTGGATACTTCCCAGAGGTAGGATCAAAACTGAATACCAGGTCCATGGGGACAATAAATTCTGCCCAATGGCAGAGGTGACTCTGAAAATTAAGGGGAAGTTTAGGCAGAAACATGTAGGGGGAGTGGATGGACTGCCCCACTGCCTTCTACTGGGCATGGACTGGAATCCCTTTCTAACAGGGACACCAAGGCAGGTATGGAGGCCCAGGAGGGTGGAAATAAAACCTGAAGGGCCAGGTAAAGAGGAAATATATGTAAAGGGGCTGGAGGAACCTAGACACGAAAGTAGAGACAAGAGGGAGGAGAAAGAAAACAAAGGTCAAGCGTAAAGGTGACTTAAGATCATCCAGAGGGGTCAAACAGTCATCAGAGCCCTCACCACCAAGATCTCAGGAGCAGGCATCCCTAGAACACTTTGGAGGGACTCGGAGCAGTCTGTGTCCATGGAAGAGGCCGGGGCACAGCCTACCACCCCGTCACATATAGGTACCTAAAATGGGCCTGCACATGGGCCAACAGCATGAGCAGAATATATACTCGTGTCTGCAGCGCCAGCAATCACATAGCTAGGTACCCATCCATCTGAACAAATTCAAGTTTTGTGGACAAAACTGAGGCACCCATCTTGAAAACCTGACCCACTGTGGCCACTACATAAGATCAGCCTTACTGGCTCAGTCCAATGGTCCATCTAGTCCAGTACACTGTCTTCCAACAGTGGTCAATGCCAGCTTCTTCAGCAGGAATGAACAGAACAGGGCAATCATGAAATGATCCAATCCCTGTTGTCCAGTCTCAGTTTCTGGCGGTCAGAGGCCTAGGGACACCCAGAGCTTGGGGTTGCATCCCTGACCATCTTGCCTAATAGCCATTGATGGACCTGTTCTCCATGAACTTATCTAATTCTTTTTTTTTTTTAAACCCAGTTATACTTTTGGCCTTCACAACACCCCTTGGCAATGAGTTCCACAGGTTGACCGTGTGTTGTGTGAAGTAGTACTTCCTTATGTTTATTTGATACCTGTTGCCCATCCATGAACAGAGCTGAGATCCTGGTTTCCTAGGAAAATTCAGAGACATTATAAAACCATGAAGTCTGTAATTTGAGCAGCTTGTTGGCATGGAATAAAGAAACACAACAAGAAGAGAAACTAATCATGTTGCGAGATTGGTGGGAAATGTACATTAATGTGCTACCAGAGCTGAAGTCAACTGAGGACTCAGGAATCTTAGTGTTAACTGGCGAGGGGCACAGAGTGGGTGCCGAGGGGCCTGGTACATACATTCTAGCTCACTAAAAGATTGCCCCATGAGTCTCAAATAAAAGCCCATGTCACCAATATCATTGTGAAACGCATGTACAGATGCTGTGTCAAGAGTCATGGATATGCATTGAAAATTACATTCTTAGGATCTGTGTCTTGGGACTAGTCACCAGGAAAGGTGACAAAATGGTTTTCTTTCAGGCAAGAAATGTTTATCCATCTGTTTGTTTACATGTACATTAAGCATGTAGGGTTCACATTCAGTTGAGGACTGTGAGAACTTCAAAGAAAGAAAAGTAGCAGGAAGTAGACAGTGGGTGGGGACCCAATTTTGGGGTACACATCAAAGGTTTGCTCTAGTCTATTTGGGGGACATCTTTCACTTAGGAAGTAGATGGACCGCGAATTTGCTTGATGAAAGAGGGGTCGCGCTCAGGCTTGGTTGAGATCTTTGGGTGAGAAACATCTTGAGACAGGAGGTTAACCTGTTGGTCAAGTTTAGTTTCTAGGAGCAGGTTATGATTTCATTTGAAATGTAACCATTTTTTCCTTGCATTCTTACTCACGGTCACTGGAATCTCTGTTCTTTGATAATCTCAGTTCTTCTTTTCACTAGAAATATATCTAAGTGCTGTGTGTTTTGCAGTACAGAGTATAAGTATCATAGAATCATAGAATCATAGAATATCAGGGTTGGAAGGGACCCCTGAAGGTCATCTAGTCCAACCCCCTGCTCGAAGCAGGACCAATTCCCAGTTAAATCATCCCAGCCAGGGCTTTGTCAAGCCTGACCTTAAAAACTTCCAAGGAAGGAGATTCCACCACCTCCCTAGGCAACGCATTCCAGTATTTCACCACCCTCTTAGTGAAAAAGTTTTTCCTAATATCCAATCTAAACCTCCCCCACTGCAACTTGAGGCCATTACTCCTCGTTCTGTCATCTGCTACCATTGAGAACAGTCTAGAGCCATCCTCTTTGGAACCCCCTTTCAGGTAGTTGAAAGCAGCTATCAAATCCCCCCTCATTCTTCTCTTCTGCAGGCTAAACAATCCCAGCTCCCTCAGCCTCTCCTCATAAGTCATGTGTTCTAGACCCCTAATCATTTTTGTTGCCCTTCGCTGGACTCTCTCCAATTTATCCACATCCTTCTTGTAGTGTGGGGCCCAAAACTGGACACAGTACTCCAGATGAGGCCTCACCAATGTCGAATAGAGGGGGACGATCACGTCCCTCGATCTGCTCGCTATGCCCCTACTTATACATCCCAAAATGCCATTGGCCTTCTTGGCAACAAGGGCACACTGCTGACTCATATCCAGCTTCTCGTCCACTGTCACCCCTAGGTCCTTTTCCGCAGAACTGCTGCCTAGCCATTCGGTCCCTAGTCTGTAGCGGTGCATTGGATTCTTCCGTCCTAAGTGCAGGACCCTGCACTTATCCTTGTTGAACCTCATCAGATTTCTTTTGGCCCAATCCTCCAATTTGTCTAGGTCCTTCTGTATCCTATCCCTCCCCTCCAGCGTATCTACCACTCCTCCCAGTTTAGTATCGTCCGCAAATTTGCTGAGAGTGCAATCCACACCATCCTCCAGATCATTTATGAAGATATTGAACAAAACCGGCCCCAGGACTGACCCCTGGGGCACTCCACTTGACACCGGCTGCCAACTAGACATGGAGCCATTGATCACTACCCGTTGAGCCCGACAATCTAGCCAGCTTTCTACCCACCCTATAGTGCATTCATCCAGCCCATACTTCCTTAACTTGCTGACAAGAATACTGTGGGAGACCGTGTCAAAAGCTTTGCTAAAGTCAAGAAACAATACATCCACTGCTTTCCCTTCATCCACAGAACCAGTAATCTTATGATAAAAGGCGATTAGATTAGTCAGGCATGACCTTCCCTTGGTGAATCCATGCTGGCTATGACATACAACTATGAGAACGAATATTCATGGCCATCCTATGTCCCCTTCACAAATGGTGTCCCTACCCTCTGTTTGCCAAAAGCTGGGACTGGGCAACAGGGGATGGATCACTTGACAACGACCTGTTGTGTTCATTTCCTCTGGGGCATGTGGCACTGGTCACCGTCGCAAGACAGACTACTGGGCTAGATGGCCTTTTGGTCTGACCCAGTATGGCTGTTCTTATGGTCTTAGATTCCAGCACTGATCACTGATAACTCAGTTAGGGATCTTTCAATGAAATGGTGGATCTGCTTCCAGTCCACTTTTAAGTACCAAGGATGGCAACTCTGCTCTAGCAGCCACACCCTCACTGATACCAAGCAGAGACCTGATGATAATATTGGCCCTAGTCTTTGCAATCAGCCAGGGATTTGCACTTGACGCTGTCATGCTACCAGGAAACCAACAGCCACTGCTCATTTCCAGAGTGAGCTCAATTCAGGCGTCTAGAGAGGTAGATGTTTCCAACAATACACTCCAGTTATACCAGTAAAGATAGGTCTTTAGGATGTCAAAGCAGCTATTAATGAATGGAAACAGAATGACACTTAATTTCTCTCCGCACCCCACCTTAACATGTTCTTGGACCTTCCTGCAGAAAGAGCCAGGCTATTAACCCTTAGGAATGATCCCAAACTGTGATCTGCTTAAATGAAGCCCTACATCTCCTAGTAAAGCTGTGGGATCCATGTTTTACCAAGATGAATGCAATAGGTAGCGGTATATACCTGTCCATCGGCAGACGTTTGCTGAGGAGGCTGGAGATCACTGCCTCTTGGTGATGGTGAGCTAGAATGGACACTGCCTCCACCAGGAACTGCCTCAAGCTGCCCTCCTGGATAGTAGGCATGTGGCGATATAGTATAGCCAGGATATCTGGCACCTGGAAGGAACAAAACCAGAAAGAAATGTCCCTTTTTCTTTCTCTCCATTCACTCTACAGAATTCAAACCTTTATTTAGCCATTTGCTGCTTTTTTAGAAATGCCTCACTTCAAAAAGCAAATGTTCAAATACGTCTGTGTAACTTGAACCCACACAAATTGCCCACACACGGCTGTAAAAATTAACCCTGACACACACATAGACATACCAGGTAATTTAATGTGGTGGTGCCCAGCTATGCATTACATAAACCAGTTCACATGCACAAAAGGCAGCTTTGCTTGCCCAGATTTTGCAGGTGTGATTTAAGCAGCCAAATCTGACCATTTACCTCGAAGAATGCAGAGCTCATCAACAACCACAAGCACAAAATATGCAAGTGCTTTAAAGACAGTGTGCAAATGCCTGGGACTATGAACAGGGGACTACCTCTCATATTCATTCCTAGCCCTTCACATCTTCAAAACACTGTGCAAACATGGCAGTTCTGCTGCGAGGGTTCCCTGTCCTGAGGCCTTTCACCAGCCTTGTTAGAAGATTTGTGGAGTGCTCCTTTCATCTAGCCCTAATGCACTGGGCGCCAGAATAAGGCATATAAATAGTGGATCCCAAAGACACTAGAGTTTTCTCCCTCCCTCCTTCTCTTCTTAAAGGGTAGGTCTACCCAGCTAAAAAATCCCACAGCAGTGAGTTTCAGAGCTCAGGTCAACCTGGGCCTGTGGGGCTTGCACGATGGGGCTAAAAGTGGAACTGTTCCTGCTCGGGCTGGAGCCCAGGCTCAGAAACCTGGCAAGAGGCTGGCAATAGCCCAGTGCTCTTTTTAATCCATGTAGCCCTTAACCATAGGCCTCCTAATACCTGGAGGCCTCCAAGTGCCAGTCATTCTGTCTTCTTGTCTTTTCCCCAGAGTCTGTTTTCTCAAGCCTTTCTTGGCTGAATACTTTGGCAACAAGCTAGACCAATAAACAACCAACCATCTTCCTTTTCCCTTGGATTATCTCGGTCTACTGCTATTGATTCTGCCATTGCCTATCTTAGGGTAGAAACAGAGATGGAATCGACTCTATGTCCGAGGGGGAGAAACAGCAAGATTTTTCTTCCTTACACATGAGGGCAAAGATCAAAAAGCCTAGAGTTCAGGCAGAAAAGCTCTCCAGTTGCCAGTTTTACCTTGTCCAGCATGGCACCTCCACACTCCTTCAGGATGATCTTCATCCACAGTCCAGCTGCCGTGGCACAGGTGGGGCTAGCAGACAGCAGACCACCCAATGTGGCCTCAATAAAGTCTGTGGCCTGTTCCGAGGGAAAGTACTCACTAACAACCTGGGAACAAATCAAAAACAGGAGAGACCGCAATGATGTTTGGCTCCAGCACTTTTAAAAATGGAAAAAAAGATACATGCATCAGCAAATGGTGAATTAGCCTCCTGTCTAGCTCGCCATTTGGGATTACAATTCTCTCTCTAGTCTATAGACTACATTTTTGTCTTCTACACTAATGATATCAGGTTAGAGACAAAGACTCTGTTGCACAGTTAGCACAACATTGTACTGGATATGCAGGAGGTAAGTTTCCAGTTTGTAGTCTCTTACATACACTGCATCTTTTTACAGCACATAGAAGTCAGTCAAGAGAGGCGTGCACACAAATATCGGCGAAGGCAAACCCACAAGGTGACAGAATGAATCCTGGGTGGTTTCTCAGCTTGATGTTCCACTAACACAGTTTTTCTCCTGGATGGCTGGATGGCAGGGCCGGCTCCAGGCACCCGCCGAGGAAGCTCGTGCTTGGGGCGGCAGATTGCAAGGGGCGGTGTTCCAGCCAAGCTTAGGGCGGCATCGGGGTCTTTTATTTCATTATTTTTTGTGCTTCACCGCTCCGGATCAGTGAAAAAGCAAGAGCCGGCCCTGCTGGATAGGTACATGTGTGTGCATCCGCGTGCGCATTTTCATGGGCGTGCAACATTCTGTGGAATTTGGTTTTTACGTGGCATTCAGAGCACACATCTATGAAAAGCACCTTGCTGGTTACTAGCAACCAATGCCCCGCTCCCACAGCTCGCTCCGAGTACGGAAAGGCATCATGAAAGAGCAAATGTCAAATGAACGGTGCCCGGTGACTCGCACATCTGCACAAGCTTTTTGAGTCAGTTACCCTGGCCATTTTGGAAGATGCCTGAAACAGAGCCTCGGGGTCTGGAGCTGTTAGTGCTTCACGGAGACATCTCAGCTCCTCCTCTGCTGAGCCCAGGTTTATGGACTGGCCTGGAGTGGAGAAAAGGAGAAAAAGTACTGTAACGATTAAGGAAACTGAACCCCTACTGCATGGATCTTCATACGGGAGGATCCATGTGCTATCATAGAATCATAGAATCTCAGGGTTGGAAGGGACCTCAGGAGGTCATCTAGTCCAACCCCCTGCTCAAAGCAGGACCAATCCCCAACTAAGTCATCCCAGCCAGGGCTTTGTCAAGCCTGACCTTAAAAACTTCTAAGGAAGGAGATTCTACCACCTCCCTAGGTAACGCATTCCAATGTTTCACCACCCTCCTAGTGAAAAAGTTTTTCCTAATATCCAACCTAAACCTCCCCCACTGCAACTTGAGACCATTACTCCTTGTCCTGTCCTCTTCTACCACTGAGAATAGTCTAGAACCATCCTCTCTGGAACCACCTCTCAAGTAGTTGAAAGCAGCTATCAAATCCCCCCTCATTCTTCTCTTCTCTTCTCTTCTCTTCTCTTCTCTTCTCTTCTCTTCTCTTCTCTTCTCTTCTCTTCTCTTCTCTTGTCTTGTCTTGTCTTGTCTTGTCTTGTCTTGTCTTGTCTTCTCTTCTCTTCTCTTCTCTTCTCTTCTCTTTGGTTTGTTTGAAACCTGCTGCTTGTTAATAAAAATGTCAAAGGGGGCACTAGGATGTGAACCAAGGACCACTTGATCTGCAGTCAAACACTCTACCGCTGAACTCTACCCCCATGATTAGACCCGGCTGAAGGTGAAGACACATGGGACCATGGTGAAAGAGGAATTCTTCTGGGGAAGTTCTCAGGCCTGTGTTCTGCAGGAGGTCAGACTAGATGATCAGGGCTGGCCTTAGGGCCTTTGAAATGATGATTTTATGAACCTAAAGTTCTCTTTAACTGCTAGTGTGAAGGTGGCTGGTCCTGTCCAAGCGGAGATGCTTTGTCTGTGGTTTCCTTGTGGAGATGCACCAGGAGCCCTGTTCCCCCTTTCTCATAACATTTGTTGGACAGAGCACATCACAGGTTCTCCCCTTTTGTTCTCTAACAGGAAACCTCCATCCACCATATCTGTAATTCCTCCCATCCTAGCACAGTCGCTGGGTACATTTCCTAGCCTGACTCTCACCCCATGGATCTCATGCCTCCTCTGCCAATGGACGGACGTGGAAAGAGCAAAGGTCAATTTGTATGTTCTTTGGTCATTGCCTGGGCCTAGTTGCAAAAATGCTTCCTTCTTAACCCCACTCCTTTGTGCTCAGAATGTTGGGACTCTGGGAACAGATAGGGCCAGGCTGAAAACCAAGAAAGCTCTGTTCCCAGAAAAGCCAAGAAAAGGAAGAAAAGATTGTCATCTAGAAGAATTGAGGGTCTGGAAGCATGAATTAGCAGCTGCAAATATGTTGACTTCTTCTCAACTATTTGAAAATCTGGAATGTATTAGCATGGGGAAAAGAATCAGTCAACTTTAAATGAAGAATGACCCATATTATTTCCAACATCCAGTCAGAAGTTAGGCCTCCAAAACAATGACAAAGAAATCTCAGCGAGACCCATGACAAATGTAGGCGACAGTTGATTGAAACCCCTTTCCTGGAAAGGAATTGCAGGGGGGAATTGACATCTCTTTTCTATAGCCCAAGGGGGTAGAGTAGAATTTGTAGAGAGTTTTGAGATCTATCGCCCTGAGATTCTTTCTGAGAGAACTACCAAGATGACAGCCAGGGGATGGGAGTGGAGCTGTATCACTTTCAATATCTTAAGATTAATTTCTTCTGCATTATTTGAGCTCATTTATGTGCATTTCAATCATGTAAATTCTGAGATCGATATTCTCTCAATACACAATTGGCAGTCATTACAGGAGACAAAGGGTTTATATTCACAACTTGAAGGCAAGGAGTGCATTAGGGGCAACTCCAAGGGAAATACTATTGATGGAGATATCAATCTAAATTGTACACGAGTTTTGTTATCTTCCCTTTTGGTTATATCCATGGAAATTCCCCCCAACTAGTCTGCTGAAAGATAAAATCATCTAAATCTGCCTCCAAAGAACCTGAAAGGCTGAAGCAGAAGGAGACCTGAGAGATGGCCACATTCAAATCAAAAGGGAACGCTGAGACCTGACTGTGGCAACACCAGCCCCCACCCGTCCCGAGGAGAACAAGGCACCGACCTGTCGTGTGCGATCTAATGAGCAGGAAAAGAATCTGGGAATTACCTTCTGTAAAAACTCATCCTTTTGTTCCTCGAACACCTGTGGAAATAGCTGATTCAAGAAGTTGTTGACAGAGGGATGGTCCGCGTCTCTCAGCAGCTCCTTGGGTCCCCAGCCGTTGTCAACCAAGCCAGTTGGCAGACTGAAGGCAGGGCAAGAATGCTGACGCCGAACACTCTTTGCTGTTGGCATCCGTGACATCACAATCAGCTTGTGCATAAACACACACAGACCCCCACCCAGAGAGACACACCCCCAGAAAAGTTAGTAACATGAACAAGATGGAGAGACTCTAGGCAAATCTCTAGGCATTTTGATTTGGGGGGTGGGGATCATAGGTGCCGACTGCATGGGTTCTCCGGGCTTGGATCACCCAGGAGGGAAAATTAGTGGGTGCTTAGCACCCAGTGGCAGCCAAGCTCTGCCCTCCCCGCAGTGCGTCTCGCCCGCCGGCGGCCCCACTGAGCAACTCCCCACTCTCCCTCCCAGCACTTCCTGCCCACCGCAAAACAGCAGTTTCATGGAATTGAGGATGCTCCGGGAGGGTCGGTTAGGAGCAGGGACATGGCATACTTGGGGGAGGAGATGGGGAAGAGGCGGGGTGGAGGTTTGGGGGAAGCGGTGGGATAAAAGCGGGGCAGGGTGGAGCAGGGACAGGAAGAGGGGGGGAGGGTTTAGAGGAAGCGGTTGATTGGGGGGGGGCAGATCATGGGTGGGAAAAGGTAGGGCAGTGCTTGGGGGAAGGGGTGGAGTGGGGACGGGGCCTGGGGCAGAGTGGGAGTTGAGCACCCACTGGCCAGAGGGGAAGTCCTAGAAGAATAGGGTTGGAAGAGACCTCAGGAGGGCATCTAGTCCAACCCCCTGCTCATGGCAGGACCAACGCCAACTAAATCATCCCAGCCAGGGCTTGGTCAAACTGTGCCTAAAAACCCCTAAGGAGGGAGATTCCACCTCCTCCCTAGGTAACCCATTCCAGTGCTTCATCTGCCTCTTAGTGAACCTAGATCTCCCCCATTGCAACTTGAGACCATTGCTCCTTGTTCTATCTTCTGCCACCACTGAGAAGAGCCTAACTCCATCCTCTTTGGAACCCCCATTCAGGGAGTTGAAGGCTGCTCTCAAATCCCCCCTCACTCTTCTCTTCAGCAGACTAAATCAGGCCAGTTCCCTCAGCCTCTCCTCATCCGTGATGTGCCCCAGCCCCCTAATCATTTTTGTTGCCCTCCGCTGGACTCTCTCCAATTTGTCCACATCCTTTCTGTAGTGGGGGGCTGAAACGGGACGCAAGACTCCAGATTTTGGCCTCACCAGTGCCGAAGAGAGGGGAAGAATCCCTTCCCTCCATCTGCTGGCAATGCTCCTACTAATGCAGCCCAATAGGCCGTTAGCCTTCTTGGCAACAAGGGCACACTGCTGACTCGCCTCCAGCTTCTCATGCACTGTCATCCCCAGGTCCCTTTCTGCAGAATTCCAGCTTAGCCAGTCGGTCCCCTGCCTCTGGCAGTGCATGGGATTCTTCTCTCCTAAGTGCAGGACTCAGCACTTGTCCTTGTTGAACCTCATCAGATTTCTTTTGGCCCAATCCTCTAATTTGTCTCGGTCACTCTGAACCCTATCCCAACCCTCCAGTGTACCTACCTCTCCCCCAGCTTAGTGTCATCTGCGAACTTGCTGAGGGTGCAATCCATCCCATCCTCCAGATCATGAATGAAACTGGTGAATAAAACGGGTCCCAGGAGTGACCCATGGGGAAGCAGGGAAGGGGGTGGAGGAGAGGAGACAGACGGTGAGTGGCAGGGACCCCACAGAGGGGGGGTGCAGTGGAGGAGAGGGGGAACTCATCCAGGCAGCCGTGGGCAGTGTGGGCTGGGAGAAGGGGCGAAGCAGATACAGGAAGGGATGGAGCCCAGGCACAGAGCCTGGTTATCGTCGGCGGGGCCAGGGAGGCTTCGCCTCCCCGCCTGTTCCACCCACCGCCTGTGCTTCCCCGGAGGGATCTCCAGACTGTCAATGCTGTCCGGAGCTTGCCTTCCCTGCCAGGCCTGAGCAACCAGCACTTGTAACTAGACCACTCACAACCTCCCCGTGGGGAGCGTATGGAGACAAACCGGCTGGAGAGAAGTTATGGCAGGAATTACTGGAGACTCGGGGAGCATCTTCAGCGGATGAGGGTGACACACCCCACAGGAGCTGAATTTCTGACTCGGGTCTAAGTCGTGCAGTGTGGATGTGGCAGCACAGTTGTGAGGCTCTGTTTGCTGTGGTCGATCCACTGGGGGTTGATGTCGTGGGGGTCTAGTGAAGACCCACTAAATTGACAGCAGAGCGCTCTCCGGTCGACTTTGGGACTACGCCGGGAAGGACAGGAGCAAGGTAAGTCAACCGAAGAACATCTCCTGTTGACCCATCCCAGTGTAGACACAGCAGTAAGTTGACCGAAGCTACGTCAAATCCAGCTCTGTTATTCACGCAGCTGGAGCAGCGTAACTTTGGATGACTTACTGCGGTAGGATAGTGTCATAAATATAAAGGAAAGGCTAACGACCTTTAAATCCCTCCTGGCCAGAGGAAAACCCCTTTCACCTGTAAAGGCTTAAGAAGCTAGGATAACCTCGCTGGCACCTGACCAAAATGACCAATGAGGAGAAAAGATACTTTCAAAAGCTGGGAGGAGGGAGAGAAACAAAGGGTCTGGGTCTGTCTGTGTGATGCTTTTGCCGGGGACAGAACAGGAATGGAGTCTTAGAGCTTAGTAAGTAATCTAGCTAGATATGCGTTAGATTCTGATTCCTTTAAATGGGTGAGAAAATAAGCTGTGCTGAATGGAATGGATATTCCTGTCTGTGTGTCTTTTTGTAACTTAAGGTTTTGCCAAGAAGGATTCTCTATGTTTTGAATCTAATTACCCTGTAAGGTATTTACCATCCTGAGTTTACAGAGGTGATTCTTTTTACTTTTTCTTCTATTAAAATTCTTCTTTTAAGAAACTGAATGCTTTTTCATTGTTCTTAAGATCCAAGGGTCTGGGTCTGTGGTCACCTATGCAAATTGGTGAGGATTTGTACCAAACCTTCCCCAGGAAGGGGGGTGCAATGTTTTGGTGAGGATTTTGGGGGGGGGGGGGAAGACGTTTCCAAACGGCTCTTTCCTAATAAAAAACTCGGTTAAACTTTTGGTGGTAGCAGTGAAAGTCCAAGGGCAAAAGGTAAAATAATTTGTACCTTGGGGAAGTTTTAACCTAAGCTGGTAAAAGTAAGCTTAGGAGGTTTTCATGCACGTCCCCACATCTGTACCCTAGCATTCAGAGTGGGGAAGGAACCTTGACAGATAGACACAGTGTGAGGCCTGAGTTTCCCCTGCAGTCTGGATGCTCAAACATCGGCTTGGCAACACAAGTCAGCAAGCCCAGACCACATAGAGACAGGCTCAGTGTGCAGTGTGGACACACCCTCAGACAACCCTAGTATTGTCAAATGAGGGAATCCTTCCTGTGTTTTGACTTGCTGGTAAAAGAATCGAGTGACATTGGAGCTCACCGAGCTTCACTGACAAACGCAGCGCTCCAGCACCTGAGCTCTCGGGCTCCCTGTTGAAAGAAAAGCTGAATGAGTTTCAAAGGTCAAAGAGAGGTGCTCGTCTTTGGCCAAGGGCAGGGAGTCCCACCCTCAAAGCGAGAACATTTCTCTCTTTGTCTGTCTGTGTTGAGGCAGGAGCGATACTAAGTCCTCCTGCATTTGCTATTTCAGAGAGTAGTTTCTGACTGTCTTCTCAAAGACAGGGCGCGAAACAGGCCTCAAACCTGACTGAGTGGAAACAAGAACGATGCAGCTCGACTGAGCCAGCTGAGAATTGAGATGTGCCCCTTTGCTCGAGTGAGGGAATGACCTGTGAGGGGACTGGAAACCTGACTGGCCAATTTTTAACTTGCACTCTATCAGCATCTTTCCTCTGAGTGCCATCACAGTAGTTTCAATACTCCAGCACCGGACTCCCGCCAGCTCTGGGCCCGACAAGCTTTCCTTGGGATTGGATTCTGGAGAGCAGGGGGGCAGGGAAACAACAGGTGCATGTGAGTCCTTGGTGAGGTTTTCCTTGCAAGATGTGTGTGTGAGTCTGTGTGTGTAGGAAGCAATGAGTGTGGCACTCTCACTGAACCGACAGAGGGCAACGGTGGCCGGAGCGAGACAGTAGAAGTATAAAGGGGCAAGGACGGGTATAACGATGATGATTGTGTTGTGTTTCATTCTTTAGATGTGGTGCCACCACCTTTCTCTTTAGCCTTGTAATTTTTACCAAGGGTAAAACTAGCCATCTGTTCAGATACAAGGGCATGTTTGTGTTCATTCCTGCAAGCTACACAGGGGTTTGATGTTGCTGCTTCCAATCCTCTGGCTCTGCCGGGAGAAGGAGCAATTCAGGCCATCACTGAGCTGAGGGAGGGAGATGATTTTCTGACAGGGAGCAACGCCTCCTCCTAAAGGTGCTTGGCAGGCAGCCCTCCTTCCCAGGTCCGTCCTGACAACACCCAGTTGAAAAGGGGCCCTCCCCAGCCCTCCTCAGCGCAGTGACAATGAGGGAGTGAGGGAGTGTGGGGGAGAGGGAGCGACGGAGGGGAGGGAGATGGTGTGAGCAGGCCGGGACCTCGGCAAAGGGGGACACAGGGTGTTCAGTTTTGTTGGGTGCGGAAGTTGGCAACCCTAGATCCAGGGGCAACAACTCCAACCTCCAAAGAGGCTGGGCAGGGGCAGGACATCAGCTTGGAGGGGAGGGGTGGGTGGGGCAGTGACATCACCAAGGCCTTTTTCAGGAACTCAGCCCATTGGGCAAAGGTGGTGGGGAGGGGGTGACCTCACCGAGAGACCCCGACATTAGCCGGGCAGGGCAGAGGTGCAGGGCCAGGGCAGTCGCTGAGACCCCCCCGGCTTTGCTGCCGCACGTCTCCTTCTCCAGGTTCCCATTGCCCTCACTAGGGACTCCAGCCCCAACTCTGGGTCCTTTACATTCTGCCCTTTGTTCAAGCTCTCCATTAGCATTGTCCCCTCCGGGGGGCTTATGCCACTGTCGGTGGTAGGGGAACCTGGGCCTGCCCCTAACTCTGGGTTCCAAACCACGGACCCTATAAACAGGAGCTAGGCACTGCTTGATTTCAGGTCATTGTCGCTTCTTCCTACCGGCCACTTTTAGCTTCACCCTCACCTCAGGGTTAAAGCTCTTTGGGACTCTCTTCCTGCAAACCCAGCTTAAGTAAAGGCTGCCAGAATCAAACTCTGGCTGTCCCCTGAATTTCTGTGGCCAGAGAGCAGCGCCCTTTCTTGCCCCTCTAGTTCCTGCCAGGAACTGACCTGCTAAGGCCCTTCAGCTCCTTTTAGCCGAGCCTGATGGGCTCAGATTGGCTGCTTTCATGAGGCCTCTCTAGACAGACCCAGATTAGGGGCTTTTTTCCTGGGGCAGGGTGTAGTTGGACCATGGGACCTCTTGTAAGGAGCCTCAAAGCCCAGGTACAGCCCATCACAGGCACAGATTGTTTTTCTTAGAACTGGATGAGCCACGAAGATAGTTGCTTAGCGTAAGTGGGAAATATGATGCAGATGTTGCAGGAAGATTGTGGAAAGGGAGGATGCTCCAGCAGGTATCACACTAGCCTAGGACTTAGGAGACCCAGGTTCCATTTCCTGCTCCCTCAAAGACTTCCTGTGTGACCTTCGGCAAGTCACTTAGCCCTCTGTGCATCAGTTCCCTGCCTGTAAAATAGGAAACATAGTGCTTCCCTACCTCGCAGGAGTGTGGTGGGGATACAGACATTAAAGAGTTTGGAGGTACTCCGATACTAGAGTAATGAGAACCTAAGATAGACATTAATGTAGTTGTAGGTTGCTTGGTTGGTAGTATTAGGACACTAGGTTCATTCAGAAGATCTGCTGAGTGAAACCAAAATCAGGAGCTGTTGGTTAGGATCAGCACTAGGACTTGGCAGAAGAGGTCCAGTCATCCAAACTCTGTCCGTATCTCTCTCAGCCAGCACCTGTGGTTGTGTAGCTAGTATAGGCAATGATGGCAATAAAAACCACAGAGAGAGAGAAGGACTCAGAAAGGTATCGTGAAGTTCCTGGTGAGGTTTCCATATAAAGGAGGACCTATTCTACTGTCTAAAATGACAATTACTCCTATGAACTGAACTGTACAACTCCCGAAAGAAAGGCAGACAAGAGTCTAATGGTGAAACTGCTCTTCAGAGCCCTGTGTCTTACCTGGGCAAGGAAAGCTGTGCTGGTGACTCGGTGGTTTTCTGAGGGGGAATTCACCCAGGGGAGGAGGCTCTGTATGATCTCAGGTGTTATGAGTCCAGATCTTAGCAGAAGCCTGGAAGACAAAAGAAACCGCTCATGGGCTAGATTGCACACTTCAAAAACTCAGCTGCTCTGAGCATACAGCTCTGATATATAGGAGTGGGAGCTGTGTGTTTCCACCCTGGACACCCCCCCCCCACCACAAAGCTATAAACGGGGGGTTCCCTCTCAGCCACTCTATTGGCTACTGATTCCCAAGGATAAAACGATGCCTCCTAGATCTCTTACCTCACCAGCAGACACACTCACTCATGGTGAGTCTTGGGGTTTTCCAGAAGAATCCAAGTCCTCTGCTTCCTGAGCGCTCTCACCAGTCTCTCATTCCCACCCTTGAAAAGCACAGACTCTAATGCTTTGATAGAAAGACTGGGGAAAGAGAGAGGCACAGAACTGCAGCAATCAGGAGGAAGGTGCAGCTTGAACAGAGAGTCAGGAAGCCCCAGTTACTTCTCAGGTCTGCTGTTCAATCGGCAGTTCATCCATTGGCAATGTCCTGGACACCAGTGTCCCTGGAAGGACTTGATATCGGGAGGTAAGTTTCAGTCTCATACATCTCATAGGACTAGTTTTGCTAGGGACAAAATTTTGCAGTCATTTTTCTCTTTCTGCAAGCAGTATGGGCACTAGCAGAGTACAGTGATATGGAAAAGATACATGATCAGGACCCAAAAACAGGGGGCATAGAGTGTGGACATTTTGGGGTCATATCTCCAGATATGAGATGACAGAGTGCTGAGGGTTTGCACTTGAATCAGCACTCTGGTCACTATTCGTACTAATTCGGTTCCTCACAGAAGGCCTAATTGGATAGAGGTGTACCTGATTACGAGGTCAGATTGGGGCTAGTGAGTCAAGGAACCAATCATTCCATTAACAGGGAATCTGTATAAAAGGACATGGGCAGGAGCCCTTTGAGGGGAACAGACAGAGAAAGAAACTTGGGTGACCAGATGTCCCGATATTTGGGCCCTTATCTTATACAGGTGCCTATTCCCCCCCACAGCCCCACCCCCATCCTGATTTTTCACACTTGCTGTCTGGTCACCCTAAGAGAAACAAAAAGACAAAAAGCTAGGAGAGCCTGACAAAGTGAGGTCTCTGAGTGGAAACACCTTACCCCCCATCCGACTTTTGGAGAAGAGTTTAAAAAGTTGAGATACAATATAAAGGTGCTATGTATTGGTAGGGGGATTAAATAGACTATATGTTGGTGCTTAGAAGGAAAAAAGTCTCAACATGGTCTGTGTTTGTGGAAGATGTGGGGGTGCAACAGCCCTCTCTGTCACAGCTGGGGGCTCATCAGGGATTTCCCTGTTATCTATGCAAATGGAGAGCCTGTTGGAGAAGCCGGTGTAGAGGTTTGGCAGTCTGGGTGATGGAGGGAACACTGAAATGGGTGATGAAGCAGCAAAGAGAAGTGTAGAACAGGGGTTCTCAACCTTTCTGTTTCTGAGCCTCCCCCAACCCTCAACATGCTAGAAATATTCCATGGCCCAGTTCCAGGCCTCTGCCCTGCCAGGCATCAGCGTTTGGGGCTGGTACGTACATTCTAGTTCACTAAAAGGTTGCCCCATGAGTCTCAAACAAAAGCCCATGTCACCAATATCATTGTGAAACGCATGTACAGATGCTGTGTCAACAGTCATGGATATGCATTGAAAATTACATTCTTAGGATCTGTGTCTCAGGACTAGTCACCAGGAAAGGTGACAAAATGGTTTTCTTTCAGGCAAGAAATGTTTATCCATCTGTTTGTTTACATGTACATTAAGCATGTAGGGTTCACATTCAGTTGAGAAGGACTGTGAGAACTTCAAAGAAAGAAAAGTAGCAGGAAGTAGACAGGGGGTGGGGACCCAATTTTGGGGTACACATCAAAGGTTTGCTCTAGTCTATTTGGGGGACATCTTTCACTTAGGAAGTAGGTGGACAGCGAGTTTGCTTGATGAAAGAGGGGTCGCGCTCAGGCTTGGTTGAGAACTTTGGGTGAGAAACCTCTTTAGACAGGAGGTTAACCTGTTGGTTAAGTTTAGTTTCTAGGAGCAGGTTATGATTTCATTTGACATGTAACCATTTTTGGCTTGCATTCTTACTCACAATCACTGGAATCTCTGTTCTTTGATAATCTCCCTTCTTGTTTTCACTAGAAGTATATCTAAGTGCTGTGTGTTTTGCAGTACAGAGTATAAGGAATAAAGTATTGAGTACAGAGTCTAAAGTAGAAGTAATAAACTGGTGTGTACTGTTCCATTGGGAACAGCAGGCCTGACAATTCTGTGGGAGTTCAGTGTATAAAGGGCTGGACACTATACGGAATGGTCAGAGGACTCGGGGGTGGGTGTGTGCCTGTCATTAACCTGTACAAAGAGACTGAGGTCTGAGGAGGCCTGGGTGGCAGTGTTTGTTTTGCCAGAGCCTGGTAGTTTCAGGGAACTGACCCACAGCAGGCACAGACAAGACTTCCTCACTCGAAGGGCACGTGGTGGTAAGGTGCCTCGTAACCCTGGGAACTCCTGGGGAGCATCACACAACTCTCCTGGAATTCTCTTTGTTTCTCTCCCTTCCTTCTAATTACCGGCAAGGGTTGCCCTCAGTAAGTTGTAGTCCTTTTCGGAATCGCCTCCGGCTGCTTCTTGTTGGCAAAGGCACCTTTTGTCTGAGGGTTTGGCTGACCTGCTGCAGGAGAACAGGAAACAACTCTGGGAGCAGTTCCCGCACAGCTTTGCTCGACTGCAGGCTGACACCACCTCAAAGATGGCACATGTTGCCTGAAAGGAGAGCATGGTAAAAAAGGAGATCTCTTCCCAACACCATCACACCCTCTCTCCCCTTCTGATATCTGCTGTACTAAATTCTCCCTTCTGCAGTAACTTGAATGACAGCGAGCAACTCGCTTAACTCGTGGCTCAGTTTCCCACATATGTAAAAATATGTATCATCTACCAAGGCGTGTTGTGAGTCCTAAGGAAGAGTTGCAAAGCACTGTGAGAAACCTGCTCCAAAGACTTTCTAATGGCCAGATAGTATGAAGTAAAATCAGTCACGTACTCCAAAACTGCCATATTTATTCCACAGACAGCAGAGCCGGGAAAACTCAGGGAAACAGTCCGTCAGAGGAGAAGTGCCCACACAGCAATATTATACCACACTTCCAGCTTTCCATCAGCAGGATTGTCACAGGGCACAGGAAAGCCTGAAAGAGGTGTCTGTCATCTAACTTACTGAGAGAGGTTCAGCAGTTGCCAAATGCCTGTCAATTTCTGTCTCTGTTTCTGTCTCTGATGCTGCCTTCTGTTCTTGTTGGAGTCTTTATCTTCTCTATTAGGGCTTGTAGGACTTGAGTGGCAAGCAAGGGTTCTCCCCCCAGAGATCTCCACAGCTCAGTGGTGTCACTGCAGTTTAACAGAAGTTACAGGTGAGCCCTGGACACTTTTGTGGCTCACACTGAATGCATCATATTTTAGTAAAGACCAAATGTTCTCCTTGCCTATGATGAGAGAGTTAGGAGTCCTGTCCTCCTTTAATGCTCCTCGTGTTTAAATATGGAGTTTCCAGTTACGGAACTAAGTTAAGTGACCTAGTCTTCCTGCAGCCTAACCATTAATACTAGATTTCAGAAGGACAGGACACAGAGCGCCAACCTCACTTCCTGTTTTCCCCACTTCCCAGTCAATATGGAATCATGAGCATGTGGCTCCCAAAGATCTAGGATTTGGAAGGCAGGTGGATGAAAGAAAAGCCAGATTCCTACTAACTGGACATACAACTATGAGAACGAATATTCATGGCCATCCTATGTCCCCTTCACAAATGGTGTCCCTACCCTCTGTTTGCCAGAAGCTGGGACTGGGCAACAGGGGATGGATCACTTGACAAGGACCTGTTGTGTTCGTTTCCTCTGGGGCATGTGGCACTGGTCACGGTCGCAAGACAGCCTACTGGGGTAGATGGCCTTTTGGTCTGACCCAGTATGGCCCTTCTTATGGTCTTAGATTCCAGCACTGATCACTGATAACTCAGTTAGGGATCTTTACTTGAAATGATGGATCTGCTTCCAGTCCACTTTTAAGTACCCAGGGTGGCAACTCTGCTCTAGCAGCCACACCCTCACTGATGCCAAGGAGAGGTCTGATGATAATATCGGCCCTAGTCTTTGTAATCAGCCAGGGATTTGCACTTGAAGCTGTCATGCTACCAGGAAACTAACAGCCACTGCTCATTGACCCCAGAGTGAGGTCAATTCAGGTGTCTTGTTTGGTGAGCAATTGGGCTCTCACCCAGAGATGAATCCTCTTTCCCAGCATTAGAGCATTATGGAGATATTTAGATAGTACCATAAGCTTACCCCGAACTTGACAGACCTATATAAGGCACAGTCCCAGCCCCAATATCTCTTCAAATCCAGGATCACCAATTCTACATTTCACAAGTATTCATGGGGGATCTAAGGGGAAGTTGCACTCAGACAGTGGAAAGAATTAAGAGACGATCTCTGCAACATGATTCCTTCCAGTTAAGTTGCTTTATATCTTTTCTCTAATGTGAACCGCTTACTCCATGATGAAGGGGTCACATCATCCCTGGCATGAATTTGACATGCTGATCCTCCATTATGCTGACTGTGCAGAAAGCTTCCTTGTGGAGGGGTACAAGGAACGTAAGGAAGAACGTCCCTATTTCAAGAAGCAGTAGCAAGAGGTCACTTACTTGGGTCATTCCATTGACTGAGGTGTCCAGACATTGCAGGATGTCAATGCACAGGGTTTGGATCGTGCTTTCTTCCTCAACATCCTGGGTGAGAAGTGTTGTACCCTGCTGTGAGATAGCTAGATAGAACTTATTCGCTAGTAGTAAGACACTGGCAATAGAACCAGTGTCCTTCTCTTACAAAGCCATCTTGAGCACTGACCTATGCCTGCTTTTATACTGCACTGGAAGTGCACAAATGTCTGAAGGGAAGAGAATAATAGAAACTCCGAACTGGTGGGTCAGATCCCAGGCTTAGGAAAACCCTAAAATGAAGGGAATGATTCACTGAACACAAAAGAGTTCCCCCAACAGTGTTCAATTTTTTTAAAATTTGAAAAATTGTTTCATCTTTTGATCTCTGAGGAAAAACTTTCCGATTCTGCCCAGGGGAAATAAATATGCAGAACCAGGGGGATCCAATCTCTTTGTTCTGATGCCCCAACCAGCTTGGTCATTCTGGGTGTAGTGAGTGTGATTCTATCAATGGGCCTAATTCTCTACTGATTTCAGTTTAAAGGAGACCATAACTGGCCTGATGAGAAAAAGCAGCCTTCTTTAAGATATATGTGTGGGTGTGTATTGCCACAAGCTCCAACTTTGTCGAAAAGGGGCCAGGCAGAGCTAAGATCTTCAACAACTTACTGTCAAGTTGAACTGTTTATGTTCATACATATCATGGATTCAGTCATGGAGCACAAAGTATCTGGAGCCCGGGGCTGTGTCCATGGATAGAAATACGGATTGAAGATATTTTTAAACTAGTACATGTAGAGTAGAGCATGTAGTAAGTGAAAGATGCAGCAAGCTTTTCCAGGCTCCTGAGACAGTCTGTGATGCAGCCTGCATAACCTGAGTGTTTTGCTGATCGTTTAGGTCTGCTTTGACAGCCACAGAACGGGGCATTGTTCTGTTTTTGGAGAGTTTATTTAAAACAAAAAGATGTGCTTCCTTGTACAAGAACATTTCACTGAAAAATGGTGTTTTCTGAATGTTCAATGACTCATCAGAGGTTGGAGCAGCACAGATAACTCTGTTAGATGGAAATACCCAGTGTGAGATTCTGGTCTCTGTTACACTAGTATAAATCCAGAGTAACACCACTCAAGTCAGTGGAGTTACCTTGACTTTACACCAATATAACGGATCCGATTCTGGTTCTATTCATTCAGTCCAGCTGTCCTAGAGTCAAAACTCCCACTGAAGTCAAGGGGAGCAATCAGCATGCAAGAATGGTAGGACCGAGTTCTAAGTGTTAAGAACTCTCCTTACCAGTTTGCTGGTGGACACACTGAACTCGCTGAAAACATATGCTACCAGATCCCATGCTGCACAATTCTCCACACTTCCTGAACTGAGCAGCGTCCTGATGAAATGAAGAGCTGCCTTCCTCACCTGCAAGGGTAGAGATTACACACAGCACTTCTTGTTAGCCCTTCTGTCTGAAATAGGAGCTAGGATATGAGAGTCCTTATGCTTTTGATTTTGTCTCCTTGGATTAGAAACATGGATACATTTAACACTGGCAGGAGAATGACATGCCTTCTCTATTCTGCAGTCTCTCATCTGGATCTGAATGAAAGCTCCACCCAGATATCCATTCATCCCATAACACTGAAAAAATTGAAATAGTTCACTGTTCCACACACAATCTTACCATAGCATTCTGATCACTGAGAGTGGATTTCACTGCCTTCACAATCAGAAGCTTTTTAACTCTTGTCTCAGGCACTGAAAGATAAGGAGAGGTGTACAGTACTTCTTTGTTCCACACACACTCACTTTCCACATTGGAATTAATCCTGGATTTCAAAGGGCCCTAGTTAAGAATAGTACCAAGCTTCTCTCCTCTACAGAATCAGTGGGGAAAACATAGGACCAGATTCTGGTCTCAGTTGCACCAGTGTAAATCTAAAGTAATTCCATTTCTCTAAATAGTGCCATCCTACTACCATGATTGAAATATTATAAAGGAGTTTGATAGACTGAGGTGACTGAAGTTAATCTGTGTTTACACCGGCATAACACGACTCAGAATCTAGTCTAGAGTGTATAATACTTAGGATTCTCGAGTCAGGAGTATTATTCTATTTTTATCTGATTATTGTTAACATGCATTAGCCCCAAGTTAACTTCTGTATTTGAAGTTGAAAAAGACCTTGACAAATATCTTGGGCTACATTCAGCACTAAGTTGAACCCGCTGATTTCTGTGTGGCCATATGGGAGTAACTTAGGGCAGCATTTGGTCCCTTAGGGGATCTCCAAACCACTGGTGACTGTGTGTTCTAGAGCCTCTGTGCCCCAGTTGCAGAGGTGATGAGTCTGCTGCAGCCCTGCCGTGCCTACAAAGCTTTGGTTCTTTAGCTCAATCTCTAGTAGCTCAAGCTTTTAGCTCTGGATGTCCTCAACTCAACCCTCAGCATGTCGGCCAAGAGGGCAGCTGGCACAGTTGCTCCTGTGTTACTTACAGTCAGCACCAACAATAGCTCTCAGGAGATCTAAAGACGCCACACGAATGGCCTCATGCTCAATCTCCAGCTGCTTGTGTAGAAATGCTAGCAGATCATCAGGAGAAGAATGGGCTGCAAGGGAAGAAATCACATCCTCACAGTCTGCAGAACTCTTATTCTTACCGTACCTCACAAAGGTAAGGAAGTTACAAAGAAACCACTGTGTAACTCAGAGTCTCTTCCCCTTACCTAGAAGAAGTACACAATGGAACAGCTCTTTGTGGTTTTCTATGCTGAGCTGCTTAGCTGGAGAACAGATCTGTGGGAAGAAGGGAAATGGTCAAAGAAAAACTAATCAGAAGCAATGGAAAAGAAAAATGTTCAATTAATTTCTAAGCTTCCACTTCCTGCTTGTCCAACTAGAGGTCTGAACCCCAGGGAGATGGTCCTGCATGCACAGCAAGACTCAAAGACAATGACCAATACATTAGATAAGAGAAGCTAAAGTGTTTTGAGCAGCAGAGCTGACCGAATCAAGACACAGCCACAGTTTTTACTTTACAACTCTGACTCCCCCGGGTAATCGGCTTATGGTGAAATTGCTTTACAAACTGAACTGGATAGTAGCTAAGAAAATGAGAGCGCTCCCTGCTTACTCTTGAGCCTGCAGAAATCAGTAAGGCATGAGGAGGTCCCCAGGCTCTCCACGATCATTCCATCGATTTTTCAGTGTTAATATGCTTCAGATCTGCTGTGCCTAAGCTCAAGGGAGCCAAGCAAAACCACCCCTCACCTGGTTGTGCAGAGCACTGCAGATGGCATGAAACTTCGCTTTAGGTAGAAGGATCTTATATTCACCAGAGACCTCCAAGAGCTGGCTCAGACTCTGCAACAGAGGGCGAAAGTCAGATGGTGGGCACACAAAGGAGCCATATGTAGTGACTGAAGCAGATTCAGGGGATTCCTAGATTCCAAGGCCGGACCGGATTCTTGCCATCATCTAGTCTGACCTCCGGTCAGTATGACACAGGCCATAGACCTTGCCCAGGATAATTCCCAGAGCAGAGCTTTTAGAAAAACATACCAATCTTGATTGAAAAATCGTCAGAATCCGCCTCGGCCCTTGATAAATGGCTCTAATGGTTCATTATCTCACCATTAAAAATGTACGCCGTATTTCCAGTCTGAAAGTGTCTAGCTTCAGTTTCTAGCCATTGGATCAAGTGACACCTTTCTCTGCTAGACGGAAGAGCCCATTAGATAATAGGAGTCCCTCATGTAAGATATTAGAGACTGTAATTAAGTCACCCTGTCACAGGATAGGTCCACCCTGTCAGGGTGGTATCAGGTTGAGGAGGAATTGAAGTAGATCTGGAGTGGCCCAACTGGCCTAGTCTCCCTAGCCACCACAGCAGTCTGGGCTCCTAGGGCAGCATTGCCTAATGGTCGGGATCAGTGCAGCAGCCCTTGGGTGAGGGTCCGCGGCCCAACAGCCTGAGTCACTTGGGCTGCCCTTCTAGGGATGGCAGTGCGGCCTAGTGGCCAAAGTCAATAGACCCACCCTTGGCTGCAGGGCAATGCGGCCTAGTGGCCAGAGTCGATAGAACCACCTTTTGTGGCAGGGAAGTGTTGCCTAGTGGTGAGCCCTTCTCCACTGGGTCCTACCTATTCCACAGGGTCCCAGCCCAGGGTGCAGGGGTATCTGCCACCAACTCAGCGGGGATCCTTCCAAAGCATGCTGAGTCAAGCCCGCTATCTCAACTGGATCAATGCTTCATCCACCTAGGCTGCTTCCCACCCGTTCTTCCACAGCTAGGAGTCTCAGGGATTCTGGGGTCTCTCCTCCATCTCTGGCATTGGGTGGCTGGGGGTCAGCTGCAGCCACAGTCCGGCTGGCCTCTGAATCCTGGAGCACTGGCAGTCTCTCTGCAGGATCCTGCAATGCGCCTCTGCTCCCTTCGGCAGCCATCCCAGCCTGAGCTGAGCGGTTCTCTTTTGTATCCTGGGTCCAGCTGAAGCATGCGGAGCAGCCATGAGGGGGCATGGCCTCCTCGGCCCACAAAGCAGGATTAACCCCTGCTGAACCAATGCTGTGTAGGTAAACCCCATCACACACCCTTTTACTTTCTGTGTATTAAACTAAAGAGATTTACTTCCTTGATTCTACCTCTGTAAGGCATATTTTTTAATCCTTTCATCACTCTGGCTCTTCTGTCAATTTATCAACACCCTTTTTGAATTGTGAGCACTAGAACTGGACACAGGACTCCAACAGCCGTCAGACAAGTGCCAGATTTAGAGGTAAAATAACCACTGTGCTCCTCCTTGAGATTCCCCTTTTGAGGCACCCCAGCTTTAGCTTTTTTGGCCACAGCATGAGTTTATGTTCAGCTGATTATGCCCCATGACCCCCAAAATCTTTTTCAGAGTCACTGCTTCCCAGGACAGCATCCCCCATCATGTATGTGTGGCCTAAATCCCTTGTGCCTAGACTCATACATTTACATTCAGCCGTATTTAAAGGCATATTGTTTCTTTGCGCCCAGTTTGCTAAGTGATCTAGATCACTCTGAATCCGTGAGCTGTCCTCTCCATTATTTACCACTCCCCCATTTTTATCTCATCTGCCAACTTTATCAATGATGATTTTATGTCCTCTGCCAGGTTATTGATTAAAAAAAAGGTGAAAATCGAATTCCTTCCTGCATCTAACACACTTTTCTCCTTTGCTGCTTGAAGCTTCCAGAATGTCTCGGATGCCATCTACATACTTTACTATGTTTACACAGTTGTGTAGTGCCCTGATGCTATCAAACAAGTCCATGATGCATTGGTTCCCTCCAAATCATGGGTATTTCAACCCCCAAAGTGACCACATACTCTGTACTAGAAAGCTTCAACCAACATAGACGGTGAGTAAATATCACTACCAAGAAGTTAGAGCTGTCTCATGACTTCATTTACAACTGTGTAGCCCCACTGAAGACAGAATATGGCCCCTTACTTCTCGCTCATGTGGTACTGAGGGGGGATGAAATAGAGAGACAAGGTGAGTGAGACAATATCTTCAATTAGATTATCACACCCACCTTGTCGCTCCAATATCTTGGACCAACATGGCTACAACAGCGCTGCATAGAACGGTAGATGAAACAGACAGGCAATGATTTTATATCTATCGAGTTATGCAATGCAAAGCAATGACCCTCAAGCGTCCTTATTATTAATTTTCAACCATTGACAGTTGGCTTGGTACCGACCAGAGACAACATATGGTAGCCCCTGCTCTGAGGAGCTTAGGATCTAAAAGAGAGACACAGAGTTGGCAGGATGTTTTGGGAAATCACAAGGAGGGAGTATCTTGTTGTGCAGGTGTTTTGTTTTTTGTCTCCTTCTCCTCCTCCCCAGGAAACAGAGGATGCTTTTCAGAAGAGGCAGTTACCTACAAATCTTGTTGCCTGGGTCACCATGTGTATAAACCCAGAACTTGTGTGCATATTTGTTATCTAACAAGTCACTATCTAGACCAGGAAACCCCACTGGCAGCAAACTCCTCCTGCAGGTCATACAGGCACACACAGAGACAGTTACCTTAAGGAGTGGTACCTCACCTTGGTGACGTGAAAAACAGCAGTTTCCTCCTTATATTGCTCAAGGGGCCATGAGATCTCTTTAAATATCGGATTTTGCGGCTCCTTTTTGTGTAGCAGGATGCCCATCATGGGACCAAGGGCTTTGATGATGGCCTGCTTGAGCTGCATAGATGAGACACAGAATTTATGTTCCTACGAATTCATTCAATATCTTCCAATGGGCACACCTTTCCTACTTCTAATGAGTGCAATTTCCCTTGTTCCACTGTTGGAACGGTCCTATCCCAATATTTCCTGGTAAAGAACCAGGACTCGTAGGGTTGGTGTCAGGATTATATTCTGATGCACCTCACAACTAGACCAGGTAAAATATTTCCCCAGATTAGTATGCATTCTAGGCCAACTCATCCCTGCTGTAACTCCACTGGGGCTGAATGGACTTAGACCAGGAATTAATTTAGCCCACTATCCCGGGTTCATCTGCACATTAGGTGCACAAAACTAGACTCCATGTACACTGGGTACAGACCGAATTTCCATAATGTGGTGACATTATAAACGTATGGGTTTTCGATGTTTTACATGACAATCTGTTCCATCCAAAAGGACCTACCATTAAATGCCATCATCACAAAGAGTGCCAGACACACAGAATGTAACATCACAATTTCCGCTAAAGGTTTAGAAAGCCAGCAATTCTCACCTCCAGCGCCTCACAGGTCAGCCAGTTGCTGGTCACATGACAATATAAGGGAAGAATGTCATTGCAGAATGGTGATTCACCCATTCTGGGGAATGGGCACTTTTCCCAGTTCATAAAATATACATTCACTGCCCTTGACCATTTTTCCAGAACTGCACGGAAGGAGAGAAGACAGGCAATGTGAAAAGGACATAGTAATAATGAGAAGAAGTTGCTTTCTCAGAGAAGACACCCAGGCCTATCGTTTACTCCAATTCCATGGCAGCTACTGCTCAGTTCAGGGCTAGATGCTGAAATCCCATATCAATTTGGAGCTATTTCCCTTTCCCCCATTCCATTTCTTGTTTCTTAAAAGGCTTTTTTCTTTGTACATCCCTCCATCTTTTTTCAATTACCATCATTTGAAGACTCGCGTCCTCTGCAGTTATTGTTTATTCAACCCGAACACTGTATGATTTCATCTTGAGTTACAGTTTGTCTGAAAGATGTTCAGTGCCCCTAATTGCCATTGGCTTTCCTGGGATTTGAAGGTAGTGGGGAGCCCTTTGCCCTAAAAGTAGGTGTATCTAGTGTCCTTGCTAAGACGAATTAGGGCCCAATCCTGTTCTCTATGAAGTGGATGGCAAAATTCCCATTTCTCTCAAGGGCACAGGATTAACCCCTTACTGAGCATCACCTGAAAAGCAAAGGAAGAGAGAAGTGGAGAAGAAGAGAAGACAGAGAAAGGGGGTGAAAGGAGATGATGATGATGAAGAAACTAAGGAGAGAGAATGGATGGAGGAGTGGGAAACAGGGGATTTTTAAATGTACAGTAATGAAATCTGCTCCCTTCACCTCCTCCCCCAGGAGCCTCCTGGCAGAGGGGCAGCTTCAGCCTTTGTGTCTGTTTATTTTAAATGATATGCGTGAGTCATAAAGGGCCTGAACTTACAAATGCTCAGCACCTCCTGCAAAGGAAGGAGCACTCTCAACTTCACTGAGTGCCACGGGAGCCAAGGAACGCAGCACCTGGTGCAATCCAGGGAAGGGAGCACAGTTCAGGGCCTGTTTGCAAACTTGGTCAGTCACTTAAATCTGTACCAAGACCCCCTAAATATCCATTTGGGGCACCTACAGGAAGTGCTGGCACTTACCACCACAAAATGCTTGTCTCATCCTGCTGTCCTTGACTAACTCCAACATGAAGATCATGACGTTCAGGATCATTCCCACAAAAGGGATACACTTAAGTGCTGCAGAGAAAGGCCAGAAGAGAAGGAAGACAGACAATCAGCTGCTCTCTGCCTTCTTACAACACACTTAGAAACACTGTGGGGCAGGATGCTATGGGTTCCGAGGCCTTTGGCGCTGCGTAAGCAGAGCAGAATGGCCTTAAAGCAGCCATTGAAAGCCAGTGGGGGATTCACCCTGAAGAGGGGAATCCTCCACAAGTGTACAGCTGTGCCCAATGCCCAGCTCACTCCCAGAGTAAGGGGAGAGAGCACTGGGGCGGGATGGCAAGTGGAGTGGAGAAGAGCTCCACCAGACCTGATCTTCCACTCATTCCCATCCTTAAGGTACTTCACTCAGGGGCATAAATTAGAGCTTGCACCTCCGGCTGGATCACTCATGATCTGGAGGCCAGAACTAGCAACAGCAGTTAATCTTGTGTTTCTACACACACACACACACTCAAACAGAGCTCTGTTTAGCGGTAACATTTTTAGGTAGAGAGATAATTCCCTGTCCTTAAATGAAAAACAATCACTTTGAAAGAAAAGAGGGAAGTGACCATACCATAGGCGGATGACAGGTTGTCCAACGTAATGAAAATAAACTCTTCAGGCAGCTCCAGACGATACATCAGCTCTAACATGACATCACTGAAATAGCAGCGTGCCAGAATCATTAAGGTGTTGCTAGCTGCCACTTTTAGTTCATTTCTTGCTTCCTAAAACCAAAAACCAAAAGAGAGAGACTGAGGTGACTGAAGCCGGTTGCACTAGCCAGAGTTGTTTACATGAGTCAAGTCCTTATTTCTGTGCACAAGTTGTGAATGAACCAACCCAACTTTCTGAGGGTAGAGTCATTCGTCATAAATATTCCTTGAGTCACTTGGCTAAACAGTTTTCAGCCTTTGAGTTGCTTGCAAGCTGCTTCGTTAGCCTATTCACTGTTAGCTACTTGTGGTGGGTGACTGGTCACCACAGTCACATGATATTTTCCCTGCCCTTCCCTGAGGCAGTAAGTGAGACACAGGCTGGGCAGCTTCAAGATATTCCGAGAGCTTTCCTGGAATAAACTGTCTCCAGAAGGGAGGCTGACTTTCTTTGGAACAAGAGAGGGATTTTTCCATGGGTTTTCCTGATGGCAAACTATATTCTAAATCCAATGCTGCTTCTTTTGGAGATAGCTCAGATTCCGTCTGTCTTGGGGCTTTATACCGCCACTTATCGCTACAGTATCAGAGCGCCTTCCACATAAAATCAGTATCAATAATGAAATCCCAAGTAGACTTTGGAAAGACTTGCTCGTTAAGACACCATAGGCCTGTCTCTGCAGTAAGTCCTCAACAGCTCCTGGGGGCAATGGGCTCAGCCGCTAGATCTACACGGACAGTAGCACGCACAAAGGTGTCTTTTATGCGGCCCATCAGTGTAGAACTTCACAGATGAGACTAACTATGGAGGAGTTGTAGGATCAGTTGGGACCGAGAAAAAATAAAGCGGGACACAGAGAAATTAAAAACCTGAGCAGAGAACAAGATTCATTTCAGAAAACTGCAAACTAGCACTTCTGGAAAGGAGGTAGAAGTAACTGACAGAATGGGAGGGAAAAAAGTGGAAAGCAACAAGTGCCCTGGGGGTGACAGTGGAAAACAAAGTCAACAGGTATATGCAAGGTGTAATGGCTACCACAAAAAGCCATGTGGGTTGAGTCTTTTACACACAGGGATCATGGCACAAAACAGGAAGACAACAGGTCCTCTCTATTCAACTGAGCTGTGACTGCATCTGGATGAGTGCCTTTTCTAGCACCACATTCCCAGAGAGATCAACAAATGGGAAGTCATTCCTGGGAGAGCAAAAAAGAATGCAGGGGGCTGGCAGAAGTGACTTCTGGATAGAGCCCTGCAACCTGACCCAAATCCTAGGGGACCTGCCCACAGGTGTCCGGGTCAGGTTGGGTGAGAAAACAACTGGACCCTCTTGGGCTCAGGTCGGCTCTCCTCCTTTAGCCCCTGGGATCGGCACAACCGTGACTGCGTGTTCCTGCCAGCCACCACCTCCTTCCTGCGCTGCACGCGCTGTGGAGCAAGGATGCCGAGGAGTCACAGCATCTCTCTGTCTCTCTCTCTGTCTCTGCAGCGCAGACCCAGCACAGCAGGGGCAGTGTCAGAGGATGGAGCCATTGCTGCACACAGTGGCCGCTGCACCAGCCCCATGAGCGGGATGCAGCGGCAGGATCCCGTTTGGGGGGAAGGGTTGGGACCAGGATGGAAAACGATTCAACCCTCTCAGGGTGAGGTGAGTGGGCCTGGGCCCCATGATTCTATGATCACCCCTGTTTTTTTCCTCTTTTATCTTTACTCAGAGACTTTCAACTGGTCTGCTTCTCACCTGCTTCTGGACCTCAGAACAAGTTTACAATGCAATACGTCCTCTCTTTTTTTCCTGCCTGTCCTTCCTCAACAAGCTATAGCCCTCTATATCAATATTCCAGTCATGAGATTTATCCCATCAAGTATCTGTGATGCCAGTTAAGCTCAGTTAAGATTTATGTACTAAAACTCCCAGTTGTTCCTGTTTATTCCCCATTATTATTACTCCTTGCATGTGTGTACAGACATCTAAGATGTTAAGCAGATGCCCCCATGGATTTCCCTCTCATTTCTCCTATAATTCTACTGCAATTTTCCACATCTACTTCTCCCCAAACAGCTAGTCCTCTATTAAGGTCACCTTTTTTTACCTGGTGGCTTTTTTCACCTGCCCCCTCTGAACTTAGTTTTAAGCTCTTCTCCTAAGGTTGGTGAGTCAGTGCATGAAGATGTTCTTCTCCTTCTTGGTCAGATGGACCCCATCTCTTCCCAGCAAACCTCCTTCCTGCAATAGCATCCCATGGTAGAGGAAGTCAAACCCTCCCAGAGACCCACCTTCATAACCCTATTCTGTGGCCATGCCTACCATTGAGTGTGTATTTAGCAGAAAGAACACTCAGTGCAGGAGACAAGGGGACTGAGTTAAACTGCAGATGTCAGGTTCACATACTTCCATTTTCCGTGACTAATCTCTTAAGCTAGTGGGGATGGCCACGATATAAAAGTATTTCTGGAGATCAGCATGTGATTATTTGTATTGCAGTACCGCCTCACAGTCCCAGTCACAGAGCAGGATCCCATTGCGCTAGGACCTGTACAAACAGAGAACAAGATGGTCCTTAACTGTCATTAATTAACACATCTTAACAGCACAACAAACAGACAAGAAGATAATAAAGCAAGCAAAAAAGCCCCCTTTGACCAGGTACCAGCAGATAACTAATATAATGCTACCTATTTTGGGAACTTTCTCCCTGATTCAGGGTCTTATGTGACTAAGCCCCTGTTCCATGCCATTGTGTAAAGTCGGGACTCGTGCAATTGCACAAGATGGAAAGTATCCAGTGGCACACAGTTGAGGCCTACTCCATTTTTAGTACATAAACAGCAGGCCACTCTGCAAGAAGCTAAGGGCATGGTCAGCACAGAGAATTTGCCTGTCTCCGTGCTGGGGTTCTGCACCCCTCACTGTCTACACCTGGCTCCATAAAGTCGGACCTTTCAAAAATGCAGCTTCAGGTAGAAGCACAGGTAATTGTAATAATGCTTGTTCATTGCAGCTGTTAACATCAGGGCAAGGCATCCACATATAAGTCCACTACGGATGGACCAGTGATGGGAAGAGTGTTCATGCATGTGACAAGTAACACTGTTGCCGGCACAGAGTGCCCGAGGCAAGCAACAGCTGGGTTCGTTGCCCGGTGTGCGTCGCGCCAATGACCACAATGGGGTGGAGAAGCAGAGAGATTTATTTGAAGCTTTAAATAGGGTGCAGGGAGACTGAGCTGTCTCAAATCCGTCCCAGTGCAGCAGATTCCATTTTATACCTTTGCCTACTTTATTATACAAGCTTATGCAACCAATTACCAGTTGCCCTGTACAATACCGCAGCCAATCAGCTAAAGCAGCCAGTTGTGTTTTTCCTCAGTAGCATTGCCCGAGCCTTGCCTTATTTGGGTCTATTTGTTACTGGTTTTTGCCTTATTTATTTGTTTTCCAGGCCGAAGCTGGTCTTGGTTGGCGAGCCGTGTGCAAACCTGTCTGTTTGTGTGCTAGCTTCCTCATAGTTGTGCAGGGTCACCGAAAGTTCAAGGAGCAGAGGGGCCTCAAGGAGCAGAGGGGCTTCAGTTTGTCTGGACCTAGAGCAAGAGGGGTTCATCAACACTCATGGTCTTCCACCCTCCCGAGTTACCTAGAGTAGTGCCCAGTGTCACCAACAACACCATGAACTATGTAATGCCACAGAACAAATTAAGATCAATAACAGAACAACAAATTATGTGTGGCAAAGCCATGACAAACACCGTGCAGGCATCAGGGAGCTCATAAATTAGCACCTCATCACCCCAACACTGCCTCAGCTTGACTTAGAGCTTGGGCAACAGTAGACCCTCAAAGGGAGTCCACAGCTTTATACCCATGGTCACTGTGGTGTTAATTGGCTGCATTTTACAAGAGCTGGATTATAGGTAGACTTTGAGTGTATTTACAGGGGGCAAGGTTTTCACAACACAAGCCTTGTGCACACACGCAAATAGTGTTCTGCAGCAGTGCAAGTTGAGCTGCAGCAATGAGCAGTGGGATGCTGCCCATAGCAGGTCTTGGGCTTGTAATTCATACACTTCTCTCACTAATGAGGATCAACAGATCAACCCATACTGAATGCAGCTTGACAATATACCATCACTTAAAACACATTACAGTCCGAGAGGATGATAAATATTCCATTTATACACATTATGTAGAAGGCCCAAAATGTCTGAGGATGCAAGTAAACAAAGGTGGTAAACAGAAAATGCATTACTGCAAAAACAGCTAGCAGATTGACTCCTGCTAGCAAGAAGCTTCTGTACAATGTATAGTAAAATAGTGGGCTTAACCCAACTCAGTGCTAGGCTGAATTAAAGTCAGTCAAAGTTTTGTCTGAGTAGGGTATGAGGCCCAGATCCTCAAAGGTCTTTAGATTCCTAACTTCCACTGAAATCAATGGAAGCTAGGAGCCTAAATACCTCTTAGGATCTGAGCAAGGACTGTAGAATTTGACCCGATAACAACAATAATAATAATTTGCATTTCTAGAGAGATTTTCTTCTTCAAAGCATTTTACACACATGTTTTCTAACTCTTTGCTTCAAATAAAAGCCATTATTGACAGACAATTCTATTTTTCCGTCACAGCACAGACAAATAGGAGAGTGAAGAGAACACAGTTTATTAATGGGATTTTAAGCAGGTTCTCGTATGGAAAAAAATTAAAGATCCAGCACTCAAAAGATGACTCTGCTTAGCTGTGTGCCTTGTGGCTTAAAGCAGAATTCCAAGAACATTACTTCACTTTTTGAAATGGTTTCTCAATTAATGACAACTCAAAATATCTGCTTCCACCTAGTGGTGCGGGTTTGCATAACACGTGTTGTTTGTGTTCCCTGTTTTCGATATCTTTGCCTAAAAGACAAAATACATCAGAATCTACTGAGACAATTCACATTTCTGCACAAAGCCACAACAGCACTAAGAATGTACATATTTGTTAGCAAATAGGATCATTAGGGAGAAGGAAAAGGATAATCTCAGAAAGAGGCTCTCTCTTTCTCCTTCACTTTATTCTATATAGGTTTTTATACTGTTCTCATCAATGAAGTATCTGAGCAGCTTCCCCTAGTACATTAATAATATGACTAACATCTGTCATGGTAATATCTTTTATTTTACTAACTTCTGTTGGTGAAAGAACTGCACAGAGTTCTCCTTCAGGTCCTTGAAAAATTATCTCTTTCACCAACAGAAAATATTACCTCAGCTAAGGTGACCAGATGTCCTAATTTTATAGGGACACTCCAGATATTTGGGTTTTAGGTGCCTATCAATCCCACCCCACCCCCATCATGATTTTTCATACTTACTACCTGGTCACCCTATCCCTCACCCACCTTGTCTCTCTAATATCCTGGGAATGACATGGCTACAAGACGGTTGCAAATAACATTTGTCATTGTCCACTTCAATCTCTCTCATCCTGTTCTCCTGGGGAGAATTGTGTGTGCCGTTTTGTGTTTGGTTTGTTTGGGGGTGAGGTTATGTGTACACATTTCTCTGTATTTATATTAGAGAAGCCAGGCTGAAGAAATGCACCTTGCTCTGGGAAAGGTGGGAAGGTTAGTGATAGTCCTTAGTTCCTTTGGGAGTTTGTTCTCCTGTCCCCTGAGAAAGCTCTATCTCCTGCACAGACAAGCCTCATCCTTACAGTAGAAAACTTCATGGTGCCTGAGAAATAGGCCCTGTCAGTCACAGCCCTAATCCCAGGGATTTACCTGATATTTTAGATATACTGGGCCCTGGCCACTGAGCCCCTGGAAGAGAAGGACTGCAACCTGGAACCTGATTTGATGTGTTCACCTTGCAGAAGTATGTACACAGGTGCGCAGTGTCTGAAGGCAAACAACAAACAACACTTCAATGGTCACTGAATGAGGGGCCTGTGGAAAAAAATAGTACAATTGTGCAATTAAAGACTGTGTCAAAATGCACGTGCACACTACTCAAACTCCCTGAATCCTGGCATTTCCTAACTTTCCATTGCTCAGTTTTGCAAACTTACTAATCGTTATTTTAATGCAGATTTTTATATATTTGTTGGGCGTATAAAGATATAAAAATACAGACATTGATTCATATCGTTGTAGTGCAAACATCCCCATTTCATTGTTTGTTTTTAAAGAAAAAAGTACAGGACTAGGTTCTGGCAATTTCTATATTGAGCTGTAAAGAAAGATATTTTTAAGGGTTTTGAACTGTTGAAACAGAGGCACAGAGATTGTCTTACACAGGGAGGAGTGGGTGATGCAGTGCACACTTTCCCAAGCCAGCAGAGTTGCTGGACCCCAAGAGATTCCCCCTCTATTCCTGAGTCAACCTTTGCCAGAAGCAAGCAGACAGAAGGACAAAAGTAGCTCTCCATTTTAATAAAGGCTCTTGTAACTTCCTGGGTAAACTGGTCCCTTCCATTCTTTAGTTGACTATTACTCAGGCTCTTTTCTTACTGGCAAACTTGAATTTTGATTTTTCTACATCATGGCCAGTCTTTATCGTCTCTCTTCTAAACTTGAATATGCCAATCCCTGAGAGGACATACTTTCTTGTTTTTTCCTGATTTGGCAATCATAGCTCTGGGGATTGAGCTCCCATTTAAGGTACTTTTAATGATGACCCCCAGTCCTTTATTTCATCTATCAGGATGTTCAAAGAGAGCAGCTACCCTTCACTGAATGCCACTGCTCTGACATTGGATTCCCTTGTAGAATGTGTGGGACTGGGGTAGTTGTCTCAACTGGATTCTTAATCCAGAGGAAAGACGCTCTCCCCTGTTCAATCAAGATCAGGAATGGCACACAGATTTGGGAGAAAAAGTACATTTTACTTTTACTCTATTTTCTTATTTCTCAAAAGGAACAGTACAACAAAGATAAAAACATTGTGAATAATCAATATAGGTATTGATGTATCTTGTCTGAAATGGGACAGCTGCTCTTCTACTCTCAGGATGGATGCCATATCAATAGATACAATAAAAAGACAGGCCTAACTGAGAAACTGAACCCATATTAGGGCCAAATTCTGCTCCTCGGTTACGTGAGTATGTCGCCCCACGACTGGGGCCCAAATCTGTGTAAAGAAGAGTAAATCTGGTCCCAAGGGAGTATCGAACAACTTCCGATTGTTTTTATTTTCTGTGTCTTCCAGCAGATGGTGGTGCAGGTCAAAAGCATTGTTTATGCTGTAGCTGTATTAAATTTCCTTGACTTTGGCTTGCTCTATGATAATTTTATATTTGTTAGCAGGGCCAACCCCTCAGCTAATGTAAGTCATATCATTTCATTAAAGTCAAGGAAACTTTGCCAATTTACCTCACCTGAAAATCTGATCTTTGCAGTTTAATACTAATTAATCCCCTTCTATATTTATAGAGAATCATGTTTCCTCAAATGGTTTTAAATCTGATGTCAAATAATTTCGAGTTTTAGACCTTGGCTACACTTACAGATGTACAGTGCTGTGAGTTAAACCGGCTTTCGTACAGCTGATTAGGGAAAGCGCTGCAGTCTGTCCACACTGACAGCTGACAGTGCACTGGCGTGGCCACATTTGCAGCATTTGCAGCTGCATTCGGAGCGATATATTATGGGCAGCTATCCCAGCATTCAAGTGGCTGCAACATGCTTTTCAAATGGGGGTGGGGTGGAGTGTGACAGAGAGCGTGTAGGTGGGAGAGAGTGGGTTTTTGGGGTGCTGAGAGTGTGTCAGCACGCTGTCTTGAAAGTACAGACCCTCCCTCACTACCCCACCTCTCTCTCACTCACTGAAAGCAAATGGCAGCTGTTTCTTTTTTCCTCATAGATGAGTTAAGCAGCCGCTCGCTAAACAGACCCCAACCGCCTTCCCCGCCGACTCTCTCTTCAAGCTAACATTAGCTGTCGGCACTCCAAACGGAGCCCCCCTGTCTGCCTCTCACTCATTCAAAGCCAACCGTGGCTGTGTTTGTTTTTTTGATAAGCAGCCCCCGAAACGGAGCTTTGAAACGGCACTGCCTTGTCCGGAGTTCACAACAAAACAAGAGAGGACGCTTCAGTTAAAAGGATTATGGGGACTTTCCGGAGGTCAATCAGTGCGTAATAACGTTACTCCCTGTTTACACTGGAGCTGGAAAAAGAAAAGGAGGACTTGTGGCACCTGAGAGACTAACAAATTTATTTGAGCATAAGCTTTTGTGAGCTACAGCTCACTTCATCGGATGCATAAAGTGGAAAATACAGTGGGAAGATTTATATACGCAGAGAACATGAAACAATGGGTGTTACCATACACACTGTAACAAGAAAAGGAGTACTTGTGGCACATTAGAGACTAACCAATTTATTTGAGCATAAGCTTTCGTGAGCTACAGCTCACTTCATCAGATGCATACTGTGGAAAAAACTGTAACAAAAAACTGTAACAAGAGTGATCAGGAAAGCGTCTCAGCCAATGCGCAACAGCTATTAATCCTCTCGGGGAGGTGGAGTACCAGAAGTGCTGTAGCCGCGGAGACACAGAGCTGTACGTGCCTTGCCAGTGTGGACGGGGACTGAGGTATAGTGCTCTGGGTGGCTTTATTGCTCTGTAACTCACAAGTGTAGCCAAGGCCTAAATGTGTTTAACAAAGTTTAACTGGTTTAAATTAACATACTTGGAGGCCCAGATATGTTAAAACTGTTTAAGAAGGGTGGTTGAGTCTAAACTACAAAGACAAGTTCCAAATATGGACCACAGTTCAGGAAAGCCGCCTTATTCATCCCAGTATATGAATGATGTAAGAAAGTTCTGAAAATGTGGATCTTAGATCATGGTCATAATTTAAAAAAATTAATAGACACAGCTGGACACCATTCACATTGGAAACATAAAGTAGCTTCAAACTGTCCTAGCTTGAAGTGGTTTGAAACTGTTTCAGGAAATGTGGTCCTCTTACAAGTGTAGATGCAAGGTTGCATATATGGTAAAGCCATGTATACAGAATACATGCTGATTTTAATCCTACAAATTTCCTAAGCACTATACAGAATATCTAATTGCTTATTTTTAAATCCTAATCAGAGAAAAATTAAAATGATTTGTGCAAATAATTGAATTCTAAGGATTGGTTAACAACAAACACTCTTATTTTCTAGATCTACTGAGAGCTAGCTCTGAGAGAACAAAACAGTATTTTCAGTGTTTATGGTTCTTTACTGAAGCAGGTCTATTCGTTATCTAAGAACAGGAAAACAAAAGAATTCACAATATTCTTATCCCTTTTGACCTGAGCAATTAGTGAATATTTTGGGTCTTGTGAGTTGTTTCCATTAGGGGGAGAAATGGATGATGGAGTCAGGTATTTTTTTTTTGACGCAATCCTGTTTACTTACAAAGAATGTACATGTAAGCAGAGTCAGGATGAGCTCCACCCTGACATCTGGTGGTGAGGTGTGGCAAGTTGTGGAAAAGAACTTCAGGGGTCGATCTCATTTGCATAGGCACACCCACCCTGCCTAGAATGAGGCCATAGTTGCCCAAATGGTCACTTTGGCTGCTGTGGGATCCCCAGTGTCTCTGTTATTGGGGCAGGAAGAATAAATTGTTATTACCCTGATTACCCTGATTATGGGAATCAAGGACAGTGGAACTGTACTTGGCCTTTTGTTATGATGGAGGAACTCGCCATCAACTCAGTAGCACTCACTAGGCAAGGGACATGGGTTCCAAAACTCTGTGAATTGAGAGACTGGCTGGGGATGGGTGTTAATACTTGGTGGTATGGGCCACCTGATGAGGGCCTTATGTGCTAATTGCATCTCCCTCCCTCCACTGTGGACTATCAGAGCTAATTTCAATTCCCTTAGGAGTCTAGTTACAGGCTGTTGAGCTGGATTCACTTTGCGGTAATGGTGCGCCAGCACTGAGGCTCCCCTACTACAAGCTGAAATCACAAAAGAGCTAAACTTGCTAAGAGCTGAAATTACTGAGTGTTGTGTTAAGTAGTGAAGATATATGGTGGAGCAGTTTGCTGGATTGTGAGCAGAGCAGCTTCTTGGATTCCTAGAGTAGCTCGTGGGGCGGCTGGCAGAGTGGAGCCCCATGGAGAGGTCAGGCCATCAGCTTTGGACCATGTAAGGTGCCCCTTAATGCCCCGCCCCCCAATCTCCACCCAGGTTGGGAGGTAAAACTCTGCAGATAAACTTTCGAACTCTGGGGCTGCCCTGACCAGGGACAGAGACTTTTGGGTCTTTGGACTTTTGGGACTTTGGGTGATTTTGGGTTGCTGGACTCAAGAACCAAAGGGAAAGGACATGCCCCAATTTGCTTGGGGTGGGTTTTTTGCTCATGCGTTGTGAATCCTGTTGGTGGTGTTTCCCCAACATAATGCCACATTGTTTCTCTCCGTTATTAAAATGTTTTTTGCTACAGACTATGTGCTTGCGAGAGAAGTATTGCCTCTTGGAGGCGCCCAGTGGGGGTGGTATATATTTGTCCCAGGTCACTGGGTGGGGGCTCGAGCCGGTTTTGAATTGTGTTATAGGAATGGAACCCCTAGATACTGAACCCGGGCCTTGTTGCTGCCAACTCTGACAGGCAGAAGGGTTACATACAGAAAGTTCTATTTCCCTAACGACAGCAGGAATAGTTTCTTGAGTCACAAATTCCAAGCCTCTTTCTATCCAGCAGTCTACCCAAAAGCTCTCTCTCGCTCTCTTTCTCAGCTTTTTCTGAGATCACCCTACAAATACTTCTTTGGGGCTCCTTTGTGCATCTGTGGTGTCACACTCCCTCTCTTTCTCCCCCCGCCCCGAACCCCATCCCCCTGCATTTGCATTCAGACCCCAGTAAAAGCCCCTTCCACTGTATGGCTCAACTCCTATTCCAGCTTTACTTGATGGTGACTTCTATTAAGTCAGCTATCTGTTCCACAAAAGAGCCTGATTATTTTTACACTGATCCTGACTAAAGGACAACTGGTATGCCCACCAGCTTCAATAAGGCTTCCCCTTTCCCCAGCATAATTACCTGTTTTCATGTTGTTTTTATAAATCTATATCTTGTACACTTCCACAAAACCCAGAGCATTCTTTTATTTTTACTAACCTGAAACAGGATATTGAATGCATAATTTCAGTTACACCAATGTAAATCTGTGGTAATTCATTAGAATTATTCCATATTTCTCCTGGTGGCAAAATATGTTAGCAAGTCACTTGAGAAAACATGACACTTTTTGATAATTGTTATAACAGATCTATCACAAGCCCAGAGAATTGAGATCATCATTTTTGGTTGGAAAATGTTGATGCAAATTAAATACTTCGTGAATTTTTTCCCCCAGCCCAAAAAAAACCAGCCCAGCTGGTTTTTTCTAACCAGCCCAACAAGTAATGTTTATAGCCCCAAAACATAAGGGGCATTCAGAAGGGGCAGCTCCAGGAATTTAGTAGAAAGAAAATCGTATGGTATTAAAGAGATGAGGAGGCTGTTTCTATAGCACTTAATTTCCAGCAGATTTGGATTCAACAAGTCAAATAGAGTGTGCTTGCAGGTATCAGTAAAGCTATTGTTACATGGATATCTTCCAAAGCAATTGCATGTTCCATTAAATAGTTATTCCCCACCCTTGCCTCAACCAGTGGTTCGAGGCGATAAGTTGAAGATAAACATGTCTCTCTGACAGTCAGCGTTGTTTCTTCTCCTTCTCTCTCTTCTCTTTACAGATGAGGCTGCAGGTAAGACCTGTGACCCGTGACCGTCCCTGGCTGCCACTCAGATGGACAGCCCTGAGGCTGTGTCCAGGGCAGCCTTTTATAACCTTGCCCAGAAAACCCCTTAGAAAAGGCGGGAAGCCCCTCCTGGGAAACCCCGAGGAAAACTCGTTCTGACTGGAACTTGTTTACAACTTCCAGGAGAACTAAAAGAGCGGGAAATTGGACCTATCGTGCAAAACTCCATTTTGAAAACTATATGGATTCCTGTTGTAGGAAAGTGAGCCCTACCTAACAGAAGCTGGCAGAGTCTTCCTGAACAGAGTGATCAGAACGGAAATTTGACAATACTTAAATTATTTTAATCCCGAAGCTGTTACTTATTAGAGGCCTGATTCTGCCACGCTCATTTACGTCAGTTAGTACTTTATTTCATGAGTAGTGCTCACGTAGTAAGATAATTCCAGGTAAGTCTGATGGCCACCATCTTGGGGACCTCCAGAGTTAAGAGCACAAGATGCTAGAGCTTGAGCTAAAGAAACAAGGCTCTGTAGCTGGGGCCTGTCACAGCTCATATGCTCTGTGGCTCAGTAGAGTAGGACCTGTAACACACACACTCACTGCTGGGTTACAGAAGGGTGGGAAAATCAGGCCCCATGACTGGCTGTGTGGGTGTGCAATGGAAACAGAGGATACAAAAAGCCCTTCCTCCCTCTCGTGTACCCACCAGCACAGCTGAAAGAGCCAAGAACTTATTCCTCAAAGGCAAGGGCTGAAGGAGTGCTAGCATCACCAGTAGCAATACAAAATCCAAAGGGGCCTGAATTAGGTCTGATGCCTTTCTGCACGGGCTGGTGGGTGTAGCCAGCATAGCCAGCCCTATGCCTCTAAAAAGGAAAGGCGGGAGCCACATCTGAACTCCCAGCCAGAGCCCGGACGTGCTCCACCACTAGAGGCCCTGATGCAGCAAGCCACCCCATACAGCAAAACAAAACTACCTCCCCACATGGCATTAGGATGGCAAACGATAATAGAGAAAGATGAGAACTTGCTATAACAGGGGTTCTCAAACTTCATTGCACCACGACCCCCTTCTGACAACAAAAATTACTATGCGACCCCAGGAAGGGGAATCAAAGCCTGAGCCTGCCCGAGCCCTAGCTCCCCTGGGCCAGAAGGGGCCAAAGTCAAAACCCAAGGGCTTCAGGCCCAGGCGGGGGGGGGGACCTGTAACCTAATCCCAGGGCTGAAGCCCAAGTCTGAGCCCTGCTGCCCAGGGCTCAGGATTGGGCTTCAGCCCTGGGCCCCAGCAAGTCTAACACCAACCCTGGCGACCCTATTAAAAAGGGATTCCGACCCACAGTTTGAGAACCGCTGTGCAGTAACATGCACTGATTATTGGTGATACCTGTTTTCCTCACAAAGACATGCACAAGGTTACATGGAACTCATTTGTGCTGTACCTGTTCTATAGCTAAGTAAGAGTTTACTCTCTAGTGCTGGCAATGCATTTTCTTCCAATGGCATTAAATTCATTTGAAAAGGATGATGCAGTGTTTCTTGTTTTTATTTGGAAAATTCTGATGTCATTAAGTAGGTAGTTTCTAAAAATCTTTAATTTTTCAACATATTATAGAATCATACTCCTGGGGATAGGAACAATTTAAATTAATTATTTGCTCCCTAAAGCAATTTCTTGAAAGAGTTGCGTGAGTAATATCTACTTGTGTGAAAACTCAGTAGATAAAATCTTCAAAAATATACAGACTTCAGAGGGGGCATTACATCTCAGATGATAACTCGTGCTGAAGATTTGTCATAGCATTTTTTATCAAAAATCACGGCGCAATCATGCTAAATTTAGTAAAGTCACGGGTTTGATTTTTGATATTTTAAAACAAAAATGCCATGACAAACAAGGAGGAGGGGCCCAAGTGAGGTGGTGATGGGGATGGAGAACAAGCCTTCCCCACACTCACCCTGCAGTGGCAGCTCCTGTCCAGGGGCGGCAGGTTTGTAGAAATTTTGGTGGTACCCAGAACCCCCCCGCCACATACTCCACACACACACCTGCCTAAGGCTCTGGGAGGGAGTTTGGGTGGGGGAGGGGTCTGGGGTTCAGATGATTGAGGTGCACAAGGGAGTGGGGATGCAGACTCTGGGAGGGAGTTTGGGTGCAAGGGGTGTGAGGGATCGGGCTCTGGGAGGGAGTTTGGGGGTGCAGGGGTGAGGGTGCAGGAGAAAATTTGGGGGCCGAAGGGTGTGTTTGTGGAGGGGGTATGGGTGCTGGCTCTGGAAGTGGATGGGGGCATTTGATGCTTACCTGGAGCATCCCCTCTGGCTGCGGCTCCTAGGCGGGGCAGGCCGGGGGGGGTCTCTTCACGCTGCTGTCTCCAGGCACCACCCCTGCAGCTTCCCATTTGCCGCAGGGGCGTTTGGATCGGGGGCAGCACGCAGCGGCACAACCCCCTCACACAGGCTGCAAGGACCTGCCAGCAGCCACCTGGAACGAGCGTGGGGGAAGCTGCTCAGCCCCGCTGCACTGCTGTGTGGCGGCGGGAGCCCCAAAGCTGTTTTAAATCGCCCGGGGGCGGCAGGTGGGGCCGGGGGAAGTGCAGGGGGAGTGTGTGTGGGGTGGGGGGAGGTGGGAAATTTTGCTGGAGCCGGGCCCCTGGGACAGGAATATTCCTGGTGCCCGGGCACCACAGGCCCATAGAACTCACCGCCCATGCTCCTGTCCTGCCTGGTTTTCCTTCCTGGGTGCTGCAACCTGGTGCATGGGGTTGCAGCGATGCTCACGTTTGGCCGAGCAGCCCCTCCATCACAATGGGGAGCAGGGAGCCAGGCCTAGCTCCGCAGGGCAGGAGCCGTGACTGGACGGTGAGTTTATTAAAATCACAGATACAAAGACACATCACGGACAAATGATAAAATCATTGTATCCGGGATATTCTTTGCCTGCTGTGAAAAACCTAAGGACTATCTTAATAGTTTGCATCTTTTTTCCCCTTCTAGAAGGGGGTGATGGGATTTTACTTGCTTTTGGAAATGCTGGTTATGAACTGAACCATTTCCATTCTTTAAAAACCTATTAAATGTTACTTACATTTAGACATGCCCCTGCTACTGTTGTCTCTGGGTGTATATAAATTTGGAACTCAGTGCTGCAAAAGCTTGCATTTGCATGTTGGATATGATTGTTGTTATTGGGTCTCTGCATATATATACATGGTTGTAATCCAGTTCTTCCTCTCTTTGAACTTGAGCCTGCTATCCTGTGTTTGTGGCATCACACTATTGTCATGGAAAAGAAAATATAGTAAATTCAGCATTAAGGCGTAATGGCAGCTTCTAGCAGGACTTCTGAGAGTTTTTTCAGTATTAAGTGATTTGCCTGAAATGTGTCAGGCTGTGTGTGCCCGCTTTTTCCCCCACTAGTACGATGGGATGACTTGTCTCACACAGGTGCTCTTGGGAATGCTTCTAAAGCACTCTGGAGACTAAAACAGCTGTACTAGTGTTCTTAAAAAGGGTAAAGGAAATGGGATTTAATTCTAATCCTGCTGAGATCACTTTCCAGTGCACAAAGGGGGCCTTGTCAGAGAGCCGCTTTTCAATGAGACGTTTTCTGGGGTCGGGTAGTGGCAGAGGTAGCATGAATAGAGCTTAGCTGAATATTGGGGATAGAAGGCCTGTTTCTTGGTTGAGAAACTGTACCCTCTGCTACAGGGACTGAGTACCCCTTGACTTCACCACACCTTTGTTGGGATCTCCTTTCAGATGAATTCTGCCAGGGCCTGTATTTAAGGCTTTGCTGAAGTTTCAAGGGAAGGCTGATAAGAACCAGTCTTCAGCTATTTTTGCTGGCAGAGTGGTGATTTGAAGAGAGCACTTTCCTTCTGTAGGAAAAGCTTTACAGGCAGTGGCGTAGCTAGGACAGGGAAACTGGGCGGGCAATGATGGGGCGGTTGGGGATAGGGAGACCTGCCTCCCCCACCATCTCCAGCCGTCCTTCACTGCTCAGCAGGCACCTGACCATGAGGCTGCCTGGGAGAGGTCAGGGGTGTACCTTGTAGGGGCAGGGCTGGAGACCAGGGCAGCAGCATGTGGCGCTGGCAGGAGCGGGACACGGATGGACACCGACCCAGTGTTGGGAGTCCCAGCCTGTGGATTCGGGGGGCTCCAGCCCTGATCTGGGTGGGCCTGGATGCTCAGTGGGTGGGCCGCAGCCCACTCAGGCCCACCCATGGCTACAGCCCTATCAGGTGCTTGCTGACTCCTAATCTAATGCACAGATTAACGGTAAAGCTGCTCTGCATTAGGGTTTCATTGTGGGGGAATCTGCCAAGTTCTTCGAGTGCTTGCTCATGTCGATTCCAAGTAGGTGTGCGTATGCCGCGTGCACAGTCGTCGGAAGGTTTTTCCCCAAGCAGTACCCGTCGGGTCAGCTGTGGAGCCCCCGGAGCTGCGCCTTCATGGCGGTGTATATAGGTCCCTGCCGACCCGCCACCTCTTCAATTCGTTCTTACTGCCTCTGACGGTCGTTGGAGCTGTGTGTCTCTCTTGCCTCCGCAAGCAGTTTCCCCAGTGATTGGACTTTCTGTTAACCTGTAAATAGTTAATTAGTTAGTGTTAGTTTTCAGTAATTAGTTCAATAGAAGTGGGGGGTTCCCCCAACACCAATTCTCTCCCCTCTTGGGGTTCGGCACATGCCTCCATCCCAAGAGTTTAAGCCGTGCGGGACCTGCTACAAGCTCATGTCAATGGGTGACTCCCATGACTCCTGCCTAAAGTGTCTGGGGGAGGCACATCAAACAGATCGCTTCAAGAGCTGCAAAGTTCTCCGCCTGAGAACAAAGAAAGAAAGGGACTTCAGGCTCAAAGAACTCCTTATGGAGGCAGCCCTCCGTCCCCTGCCGGCTCTGGGCGAGCAGGACTTGGCATTAAGCACCTCTGTGCACAGCGCTCTGGCCTCTGTTAGAGAAACTACGGCTCGCACTCACCGATGCCACCTAAGCAGCACAAGAAGACGAATAGAGGGCACTCACCCATGGTCAGAGCACTGGGTCTGACAGCATAAGCAGTATGCGTCCTGCGCAGGGATCAGCACCGTCGACTCTGGGCCTGCAGAGAGATCTGTCAAGTCTGGTGCCGTTGGACTCTCCTGCTAGAGAGTGCCAGGTGGAGGAGCAGCAGCTCCCTTCCATCCTGGACACGTTTGAGGCAGCCAGGGACTTGATTGCCATGATGGCACCGCAGTTTCCCACCGGCAAGATAGACCTCCGGCACCACAAGGCACGGCGCCGTCCAGAAGCAAGCCCATGATGATGAAGCTCTGCTCGCCTTCCCCACGGCACCATCCTCCGACACTGTCCTGCTTGGACCACCCTGCCAGACTGGCTGAAGAAGTTAGCTGCCTGGTTCTTAAACTCAGCAGCAGCAGTCACTCGCTGGGTGCTCAGTGATTCTCTGCCTCCCTGGGCTCAGCTCTTGCCAAGCCCTGCTTCTGCTCTGTTCCTCCACAGCTTCAGCCCAGATCCTGTCCTACAGCCAGCCTTGCTCCTGCCTCAGAACCAGCCCTGCTCCCTTCTTCCCTGCCCCCGGTGATCCGGTTCTGACCCTTGGCTCTGATTCCTGACTCCAATTCTGTATTGATTCTAGAGTGACCAGAAGTCCCGATTTTATAAGGACAGTCCTGATTTCGGGGTCTTTTTCTTATATAGGTTCCTATTACCCCCCACCCCGTCCCAATTTTTAACAATTGCTGTCTGGTCACCCTACTTGATTCTTGGCTCTAGCATTTGAATTCTGACTCTAGTTCTAATCTTTGGACCTGCTTCTTGGTTTTGGCCCTGTCTCAGTCCCTGGTTTTGGCATTTGGACACTCACCATTAGGCATGACTCCCACTCTGACCACTATGCCTGACCACCTACAACCCGGTCTCCTGACATGTGGTCAGTCTGGTTTGTGGGTTAACCATCACAAAACTTGCCTTTGTGATCGATGGTTCCTCACACTAAAAGTATCACAACAATATTCAAGTTACTCCCAGTCCGAAAGGACCAATCACTTACCCCAAGTCAACAGCATTTCCGATTCTATATCAAAGAATGCTTGTAGCCAATCTGATAATAAATGTACTAAAGATTTATTAGTTAAGAAAAAGAAATGAGAGTTATTTACAGGCTTAAAGCAGGTAAACATACACACATACACGAGTTACAGTCTTAGACCTGGTCTACACTAGGAGTTGAGGTCGAATTTAGCAGCATTAAATCGATTTAACCCTGCACCCGTCCACACGACGAAGCCCTTTTTTTCGACTTAAAGGGCTCTTAAAATCGATTTCCTTACTCCACCCCCGACAAGGGGATTAGCGCTGAAATTGGCCTTGCTGGGTCGAATTTGGGGTACTGTGGACACAATTAGACGGTATTGGCCTCCGTGAGCTATCCCAGAGTGTTCCATTGTGACCGCTCTGGACAGCACTCTCAACTCAGTTGCACTGGCCAGGTAGACAGGAAAAGGCCCGCGAACTTTTGAATTTCAATTTCCTGTTTGGTCAGTGTGGCAAGCTGCAGGTGACCATGCAGAGCTCATCAGCAGAGGTGACCATGATGGAGTCCCAGAATCGCAAAAGAGTTCCAGCATGGACCGAACGGGAGGTACGGGATCTGATTGCTGTACGGGGAGAGGAATCCGTGCTATCAGAACTCCGTTCCAGTTTTCGAAATGCCAAAACCTTTGTCAAAATCTCCCAGGGCATGAAGGACAGAGGCCATAACAGGGACCCGAAGCAGTGCTGCGTGAAACTTAAGGAGCTGAGGCAAGCCTACCAGAAAACCAGAGAGGCCAACGTCCGCTCCGGGTCAGAGCCCCGAACATGCTGCTTCTATGATGAGCTGCATGCCATTTTAGGGGGTTCAGCCACCACTACCCCAGCCATGTTGTTTGACTCCTTCAATGGAGATGGAGGCAACACGGAAGCAGGTTTTGGGGATGAGGAAGAAGATGATGATGATGTTGTAGATAGCTCACAGCAAGCAAGTGGAGAAACCAGTTTTCCCGACAGCCAGGAACTGTTTCTCACCCTGGACCTGGAGCAGGTACCCCCCGAACCCACCCAAGGCTGCCTCCCGGACCCGCCAGGTGGAGAAGAGACCTCTGGTGAGTGTACCTTTTAAAATACTATACATGGTTTAAAAGCAAGCATGTTTAATGATTAATTTTCCCTGGCATTCGTGGCTCTCCTGGATATACTCCCAAAGCCTTTGCAAAAGGTTTCTAGGGAGGGCAGCCTTATTCCATCCACCAGTAGCTTTACCACTCCAGGCCAGTAGCACGTACTCGGGAATCATTGTAGAACAAAGCATTGCAGTGTATGTTTGCTGGCGTTCAAACAACATCCGTTCTTTATCTCTCTGTGTTATCCTCAGGAGAGTGATATCATTCATGGTCACCTGGTTGAAATAGGGTGCTTTTCTTAAGGGGACATTCAGAGGTGCCCGTTCCTGCTGGGCTGTTTGCCTATGGCTGAACAGAAATGTTCCCCGCTGTTAGCCATGGAGAGGGTGGAGGGACTAGCCACACACTGGGGGGAGGCAAAATGCAACCTTGGAACGAAAGCACATGTGCTATGTATGTAATGTTAATAGCAAGGTTTACCGTGAAAGAGTGTACCCATTGTTCTATAAAATGTGTCTTTTTAAATACCACTGTCCCTTTTTTTTCCTCTCCACCAGCTGCATGTGTTTCAAGGATCACAGGATCTTCTCCTTCCCAGAGACTAGCAAAGATTAGAAGGCGAAAAAAACGCACTCGCGATGAAATGTTCTCTGAGCTCATGGTGTCCTCCCACACTAACAGAGCACAGATGAATGTGTGGAGGCAGACAATGTCAGAGTGCAAGAAAGCACAAAATGACCGGGAGGAGAGGTGGCAGGCTGAAGAGAGTAAGTGACGGGCTGAAGCTGAAAGATGGCAGCAGCATGATGAGAGGAGGCAGGAATCAATGCTGAGGCTGCTGGAAGTTCAAACTAATATGCTCCAGCATATGGTTGAGCTCCAGGAAAGGCAGCAGGAGCACAGACCGCTGCTACAGCCCCTGTGTAACCAACCGCCCTCTTCCCCAAGTTCCATAGCCTCCTCACCCAGATGCCCAAGAACGCGGTCCTGCGGCCACCTAGCCACTCCACCCCAGAGGATTGCCCAAGCAACAGAAGGCTGGCATTCAATAAGTTTTAAACTTTTAAAGTGCTGTGTGGCCTTGTCCTTCCCTCCTCCACCACCCCTCCTGGTGCTTCTCTCCTCCACCACCCCTCCTGGACTACCTTGGTAGTTATCCCCCTATTTGTGTGATGAATGAATAAAGAATGCATGAATGTGAAGCAACAATGACTTTATTGCCTCTGCAAGCGGTGATCGAAGGGAGGAGGGGAGGGTGGTTAGCTTACAGGGAAGTAGAGTGAACCAAGGGGCTGGGGGGTTCATCAAGGAGAAACAAACAGAACTTTCACACTGTAGCCTGGCCAGTCATGAAACTGGTTTTCAAAGCTTCTCTGATGTGCAGTGCGCCCTGCTGTGCTCTTCTAACCACCCTGGTGTCTGGCTGTGCGTAACCAGCAGCCAGGCAGTTTGCCTCAACCTCCCACCCTGCCATAAACGTCTCCCCCTTGCTCTCACAGATATTGTGTAGCGCACAGCGAGCAGTAATAACAGTGGGAATATTGGTTTCGCTGAGGTCTAACCAAGTCAGTAAACTGCACCAGCGCCCTTTTAAAAGTCCAAATGCACATTCTACCACCATTCTGCACTTGCTCAGCCTATAGTTGAACAGCTCCTGACTACTGTCAAGGCTGCCTGTGTATGGCTTCATGAGCCATGGCATTAAGGGGTAGGCTGGGTCCCCAAGGATAACTATAGGCATTTCAACATCCCCAACAGTTATTTTCTGGTCTGGGAATAAAGTCCCTTCCTGCAGCTTTTGAAACAGACCAGAGTTCCTGAAGATGCGAGCGTCATGTACCTTTCCTGGCCATCCCACGTTGATGTTGGTGAAACGTCCCTTGTGATCCACCAGTGCTTGCAGCACTATTGAAAAGTACCCCTTGTGGTTTATGTACTCGCCGGCTTGGTGCTCTGGTGCCAAGATAGGGATATGGGTTCCGTCTATGGCCCCACCACAGTTAGGGAATCCCATTGCAGCAAAGCCATCCACTATGACCTGCACATTTCCCAGGGTCACTACCCTTGATCTCAGCAGATCTTTGATTGCGTTGGCTACTTGCATCACAGCAGCCCCCACAGTAGATTTGCTCACTCCAGATTGATTCCCGACTCACCGGTAGCTGTCTGGCATTGCAAGCTTCCACAGGGCTATTGCCACTCGCTTCTCAAATGTGAGGGCTGCTCTCATCTTGGTATTATTGCGCCTCAGGGCAGGGGAAAGCAAGTCACAAAATTCCATGAAAGTCCCCTTACGCATGCGAAAGTTTTGCAGACACTGGGAATCGTCCCAGACCTGCAACACTATGCGGTCCCACCAGTCTGTGCTTGTTTCCCGAGCCCAGAATTGGCGTTCCACCGCATGAACCTGCCCCATTAGCACCATGATGCCCACATTGCCAGGGATGCTGGGCGAGATGGACCACTGGTCTGACCCCATATGGCAGCCTATGTTTCTATGTTCTCAAGTTACACACAAATGGCAGGGGAGGGGGCAAAACACACAATCCCTCATGCACCTTCAGGAGCTTCTAGCCTGGCAGGAGGGAATGAACAAAGCCTGCAGGCCCAATGTGCACAATACTCTGTGCACAATAACTCGATCCAGCCACCCCCTCTGCCCCCCGCAAGAAAGCTGGGGACTTGGACTTTAATTAAAGTGAAGATATATTTGCCATTAAAATAAACTGACATTGGTGGCCAGGGCATTGGCAGTTGTGAGCCAGATCTAATGCTGCAGTAGCCAGCGTGAATGCTGGACACAAACCCCAGGAAAGACACAGCATTAACAAGTCCAGAGCAGTTCTCCCTAGTTCTCACGGGGCTTGGAACACCCAGGCACCCATGTGGGGTGCAGAAGGTGCGAACCACAGCAGCCATGCTAAGCCTGGAGGGTTATTCCATCTCCACCTCCTGCACAGGGAGCTGCTGTTCATTTCTCACCCACGGTACCGGCGCCAGCATGTGCGGGTCATAAGTCCATTTAGGGAAGATGCGCTTGTACAGATTCAGCAGCACCATGTCCTGGGATTTCAGTTGCCCATCAAAATGACACTTCATGTGACCAAAGGTGCTGTACACACAGATCTAAGCTGGCCTTTGGAGAGACATACTAGCTGTCCCAGGGGACTGACACAGAGAGAGGAGCTTGGCTAGGTAGCACTATAACAGCGGCCTGCCTGAATTCTGACCTTTCTTTACCATGGCTTCGCTGTGCTACCATAAGGCTTCCTGCTGTTGTGTTCCAACACACAAGAAGCTCTGATCTCTTTTGAAAAGGCTGCCTGGTGTTACGACAAAGACTTGCTGAGGTGCAACGATCCCTGCCAAGGGCAGGGTCTGAAGAGGATTCTATCTCACTTGGAGCCCTTGGGCAGAGCCCACGGTAGAAGCAGGCATGCTGGAGCCCAGAGGCTCAGTCTGAGGCACTGAGGGCATAGGACTTACCTTTAGGGAAGAGTGGAAGCCTGTGACGTTCCCCTGGGGTTATCTGGAACAGTGATCTGCTAGGTCATTCCAATCCTTGACTCTGGGAGCCAGCCTTACCCCGCTCTGCTGTGACAACCCCCACTCCGGGGCTGTTCACACACAGCCTCTGGCATGGAAGCTGCTCCTTGGATTGTGCAACTGAATGACACGAGCCAATATCTCCGGGCCCAGACACAACCCTAGGAACCTCCTTCTTGCCTTGTCCAGTTATGCCCGCTGGACGCTGCAAGCTTATATGGGTTCATCAATTTAACAAAGGAATTGATAGGTACCATACTTATTCTGCCAAGGCGAGTTCCGGACACACTGCAAACCAAATGCACTGCTTCAGGTAGAATAAAGAAACAGATTTATTAACTATAAAGCTAGATTTAAGTGATTACAAGTTAAAGCATAACAAAATCAGATTTGGTCAAATGAAATAAAAGTAAAACGCATCCTAAGCTGATCTTAACACTTTCAACGTCCTTACAAACCTAGATGCTTCTCACCACAGGCTGGCTGGTTACTTTTCATTCAGGCTCTCCTCTTTGATCAGCTCTTCAGTTGCTTGGTGGTGTCTGTCAATGTTGGTGGAAGACAGAGAGCATGATAAAAGGGAGAGACATTTTGCCATGTCCTTTCTTTCCTCCTGCCACCTTCAGAGTCAAGTGAGCATTACCTCATTGCAGTCCCAAACTGCACAAAGAAAGGGGGTGACTCCCTCCAGGGTCTAACACAGGGGTCTCAAACACGCGGCTTGTAGGGTTATTTAATGCAACCCACCAAGCTCCCCGCCCTGCTCCCCCAGTTATTTCCTGCAGCCCGCCAAGCTCCCCTCCTGCCGCTCCTCTTCCCCCCAGCACACCGCATCCCTGCTCCTCTGCTTACCTCCAGGTGCTTCCTGCCGCCAAACAGCTGTTTGGTGGTGCTTAGCGCTTTCCTGAAGGGAGTGGGGAGGAGCAGGGAGCTGTGCACTCGGGGGAAGAGGCGGAGAAGAGGCGAGGCAGGGGTGGGGATTCAGGGAAGGGGTTGGAATGGGGGTGGGGAAGGGGCGGGGCCTTGTGGAAGAGGGGGGCTGTCAGTGATGCAGCCCTCGGGCCAATGTACTGGTCCTCATGTGGCCCTCCTGGTGATTTGAGTTTGAGATCCCTGGTCTAACAGATTATTTTGTTGCTGCCTGAGCTAGTATCCATTGTTCCTGTGAGGCTGGGCTGGGCTGGTCCCATCCTTGCCCTCACAAGGTGCGAACTGCCTCTCTGTTCATGTTTTTGCACGGGCTTGCTTTAAGCCATGAGGATACATTTTCAGCCGCATAACTAGAAACATGAAATTATAACCTTAATATAACATTACTGTAACAAACATGCTCAGTGCATTCTGAGCCTTCTGAAGACACCCAACATGACAAACTTTGCATTGGATACCACGTAATCATTTTATAAAGATGAACATGGGGATGTAAGATGTTCCTCTGAGGTACAGAGCATCACAGACATCTACAACAGTGCCATTTGAATGCCTGTTTTCACTTTCAGGTGACACTGTATTTAAGAAGTGGGCAGCAATATCTCCTGTAAATGTAAACAAACTTCTTTCTCTTAGCAATTGGCTGAATAAGAAGTAGGACTGAGTGGACTTGTAGGGTCTAAAGGTTTTCATTGTTTTGTTTTTGTGTGCAATTATGCAACAAAAAACCCCAATAACATTTGTAAGTTGCACTTTTATGAGAAAGAGATTGCAGTACAGTACCTGTATGAGGTGAATAGAAAAATACTATTTTTTCCATCATTTTTACAAAGCAAATATTTGTAATAAAAATAATAGAGTGCTGTTTACTTTGTATTATGTTGTAATTGAAATTGATATATTTGAAAGTGTAGGAAAACATCCAAAATATTTAATATATTACAATTGGCATTCTATTGTTTAACAGTGCACTTAATTGCAATTAATTGTGGGACTTAACTGCAATTAACTGAGAGCCCTAATTTAAATAAGTGTTGAAAAATTAAGGAGGGTGCAGAAAGGGGTTTAGAAATGGTTCAAGGGCTGGAGAATGCCTTCAGTGCCTTCCAGTGAGACCCAGGGAGCTCAGGCTGTTCAGTTTATCAACACAATTGAGAGGTATCGGAGTACCTCCCTTGGGAGAAATACTGGGATCTAAAAGGCTCTTCAGTCTAGAGGAGAAAGTTAGAGCAAGAAGCTGTATCTGAAGGTGAAAGCAGACAGACACAGGGGAAGGGGATCGATTATCCTTCTCTTGGGCTGGGTCTTCAAATCCAGCCTGGAGGCCTTTTGGAAGATGCTTTAGTCAAACAGGTTACTCGGCTTGATAGGGGGGTAACAGTGAAATTTTTGGGCTGTGATAACTAGGTCAGGCTATAAGGGGCCACTAGATCTTAGGAGGCATAAGAACGGCCATACTCGGTCAGATCAGTGGTCCATCTGTCCCAGTATCCTGTCTTCTGTCAGTGGCCAATGTCAGGTGCCCCAGAGGGAATTAACAGAACCAGTAATCATCAAGTGATCCATCCCTTATCGCTCATTCCCAGCTTCTGGCAAACAGAGGTTCGGGATGCCATCCCTGCCCATCCTGGCTAATAGTTGTTGGTGGCTGTTCTTATGCCTCTTAAGATCTATCCTCCATGAACTTACCTAGTTCTTTTGAACCCCGTTATAGTCTTGGCCTTCACAACATTCTCTGGCAAGGAGTTCCACAGGTTGACTGTTGTGTGAAGAAATACTTCCTTTTGTTTGTTTTAAACCTGCTGCCTCATAATTTCACTTGGTGACCCTTAGTTCTTGTGTTATGAAAAGGAGTAAATAACACTTCCTTATTCACTTTCTCCTCACCAGTCATGATTTTATAGACCTCTATCATATCTCCCCTTAGTCGTCTCTTTTCCAAGCTGAAAAGTCCCAGTCTTATTAATCACTCCTCATAGGCAATGAAGGGTTCATTCCACCCAAACCATCTTTGTTGGGTAGGAAGAGTAGATAGGAAATGCACTTTTCAGAAGTGCACTGGGGCACTTGTCAGGCCATCGACATGGTCACAAAAGCAATTAAAGGTCTGCCTCTTCTGGAAGCAGAGAACACAACCACACTGTTTATACAAAGGGAGATTTTATTTCTCAGTTTGGACACTAAGAACATGTCTAAAACAGCCCAATGATTTCAGTCAGACCAAAGCATTCCAGTCCCCAGGAGACTCCATTGTTGTGGGCCACAGGCAGAGAAGAGAAGAGACCGAGGTGCTGCCAATGCCCAAGGTCCCTGCCAGGGCAGGAAATTAATTAGGTAGGATCTGCCCAGATGATCCCAGCAGGTGATCCCTGCTCCCTGCTGCAGAGGAAGGGGAACACCTGCCCCACCCATCAGGTATCTGCCAGTCTGATGTGGGCAAAATCCTCCTCAATCCCAAATTGCCAAATCGTGACTCTGAGCATGTGAGAATGACCCACCAGCCGGGCATCTACACAGGGGATTCCACACAGCACAGCTGGATTGGTTTCTGGGCAGGAGGGCTGCACTGGGCAGTGAGGGGTCTGCACCTGGGACCTCAGCTACTGTACAAAGGACACTGTTGCGCCTCCTGGCTCCGGTAGGGGCTAATCAGCCCTATGTCTCCTGGGCTTAGGAGCTTCTTCTCTGAAAATCCCTGGCTGAGGTAGGTGGGGGAACCCAGATTGGCCCTGGATCCAGGCAAATCATGATGGTTTTGCTCTGGATTTGGGGCTCTGTCCAAGCATAAAACTGCAGGCAGATCTAGGAGATGCACACAGGCCCTGCGAGCAGAGCTGATGAGCTACACATCTGTCTAATACACACACACACACACACACACTCATATATGCAGTCACACCCACAAGCACACATGCTCTCTCTCTCACACACACACACACACTTCTGTGCTTGGCACTTGTGGTTCTTCTCTGGCCCTGTATTTCCTCCCCGGGCCTCTGCCCCTTTCATCAACACACTAAATAAACCTGCACCTGAGCATTTTGTTCTGGGGGCTCAAGCCTTTGACCCAGAGACCCATGTGCAGGGGTGAAAGTAAGGTGGTAGGGCAGGTACGGCACACCGGTAAAAAGTGACTGCCGGTACCAGCCCTTACAGCTGACTTTAAAGCGCTGCCATGGCACCACTTTAACGGACCCTGCTTAAAGCGCTGCCATGGCAGCGCTTTAACGTTGCTGCCCCTTTTGTGCCCCCATTGGCGTCCCCTTTTGCGTCCCCCCCATCAGGACTGCCAACGGGGGGGGGCACAAAAGGGGCAGCGACGTTAAAGCGCTGCTGCGGCAAAGGACCCTGCTTAAAGCGCTGCCGTGGCAACACTTTAATGTCGTCTCCCCTTTTCCATCCCCCTGGGCCACCGACGGCGGGGGGGGGGGCACAAAAGGAGCAGCCGCCCTGGGGCTGGCGATTTAAAAGGGTCCAGGCTCCACATCAGTGACCGGAGCCCCGGGCAGCGCAGGACAGGCAGCGCAGATGGGCTGGGGGATGCTGAGCCCCAGGCCCACCCCTTCTGCCCAAGGCCCCAGCCGTTCTGGTGGGGGCTGAAGCCACGCCCCCCCCGTAATGGTAAGAGATCAATTTTACTTTCACCCCTGTCCATGAACCCCAAATCACACAGCCCCCTGAGCTCCCCTGCATTCCCTTCCCATAGACTGCCATGCCCAGCTCCTGATTGCCCCCTTTGTATCTGCCCTCCTTTACCTCCGTATTTCTGCAGTGTTTCCATCACCCTGGGGACCTCATAGGAATCCTGTAGCTCCGTGTGAACGGCCTCTGGCTCCTGAAGCTTCACACTGTGGCTCCTAAGGAGAAGACGTTAGCTATTTAGCATACAACAGCCAGCCGTAGGGCCCATCTATGATGCCTCTAACAGGAACACAATGGGGACCTGAAATGTCTCTCCTACCTGATCAACGTGCTTTTCACATCCTAAAGGGAGAGAAAACACAAAGCAATTAAAGGTCTGCCTCTTAGTGAGGATTTTCCATGCCAAGCCAGATCTTTGCCCAGCCAGTCCAGCATCCTGCCTCCTCCAGATTCATCTCTCTCTCTCACTCTTCCAGCCTTTGCAGCCCAAGGAAGCCCATGGCTAAGGACTTCCCTAATGTACAGGGCCTGGGACCCAGATCCTCCATGGTATTTAGGCGCCTAACTCCCACTGATTTCAATACCTTAAATATCTTGGAAAATCTGGGCCTGGGAACATAAAGAAGAAGCTCGACTTTCATTTTTTAAAACGTTCAGTTTCTTCTTCTCTTGCAAAGAGCCTTGGAAATGTACCTGGTAGAAAACAGCCACCAGGGGATGGATGGTGAGTGGTCGGGGTACCAGCCTTGGGCTCAGGAAATTGAAGTTCAGTTTCTGGCTCAGCCATTCACTGCTTGGGTGAGTCACTGAGTCTCTCTGGCCCTCAGTGTCTGTACAATGGGGATAACAGCACTGCCTTATTCACAGGGTGTGTGAGGATAAATGCATTGAAGACTGTGAGGTTCTGACACCAGGGCAGCCAGATAAGTGCCACTGAGAGAGAGGGCTCTTAACTGCAGTGTGAAGCACCAACTGCAGCAACCCAGCTCCCAGCCCTGTCTTGCACAGCACTGTGCCTTGCTGTGGCCTCAGCAGATCATGCCTTTCTGAAACTGGACTTAATCAGGAGGTATGGGGGGCGGTCTCCAGCGAGCACAGAAAGAGTCTCGGGAGTCTCAGGATTTCCAATGGTATTGCTGGAACACAAAGTGTTACTGATCCTCCCAACCAATGGTCTCATTGAGTCACTCCGATTCTAAGCAAGCAGGAAGGTCCCTTGGGACTGGCAGCTGGCTGGCTTGAAGTAGCTGAAAACGGCCCATGAGACCGGGGGTGTTACTGAAAATTAAACGTTCTTAGACCCACAGAGGTCACAGCCAGGAGGTACCATTCTGACCATCCAGCATCGCCCAGGTCAGAGGCTCCCCACAGTGACCCCAAAGCATAGGCACCGACTCCATGGGTGCTCCGGGGCTGGAGCACCCATGGGGAAAAATTAGTGGGTGCTCCGCACCCACCGGCAGCCAAGCTCCCCTCCGCCCTGCCCCACTTCCTCCTCCGCCTACTCCCCTGAGCGCACTGCGTCCCCGTTCCTCAACCTACCTCCCAGCACTTCCCATCCAGCTGCCACCAAACAGCTGTTTGGCCGCTCTGTGGGGGGAGAGGAGGAGTGAGAACGTGGTGCGCTCAGGGAAGGAGGCAGGGAAGAAGCAGGGCCAGGGCAGGGATTTGGGGAAGTAGTCGGAATAGGGGCAGGGAGGGGGTGGAGTTGGGGCAGGGACTTCGGGGAAGGAGTTGGAATGGGGGCGGGGCAGAGGCGGGGCCTCATGGAAGGGGTGGAGTCGGGGTGGGGCTGGGGGCAGAGGGGGGTTGAGCACCCACCGGCAGGAGCAGAAGTCAGCACCTATGCCCCAAAAGGGCCTTGGGAGGCTGCTCCAGTGGCTGCTCCCCTTCCCTGTTACAAACCTCCCCCCAGTGAGTGGGCAGCCAGGCGTCAGGAAGCACTGGGAGGGAGGGGGAGGAGCAGGGACACGGCGCACTTGGGAGAGAGGGAGGAGGTGGGGCGAGGGGAGCTTGGCTGCCGGTGGGTGCTGAGCACCTGCTAATTTTTACCCTGTGAGTACTCCAGCCCCGCAGCACCCATGGAGTCGGCGCCTATGCCAAACATGACTGCTGTAATCACCTAAGACTGAACTGGGGAAGAAATGACTGAACCCAGGTTAGCGGGTGTCTGGCCTGTGAAAGAAATACCTGGAGTTTTAAGATGAAAGCAAGAGCAGCTTGCCTTCAAGAACCTCTGCAATCTGCCTAAAACAACCTTTAGGGTGAGAATTTGCTAGTTAAAACCAGTTTCTTTAGTATATTAAACTTAGCTTGTGTGTTGGTTTCATTTGTTAGGTAATCTGCTTTGATCTGTTTGCTATCCCTTATAATCACTTAATAAACTCGTTTTTATTTTATTTTATTTTCTCTAAAACCAGTTTGTGGAATTCATAACTGGGGTGGGGGGCAAAAAGCTGTGCATATCTTACTCCACATTGCGGGAGGGAGCTGATTTCAATGAGCTTACGCTGTACAGTTCTCTGTGCAGCGCAAGATGATACAATTTTGGGTCTACACTCCAGAGGCGGTGTACATTTGAGTGCTGGGCAATTCCTTAGCTGAGCGTCCCAGGCAGAGCAGATCTCAGCATCTGGGTGAATATAACCGCCGCTGGGTGTGTTCCTACCTGTGTGTGTGCTGGAAGGGGGCTTGAGAGCCTGTCACAGCAGCACAGAGTAAGGGGAACCCAAGCTGGTGGGACAGGCGGGCTCAGTGGTATCCCAGTCCCATATGGCACCCGGAGGAAGCTCATCACACCATGAGAGGGGCTCTCACCTTGAGCAGGTCAGTGGCTGGCTGCTGGCACTTCTGCTCGATCTCCGTTATCAGCTGGGCCAGGCTAGAGCTCTGCTCTACCAGGAACGCTGCATTCCCCCGAAGCTTCTGCAGAGTCTCCTCCTCCTCCTCCTCCAGCCTGCACACAAGCAGCTGCTCTTCCTCTTCTAGAGCCCGATGGCGCTTGGCAAACTCAGCTACAATGAGCTTTTTCTGCGCCCTCACCTTCTCCTGCAGGGGCAGAAACCATGTGAGGGAGGAAGGAACCCCAGTGGGGTAAGGCCAAATTTGACAACAGGACAGTTTACTGAGGGTTATGGGGTAGTAGGTAGTAGGCTGGTGGGCTGTTTACTGGGGGGATCTAGAGGAGGTGGGTTGGGCCTCACAGGCTGTTTCCTGGGGATCTGTAGGTGGTGGGTTGGGCACAGGCCATTTACTGGCGGTCTAAAGGTTGTGGGTTGGGAACCATGGCCCATTTGCTGGGGGTTTAAAGGAGAAGGGTTGGGCCCTGTGGGATCTTTTATGCCAGGGGTGGCCAAACTGTGGTTCATGAGCCGCATGTGGCTCTTTTAGCATTAAAGTGTGGCTCACAGAGCCTCCCCACATTCCCCCCCCACCATTCTCCACCTACCAGACTTCAGCGGGGAGCTTGGAACCTCTGCCTTGCAGTGGGGTGGTGGGGTACAGGTTTCTGCACAGCAGGGACGGGGGTCTCAGGGCTTCAGCAGGAGTGGGGCTGAAGCCCCAAACCCCAGCAGGCACCTCCTGTGGGGCTGAAGCCCCGAGCACCGGGCCCCAGCTCTTGAACTTCTGAAGATTGTCGTATGTGGGTCAGAGGGCCGGTAAGTTTGGCCACCCCTGTTTCATGCTATAATAATATGCTCCTAGCACACTGTAACAAACTGCCCCTTTGTCCCTGCTATTGTCCCCCTTGCCCCTAGGGTGCCCCCCCATTCATTCTGTCATCCCCACTTGTCCCTGCCATCATGCCACCATGCCCCTTAGCCTCAACCCTCCCCACCCTCTATTCTTGAGCTATTAATGGCACTGGTGGAAATTGTTTGTGCTAGAGGTTTTCCCACAGAAAATGGCTGTTTGGTCAGCTCCAGTGGGTGAGGCTACACAGGCAGCGGGCAGGAATGGCTCCTGCTCGGCACACAGTTCCTGCTGTTCCAGCTCTGGGCACACAGACTCCTATGGGCTCATCTGCACTGGCATGCCACCTCGGCCCCACAGCAGGGCAGGAGGGAATGCCAGCCAAAGGATAATGGAGCACAGTGATTGCACAGCCACGAGCTCCGCAGCCTGATGAACCAGCCAGAGGTAAGGTCCACTCTACATGGGCAGGGGCAGTGCACATCCCCCTGCGCCCCGCCTTCCCCCACACACACATTATGTAACCTGTGGGCGGGATTGAAAGGTTGAGATCTACCCTCCCTTGTTTGTTTGCCAACAAGATGCCAATTGATGTCAGTTGCAGGTGTGGGTATTTTTGTGTCGTGGACATTTGTCTGCTGGCAAGTGGACTGAGAACCGCCCCAAACTCAGTCCATGAGTCACTAGAGAGATCATCAGCCAGCAACAACTTTCAGTCACTGCTGGATTGGACCTGGAAAGGGGTGAAAGACTCCATATCCTATCATCAGCCCTTGAGCCATGCAGTCCCCACTACAGTGTGCCATGGGCTCTACAAAGCCCCTCCCAGCTATGTGTAACTAATGGGCTGGCTCTGGCTAAGCCTATCCGGCTGGCCTGGTGCAGCAGTACTTTGGTTCCATGCCATGCCAACAGGGCCAGGAACGCCTCAGAAACGCCATGGCAGGGAGTCAGACTGAGCCATGCACCACGAAGCTGGGCCCTGCCCCCCCTCGGACGGAGCAGAGCTGGGAGCAAGCCCAGTACAAGAGCTGCTCAGACTCTGCGGTGACACAGCACTTCCTGGTCCCTCGGATTGTGCAATGGGCAGGGCTTGCACAACTGCCTGGGCAGGACAGTTTGAAAGTGACTCAATCAGTTTCCAGGATACTGGGGAAACAGATTCATTTGCAAAATGTGGGGGGCTCCAACTATTAACAGAGCTGGGTTTGGGGGACACACACATTCCAAGCAGGCCTCACACCTTGCCAGAGGGGCCCATTATGATAAACTGTTGTGATTGAGGTAAGCTGGCCTCAGGCTGGCAGCAGAGGCTGAGGAGTGTGACTGTGATGTCATTCTGCTGTATGCTCTTCTCCTGGGAACAATGCAGCAACGGTGCCCTCCCCCGCTCTGCCAGACTTATGTCATAGTCCCCTCTGGAGGGAATTTTCCACTCGTGTCCCACCGGGATGCTCCATTATAGTCTCGGGGCCTGATTCTGATCTCAGTTACACAGGGAAAAATCAGGAGCCACTGGAGTTAAATTGAAGTAAAACCAATGTGAGCAAAAAATCAGGTACTCAGTGTGAATGTCCCCCCTTAGCAAATGTGCCAGACCCTCATGCTATTGCTTGGGGCACCCAGTCCCATGGCACAGGGGAGGCTGTGGTGGGATCACACTCACGACACCTGCCTTCCACTGGGTGGTTTTCTTCCCCTCTTGGGCCTGGAGCTTTGAAATCTCTCCCATCACTTGTCTCAAAAGATCCAGAGCTTCCTGCAGTTTCATCTGTGGGGAGAAAATGGGGCTGAATCCTCCCAGTGCCCACTTAGAATTATAGAATCATAGAATATCAGGGTTGGAAGAGACCTCAGGGAGTCATCTAGTCCAACCCTCTGCTCTAAGCAGGACCAACCCCAACTAAATCATCCTAGCCAGGGCTTTGTCAAGCCGGGCCTTGGAGATTCCACCACCTCCCTAGGCAATCCATTCCACTGGGGGGCTCAAAGAAGGATTCCGAAATGGGGCTCCAATGGCTACAGAGAACCGCTCCTCGACCTGTGGAGCATTGGGTAAGGGCATGGGTCCCTCACAGCATCCTTCACTCCCATAGCGACCATTGAACTAGTCAGGGGAAGAAGCAGAGAGGCTGGCACCCCAGGGCTGTCACAGGTGACTGGGCAGGGGTCCTGCTCCCCTCTTCTCGGCAGTTATCCATTCCAAAACAAGGGCTCAGGCTTGGCTCCAGGGGACAGTGGTGAGTGCACCCCCACCTAGGGTCTGACTCTGCCCGGGGGGGCAGCAGTGAGGGGTCAGCTAGATGGGGCCTGGCTCTGGGTTGGGAGGCAGCAGTGAAGGGTCAGATAGACGGGGCTCCCCGCCAGGGGGCAGCAGTGAGGCGGAGGCCAGACAGGACTCACCTCCAGGTAGCAGTGGTGAGGGGGAGGCCAGATGAGCCCCGTCTCCAGGGAGGGAGTCATAGGTGCTGGAACTGCGGGTGCTGGGGTGCGGCAGCACCCCTGGCTTAAAGTGGTTTCCATTTTATACAGGGTTTACAGTGTGGCTCAATGACTCACTATACAAATTGTTCCAGCACCACAGTGAGGGGGAAGATAAACAATGCTTGTCTCCGGTGATCAGTGGTGAGGGGGTGGCTAGACGGGGCTCGCCTCCAGGGAGTGGTAGTGAGGGGGTGGCTAGACAGGGCTCGCCTCCAGGGGGCGGCGGTGAGGGGGAAGCCAGGTGGAGCTCATCTCTGGAGGGCAGCAGTGAGGGGGAGGCCAGAGCCTGGCTTCACAAGGCAGTGGTAAGGGGGCAGACAGCCAGTGCCCAGCTCTGTGGCAGCAGTGGTGAGGGGCCCAGCTCCAGGGCCAGTAGCAGTGTAGAACCATGTCCTCCATCAGTTTGTTCACATGCTCTTGGGCTGGGTGCCCAACCTGCTCAAGCAGGGGGTGGGGTCGCAGCCTGGGAAGCTCTGTGTTGGGGAGAGAGCCCCTCACAGCTGCTCCGTGGATGCCCTCTCTGGCTGAGAGAACTCTGTTCATGGGCTCTGGAGAATGGAGAACTCCATGGCTACAGATGGGATCCCCTAACCAGGGCCCAGGGCTTAGGTCAGAGACAGGCACCTTCCCTGTCTAAAACCCCAGGCAGGAACCACAGTCCAGGCTCCTAAGAGCCCAGAACTCAGGGGACTGGGAATGGGGGTAGAGCACATCCCTGGAGCTTTGCCCAACAGCCCCAACCCCTCTCATGGCTCTGGCTAGTTGGATGCTTGTCACTGCTCCTACCTTGTAGTCCTGGGCAGCCTCCTCGATGGGGATCACAGTGTGGGAGCGGTGCACCCGGGACTTGTCGCACACCAGGCAAATGGCCTCCCCATCATCCTCGCAGAAGAGACGCAGCTTCTTGCCATGCTTCTCACACAGCTTCTCCTTGGGCTCCTTGCCTGGCTGCAGTGCCAACTGCTCAATGCCCTCCACAATGTTCGCCAGCTGCCTGTTGGGCCTAAACGTGGTCTGAAGGAACCCTCCTCTGCACTGAGGGCAGAAGAACACCTCAGTCGTGGAGCCCTCCCACCTCTCGCAATAGTCAGTGATGCACACACAGCAGAAGTTGTGCCCGCAGTCGATGGTCACAGGGTCCCTCAGATACTCCAGGCAGATGGAGCAGGACACTTCATCTTGGAGCTTCTCCATCAGGTTATTTCCTGAGGCCATGGCTGCTGCATTCAGAATATTTCCACTTGCAGGGCTGCCAACCAGTCAGCAACAGGAGTTCCTCCTTCCTTGCTTTCTCTAGCAGGGTTGCAGCAGGAGGGGCTGGAACAGGGAGGGACGGGCACTGGGGAGTGGGGGAGGGACTAGAAGCTGCTGAGCACTGCGGATTTGTTTTTGATTGCAATTTCCCCCTTGGAAGCCCTCAGTGGGTTTTATTGCTGGGAATTTCCTCTCCAGATTCGCAAAGGCATCAGAAGGGAAACAGCTCTGGCAATGCAGGGAGTTTAGGCTTCAATGCTTGTCCAGCTAAGTCAAGAGCAGTTCACCAGCCGGATAGCCGCAAACCAGATTAATGGATTTCTGCCTCACCCCATCCCTGGTGCCCAGCTCTGCTTGGAGTGCTCTGACACTCCTGCTGCTGGTGCGAGGTTAACCTCGCACTAGGGGACTGAACCATCTGGAACCGACCCATGTCAGTGCTCCCACCCCAGCCACACTGGATCAGTTCAAGAACCATTGCAGTTTTGCAACACGTCTGCATAGTTCTGCTCTTAAGCTGTTGCATTATCAACACTCTCTGGATACCTACCCCACAATTACTATTTCAGCTCTCAGACGCAGTGCTTTGTGGGAGATTTTGAAATGCCACTGGTGCATTGTTGGACAGTAGCAGAATGGCCAGTTGAACTCTTTTAGTTTGTCCTCATTCACACTGTTGCTAAAATAGTCCAGACCGAAGCTGATTAGCCTGAATCTGTCCTCTAGACCTGTTAAAAGTGTCATCTACTTCAGCCAGTTCTTAGGGTGCTTGGAGCACTCTCAGTCAGAAAACTAATTCACTAAAAGTAGGTCATGCTGCCTTAAACAGCCTGGAAGCTGGTCTCTACTACAGCACTCACAGGTCGAAAATCAGTTTAGCAGTGCTGTTTTTAAAGTCAGTTAAATGTTTCTTCAGCATACACAGACCCTTAAACTCCAGGCCCTGATATAGAATCACAGAACCATAGGGTTAGAAGGGACCACAAGGGTCATCTTGTCTAAACCCCTGCCAAGATGCAGAATTTAGGTCCATCTTCAAATGGTGGGGTTGAGTAGGCTTCATCTTAGACTACAAAGAACTAAAAAAATCACTTAAGTAGAACTGGTCAAAAAAATTAGATGGGACAGTTTCCCTCTGGAATATGGTGTTTTGACAAAAGCAAAATGTTTCACAGGAACATGCCAATTTCAGCATAGTTTCCAACAGAAGAGTTTTGAAACCATACAAAATGAAAATAGGGTATTTTGTTTTGTTCTGATTTTTTCGTTTAATCTTGTCTTTTATAATATATTAATTTTAATATTAAATTTATTATGCATATATTTAATATATATTAAATCTTTTATATCAGTGTTCTGACATTCTCAAATAAAATTTTTTTGATAGGGATGCTTTGATATTTCAAAATAAAAATATTTCAGAATTTCCAATCTGCTAGATATTTCAAGATTTCAACTTTTTGTCCCTATGCAGGACAAAAATGTAAATTTCAAGATGTCAGAATTTCCCACAGCCTGGAAATTCTGTGTTCTGACCGACTCTAATTTCAAATTACAAATACCCTGGCACCTAATGCTGATGCTACCAGATGAATGGCAGTGTGGCTGTCATAACCAGGCAACTATGCATCTGGTTCATTTTCAATGGGTGCCCGTCCGCACAGTATCTGAGGGCCACGTATCTGAGTGTCATTTTTCCTGTTGGGAGGCAATCTCTCTTCCCTGTTAGCAAGAACCTGACCTTTTTTAAAATTTAATATAAATGTGCACAGGTGTGGGTGAGCAGGGGCTTGTTTACACTAGGAAGTTGTACTGCTTGAGCTTTACTAGTATAGTTAAAGTAGTACAAAGCAGACACAGATCAGTATAAAGTTGCTTTATACCACTAGTATAGCTATTCCAGTACAGGGAGGGAAATAAGCTATATTGATTTAAGGCACTTTTATAAAGATGTAACTGTCTGCAATAGAAGTTTTGCCAGGACAACTATTTTGATAAAAATAAATAAATAAACAGTCCTAACCAAAATCATAGAATCATAGAATATCAGGGTTGGAAGAGACCTCAGGAGGTCATCTAGTCCAACCCCCTGCTCAAAGCAGGACCAACACCAACTAAATCATCCCAGCCAAGGCTTTGTCAAGCCTGACCTTAAAAACCTCTAAGGATGGAGATTCCACCACCTCCCTCGGGAACCCATTCCAGTGCTTCACCACCCGCCTGGTGAAATAGTGTTTCCTAATATCCAACCTAGACCTTCGCCACTGCAATTTGAGACCATCGCTTCTTGTTCTGCCATCTGCCACCACTGAGAACAGCCGAGCTCCATCCTCTTTGGAGCCCCCCTTCAGGTAGTTGAAGGCTGCTATCAACTCCCTCCTCCCCTCCCCCCCCCCGCAGACTAAATAAGCCCAGTTCCCTCAGCCTCTCCTCGTAAGTCAGGTGCCCCAGCCCCCTAATCATTTCCATTGCCCTCTGCTGGACTCTCTCCAATTTGTCCACACCCCTTTTGTAGTGGGGGGACCAAAACTGGATGCAATACTCCAGGTGTGGCCTCACCAGTGCCGAATAGAGGGGAATAATCACTTCCCTCGATCTGCTGGCAATAGTCTTTTCATCCAGTCCATACTTCTTTAACTTGCTGGCAAGAATACTGTGGGAGACCGTATCAAAAGCTTTGCTAAAGTCAAGATATATCATGTCTACCACTTTCCCCATATCCAGTTATCTCCTCATAGAAGACAATCAGGTTGGTCAGGCATGACTTGCCCTTGGTGAATCCATGTTGACTGTTCTGACACACTGACTTTTATACCTTTTTCAATTCTATTTTTAGACACATGGCATCATCCTATTTGTTTCTCTTCTTTTGCTAACTGCCAATTCTGTTTTTAGACTTGCAACCATTATTTATCTGACGGTATTATGATCTGCTGAGTCATTGTTTTTACTACCTTTTTCCTGCCAATTCTATATTTAGCGCTATGTGACCTGCAGCTTCCATCTAATGGTGGAGTGACTCTTGCTTATTCAAAATGGAAGCCAGGGATACAAAATGAAGTCTGGGGACCTCAAAATGGAGTTTCTCTGGTGTCAGTACAACCTTAGTGCAGTTCCATTGTGCATATGTATTATGATACAGACTCACAAGTGTGGCCTTGGGGTCAATTCCCTTCCCCTCACTGCATCAGTTTCCTCCTCCAGAAAACCTACCATGCGGAAGGAGAACATAAGCCCCCACAACCCCCTGTGGGTGTCTGTCCCTGAGAGCCTAAACCAGTTGGGTCATCTGCCCTATCCCCAAAATTATTCTGTCTTTTCCTCACAGGGCCTCTTCCAGTGAGCTCATTGTGGCTCTTTCCTGGCCCTTAACAGATTGGACCAAGTCTGAACTCCCTGGGATCTCAGTCCAGGCTCAGCACAGGCTGTCCTTATATCTCCCAGAAGGCCTGGTTCCTAATCACATGCTGTCAAGGTTCCTCCCCGACTCTGAACTCTAGGGTACAGATGTGGGGACCTGCATGAAAAACCTCCTAAGCTTATCTTTACCATCTTAGGTCAAAACTTCCCCAAGGTACAAAATATTCCACCTTTTGTCCTTGGATTGGCCGCTACCACCACCAAACTAATACTGGTTACTGGGGAAGAGCTGTTTGGACACGTCTTTCCCCCCAAAATACTTCCCAAAACCTTGCACCCCACTTCCTGGACAAGGTTTGGTAAAAAGCCTCACCAATTTGCCTAGGTGACTACAGACCCAGACCCTTGGATCTTAAGAATAATGAACAATCCCCCCAACACTTGCACCCCCCCTTTCCTAGGAAATGTTGGATAAAAAGCCTCACCAATTTGCATAGGAGACCACAGACCCAAACCCTTGGATCTGAGAACAATGAAAAAGCATTCAGTTTTCTTACAAGAAGACTTTTAATAAAAATAGAAGTAAATAGAAATAAAGAAATCCCCCCTGTAAAATCAGGATGGTAGATACCTTACAGAGTAATTAGATTCAAAATATAGAGAACCCCTCTAGGCAAAACCTTAAGTTACAAAAAAGATGCACAGACAGAAGTAGTTATTCTATTCAGCACAGTTCTTTTCTCAGCCATTTAAAGAAATCATAATCTAACACGTACCTAGCTAGATTACTTACTAAAAGTTCTAAGACACCATTCCTGGTCTATCCCCGGCAAAGACAGAATATAGACAGACACACAGACTCTTTGTTTCTCTCCCTCCTCCCAGCTTTTGAACGTATCTTGTCTCCTCATTGGTCATTTTGGTCAGGTGCCAGCGAGGTTACCTTTAGCTTCTTAACCCTTTACAGGTGAGAGGAGCTTTCCCCTGGCCAGGAGGGATTTCAAAGGGGTTTACCCTTCCCTTTATATTTATGACACGTTGCCCCTTGTCAGATGACCCCTACACTCATTCCCTCTTCTTTGAGAGGTGGCTAAACCTTGCAGCGGTGCAGCTGAGCCCCACCTCTGTAAAGAACCACCTCACTCTGTGACAATCTGAAATTATGACCTGTTGGTTTAACATACATTGTTTGCAATCAAAAGTGCTCAGGACACAATGGAAGAAGAAATCCTTTTACTGTATTTAAATTATTCCAACTGCAAGTGAATGACAGAAAATATGTCCAGAATTTTTTCAATAGTAGCAGAAAAATGCCTATATGCATAGATTTTAAGGCCAGAAAAGATGATTATGACCATCTAGTCTGACCTCCTGTATAACACAGGCCGTAGTGGTTCCTCCATCAAGCCCATACCTTCTGATTGAGGCAGAGCACATCTTTTGGACAGATATCCACAGGCATTAGAGCCAATTTGGATAAGAGAAAATCTTTCCACATGGAATTAAGGGAAATGGAGATCAAGAAAAACCTGAAGAGAGGCTGTGACTGACGTTCAAAAAAAGAAGTCAGGATAACAAGAGCAAGGGCCCAGGACTGGCTATCAGGAAGACCTGCCATTTTCTATTTCTGGCTTTGCTATTGAGTCACTGTGACCACAAATAAGTCATTTCACCACTGTCTGCCTCAGTTTCCCCAATGATAAAACGGAGTTCAACGAGATGGGACTTATTATGTTAATTTTACAGGGTGAGAAAATGAGACAGAGATGTGGGCCCTGTCTACACTACAGACCTGTAGTGTGTTTGTAAGCAGGTGGCCCCTCCCTCATATTTGGTTCATACCCCAACTGACATAGTTCCTTAGCATGTGTGTGTCCCTTGCTTCACCCCATGTGAAAGCAGGGCTAGACACCCTTTTCCGGCTGTGCAGGAGGGAGCAGGTACTTGGTGCCTCAGGTCTGAACAAGCGCTCAAAAATTAACTGTGATATTATCTGATTAAAATATAACCATATAGCTCATTGTTGCAACCACTGCTATATATTTGCAGCAAATATTTTATAAAGGCTGTTGAGTGAGGTGTCTATGAAAAAGTTATGATTTGCTGGTTATAATTATGCTATCTGTATGCATGTATCATTTTTGTATGTGAAGTTATAAGTATTGGCTCTATACTTGGATTTCAAATGTTTGCTCCTGGGATAACACCCACAAGGTAATGCCCAGCAGATCTTGGAGGGACTATTCAAATTAAGTGGCTCATCAAGAAACACTTGGTTGACAATGGACCACGGGAGATGCCCATCTACACTGAGTGGACTGTCATGTAAACGTGCTGTCTGGAGTGTAGGTAATGGCTTCCTGCAATGACTGAGGGAAATTGGGCATGAGCATGTGACTTGCCCAAAATCTCCTTCCTTAGAAGTTTTTAAGGTCAGGCTTGACAAAACCCTGGCTGGGATGATTTAATTGGGGATTGGTCCTGCTTTGAGCAGGGGGTTGGACTAGATGACAAAGCTCTAGACCAGCAAGAGGGGACAGGATATTGAAGGGTATGTGCTGTTTAGGAAAGACAGAAATAAAGGTAAAAGTGGTGGAGTAGCATTGTATATCAATGATGAGGTAGAATGTAACGAAATAAGAAGCGATGGAAGGGATAAGACAGAGTCTGTCTGGGCAAAAATTACATTGGGGAAGAAAACTATTAGAGCCTCCCCTGGGATAGTGCTTGGGGTGTGCTATAGACCGCCGGGATCTAATTTGATCTAATATCTAATTGGATATGGATAGAGCCCTCTTTAATGTTTTTAATGAAGTAAATACTAATGGAAACTGCGTCATCATGGGAGACTTTAACTTCCCAGATATAGACTGGACGACGAGTGCTAGTAATAATAATAGGGCTCAGATTTTCCTAGATGCGATAGCTGATGGATTCCTTCATCAAATAGTTGCTGAACCGACTAGAGGGGATGCCATTTTAGATTTGGTTTTGGTGAGTAGTGAGGACCTCATAGAAGAAATGGTTGTAAGGGATAATCTTGGTTCAAGTGATCATGAACTAATTCAGTTCAAACTGAACAGAAGGATTAACAAAAATAAATCTGCAACTAGGGTTTTTGATTTCAAAAGGGCTGACTTTCAAAAATTAAGGCAATTAGTCAGGATTTGACTGAAGAACTTATGGATCTAAAGGCAGAGGAGGCCTGGGATTACTTTAAATCAAAGCTGCAGAAGCTATCAGAAGCCTGCATCCCAAGAAAGTGGAAAAAATTCATAGGCAGGAGTTGTAGACCAAGCTGGATGAGCAAGCATCTCAGAGAGGTGATTAAGAAAAAGCAGAAAGCATACAGGGAGTGGAAGATGGGAGGGATCAGCAAGGAAAGCTACCTTACTGAGGTCAGAACATGTAGGGATAAAGTGAGACAGGCTAAAAGTCAAGTAGAGTTGGACCTTGCAAAGGGAATTAAAACCAATAGTAAAAGGTTCTATAGCCATATAAATAAGAAGAAAACAAAGAAAGAAGAAGTGGCACTGCTAAATACTGAGGATGGAGTGGAGTTCAAGGATAATCTAGGCATGGCACAATATCTAAACATATACTTTGCCTCAGTCTTTCATAAGGCTAAAGAGGATCTTAGGGATAATGGTAGCATGACAAATGGGAATGAGGATATGGAGGTAGATATTACCATATCTGAGGTAGAAGTGAAACTTGAACAGCTTAATGGGACTAAATCGGGGGGCCCAGATAATCTTCATCCAAGAATATTAAAGGAACTGGCACATGAAATTGCAAGCCCATTAGCAAGAATTTTTATTGAATCTGTAAACTCAGGGGTTGTACCGTATGATTGGAGAATTGTTAACGTAGTTCCTATTTTTAAGAAAGGGAAAAAATGTGATCTGGGTAACTACAGGCCTGTTAGTTTGACATCTGTAGTATGCAAGGTCTTGGAAAAAATTTTGAAGGAGAAAGTAGTTAAGGAACATTGAAGTCAATGGTAAATGGAACAAAATACAAAATAGTTTTAAATGTAACCCTTCTACCCGTCAGAGTTGGCAGCAACAAGGGCCAGGTTCAATATCTAGGGGATCCATTCCAATAACATAATGCAAACCGGCTCAAACCCCCACCCAGTGACCTGGGACAAATATATACCACCCCCGCTGGGCGCCTCCAAGAGGCAATACTTCCCCTCTAGCAAGCACATAGTCTGAGTGTAGCAAAAAGCCTTTTAATAACAGAGAGAAACAATGTGGCATTATGTTGGGGAAACACCACCAGCAGGATTCATAACACAACCCATGAGCAAAAAAAACCCACCCCAAGCAAATTGGGGCATGCCTTTGGTTTTTGAGTCCAGCAACCCCAAATCACCCAAAGTCCCAAAAGTCCAATGACCCAGAAGTCTCTGTCCCTGGTCAGGAGCAGCCCCAGAGTTCGAAAGTTTATCTGCAGAGCTTTACCTCCCAACCTGGGTGGAGATGGGACGGGGGTAAGAGGCATCTTACATGATCTGAAGCTGACCGCCCCATAGCTCCATAGCTCCACTCCACTCCACTCCACTCCGCTCCACCAGCCGCCCCACAAACTCCTTCACTCAGCTGCACTCCACTCCACAGCCCACAAGCAGCTCCTGCCATCTACAAGCTGCACCACATTAAATTGCTTCACCAGCCTGTCCACAAGGCACTCCAGCCGTCCCGCAAATTGCTCCACAATATATCATCAGGCTCCCCCACTACTTAACACAACACTCAGTGATTTCAGCTTGTAGTAGGGGAGCCCCAGTGCTGGTACACTGTTAGCCCAAAGTGAGCTCAGCGGCCTATAACTAGACTTTTAATGAAATCAAAATTAGCTCTGATATTCTACAGTGGAGAGAGGAGAAAGTGCAATTAGCATGTAAGACCCTCACCAAGGAGCCCATACCACCAAGTATTAATACTTATCCCCAGCCTCTCTCTATTCACACAGTTTTGGAACCCATGACCCTTGCCTAGCGAGTGCTACTTAGCTGATGGTGAATCCCTCCAGCATAACAAAAGGCCACGTACAGTTCCAAGCACAGTTCCCATAATCAGGGTAATAACAATTTATTCTTCCTGCCCCAATAACAGAGACATTGGGGATCCCACAGCAGCCAAAGTGACCATTTGGGCAGCTATGGTCTCATTCTAGGCGTGGTGGGTGTGCCTATGCAAATGAGATCAGCCTCTGAAGTTCTTTTCCACAACTTGCCACACCTCACCACCAGATGTCAGGGTGGAGCTCATCCTGACACTGCTTACATACAAAAGGTAGATCGTGCCATACCAACCTGATCTTCTTTGAGAAAGTAGCAGATTTTTTAGACAAAGGAAACATGGATCTAATTTACCTAGATTTCAGTAAGGCGTTTGATACTGTGCCACGTGGGGAATTATTAGTTAAACTGGAAAAGATGGGGATCAATATGAAAATTGAAAGGTGGATAAGGAATTGGTTAACAGGGAGACTACAGCGGGTCCTACTGAAAGGTGAACTGTCAGGCTGGAGGGAGGTTACTAGTGGAGTTCCTCAGGGATCACTTTTGGGACCAATCTTATTTAATCTTTTTATTACTGACCTCGGCACAAAAAGTGGCGGTGTGCTAATAAAGTTTGCGGATGATACAAAGCTGGGAGGTATTGCCAATTTAGAGAAGGACCAGGAAATCATACAGGAAGATTTGGATGACCTTGTGAACTGGAGTAATAGTAATAGGATGAAATTTAATAGTGAGAAGTTTAAGGTTTTGCATTTAGGGATTAATAACAAGAATTTTAGTTATAAGCTGGAGACGCATCAATTAGAAGTAACGGAGGAGGAGAAGGACCTTGGAGTATTGGTTGATCATAGGATGACTATGAGCCACCAAAGTGATATGGCTGTGAAAAAAGCTAATGTGGTCTTGGGATGCATCAGGCAAGGTATTTCCAGTAGAGATAAGGAGGTTTTAGTACCGTTATACAAGGCACTGGTGAGACCTCACCTGGAATACTGTGTGCAGTTCTGGTCTCCCATGTTTAAGAAGGATGAATTCAAACTGAAACAGGTACAGAAAAGGGCTACTAGGATGATCCAAGAAATGGAAAACCTGTATTATGAAAGGAGACTCAAGGAGCTTGGCTTGTTTAGCCTAACTAAAAGAATGTTGAGGGGAGATATGATTGCTCTCTATAAATATATCAGAGGGATAAATACCGGAGAGGGAGAGGAATTATTTAAGCTCAGTACCAATGTGGACACAAGAACAAATGGATATAAACTGGCCATCGGGAAGTTTAGACTTGAAATTAGATGAAGGGGTTTCTAACCATCAGAGGAGTGAAGTTCTGGAATAGCCTTCCAAGGGAAGCAGTGAGGGCAAAAGCCCTATCTGGCTTTAAGATTAAACTCGATAAGTTTATGGAGGAGATGGTATGATGGGATAACATGATTTTTGGTAATTAATTGATCTTTAAATATTCATGGTAAATAGGCCCAGTGGCCTGTAATGGGATGTTAGATGGGGTGAGCTCTGAGTTACTATAGAAAATTCTTTCCTGGGTATCTGGCTGGTGAATCTTGCCCATATGCTCAGGGTTTAGCTGATCGCCATATTTGGGGACAGGAAGGAATTTTCCTCCAGGGCAGATTGGAAGAGGCCCTGGAGTTTTTTCACCTTCCTCTGTAGCATGGGGCATGGGTCACTTGCTGGAGGATTCTCTGCTCCTTGAAGTCTTTAAACCACGATTTGAGGACTTCAGTAGCTCAGACATAGGTGCGGGGTTTATCGCAGGAGTGGGTGGGTGAGATTCTGTGGCCTGCGTTGTGCAGGAGGTTGGACTAGATGATCATAATGGTCCCTTCTGGAGGCACTGCCAGAGATGATCCCTGGGGTGCACGTGGCTGTGTTCTGGAGGAGTGGGGTCTGTAACTGGGCCCAAGTCTCTTGCAGTCTGTTGGTAGAGCTGCCTCTTTACTGGACTTCTTGCTGCTGGATGGTCACTGCCCTTGACAGAATGCTGCCCTGTCGGGGAGGGATGGTGTCTGACTTCTTTGCACCTCAGCAGGTGCTTGGGCAGCCATTAGGAATGTAGGAATGGCCTAATGGGCTCAAAACCAAGGTCCCTCTAATTGTTTTCTGACAGATGCATGGAAGAGGAAGGAGCGAGGACCCTGAGGTAGCAGAAAGGGGAGACTCTACCCTCCCCACCACATTAGATCTCATTCTGGTCTCTAATAGTGAGGCCTGATCTACACTGAAAAGTTAGGTCGAGCCAGCTACCTCGCTCAGGGGTGTGAAAAATGCAGCCCCCTTTGTGACATAGTTAAGCCGACCTAACTCCTGGTGTAGACAGAATTCTTCTGTAAACTGAGGTACCATCTCTGTGGCAGTGCGTTACCGGCAATAGGTAGCATCTACGCTAATGCACTGCAGCTGTGCTGCTGTAGCCTTTCAAGTGTAGACGAGCCTTTAGACTGGCTTAAGCCCTGCAGAAGGAAGGACAATACCCTGTCTAAAACTTGTCACTAATGATGCTGTTTCTGGATAATCTTCTCCATACAACTGTCCAGTCCCTCCCTGACTTTTGCAAAGCTTTTGGCCTCAGCGATGTCTGGGGAAGGGATTTCCACAGTCCCATTATTGCATATTGCATGGAATAGCATTTCCTCTTACGGTTTCGAATTCCCCTCTTTTATTGTAATCAAAGAGCCCCTGGTTGTGCTGAGGGACAGAGAGGACAGAAACCCCAGTTCTGTGAGGCAGCAGGAACAGAAGCTCCATTTTCCCAGCTGTAGACCAGTCATGACCTTCTAGACATTTATCCTGTCCCCTCTTGCTGGTCTCCTTTCTCAGGTAACGACCTCAATTCCAGCTCGCTGCAGGGGAGAGCTGGTGTTCACAGGCCTTTTCACGGGGCATGTTGCACTCCCTCACTGCTCTCGCCACTTGCTGCCTGGGGCTCTTCATCCAGAGATCTCAGAGAGCGGCACTGAGCTTGGTGAGGATCACAACCCCCTTCCTAGTTAGATGAAAACTGAGGCATGGGGGTAGTGACGGGTCCAAGGTGATAGTGTCAGCAGCAGATGGGCCGTTGTCCCTGGTAAGGGCTGCTGGGGGCTGGCCCCAGCACCATCCACCATGCTGGTTGGGGGCTGTAGAACAGTGCAGCTGGTCCCCGGGTTTAAGGTAGATCCTTCTCCCTAGTGGCCCAGCTGCCAGCTCTGAGGCTGCACCTGGGAGCTCTCTCACTCTGCTGTGGTCTAAAACCTCTGTCTCCCCCTTGGCAGGCTGTGCCATGAACCCCACCTACCAGTCCTCTCTCCTCCCTGGGATCCTGCTGACTGTCTGTTCATAGAATCTCAGGGTTGGAAGGGACCTCAGGAGGTCATCTAGTCCAACCCCCTGCTCAAAGCAGGACCAATCCCTAATTTTTGCTCCAGATCCCTAAATGGCCCCCTTAAGGATTGAACTCACAACCCTGGGTTTAGCAGGCCAATGCTCAAACCACTGACCTATCCTTCCCCCCGTTCTGCTCTGTTCCTCTGGCACTGCAGGTATGGGACAAACCTGGCCGAGAGAGCCTCATGCCCACAGTGCCTGGCAACCAGGAGTCCAGTATTTATAGGGCTAGAAGCTATGCCCCTAGCAGTGATCAATGGTGCCTGATGCTTGCTCTGAAGCCTCTGTAAGGTGACACTTGCTGCCAGGGCTGGCCTTAGGGAAAATGGTGCCTTGGGCAAACTTGTATTTTGGTACCCCTGACCCCCTTGGGCTCCCCAGGCTCCCCACCCCCTAACTCCTGCACTGTGCCCTCTTCACCCCTAACCCCTGCACTCCACTCCTGTGCCCACATGAGGAAATTGACCTGGATGCATGGAGCAGCGGGCATTGCTGCTCACTCCTCCCTTGAACACTGCTTCTCTATGCCCACCCTAGGGGCTGTGAGCGGGGGAGCAAGGATTGACATCAGGGCTCCCCACATCCAAGTCACTTTCCCCACCTGGGCTGTGTAAGGGGTGGGCAGGGCCGGAGAGCAGCAGCTGCTGATGCTCGCCTCACAGCACAGCCCAGGTGGGAAAAGTGACCTGGCTGCATGGAGCACTTGGTGCTGCTCCTTGCTCCCACCCTCACAGCTCCCTGGGGGGGGCATGGAGGAACATGGTGGGGGGCAAGCAGTGTCTGTGCATCACCACTTCCCCCCACCCCCATGTTCTTCCACCAGGAGGAAGCAGGGAGAGACCGGGGCGCACCCCCCCCCCCCCACGGTGCTCCCCTGCCAGCTCGGAGCAGCTTCTGACTCTACACTGGCAACGTGCTCCTCTGCACTGCCACACAGCACCCCCTTGACCATGGCGCCCCTGGGCAGTTGTCCGGGTAGCCCACCCCTAAGGTCGGCCCTGCTTGCTGCTATTCTATGTGGATGGGACTGAGCCAAACCCCTGCTCCAGGACTCCCTGAACATTGGGGATGTCTATGGGGGTGGCATGTTTCCAGCTTCTGCCTGGCTCAGCAGAACATGTGTAAGCAGAGTCAGGATGGGCTCCACCCTGACATCTGGTGGTGAGGTGTGGCAAGTTGTGGAAAAGCACTTCAGGGGCTGATCTCATTTGCATAGGCACACCCACCCCGCCTAGAATGAGGCCATAACTGCCCAAATGGTCACTTTGGCTGCTGTGGGATCCCCAGTGTCTCTGTTATTGGGGCAGGAAGAATAAATTGTTATTACCCTGATTATGGGAACTGTGCTTGGAACTGTACTTGGCCTTTTGTTATGGTGGAGGGACTCACCATCAACTGAGTAGCACTCGCTAGGCAAGGGACATGGGTTCCAAAACTATGTGAATTGAGAGAGACTTGATGGGTATTAGTACATGGTGGTGTGGGCCTGTTTTTGAGGGCCTGAAGCACCAATTGCACCTCTGTCTCTCTCCACTGTAGAATGTCAGAGCTAATTTTGGGTATATTAAGAGTCTTGCTACAGGTACTGTACTGCATTCACTTTGGCCTTAGGGTGCACCAGCACTAAGGCTCCCACTACTATGAGCTGAAATCACTGAGCACTGTGTCAAGTAGTGGGGAACTGGAAGATCTAGAGTGCAGCAGTGCTGTTTGTGGATAGGCTGGTGGAGTGTTTGTGAGATGGCGAGGTGAGCAGAGCTGTTTGTGAGACGGCGAGCTGTGCAGAGCGGAGCCGGTCGTGAGACGGCCGAGCCGAGCCGAGCCCTGTGGGGCAGTCAGCTTCAGGACATGTAAGGTGCCCCTTACCTCTTTCCCCCCCACACAGGCACATTTTAGCCAGACTGGGGAGTAACACTCTGCAGATGAACTTTTGAACTCTGGGGCTGGTGATTTGGACTTTGGGTGATTTGTGGATTGCTGGACTCAAGAGAGGTTTGGGATCTGGGACTCAAGAACCCGAGGGAAAGGATGTGGCCCAATTTGCTGGGGTGGGTCTTTGCTCATGGTTTGGTTAATGAACACTAGTTGTGGTGTTTCCCCAATTTAATGCTAATGTTGTTTACCTCATGTTATTAAAGATTCTACTACACCAAGACTCTGTGCTTGCAAGAGGGGAAGTATTGCCTCTTTGAGGCGCCCAGGGGGTGTGTAAGATTTTCCCAGGTCACTGGGTGGGGGCTCGAGCCAGTTTTGCATTTGCTTTGATGAGAGGGAACCCCTGTGTACTGAACCCAGCCCTTGCTGCTATCAACTTGGCCTGGCAGAAGGGTTACACATGCAACACCTCACTGTTACCAGGGTGTAGGTGCTAGCCTGGCCTCTCCTGCTGCTTGGTCCCAATGGGAGGGAAAAGAGGGGCCGAATGTTGAAGGAAGCGGCTGAGTTTGCTTGTACCCTGAACATGGCCGTGCAGGAGGAACTGGTGCCCAGCCTGAGTCTGTGAACTTGGCAAGACTGGCGGGGGGGGGGCTTCTCCTGGCCTAAGAATGGGCAAAGATATTCCTGTGGTAGCCTAAGTGCAGCGTCCTATAAAGGTGCCTTTGTATTTACCCCTCAGGCTGAAAACTTTCTGTGCAGAGAGCCTGCTAGTCACTGGATGGCCTCTCTGCACTCCTTCCTGCCTATAAAGATACCGATCGGGGCTGAACATATGATGACCCCCCAGTCCCTATGGGCTGCCAACAGGGTTTGCACCTGAGATCTTCCATGCCAAAGCACAGGCTGCTTCCCTTGAACTAGAGAGGGAACTCTGTCTGGTGGTAGCAGTAGTAGGCTGTTATCCTCTGTGGATCAGCCACTAGAGGGTGACATCAGACACACATTACATCTTGTGAAACTTTTAACGGTCAGGCAGGCTTGTCACTGTGAAGACGAATGAGGGAAAGGCCTGTGGTGTGGTGCAGGATGTCGCTAGCCAAGGCCCTGCCCCTCTCTAACAAGGCTCTGAGACATCTGTTCTGTAGAGGGGCCTTCCCACTCTCAAAGGGAGGGGCAGGGTTGTAGCCTTCTCTGACCCGTTCGTGAATGACTCTCGGGATGCACTAGATCTCTGCATTGGTATGTACAGCAGCTCTGTTCTTTGGAGAAACCTGCCCTGGACTCCCAGGAGTGAGGGAGTGGCTCCCTGCCCTGAGCCTTAAGGCTGAACCAGCCAGACCCCAGCAGGGCAATGGGCCCCCAAACCAGTTCCTGGGCTGTTTGCTGGCTGCTCAGAGACAGTGCAAGGGCATCTGTCCCTGGTGTTTCGTCCCAATGGGGTGGAATCATGTGCTCTCCATGCCGCATGTGACTCCTTGGGACTCCGCCCTCGGGGCAAGAGCACGCAAGGCAATCTGAGGCCCTAGGTGTACCTTGGCCCTGTCCCCACACAATGGCCCCACCCCCATGCAGGAGTGATGGTAATGGGCCTCCCCACTCTGCAACACCTCCCAGTATTCGCCGCCAGCTGGCAGGGGTGTCTTTCAAGGGGAGGGGGAGAGGGTCCCCAAGCCTCAGTCTGACCCTTCCGGGGCTGCATTTCTGCTGGGCCCTGCATAGGCACCACGGCTCACTAGCAGGAGCTGTGGTGTGTTGTCAACCCCCAGTGATGGCCCCTCTAGCCCCCAGCTGCCTGGAGAGCTTTGCTGAACGTCACCATAGGGACCCAGCTCTGCACTTTCAAACAGGGCTTCTGCCCCAGGGGCTGGGTGCTTGGTGCCTCTGAAAACTGGCCAGCTTTTCTCTAGGTGCCTACGTATGGCTTCTTGAGGCACCTGTGCTCCATGTTTGAAGAATGGCCAGGCCCAGCATTGCAGATAGAATCGCGGCCAATGGGAGCTTCGGGGGAGGTACCTGGAGGAGCAGCCAGGGCAACACACAGACCCCCTGTGCCCCCCTCCCCCCGCCGGTCCTGGCCACTTCCCAGAGCAGCGCGGAGGCAGGGCAGACAGGCAGGCAGGGAGCCTGCCTTGCCCCCGGTGTGCACCAGGCCGGAGCCGCTCTAGGTAAATGCTGGGGGGACCAGGGGGACCGCGTGCCACGTGTTTGAGACCCCTGGACTAGATGACCTCCTGAGGTCCCTTCTAACCCTGATATTCTATGATTCTATGAATCCTGGATGTGCCCAGCCAGGTACCAGTGTAAGCACTAGGCGAACTAGGCAGCCGCCTAGGGCGCCAAGATTTGGGGATGCCAAAAAAGGCTCTGGCGGGATGAGCGGTGACTAGCTCGCAGGTGGGCAGTGGCCTGGCGGAGTGGGGGCGGGCTTGGGGTCGCCCCCCCCCACTGATTGCTCTCGCCCCACCTCTCCCCCTGCAGGTGCCAGCCCTGTGCCCAGCCCCGGCTCCCCTGGACCCAAGGAGGTGAGGCGAGTGGTCGGGAGGGAGCGCTGGGCACCCAGGCTGTAAGGGCGGGGTGAGGGGGAAGGCTCAGGCTGCTGGGGAGGGGACTCCATGTGCTGCCCGGGGGGCTCTTCCCTGTCAGGGGGAGACAGGGGCCTGCTGGTGCCAGGGGCTCGGGGGGGGGGGGGACCCTGTGTGCCAGGCTCTGGGGGAGGGGTGACGTGGCATGACATGGCTGGCCGGGCTGGGGGGAGAAGTGCGGGGGGGGAGGCTATATGCCACACTCTGGAGCGGGGGGCAGGGTCCTGTGGGCTGGCCAGGCTGAGGCACGGGTGAGCTGGGCTAGAGGGGGCTGTGTGCCACGCTCTGGAGACGGGAGCAGGACTCAGCTGTGTGCCAGGCAGGGCTGTTGGGGGGGGGCATGCTGTGTGCCGCGGGGGTGCTGTGTGCCGGGGGAGAAAAGGTGGAGGGGTGGTGGTGCTGTGTGCCGAGCAGGGCTGGGGAGGGGAGACGGCGGGGGGGGGGGGTGCTGTGTGCCAGCGGGGAGAAGGTGGAGGGGGGACCGAGGGGGCTGCGTGTCTGGCTGGGTGCTGTGAAGAGGGGTTGTGTGCCTGGCTGTGGGGGCTCTTTGTGTGCTGGACTAGGCTTTGGGTGGGGAGGTGGCAGACCAGCAGGCCAAGCCAGCCAGGGAGGGGGCTGTGGAGCAAGACGGAGTGCGCTGGTCTGGGTTTTGGGGGAGGTTGGGGGGGGGATGCTTTGTGCCTTGCCAGGCTCCAGGGGGAGGCAAGGTGGAAGTTTTGCCTAGGGCGCAAAATATCCTTGCACCGGCCCTGCAGGTACATGGCATCCATGGCATCCCCCATGATCTACATGGTGCATATAGATCCACCTGCTTCCAGCACGATTGCAGCAAAGCTGCTGGAGGAGTTATTACAACACTGGAGGGTCTAGCTCCCATTCTCACCATGTATCTGGAGATGGTGCCTGCAGGGCTGCAGGTCTTCAGCTGCGGGCAGCTCCTGTTTCCAGTGGCTGTGTTAACAGGGTGGGTCCGGGCATTACTTCACTGCTGCTCAACTGGAGTCTCTCTCTGTACCAGACAGAAGTGCTTCAGGAGCCACCAGGGACAGTCTCTTCAGTTTGAGGCACTAACCAGAGACCAGGCCACGTCTGTGCACAGACTCAGCCTTGTCCTCTCCAGCACAGCCAGTGCGTGACGGAACCCACCAGCCTATGGCTTCAGTCAGACACCTCGCAAGCTGTCCCACCGGTCTGCGTGGGTGAACTGGCTCTCCCTGGAGCAGGGGCCCTGAGCCAGGGACTGAGCAAATGGCGGGGCAGCGTGAGGAGGGGGCCGAGAGCTCCATGCTGCGCTACGAGGGCAGCTCTGCACTGGGCAGGGCCCTGGGGCCAGTGGAGGAGCCTGACCACTCTCAGTTCCTTCCGCAGGGCAAGCTCTGCTCCTCCTGGAGGAGCAGCGTGGACGTGGATGGTTGGCTGGTTCCTGCAGACTAGCCCACTCTGGGGTCTCCCATCGTGTCAAGCCACTCAAGGGGCTCTGTGCTGGCCATGCAGCCAAGGCGCTGTACTGAGCTGGGGGTTGGGAGCATGCTGCCATCCTGGAGCTCATCCCCCATGACCAGCATCTTGGGACCACCTTCTAGGCAGCTCCCAGGGGGCACTTGCCTGTGCTGGGCACTTGCCCTGGGCTGAGAGTGGACACCAACTATCCCAGTGCCCAGTCCCTGATGCTTCTCCCTGACGCAGCCACCCTGCTCCAGCCAAGGGCTGGTTTATCTCCCTGAGAAGTGACTCCATCTGTGGGCGATCCTGGCCTGAAGAGGAGCAGGAGACCACGTGCCATGAGCCACCTAGGACAGGTTCAAGGCTTGAGGGAATCACACTGCCCCTGGGGAAGAGCCCCAAGAGCACTGGCTCCCCTCCAGCAGCTCCCAGGAGATCCCAGAGGCTTAGATGGAGCAGGCTGAGAGTGTGCTGGGGGACAGCTGGCAATGCCAGCACTGCCTGAGGATGGTCGGGGAGACACGGTGCAGCTGGGGCCGACACGCCGGTCTCCTGTACCACGGCAGCGCTGGGGCTAAGCCTAGAGTACCGTGCAAACAGAAGGACCCTGTGGCAGAACTGGGAAGAGAGGCCGCTCATTGGGATCAGTTAGGGGAGGTTCACACCTCTGCAGGGAGACTGAGCTTGGGTGTCACTTGATCTGGATGGGGAAAGGGGACTGTTTCTCAGAGTCTGTACTGGAGGGGAGGGGAGCTGGCTTTTACCAGGCTGGAAGGTGGAAGTGCCTATGAAATGCATCATTGTCACAGCTCACCCAGCCTGGTGCCCTTCCCGCACTCTCCCCTGCAGCCCAGTACTGTCTCTGTAGCTGTTCGTGGGGTCCCTGAAGCTTGTGACAGTGGCTGGCTAGCACAGGCCACCAGGTGCTACAGCTTGGCTGGTTTTTAATAAATATTTTTAAATGGCCAGCCCCTCGTGTCCCCCTCAAACTGTCGCCAGCAGGCTTTAATGTGTGCCCAGGTCAGAGTAACTCCTCACCTGCTCCCAGCCTGCTGCTGCCCTAAGCCCAGTTCTGCTCACCTGTAAGAGCCTCACAGCAGCTGCTGCCCCATTCTGACTCTGTTGCTGAGCTCAGGTCCTGCTTGCTGCAGGATGCCTGGGCCTTAACTCCACCCTGCTCCTATCACCAGCAGAGCTGAAGGACAAACCTCCCCTCTGGCAACGTCTAAGTCCCAGCCAACTGGCCTGGACCCAGGGGTGGACTAGGTCATTCAGAGACAGGCTCTCCCTGAGCCTTCAGGCTGATGAGCTAGGTGGCCCAGGGCCTTGCTCCCAGCTGGGAGCCTTGAGCTCACACAGCCAGTGAGGACCATGTCAGCTGTAGGCAGCCTGCTGCCTATATGCCAGGAGCTGCAGGGCAACAGAGCTGAGGCAGGAATTATAAGCCAAGGACCGTTCCCCCTGCAGCAGGTGCACGGGACACCTCCTGGTGTCCCTTCCCCAGAGCGTGTTTGGCTGCAGAGTCCAGCTACCCAGCAGGATGCCCTGTGTCCTACATGCTGCCCCCAGTACAGGCAGTGTTGGGAGGGAGTGGTGTAAGCACGTGCCCAGTGACGCCTGGGGGAGAGGGAGGCATTCAACTTATCTCATGGAGGTGCTGGTTCCGGGGCTGGTGCCGCTGGATTCCTCTTTCCCCTCCTGCTCTCTGGGGCTTCCCAGAGCCTTTGGGCTGAGCCACCTGTCAGGTACTAACTTAAGGAGGTGACTGAACATTTGGCTGAGGCCTTGACCCCCAGGCAGCTCACATGGGTGCCCTTGGCCAGCCCCCTCAGCACTGGGCCCCCAGAACTTTGCACCCCTGTGCCCCACTGAGCCACACTGCTGGGCTGGAGCACCATGCCTGGGGCCCACCCTGGCCGGCAGTGAGCTGTGTGCCCAGAAATCCTGCCTCTTCTCTCTGCAGCAGCTGTGGAGGGACCTTTTTATTCCCCACTCTTGGAACTCAAATGAAGTTTCAATCCATCTTGGCAGTGGAGCACCAGCCGCCACCCCATATGGAGCAGTCAGCACAGGTTCTCCGGCTCCTGCTTCCAATGGGCCCTCTTCTGAACCCACCACTTGCTAGTTACCAGTGGGCACAGCTTTTACCCCCATGTCTACACTTGCAATTAGAGTCGTTCTCCAGCATGGGCTAAGTTAGGCCCGAGAAGCCTGGGCCTGAAGGTATTCTACCTCTTCCAGTTTAGCCAGGGCTGGAGTGCCTGCTGCCTTGTCTACAGGAGGGCTCTGGTACTCTGGCTGGCACAATTTAACCCACCCCAGCCTCACCCAGACAGGTCCAGCAATGGGCACTGTAGCTAGGGCCCAGGCTCTGATGTGCCCGGGGACTGTCCCCTTCCACAATGGTGCTGGGGGTGCAGGAGGCTCTTGAGCAGAGAAGCCGCATTCCTTCCTTCCCCTTGCTGGAAGTTCCACGCTGGAGATGCTGCTGCAGGACCAGGAAGGAAAACATCCCTGTGTATAAAAAATACTTCTATTGACGGCGGTGGATAAAGCCAGAGTGTCCAGCCCTTCTTCCCCTGGTCCTGCCCCTCCCTGTCTCTCTTCATAGCAGAAGCCATCATTGGGGCTGGCCCATTACTGCTCCAGGCTCTAGCCAGCTGGCTCCAAGTCTGAGAGGAACGGTGCAGACCGAGTGGTTCCCAGTCCTAGCTGGGCAGGCGGTCTGGCAGATGGGCTGCAGTGGAGTCCCTCTGCAGCGGGGACAGTCGGAATGCATGGCCAGCCCTTGCACCACGCAGGAGGTGGAGGGCATGCACAATGGCCCAGTTGCAGACAGGCAGGGGCACTGTGCTGATGGTGGGCTGAGGAGTTTTCCCTTTGGAGGGTCTAGCCTGGCCCCTCCTGCTCCGCCCCTGGTCCCAAGCATCAGGACTCGAGGTCCCGGGAAAGCCGTGATAGCTCCTTCTGGTTGTCGATCACTTTCAGGTGCTGGAGGTAGGCCTGGGTGGGGGCAGGACTCCGCCCACTCAGGGACTGCTCAGAGCCTGCAAGGAAACAGCCCCAGATCAGAGTGACATTCTTGGCAAAAGCCCACAGCTCAGCACAGGCAGCTGTTCCCTCACTGCCCCACAGCTTGACACTGAGCCCCAAGGCTGCAGTGTTAGCCCAGTGCTGGGTAAGGGCAGCGACAGCTGGCAGTCCAGCTCATGCCTGGCTCTGTTGGATTCTGCTCCAACAGAGCAGATTCTGCTGGGCTGTGCAAGGAGGGAATTCAAAGCCAGGTCTGCAGGGGCATTCCCACAAGTGACCAGTGGGAAAGGCAGGGGCAGTGCAGCCTCTGTACCTGCTAGGCTGGAATGTGCACAGGACTGGGAGCCAGGAGATCTTGTGTTTGATTCCCACCTGACAGACTGATGCCAGGACAGTCCCAAGGTCCCAGGGCGAGTTAGTGACAGAATCAGCACCTGCTTACCTGGCCCATGCTTAACCCATCCGAACCCAGCAAGGAGAGGAGCGAGTGCAGGAGGGGACTGGGAGGCTGAATGACTGCCAGGCTCCAGCAGCCGCTTCTGTCCCTCCTGGGGCTGTGTCAGGTGGGTAAGTGGGAAATTGGGCTGCAGTCAAGAAGCCAGCGGAATCGCAGTCAAGCAGAACAGGGCACTACGTGCACAGGGGCTGGGCCCTCAGAACAGGAGGGGAGGCAGCCTTGGGCTATGCCCCCCGAGCTGCCCTGGAGGCATGTGGCTCATGCCCACCAGGCAGGACTGGCATCCTTTTTTACTCCAACCCTTTCACCCTGGGATCAGAGTATGGAGTGGGGCTGCTCCTGGGCAAGCAGAGAGGGGTCATTTCCCGAGCAGGAGGGCAGGTGCTCTGTGAGCAGGTGCTGAAGGGCGAGCTGCCAGCTGTGATTGGGGGCACTGCTCTCCCCTTGCCCAAGGGAGCACCGAGAATAAGTGCAATGGTGCCATGACTCAGCACTGGGGCGCCGTGCCATGGCACAGTGGCAGACACAGCTCCTGCTGGTACAGGGAAGCCAGCCTTTGACTGATGCTGCAGGAAGATCCCTGGGTCATTAGTGCAGGGACAATGGGCGGGGGGCGGGAACATGAATGGAAAATTTGGGCGGGGCGGTGCCTGACTGGAGGGGACAAGGGTGGGCTGGACAGAACGCAACCAGCTGGCCATGTTCCCCAGCTATGGCTAGAGGCAGGAGCACCCTAGAATCTCCCCCCAACTGCTGTGGGTGGGCTGTGGGTGGGCCCCTGCATACACTCACTCCCCAGACCTGACGTGCTCTTGCTAGCACAGGTGTGAGGTGGGAGCCCCACTGGGGGACAGCCAGAGGGCAGGGCATGTCCACACGAGGCCTCTGGCTTGGCTGGTGCTGGCAGAGACGCCACAGTGGGTACAGCTGGACCAGGCAGTGGAGCTGTAGGACAGGTCATGAATGGGGAAGGGACAGCACTGGCCTAGCCTCTTCCCTTTCTTCCCCCCCTTCCCCCCTCCCCCTGTGCTCCTACTCATCCCTCCAAGCAGCCTGGCTTCCTGAGGGGTAAGGAGAGTGGGGCTCCGTACAGGTGGAGATCCGCAGGGCCTGGGGGTCCTCCAGCAGCTGCGGGGGACGACTCCGCAGGGGGGAGATGGGACCTAGGAGGGGAGAACAGAACAGGACGTTAGGCACTCACAGCACGTGCTTCCTGCCCCCACAGGCCCCCTGCTTTCCTACACCCCCCTCCCTGAACCTCTGCCCTTCTGCCCCCATGGGGCCCCTACTCCCCTACCCCAACCTCTGCCCTCCTGCCCCCATGGGCCCCCTGCATCCCCCTCCCCCAACTTCTGCCCTCCTTCCTGCATGGGGCCCCTGATCCTCCACACATCCCCTCCCCCAACCTCTGCCCTCCTGCCCCCATGGGCCCCCTGCTTCCCTACACTCCCCTCCCGCAACCTCTGCCCTCCTATCCTATGGGCCCCCTGCTTTCCTACACCCCCTCCCCCAACTTCTGCTCTCCTGCCCACATGGGCCCCCTTCTCCCCTGCCCCCCAACCTCTGCCCTCCTGCCCCAATGCATTTCCTACACATCTGTGACCCAACTGGCAGAGGACACAGAAGGTTACAGAGCTCCCCTGTCTGATCTCTGCATAAGGTGTCATGTGAGGCCCTACTGAAAGCCTGTGTCACATTGATCATTGCAATCAGTGAAGAATGTATGTGCAGGTCCTATACCAGGAACTGTGTGTCTATATGGCCCAGAAGATGGTATGTTTCTGTCAGGCAGGAGACGCCTGTCTGGCTGTATGTAAAGTGACCACTGTACACTTCACAATGGACGCCTACTTACAATCCAAGCAAAATGCTAATCAAATGCTTGCAAAGTCTCCAGGGGAGATTCTAGTTCAGAAACACAAGCAGCAGGGAGGGGGTACCCTGTTTACAAGTGAAGAAAATAGATGGTTGGAACAATATCTGGGGGTGCAGAGGTCCCCCAGGGGCAAGCTGCCAGCAAGCCTGTCCTATGAATGGAGGATCCCTGTTAAACTTTGGGTGAGCTAACCTTCAGGAGGCAGGAGAATGCCATTTTAGTTATTTTATACATAACCCTTTGTTTCCATTAATTCCACTGCCTTCTCTGATCTTCGTTAATTTAACTCTGACTTGTTTGTACTACAAGCAATCTAAGCGCTGTGAGCTGAGTCGAGCGATGCCCCTGGGGTGAAACGGGTAAGCTGGGGGGCTGTTCTGGGAGTGTCCTGTGGGCCTTAGGCAGGCCCGGGAACACTTGGAGGACTGGGGGGTTGGAGCATGTCTGTCACTAACCTGCAGGGGGACAGCGAGGCCTGTGTGGGCCGAGGGGGTCATGCTTGTGCTGCCTGTGGCTGGTGGAGCCAGGGAGCTGAGCCCGGCAGGCACAGACGTGGCTTCCTACACTAGGACAGGTGGTGGCAAGGTACCTAACAGCTCTGGGCACTCCCCCTCCTTGTCTCCCAACACCCTCTGGCTTCCTTCTCCAATGCCCCCCAGGTCCCCTGTACAGTGCCCTCCCTGCCCCCCACATGCCCCAGGAACCCTCTCCTCCTAAATCCCACTCTACCGGCAGTGCCTACTGGGCTATTTCTGTAGGACCCCCACCCTGGCTGCCCTGAGCCCTGTCTAGGCTGTAACCCTGAAGGGCACACCCCCGTGCTGGGGGTGGATGACAAAGTGCCTGCTCCCACAGAAGCCAGAACTCGACCCACAGGAGGTGCTACCTGCCACGGCCCCCATGCCCCGACACGCTGCCTGTGTGATGCTGGCTGGAGGGTGACCTTCCCCAGGGCTGGGTGCTGGCCCTGCTCACAGGCCCTGGCACGCACTCACCATACGTGTGGCTCTGGCAGTGGTGGATGATACGTACGGCCTTGGCCATCATTCGCTGCAAGCAAGGCACAGGGTTACTCACTGGCCAGGGAGCGTGGCCCGGTGCACACACCGTCTCCCTCCCAGGCCAAGGAAAGCTCTTCCCCCTCCCACTCCTTTGGAATCAAAAAATCATAGAATCATAGAATATCAGGGTTGGAAGGGACCTCAGGAGGTCATCTAGTCCAACCCTCTGCTCAAAGCAGGACCAATCCCCAATTAAATCATACCAGCCAGGGCTTTGTCAAGCCTGACCTTAAAAACTTCTAAGGAAGGAGATTCTACCACCTCCCTAGGTAACACATTCCAGTGTTTCACCACCCTCCTAGTGAAAAAGTTTTTCCTAATATCCAACCTAAACTTCCCCCACTGCAACTTGAGACCATTACTCCTTGTCCTGTCCTCTTCTACCATTGAGAGTAGTCTAGAACCATCCTTTTTGGAACCACCTCTCAGGTAGTTGAAAGCAGCTATCAAATCCCCCCTCATTCTTCTCTTCTGCAGACTAAACAATCCCAGTTCCCTCAGCCTCTCCTCATAAGTCATGTGTTCCAGACCCCTAATAATTTTTGTTGCCCTTCACTGGACTCTCTCCAATTTATCCACATCCTTCTTGTAGTGTGGGGCCCAAAACTGGACACAGTACTCCAGATGAGGCCTCACCAATGTCGAATAGAGGGGAATGATCACATCCCTCGATCTGCTGGCTATGCCCCTACTTATACAACCCAAAATGCCATTGGCTTTCTTGCAACAAGGGCACACTGCTGACTCATACCCAGCTTCTCGTCCACTGTCACCCCTAGGTCCTTTTCCGCAGAACTGCTGCCTAGCCATTTGGTCCCTAGTCTGTAACGGTGCATTGGGTTCTTCCATCCTAAGTGCAGGACCCTGCACTTATCCTTGTTGAACCTCATCAGATTTCTTTTGGCCCAATCTTCCAATTTGTCTAGGTCCCTCTGTATCCTATCCCTGCCCTCCAGCGTATCTACCACTCCTCCTAGTTTAGTATCATCCGCAAATTTGCTGAGAGTGCAATCCACACCATCCTCCAGATCATTTATGAAGATATTGAACAAAACCGGCCCCAGGACCGACCCTTGGGGCACTCCACTTGATACCGGCTGCCAACTAGACATGGAGCTATTGATCACTAGCCAAGTGCCTGTGAGGGGTGTGGGGCACAGCTGCCTCGTCCAGCACATACCCTCTGCCAACGGCCTGTGCCTCATCCAGGCAACCCCAGCAAAGGGCCATGGGCAACAGGGGCAAAACGTGCGGAGCAGCCACAATCCCATGGGCCCAGGGATGGGGCACCATGGCTGGGCATCCCCTCTGCTCAGCTGGGGCAGCGTTGCAGGATGGGCAGGTGGGGCCAGCCATGCCCTGCTGGGGCGCTGCCGTGCGGCGGAGGAGCCCGTGGGCTGGGAGTGGCCCCAGCCAGCCCCATCCGGCCCGGGCTCACAGGCACTCTCAGCACTGTGAAAAGAAAAGGAGTACTTGTGGCACCTTAGAGACTAATTGGTACCAGGTACCAATTGGTTAGTCTCTAAGGTGCCCCAAGTACTCCTTTTCTTTTTGCAAATACAGACTAACACGGCGGTTACTCTGAAACCTCTCAGCACTGTGGTCACCCGACCACAGGCCAGTCAGAGCATGAGGCCAGGAGCCAGAACACCTGGGTTTTCACTGCGCTGCAGCTGCCTCCCTGGAAAAATGGAGCTCATGAGCATTAGTGTCTGTGCCGTGCTTCGCTTCGCCAGACCCGCCCAGCCGCCAGGGGGGTGACAGGCTCGGCCTGGCTCACCATCTTCTCAAAGTTGATGAGGTTCTCTGCCAGCGTGCGGTTGCCCTCATGGATGAAGGTCATGTCTGCAAGGGGAAGCCTCAAAGTCAGTGCCCAGCCCCGCGGCTCAGCCCTCCTTCCACAGGGGCCAGCTAATGCCTCAGACCATCAACAGAGATGGGGGTTCTCTGCAGCGGGGAGGCTGCTGCCACTGAACCTGTGTTTCGCCCATCCCACCAATGCTCCTCCGTCCAGCAGGGCAGGGCTCCCGCAGGGACTCCCCCACCTCCCCCCACCCCATGATTGCTAATGGAGGTGTGGATTCAGAACGTCCCCAAGGAGCAGCCTGACAGTAGCCAAATCCAGTGTCCTCTGGAGGCTTGGGGGCTGGAGCTAACTGCATACAATTGAATTCCTCAGTCCCTCCACCCTGTGGGATGGAGCCCTGGTCCCCCTGCCCTGTGAGATGGAGTCCTGGTCCCCCAGCCCCACAGGATGGAGCCCTCGTCCTGCAGAATGTGCTCTGTGTCACTGTGAGGCAGTGCAACGCTGTCCCCTTCAGTAGCCATACTGCCCTGCCAAGTGAGGAGTCTCCTGAGCTTCTCCAGGGCATGTGCCTGGACCCAGGAGTACCCCACTGCCTGCCCTCTCTGGGGCGCTAGTGCCCAGGGGAACTGGTCTCCCTGGTAAGAAGGGGACCCGGTGCTGGGGTGGGGTCCCTGCAAACCCACTGTAGGAGGGGATCACTTCTGGAAACAGAGTTACTGCCCAGCTCTCGCAATTCCAGCTCCTTCGCCCTCCCAGGCTGAAAGTTCTGAGCTGTTCCTGTACCTTTGAGAAGGAGGGGCACGAAGGGGATGATGGGTGGGGTCAGTTTGGCGATGGCCAGTCTGTAGACTCTGTGATTCCAGGAGGGGTCCTGGAAAGAGAAGAGGATTTCAGAGCAGGAGCCATTTCCTGGCTCCAGGGCGGTGGCTTCACAAGGCCATGGCTGCAGGCAAGGCCCCCAGCAGGCCAGAGCTCAGCTCCCCTGGCCACAAGCAGCCTGTGACTCCCCAGGCCAGTGCAGCCCCGCGCAGCCTGAGGGAGCCCCCAGCTGGAGGATCACCTCGCCACCGCTGGGGTGGAGCACAGCAGCTATTTAGCAGTAGCTCTGGGCTGGAAGGGCAGGGAATGCTGCGGGGGATTTAGGGAGGCAGAAAGTCCTCACCCAGATGACGCTGGGGCCAGCACCCCAGCTCACACCCAGAGTACCTGGGATTGCCGGTGACCAGGGGGCTTAGCACAGCTCCTCCTGCAGTGCTCTGACACCATGGAGCCAGAGCCCGAGATGGAGCTGGAGCCAGAGCCCGAGATGGAGCCGGAGCCAGAGCCTCTAGCACCGCATGGGGGCCGCATGCAGCACGGAAAGTGAGGGTGTTAGGAGATAGATATTCAGGCCTGTCTGCAGAGGCCTGTACTTTAAGAATTTAGGTGTATTCTTATCACTTGGCTAGTTAGAGGTATAAAAGAAAGAATCAAAATCACTGTCTGCCAGTGTAAGGTCCTTCTCTTGCGGGGACAGTCTGAGGCCTGTTCTTAGGCTAAGGCCTTTGGCTAAGCAACAGAGGCAGCCATAAGCTGGGAAGCGAACAGTCACCTCCTCACATTCCAAACTAGTCACATTGAAAGAAGGTGCTATCGGGCTGTTAGGAACACAATCCTGTCCTGATAATGCCTATCACCTCCAGAGAAAGGGAAGAGCCTAGAAGATGTAAAAGGAAATTTAGTTTGATAGTTTTCTGTCTGGTAAGAACTCACTTATCAATAGACACAGCTGGGAAACCTTTATGTCTTTATAGATGTAGTTGTGAAACCCTCACTTCTGTATTGTTTTGTCATTATAGTTCCCACTTTGCTATTGTTTATTGGCATGGTCTCTGTCTGGTTCTGTGATTGTTTCTGTCTGCTGTGTAACTAATTTTGCTGGCTGTAAACTAATTAAGGTGGTGGGATATAATTAGTTAGCTAATCATGTTACAATATGTTAGGATTGGTTAGTTAAATTTCAGTAGAATGATTGGTTAAGGTATAGCTAAGAATATTACTATATAAATTAGGGGTAAACAGGAAGTAAGTTGGGATTTGAAAATAAGGAAAAAGAAACTTGGATTTAAGCTTGCTGGAAGTTCACCCCAATAAACATCAAATTGTTTGCACCTTCGGACTTTGGGTATTGTTGCTCTCTGTTCATGCGGGAAGGACCAGGGAAGTGGGATAGTGAAGGAATAAGCTCTCTAACAGGGGGTTCCCCTTCCTGCATCACCAGCACCACTTCCTTCTCCCAAAGGACCCCTACCCCAGGTACTGCCCCAGCCCAGCATGGCTTAGCTCCCACAGCTGGGTGGGCTGGGCTATGGGAACCTGCCTGGGGGTGTCTCTGCTGTCTGCAAGAATCGTGTGGGGTCGTGAAGGTGCTGACAAAGGGAGCCAAACTTACCAGCATCCGCTCCAGTGCCGAGTGCAGCTTCCTGGTTTTATGCGGCAGCCTCTGTGTGTGAGACAGAGCAGGTGAGAGTGTCCCCCGAACCCTAGGGGGATCCTCCAGCCCCCTGCACCAGGACCCTCTCCTGAACCTCACACAGGTTCCACGTCTCCTCCCTGATCATCATAAATCACAACATAAATCTCAGAGCCTCTGCCACGCTGGGGCCTGCATGGAGGCTGACCCCCCACGGCCCCTCCACAGCTAGGCCCTGGGCACCCAGAACTGCCTCCATTCCCGAGGGAGTTCTGGGAGTGAAGAAGGCAGTCCCCGGCCCAGAAACTAGACACAAGGATTGTTTCAGCCAGCACTGAGCTGCAGCCACCTTTGGGATGGAACACAGGGTAAAGGGAAGGAAGCAAAGGAGTCTGTATCTGAATGAGACGACATAGGAGGGAGTTGAGCAGGGTGAGCAGCAGTTGGATTTTGGCCAGGACACTCGCATTCACTGAGCCTGGGGCTCTGGTTCCATCCATGGCTCCTTATAACTGAGCCTGGGGCTCTGGTTCCGGCCCATCGCTTGGTATAACTGAGCCTGGGGCTCTGGTTCCAGTCCATCGCCCAGTGATGAACTCCACCAAGTCTGTTAAGAGCTGAGGGCCATGCTATCATTTCCCACGTCCTAGGGCTTGGATTGACATCTCAGCCCAATGGCCTGGCAAGCTGAACATGCCAAATGGCCTCTTTCCTGGGACAAGCTCCTCCTCTGCCTGTCAGGGCCCAGCAGGGAGATGCTGATTTACCACTGGAGTTGGTCCCAGCGCCTGGGGGAAGTTTCCCAGGCTGGATGTGACCTGGGGCAGCAGGGCCTGTGCCTTGGTCTGTACCTCCCAGGTCTTGGAGAGGCGACTCACGGACGTGTTGCTCAGACCAAACATCACTGCGAAGAAGGAATTCAGGTTCTTCTGCTCCTTGAGGCTGAAATGGAAGATACAGTTATTCGGGGGCTAGGGGCCACCACTGGGCCTGCATGACACAGCTAGCACAGCAGGGCCCAGCGCCAGGCTGCCTCCATGGAGAGGGCTGGGCTTGGGTGCTGCTGGGACTCCTGGAGGACGAGTTCCCTGCCCGCAAGTCACTCACTGTGCAGCCAGTTTAATGAACTTCCTGAGCAGCTGGGCCCGCTTGCCCGGCTCCGCACAGAGGCAGAGCTCGGTGGCGATCCAGTACTGCAGCTCGTTGAAGCGCCGCATGACGCGCTCCAGGTTCGCCGTGGTTGCGCTGGGAAACGTCTGCTGCCCAAAGATGTAATAGATCAGCTCCACCTTCAAAACACAAGGGCCAGAGCTCAGGGGCTGGGAGGGGACCCACATCTCCTGAGAGCCAGCCCAGCGCCTGGCCCACAGCCCCTCTGCTCTGACCCCAGGCTTATTGCTCCAGACACTGCCCATTACCTGGTGGACGCTGCTGAAGAGGTTCCAGTCATAATCTGTCAGCTGACTGGCCAAGTCCTTGGAGCTGATGAGGTCCAGGGTCTCCGAGGAGCCAACGGTGGGTCCCAACTGCTCAGGATGAGGGGTCTGGATAGAGGGGGAGAGAGAATGTCACACGCCACCATCTCCTTCGCTCTGCATGCTCTGCATGGCCTGCTGGTGAGCCAGGGAGCCCTGGGCCAGAGCCCTGCCCAGCTCAGCAGGGAGCTGGTAGAAGATCTCAGGTGACAGCAAATGCCCAGGCAGACCAGCCACAGGGGCCAGACCCCGAGCCATCCACACCACAGGACAAGGTGCGGCTCCTGCCACTGGGAGCAGACTGTGGCAGTCCCTGGGGCAGAGGCACTGCTGCCCAGGGCCTGTGTGCTGCAGTGCTGGGCCTGGGGTCTCCATGTCCTGTAACAACCAGTTCCCAGCTCTGAGTTCCCTGTCTCTGGTAACGGGCAGCAGCCCCCAGGTGGCATGTGTGCTGGACCAGTTGTCCCCAGTCTCAGAGCTTGTGGGATGGGGTCTCCAGCCCTTGGCAAAGAGAGGGGCACAAGGCTCCCCTGGCCCCCAGCCTAGAACCCCACTCCCCGTGCCCAGCCCTCACCAGGGTGTGCAGCTCCTGGACATTCACAACAAAGAGTCTCTCGTTCAGACCCAGGGACGTGTACACGCTGATGGTGTCCATCTGCAGCCCCGCTTTATCTGTCAGACAGAGAGAGAGCCTGTTGGAGAGCTACTCCTGCAGTGGCCACCGGGCGGCGGTGTTTGCACGCACACCAGCCAGCAGGGACGGGCACGTTCCCCGAGAGAGCGCAGGGCGAGCATTGGGAGGGGGTCAGGTGTCGCTGCTGCAGAAAAGGGGTTGTGCAGGTGAACAAGCCTCCAGATGCTTGGGAGACCCCAGGGAAGGGATGGGGGAGCAGTCAGGCAGCCACTGCCTAAAAGGAATGTATCCCACGCCCCCAGCCTCATTACTGCCCCTCTTCACTCCAGCTGCTTCAAGGACATCCTGCCCCAGTGCAGCTGGTGCGGGGAGGCAATGGGAGGCGGGAGGACACACTGCCCCAGTGCAGTGGGCAGGGGTAGGGCAAGGACGTGCTGCCCCAGTGCAGCTGGCGGGGAGAAGGGAGGAGGACGTGCTGCCCCAGTGCAGCTGGCGGGGAGGAGGTGGGAGGAGACATGCTGCCCCAGTGCAGCTGGCAGGGGAGGTCGGGGGAGCCCCAGTGCAGCTGGTGGGAGGAGTGGGGAGAACGTGCTGCCCCCAGTGCAGCTGGCGGGGGAGGTTGGGGGGGGGCGTGCTGCCCCAGTGCAGCTGGCGGGGGAGGTTGGGGGGGGACGTGCTGCCCCAGTGCAGCTGGTGGGGGGAGTGGGGAGAACACACTTCCCAGCTCCCCGCCCACGCCACGCCGCTCACTCACCCCCTGCTGAGTTGACTTTGACCAGCATGCGCTCACCATGCCCGCCCTCCCGATGGGCGAGGGACTGGAGCACATCACGCACGGAGGCGTTCACTGGCAGCACCATGGTGAGGCAGGAGTGGTCCGCTCTGTAGACATCATAGGGCACTATGGAAGGCAGGGGGCACATTAGCGAGACCCCTATGGTCAGGACCCAGCCAGCCGAGGGCAGCAGTCACCCAGGTTCCTTGGGCAGGGAGCCCGGTTTGGTGGCAGGTTTGAGCTGTGAACTCCATGGGAGGCAGTCTGGGGTCCCAGAGCACAAGCCCTGACTGCAAGTCCCTGTGGGCTCTGAGCAGGGCCCGGGCTCTGGGGTGTGGGGGCCACCATGTCAGGGAGTCTGCACCCCACACACCTCCCAGGGTGACTGTGTCTAAGGGGAGGTGTGACACTCTTTACCCCAAAGCAACACCCTGGCACCCCCATATCTACCATGGTGATATAATTATGATGTGTTTTGTAAAAAGTCTGCCTTGCGAGGTACTATTTTAAAAGTCTTGATCTGTTGAGCATTAATATCCTGATGGATTGTACGTACAATCATTGTATGCAAAGTTATGAAGTTTTGCTGTGTGTGTTACTGAAATATGTTGTGAGTTTGGGAACACCCACAAGCAGCCTTTCGGGTACAACAATGGAGAAGCCAGACAGTGCTGATGGCTCAGTAAGGGGAATCCACTAGGGTTGCCAGGCGTCTGGTTTTCAGCCAAAATGCCCATTCAAAAAGGGACCTGGCAGCTCCGGTCAGCACTGCCAACTGGGCTGTTAAAAGTCTGATTGGTGGTGGTGGGGATGAGGAGGGGGCCTGCACCAGCTCTCTCTGTGGAGCTCGAAGGTTGTGCAAACCCCTGTAGGCAGGGAGTGGATCCCAGCAGAGAGGCTGGGAAAGGCATTCGGCTGCACTCTGGGGCCGGCAGGCTTAACCCCAGACACGGTGGGCCCCACGGTGGCCGGGGGTTCCCTGCGGAGCGGGCATTGTGGCCTTTAGGAAGTGCCTTCAGCCCCCTCCCTACCTGGCCCTCTGCTTCCCGGCCGGCGAGAGTGGAGAGAGGAGCTGCCCCGGCTTCCCAGGGGCTTTATGCAGCCAGCAGCAGGGGAGGGGGCCAGGGCGAGCCGTCACCACCTGCCCCGGGCCCAGTAGCCTGCTCCCGCGGGGGTGCTGTGCCGGCCTCACTCGGGATCATGCGGCCAGCAGGTAAGGGGCTGTGGCTGGTCAGTCTCCTCTCGGGGATGAATGGGCTGCGCAGAAGCATGGGGCTGAAGTTGAAGCTCCTGTCCCCAGAGAACAGGAAAAACTTTTGTCCTCCCTGAGCCATGTGTCCAGGATTCATGGCAGACAGAGCAGCCTCTGAGGCCCAGGAAATGCTAGGGCAGTGCTGGTGCAGCTACTATTTAAGGGGCTGCCTGACATCAGCACCTCCCGGAGCCCCTGCAAACTGCACCAGCCAGAGTCGCCCAGAGCCCACACCCCGAACCCCTCCCGTGCCCCAACCCCCTGCCCTAGCTCAGAGCCCCCTCACACACCCAAACTCCCTCTCAGAGCCTGCACCCTGCATCCCCTCCCGCACCCAAACTCCTTCCCAGAGTCTGCACCTGCCTCCTACACTCCGAACGGGTTGGTCCTCGCCCGGAGCATCCTCCTGCACCCTGAACCCCTAATCCCCAGAGCCCACACCCCCAGCCGGAGTGCCCTCCCACACCCCAACCCCCTGCCCCAGCCAAGTGAAAGTGAGTGAGGGTGGGGGAGAGCGAGCAGTGGAGATGGGGGGATGGAGTAAGTGGGGGTGGGGCCGCGGGGAAGAGGGCAGGGCATGGGTCTTTGGTTTTCTGAAATTAGAAAGTTGGCAACCCTAGAATCCACGTTACCATTATCTGTATACAATGAAGCCTTCTCAAAGGGGGCAGGTAAACAATGGACACTTTTTGACTCACATCATAGCAAAAGATCTTTCCAGCAAGCTGGAGGAACCTATAAACGGGGGAAGTGTGTGTGTGTGTGTGTGCGTGTGCGCGCGTGCGCATGTGTGTGTGAGAGAGAGGGCGGAAGCAGTCTGTGTGTGTGTATTGTGTGTGAAGGGGCAGAAGCAGTCTTGTGTGGTGTGTGTGTGTAAGGGGGTAGAAGAAATCTGTGTGTGAGAGAGAGAGAGAGGGCAGAAGCAGTCTTGTGTGTGGCATGCGTGAGGGGGCAGAAGCAGTGTGTTTCTGTGTGTGTGGGTGCGCGTGCATGTGTGTGCGTGTGTGTGAGAGAGAGAGGGAGCAGAAGCACTCTGTGTGTGTGAGTGTGTGAGAGGGAGCAGAAGCACTCTGTGTGTGTGAGTGAGTGAGAAGGGGAAGAAGCAATCTGTGAATGTGAGGGGTCAGAAGCAGTCTTGTGTGGTGTGTGTGGGTGTGTGTGTGAGGGAGCGGAAGCAATCTGTACGTGTGTGTGTGAGAGAGGGGGCAGAAGCAATCTTCTGTGTGATGTGTGCGAAGGGGTGGAAACAGTCTGTGTGTCTGTGTGTGTGTGTGCGTGCGCATGTGTGAGGGGGCGGAAGCAGCCTGTCTGTGTGTGTGGGTGAGGGGGCGGAAGCAGCCTGTCTGTCTGTCTGTGTGGGCGTGCATGTGTGTGGGTGAGAGGGCTGACGCAGAGCTGCTACCTTTGTCCTGGGCCCCGATGGCACAGCTGTTATTCAGCGTGGCATCCTCCAGGCTGGCGATCCAGTTCACTGTGCTCCGAACCTGGGATGGGGGAACGAAGAAGAGTCCGCATGGGGTGCCGAATGGCAGACACTGGCGTCTGCCATGCTCACAGCCCAAGGGGACAGCACTCCCATGGAGACACACAGGGCAGCTCAGGTGAGCCAGGCCCTCAAAGCACCACACAATCGCCCTCAGCCTGTGTCAGGGCCACTCCCTTTCGGGGCGTTTGCTTGGCTCCCTGCCCACCTATCATGCCCCTAGGAGAGGGGCAGCAGGTGCCCCGGGGCGCTGCTGGGCTGTCGGTACCTTGGGCTGTGGAGATGCGCTTCCGCCACCGTTCTCCAGTCTGCAAAGAGGAGAAACACACACGGGTGAGAGCCCTAGAGCTGGCACCTCCCAGGCGTGAATCAGCACGCTGCTCCCTGCAGTCACAGCACCTGGGGGGCACCACGTCGCCCAGAGCAGAGCCGGCGGCCGCGAGTTCACTTGGGGAGTTCAGCTTGGGGCTCCCCCACCAGAGCACTGAGCCCCCAGAGCTTCCTGTAGGTTTAAACCCCTCCTTCTCAGCTGGAAGCCCAGATACCTGGATGGGGAGAGGGTCTGAATGATACTGACTAGTTTCCTCCTCCACAGAGTGTGTCCTCCTGGCATGTCCAAGATTCCTAAGCCTCCCAAGTCCATTCCCTCTGAGGCACAGAGGCCTGGCCCAGCCACGCGAGTTAGCAGCAGGGCTGGGGTAGAAGGCAGACCTCTTGACTCCCCACCCCCACTCTAACCCCACACACCTGTGCATCCATCCTGAGACTAGGACCCAGCACTCCAGTCACTGCCACACGGGTTACACTGCAGCGTCTCCAGGACTCAGGCCCGCATGAGGCACAGGCATGGCTCCGGTTACGGCTGAGTTGCTGTGAGAGATGGCCCTCTAGGCACGGATGGGGCCTCAGGGGGTTAAGGAGATGGGGCGGGGCGGTGACTCACGTTCTGTTCCTCCGACGATCCTGTGTCTGGTCCCGGAGCAGGCTGCACAGGCGAGGATCCCGGCTCACAAAGTCTGAGAGGTTCTGCAGGACAAGGGCTCTGGCTGGTCAGTGCCAAGCTGCACCGTACAGGGCAGTGATTCCAGAGCATGTGCTGGGACACCTGAGGTCACCCTACGCAGGGGCCTGGAAATCTCTCCCTGGGGGGGTGGTATTTGGGGTTGGCTCCATGGGGAGCAATGCCCCCACATGACACCCCTGGCAATGCCAGCATGACTTGTGGCAGGTTGAGTGCCTGAGGCAAAAAGGATGGAGTCCTGCTATGCAGGGTGCAGTTGCCAGGGGCAGTTTATCTTTCCTAGGGTAGCACCCCTGGTGCTGGATTACGGAATTGCGTCCTCATGGGCTGCATCCCCACTGGCAAGGCACGTGCAAGGAACGGTGGCCACGGGTGGCAAGGCACAGAGCTCAGCAACTCCAGGGCCAGGACCAGCCTCATTATTCCCTTGGATGTCAGCCCCCTTCAGCCCACTGCTCACCACACTCCCCCGACGTGCTGCTTAGCTCCTCCTCCCCCGCAGTACCTGCAGCAGGGTTATGGCACTGTGGTCAGCCTGCAGCAGGTGCCCATAGAGCAGCACCCACTGGCTGACCAGCCTCAGGATCTTCTGCCGCTTGCTGAGGGAGTAGACAGCCTTCTCCTGCTCCGAGCCCTCTGATGGCTCCGCATGGAAAGTGGGGGCCAGTCAAGGAAGCCACTAGGTCAGTTTGTGCTGGGAGCAGTAATGGGATCAGGCAGCAAGTCTGCAGGGCATGCCCAGGGGCAATTGGCCCCACTGCACAGAGCGGGGCGAGCCCTGCAGTGTGCACCCAGAGACCAGCAGAAGCAATCAGCCCCACAGCACAGGCATGTGGGGACTGTGCCTCAGGCACAGCAAGAGGCGATCAGACCCACTGCATGGGCAGTGGTGGGGACCAGGACCCCCACATTGCTAGCTTTAGCAGCACTGCCCTTTTGCTGACAATCACCCCATTCCACATCCCAGACCCCCCCCCCCCGCCATGTGCAAGGAGCTCTGTCTAGGCTGTAGCTCGGCAGCTGTGATGCCTTTGCTCTCTGCATACGGCCCCTGTGCAGCGTGCAGCTCGGTGCAGACTGGCCCAGGCCACAGGTGCTCTGAGCCGGAGGGGGCAGACTATGGCCGCACGAGAGAGCTCAGAGCAATGCAGTTGCACCCGTGTATGCTCTCTTTGCAGTGCAGACATAGACTGAGAGACCAGCAAAATGAGCCAGGATCTGGGTCTCCCTGTGAAAGTGTGGAGGGGGTGGCACTGCCAGGCCAGTGGGCCCTGAGAATGGGCCTGTCTCTTCAGAAAGCAGAGCCCAAGTGAAGAACACACAGACTGCAGAGCTACAGACCCCCTAGCGGTTCTCTGGAGGGCTCCTCACAGATTCTCTCTGTTTCTCTGTCTTTTGTGGTCAGGAGAAAACCCCTGTGACCCACCCCCTCCCCGGCTGCCCCGCGAGGTGCTGGTCCCTGCAGCCCTAGAAGGATATTGGTGCAGCAGGGCTCTGCAGAGCTGGGCGGTCGGCATGAACACATTGTAGGTCAGCAGGAAATCCCCAATCAAGGTATCTGAAAAACACCAGCCCAGCATGCGTTAAAGGGTTCTCGCCCCAGGCAGGACCCACTGGTTCTGGGCCCAGCAGCAATCCCAGGCAGGGGCTCTGGGCCCAGCATGCTCCCACCATCCCTTCAACCATCCCAGTCCCCCACCCCCAAACCACCTCAGCCCCCTGTACTCCCACCCCCCAACCATCCCAGCTCCCTCAAACCATCCCAGCCTCCATGTCCTATAAGCCCGCAACCATCCCAGCCCCTGTGCTCCCACCATCTCCCCAGCCATCCCAGCCCCCTGCGTTGCCTTCGGAGCTGGATGGCCAGAGAGCAGCTGCCACTCTCCGGCTGTCCAGCTCTGACGGCAGCACCACCGCCAGCAGCAGCGCAGAAGTGAGGGTGGCCTGGTCTGGTGTTGCCACCCTCAATTCTGCGCTGCTGTTGATGGTGGCTCTATCTTTAGAGCTGTGTGCCCAGCCAGCAGCCGCCGCTCTCCAGCTGCCCTTTTGGGTCGGGACCCCCAGTTTGAGAAATGGAGACTTAAGGGCTTTATATGTTTGTGTTTTTAAATACATAGTCATGCTTTGTTACAACACTGAAATTTAAAATTTAAATATCTGAAACCATGAATGCAATTTTTTAAAAATACTATGACCGTGAAATTTACCAAACTGGACCATGAATTTGTAAGGCTCTAGCTGTGGGCGTTGTGTGGAGGATGTCAGACAGTCTCTGCTCTGCACTTCCCTTTAGTGCTGCAGGAGCTTGGCACCATGTCCCAGCTCAGAGAAGCTCTGAATGTGCATGTGCCCAGGAGTGTGAATCTGTGTGCGTGTGTATCCAGGCTCACGTCCATGCACATGTGTATCTCTGCGCACAGGCATGCCTGCGCCTGTGTATCTGGGAATGCGTGTCTCTGTGCGTGTCGGTGCACATGTATCCGCGGGAGCGTGTATCCGGGGGCCCAGCCAGCCCACACATACCCAGGGGGTCTGAGAATGTCGCATCCAGCCTCATGGCTTCCAGCAAATGCTCCAGGATCTTGTCAGGGGTCCCGGCCATCACCGAGTACCTGGAGGACAGAGCACACCCACGCATGTCAGACTCCCGCAGGGTTATAATCCTCATCCCCTAGACACATGGCCGAGCCACAGCCCACACAGGCTCAGCAGAGCCACCAGGTGGCCAACTACAGAAATGCCTCTACCTGCCCCACACACGCTCCGAATCTGGAAGCTGCGGCCCATAGTTGAGATGTGTTCCAGCATCCTTTGCAGCAAGCACCATGGCTCCTTTGAATCATTGCAGCTGCCTCCCACAACGGACCCTGGGAGGCCAAGGGAAGCAGAAGCAACAGCTTCCCACCCTGCTGCATCAGACCCCATCAGAGGGAGGAGATGGGGTGAGGGTGGGGAGCTGCATGGGACAGCCTGGGGTCGCAGTGAGGTCTCCCTGGGAACAACCCAATCTGTCTCAGTGCCACCCGGGCCCTGGGGTGCTGCTGGTCCCAGGCCTGGCAAGGTTTTGGCCGCGGGGGTAGAAGCCGCTGTACCTACTGCTCCCCGCAGACGGTGACTGGTTGCTGCAGCCGCTGCCCTGCAGGTTCTTCTCCAGCACTAGCACCACCTTCCCGTGCTCCTTCAGGCGCATGGTATTGGCCTCGACATCCTAGAGAACCCAGCATGAGTGCTGCTGCTGAACTGTCTCCATGAGATGGGTCAGCAGGGGTGGGGCAGGGCAGCGCAAGAACTGGGGCAGGGCAAGGGGTAGGGCAGAGCAAGAACTGGGGCAGGGTTGGGAAGGGGGGAGGGATAGCTCAGTGGTTTGAGCATTGGCCTTCTAAACCCAGGGTTGTGAGTTCAATCCCTGAGGGGGCCATTTAGGGATCTGGGGTAAAAATTGGGGATTGGTCCCGCTTTGAGCAGGGGGTTGGACTAGATGACCTCCTGAGGTCCCTTCCAACCCTGATATTCTATGATTCTAAGGACTGGATCAGGGCAAGGGGCAGGACAATGACTGGGGCAGGTTTAGGGCAGGGGCAGGGCTAGGGGCAGAGCAAAGACTGGGGCAAGGCCAGGTGGCAGAGCAAGGGCTGGGATAGGGCAAGGAGTAGGGATGGGGGCAGAAAGTCCACTCCCTTCCTAGGCAGGAGATGCACCAGGTCCCTCCCGCTCCCACAGTGACTGTTGGTCCCTGCATTGGGATTTGCTCATGCTAGTGGCTGCCCTGCCCTGGGACTCTGCTTTTGCAGACTCGTCCCGGGGCAGGTGTCTCTCAAGGCAGGGTGGGGCAGTGGGTGACAGCAGCACAGTGGGCTGGAGCATGAAGTGCCTGGGTTCCAGGCAGCTCCAGGAGGAAAGGCACCGAGTCCCGTTCCCTGGTTGTTTCTCTCAGCCGGCCGGCAGAGGGTCCTGGTGACACCGTCATCAGGCCCAGGAGTTCCATGGATTTGAGTCCAGTGAGTGCTGGGCCAGAGAGAGCCCCAGTCAGCAGAAACCGGACCACGAGGCCAAGATGCCTGACTGCACGATGTGGATAATAGAGAAGATGCAGGTGGTTTCCAGAGGGCCCATGGCTGGACACGGCTCGTTCCAGCCCAGAGGAGAATATCAGTGATGATGGACAGAGCCAAAGAGGTGGGGTCGCAGGCAAGCTGCCTGGAGGGCACCATGCATCAGTCCCCATGTGTGACAGAGTGGGAATTTTTCATAATATTTTGGATGACTGTGTGTGCCTCAGTTTCCCCTACGTGTGTATGGTTAACTAGGTGGGGGGAAAGATCCAGGTGTGGCTACCTGGGGCCTGGGCTGAGAAGGCAATGACCATTCCAATTGCCCCAGACATTTGGTACCTAGCAACTAACAACCATGGACAGCAGACCCCTCCGCAGGAAGCCAGCTGGGTGAGACCAGCTGGAGTACAAAGGGCTGGGAGGAGGCCAGGTGACAATATTTGCTTGGGAACAAGGACAAAAGGCCTGAGGAGGGGCCAGGCAGTGGTGTTAAGTGTGGGTTGCTGGAGGGGGAGAAGCTCCTGGCCTGGGACTAAAGAGGTGTTGGAGAGGGCTCTGGCTCTGGTCTGACCCAGATGGACTTTGCTGTAACTTTCTGTTCTCTGTGTTTACTAAGGACTTTCTATGCTGTGTTCCAGACAGCTACTAAACCCTCCTGCATTCACACCGCTGGCTGAGTCACTCCAGATTAAGAAAGTTGGGGGTGCCTTGCTCCCTTTGGGTGTGTAAATCTCCCTCCATGACCAATCCAGCTGCAGAGAGCTTATGGTGTGAGGCAGGAGCGCTGAAGGCTCCAAGGTTCGGACCCAGGAGGTGGTGAAGCCAAGGGCTTAGCCCAGTAAGAGAGTGTGACCCTAATGGGGCTGATACACTGAAGGGTTCCTCTCAGGGACCATTCTAGGGTGGTACAAGAGCACAGGGCCTGAGGATCCATGTCACCATGGCACCAGGCCCAGGGCACAGATGGCAAGGGCCACACAGCAGGAAATGGACACAGCCTCCTTGCAGCTGGGGCTGCACTGTGGATGTGCCTGCAGAGGGGACTCAGCAAGACAGTACAGAGCTCAGGGGATCGCCATGTGTCAGCCAGGCCCCCCCCCCAAAGCTCCCTCCTGCTGCACAGCGTCCCCAGTCTGGTTCAACATGGACACAGGGCCAGGTGGCTCTGGTGATGTGAGATGACCCACAGACCAAAGAGGCAGCAGTCCCGGTGCTCACAGCCTGCTTGGCAGGGGCAGCAGGAAGGGGAACACAGGAGAACTGCCCTTGAGGGGTGACTGGCACTGTTCCCTCTAAGCTGTGTGTGCGCGCACACAGATCCTAAACCCCGCGCACATGGTGAAACACTGCACACACAAACATTTGCACAGAAGTACAACAATTTGCACAGAAGAAATCTTTTGCGCATACGGCTAGTCAAAAATTTGCACAGAAGAAATTTTTTTGTGCACATGGCCTGCCAAAAATTAGAGGAAACATTGGTGACTGGGCCCCATGGCTCAGGGGCTGGGCCCACCTTGAGGATGCGGTTGAAGTCTCGCTTGTCCACACGCAGGAAATGGCAGTTGTCCTCCCGCAGGATGATGGTGGCGGCTCGGGGGGCATCGTTCACCAGTGCCAGCTGTCCAAAGTCATCACCCTCATGCAGGGTGGTCACCAGGCCCTGGGGATGGCAGCTGGGTGAGAAACCAGAGACTCCCACACCATCACCCCCTGGGATCTAGAGGGAGCACCGTGCTGGCCCAGGGGGCACAGGCCCTTCAACTCCCACCTCCACTGGTTGCTCTCAAGGGGCAGAGCCTGGAGGTCCAGGTTCCATCCCAGCAGTGGAGCACAGCTAAGGTGACTAGATATCCCAATATTAAGGGCTTTGTCTTACATAGGCAACTATACCCTCCCCCCATCCCGATTTTTCACCCTCTATATCTGGTCACCCGAGGCCCAGTGGGCCTGCAGGGGGAGAAGTCAGGAGGTCCTGATTCCGTCCCAGCAGTGGGGTCCAGTGGGATTGTAGGGGCAGGGCAACGTAGAGGGCAGGGAAGCACATACCTTGCCATGAGTGACCACATTCACTGAGCCCTTCCAGATGATGTACCACGAGGTGCCTTTGTCTCCTTGGCTGAACACTGCAAAGAAGCTGTGGTTTGTCCAGGAAGCCCAAGAGACTGCAGACGGGGCAGCCCTTGTCAAGGGTCTGGACCGCACATCCCAGCCTCACAAGAGGCTGAGCGTTCCAGGGGAGCTGCCCAGCCCAGCCCTGCCCTGGGGAGCTCGGAGATCTGGGGAGCATGGGACAAGCACTCTCTGGGCTGGTGCTTTGGCCAGCTCTGTCCCCTAAGCCGTGAGGGCCTGCGGGGCAGCACAGCAGGATTGGGATGTGCCAAACTCTGAATGCCACCATTTCCAGCCATTCCCACGCTGACTGCCCAGGAACTCAGAGAGCACAAGGCTCAGGTTCTACACCCCAGCAAACAGCCCTGGGGCTCCTGCCTTCCCTTCCCGCAGGGTCTGGTGGCACAAGGGTCCCTGGGATCGGAGCCCTGCAGTGAGTGCCAGGGGAGGTCACTGCCCTCTCTGGTGCTGGTCAGTCTGCTGTGTGGTGCCAGGCAATGGCACACCATGGGGCAGTGCCTGGTGCTGCACTGGGTTGCTCCTGCATCTCCAAGGTGTAACTTCCTGGTCAGAGGACACCAGGCATCAGGCTGGGTACGGTGGTGGTCCAGGAACCAGACTGGCAGAGCACAGGACACCCCCGTCTGGACCCAGGCCGGTAGGAGCACGCTCACAGAGTCACTGGCTGGGGCAGGCTGTGATACTCACACACGGTGCCCGCTTTGGGGTGTGACTCAAACAGTAGCACAGAGGCCAGCTCCCGCTTCACCTGCAGTGAGAGACACCCCTTAGTGCTACCCTGGCACAGGTCATGAGCCTATTGGGGCAGGGGGTCAGTGGGAGGGAGGGTGCGCTGCTGGACCGGGCTTGACTGGCAGACCAGGGCAGGAGCAACAGCGGGGGCCAGTGGAGTCCAGTGAGATGTCTGGGGTGTTGGATAGGGGAACTCCATGGGGCCAAGAGATCAGAGAGAGCTGGGGTGTCAGGATGGACAGTCTAGGATACTCAGAGGGCAAGAGGTGCTCGGCAGAGGGTGCCCCATGGCTGGAACAAGGCTGGGACTGGGTAGAAGCAGTGGGGGTAGAGGTGGAAGGCAGCAGGGGTGGTGGGGGGGAAGGGAGTGGGAGCTGGTGGGGGAAGAGGAATGGGGGCTGGCAGGCGGAGGGAGAGGGGACCGGGGACTTGCGGGCGGGGAGCAGGGGTTGACTGGAGGGAGGGGAGTGGGGGCTAGTGGGGGAAGGGGAATGGGGGCTGGCAGGCAGAGGTCAGTGGGGCTGGTGGGGAGAAGGGCTGATGGGGGTCGTAGCAGGGGTTGACCGGGGAGGGGAGTGCGGGATGGTAGCAGGAGCAGAATGGGGGCTGGCAGGCAGAGGGAAGCAGGGCCGGTGGGGAGAGGGGAGTGGGGGATGGTGGGGGAAGGAGAATGGGGGCTGGCAGGCGGCGGGAAGTGGGGCTGGTGGGGAGAGGGGCTGGCAGGGGGAGGAGCAGGGGTTGCCCAGGGTGAGGGGGAGCTGGCACTCACGGAGTGGGAAAGATGGGCCACAGCTTTGATGTGCAGCAGCTCCTCAAAGATGAGCTCCAGCTCGTCCTCTGTGCGCTGGGCAGGGCTGGGGAGAGAGCGGTGTTACCCTGGCACTGGCCATGCCTGGGGCACAGATCCCCATGCCAGGCATGGCTCCACACAGAGGGCAGCCCCCTGAGCTGGGTAAACCCCCACATGAGGGTAGCCCCCCCCCCAACTCACAGCTGGCCCCCGGCCCAGGCATGACCCCATATGAGGGCAGCCCTCTGAGCTGGGCAAAACCCCCATGAGGGCAGCCCCCCCAACTCAGGCCTGGCCTCACACGGGGCAGCTCCCCCCGGCCCTGGCATGACCCCACATGAAGGCAACCCCCTGAGCTGGGCATGGTCCCATGCAGAGGGCAGCCCCTGGCCAGGCAGCAGGGTGGGTCTCACAGCTCCCTTCCTGAGGTGCTGTCTTGGGGGGTCTGTTTGTCTAGGATCTGGAGCTGAGGGCACTGACCACCCACATGTACCCCAGCCTAGCAGGACAATTCCAGGATCCAGGCAGACCACAGAGCCCTTGTGGTAATGTGGGGAGATGGCCCACTCAGCGCCCTCTACACCCTCTACACCCTCCCCAGGGTCTCAGGCCCACTGAGAGCAGCCCAGCCATGGGGAGGGCGGGTCTCTTGGTGGGCAGCCCAGGCGTGGGGGAGGGCATGGCACAGGGGCGGGTCTCTTGGTGGGCAGCCCAGGCGTGGGGGAGGGCGGGTCTCTTGGTGGGCAGCCCAGGCGTGGGGGGGGCATGGCACAGGGGGAAGGCTCTTGGTGGGAAGCCCAGCCCTTCCCCAGCCATGGTGGCACATGTGGCATACTCACGGCTTGCGCAGGGCCATGGTGAGCAGTGCATCAGGGCCCAGCTGGGCCAGAAAGGCCAATGCCTCCAGTAGCTCCTCAGTGTCCCAGGTGCCAGGCTCCAGACTCAGCTCCCCCTCGGCAAAGCGGTAAAATTGGGCATCCTTGTCCTGGAAATGCCACTCCTGCTTCACTGGGGAAAGAGCCACATGGCAGCATCAGCCTGTGTGCGACACTGTGCATGGCACGAGCCTGGCTGGCAAAGTGCCTGGACCAGGTCACGAGATGCTGTGAGCCCGTGAGAAAGCCGGGCCAGCATGAGATGGGGTAGGAATAGACACCTGGGTCACAGCGTCAGCATGTGCCACAGGGGGGGAGGGTGAGCACAGGCAATCCCCCCTCGCTCTCCTTGTCATGGGCAGACCCCACTCCAGCAGGTCCTGGCCCAGCACATGCTAACAAACTCCATGTGCTTTCCAGCCCACCCTACCAGATCCCACATGACCTCAGCCTGCCCCACCAGGCTCCTGGCAGTCCCTGGCACACCTCACTCTTCATATCTGGCCCAGCCCCCAGCCCACCCTGCCAGGCCCTACGGGGCCCTCAGCCTGCCCAGCCAGACCTCATGTGGCCCCCCAGCCTGCCCCTGGCAGACCTTGGACTACCCTTCACCTCCAGGATCTGTGCATTCCCTAGCAGCTCCTGACATACCCCACCCCATCCAACTGGGTCCTTTCTGGCCCACTGCACCTGGCACAACCACCAGCCCCTCCTCTCTGGCAGACACCATGTGGCCCAGTCCCACCTCACCCCACCAGAACTCTGGCAGACCCTGGTACACCCCTCCCTATTGCATCCTGGCCCACCACACCCAGACAAACTCCACATGGTTCCCAACCTCACCCTGTGACTTCAGGCCCCATGCATCCCCCAGCCTACCTCACCACATGGCCCCCAGCATGCCCCACCAGGCCCCACACAACCCCTGGCCTATCCTGCCCTGCTGGGTCCTGCCCCACCACAACCTGACAAACGCCACATGGTTCCCAGCCCCACCCTGTGCCCACACAGGCCCTGACATGCCCAGCTCCCAGCCCAGTCCACCCTGCCACACTCCATATGTTCTCCAGCCTGCTCCTCCCATCTTGGCACTGCAGAGGTGGCCGGAGTCCTGGAAGCACCCAGACCCTTTGTGATTCTCACCATGAGTCAGGACTCCTCCATCCACCAGCACTTGGCAAACCCCAATGGCCTGGCCCCGCGTTTGGATGCACAGCCCTGCGCTGAGCAGCCAGTCTGCCAGCTCCTTCCCGGAGCAACAATGCCTGCAGGGAGAGAAAGGGCGATGGATGGGTGAGACAAGACTAGTGACCTGGGGAATCTAGGGCTGACACAGCAGGGCAGGAGAAAAGGTGCAAGGAGGGTTTGTGTGGAATATCAGGGCTGTGGGTGGGGGTTGAGGGGCACTAGCAGAGCTGGGGCAGGGAGAGTGCTGGAGTGGAATAGCAGGGGGTCTGTGGGTGGGGATTGAGGGGCACCAGCAAGGCTGCAGACAGGGGGACCCAGGGCAGGGATTGCAGGGGTCAGGATTGAGGGGCACCAGCAGAGCTGCGGAAGAGGGAAAACCCAGGACTGGGGTAACAGGGGCTGAGGGTCAGGACTGAAGGGCACCAGAAGAGCTGGGGCCTGGGGGGCGGGGAGCCCAAGACTGGAATAGCAGAGGGCTGTGGGTGGGGATTGAGGGGCACCAGCAGAGTTGCAGGGGGACTCAGGGCAGGGATAGTAGGGGCTGAGGGTCAGACCGAGGGGCTCTGGCAAAGCTGCGAAGAGGGAGACCCAGAGTAGGTACTGCAGTGGCTGTGGGGAGGAGGACACTTGCCCTGCTTTGTGACTGACATTTAGCGACATTAAATTCTCTCAGGTAGGAAGCACCAGGCCTGTGGGGGTCCATGCTTGTCTCTCCCTTTCTGGCTTTGGGGATGGGGCTGTGACTTCCCACCTCTCTGTCCAGGCCTGGCCTCCAGGAGGGTCCATACCCAGGCACACAGGAGCTGCCCTGTGAGGCTCCCTCATTGGTATGTACTGCCATGGCCACAAAGCGGGGCCGTCCCACCTGTGGTGCCTGAGGTGGTACTTGTGATCACGGATGAGGCCAGGACGGGAGCTCACAAGGTGGCTGTACAGGAGTCTCCCTGCTCTCCAAATCTTCTCTGTAGGTGCCTGGGGGACGAACAAGCATCAGCAGTCAGGAAGCTGGGCACTTCCTCCCTAGCCCTGTATCAGCCTTTGGCATGGCTCGCTCCATCTTGGCTGTCCCATGCTAAGCGGGGTCACTCCTGCTCACAATTTGGACAGGAAACCGGCAAGATAAAACTACCCCCCAGCTCGTTCTCCCCTTCCTGCCCCCTGAGCTACCCAGCCAGCATCCAGAGATGCCATGGAATGCCCTGCGTGTTGGAGGGGCACTCCCAGACCAACAGGCAGCAATGGCCTTTTAAGTTGCTTTCTTTGCTCAGGGGAGCAAACTGCCCTCCGGTGATGGGGGGTGGCTTCCTGAGGCAGGGACTACCCCACTCACCTGCGTAAGGCTCTGCCCGCAGTCTGGGGCTGATTCGCTGTCAGGGAGCGGCGTCTGGAAAGCAACAGGACAGAGGCATTCCTCAGTTAGTGGCAAACAGGGGCCCCTCCACACCCACACCCTCTGTTTGAGGCATGCAGTGGCAGGGGGAGCCCTTTTGCTAAAGAGGCCAGCGGGGTTTCAGCACAGCCTGCAGCCACTCACTGTGAAGGGCAGGGATCATGTGGTGACAGCAGAGCTCTCCCAGTCCTAGCCTGCGGGAGAGAGGGGCCTTTCCGGGATGACTCCTGGATTACATGGGGGAGAGGCAGGCCTGCAAGCCCCCAGCCTGCAGAAGTCCAACTCAGATGCGAAGCAAGGATGCCCCCTAGCAGTTGTTCACTGTTAAACAGCTGCCGTTTCCCACCTCAACAGCAGCTGCATGTGTGGTGGGTGCATTGGGCAGTTTTTTCAGTGTAAAATTCTGACTGGAGAGGAATGGACTGGAACGAGAGCAAAGCATGGGCAGCTGGATATGAGGCCCTTTTGAACCAGCCCATTGTTACTAGTATCAGATTAGTCAGCCAACCATCATTGCTCCTTTGCTTAATGTGCTGCTACTGGTAACAGTTTTGTAAACAGCCGTTGTGGGGGTTTTCCCCACTTAAATACAAGTAATTGGTGGTAACAAGCCCATCCTCATCACACTGCCCAGCCAGCACCTGCTTCCTGGGCTACACACCCCATGGGCTGGAGCACTGGTGCACAGGATTGTTAGGTGATTTACCTGAGGAAAATCAGGACTAGAACTCATGACCTCCTGACCCCAAACACAGTCCACCTAGACCACCTAGCATAGGAGCTGGCCCTCCGCATGATCACAGCTGTGACAGAGCCTCGCTCATTAGCCAGTGGTGGATTCCGTCTGTAGTCCCAACCAGGTCCCGGCTCTGCTCTCAGCTCAGGGAGCTGCCTGGGGACCTGTGAGCAGGGCTTAGCCAGACCCTGTATGTGAGGCCTGGCCGCAGGAGCGCTGGAACAATTTGTATAGTGGGGGGTGCTGTGAGCCAGTGAACCAAACTGTAAACCCTGCATCTGATGGACACTATTTCAAGCCAGTGGGTGCGGCAGCACCTCCAGCACCCCACACTACAAGAAGGATGTGGAAAAATTGGAAAGAGTCCAGCGGAGGGCAACAAAAATGATTAGGGGTCTGGAACACATGACTTATGAGGAGAGGCTGAGGGAACTGGGATTGTTTAGTCTGCGGAAGAGAAGAATGAGGGGGGATTTGATAGCTGTTTTTAACTACCTAAAAGGTGAATCCAAAGAGGATGGATCTAGACTGTTCTCAGTGGTAGCGGATGACAGGACAAGGAGTAATGGTCTCAAGTTGCAGTGGGGGAGGTTTAGGTTGGATATTAGGAAAAACTTCTTCACTAGGAGGGTGGTGAAACACTGGAATGCGTTACCTAGGGAGGTGGTGGAATCTCCTTCCTTAGATATTTTTAAGGTCAGGCTTGACAAAGCCTTGGCTAGGATGATTTAGTTGGGGATTGGTCCTGCTTTGAACAGGGGGTTGGACTAGATGACCTCCTGAGGTCCCTTCCAACCCTGATATTCTATGATTCTAATTCCCACACCTATGGGTCTGGCAATAGGAAGAAAGTTCCTCTGGCCATGGTTAGAATTGGGTGGGTTTATTGCTGCTGCTGGCCAGTGTAGGGGCCCAAGGGACCTCTGGGTCCAAGCCTAGCTTCCAGCTGGCTCACAAATGTCCCAGCTGTGCAGGGAGGGATCTGGCCAGGCTTATCGGCCTCCCATATATCTCTAGGAAGAAAAAGAAACAGCAGGAAGATCTGTGATAGGTCCCAGTGCTCAGAGCTCAGAACAATAGCTGGGGCAGTATATTGCCCCCTTGCAGCCAGGGTGCTGCAAACTGGCACCAAGTCAAGGCTTTGATCAGGCAGGGCAGAACCAATCTCTCTTGTGGTCTAGCTGCTCCGTCCCCCTAGTGTTGGCAGCCTCCAAACCTGCCAGAAAGGTAAACCGGGTTGCAATACACAGTACTGTTGGGGCCAAGGAATCTCAGCAGAGCCTGGCCTACCAGTTGCAAGCATTGCGGATCAGAGAGCTTCCTCCCATGGCTAAGAATGGAAAGGGCAGGCAATTCTCTGGAGATGAGGCCTCGAGGGAATACTCAGCATCTCTGTTTTCCAACCCCCTGGCCCTGCCCCAGCTCGTTCACCTCTGGAAGGATCCCAGCCGCACAAGCAGCAATTGAAGCAGAGCCTGGCACCAGCCCTCTTATCCTGAACAAGAGGCATGTGTACCTCGATCAAAGCCCTGCTGTTCCTCTCCCTAACCCTTTCTCCTCAAGTCCCCCACCTCCCACATATATTTATTTTTGCTGGGGTTCAGACTTGAGTGGTGCCTCCCCAACATTTGTGGTCTTTCACGCACGCTTTCCATGAGCATTTGAGCGTGCAGGCTTCTCTCACACTACTACATGCTGGATGCTGATGTCTCATAGACAGAAGGGACCATCATGATCGTCTAATCTGACCTCCTGCGCATCGCAGGCCTCAAAACCTCACCCACTCACTCCTGGAAGAGACCCCTAACCTCTGGCTGAGTTACTGAAGTCCTCAAATCACAATTTAAAGACTTACAGTTAGAGAATCCACCATTTACTCTTGTTTAAACGTGCAAGTGACCCATACCCCATACTGCAGAGGAAGGCAAAAAAAACCAAAAAACCCCACAGGGTCTCTGCCAATCTCATTCACAGAAAGTACAGGGAAATTGCACATTTGATTTTAAAATTTGCAATTTGTAGAAGGTCAGTAAATTACATGAAACATCCAATCAGAAAGCAGAAACAACAGCATGTGACTTGTGTCCCTAGCCAATGGAGCGCCCATTTTCAACTGTCTATTTGGTTATGGTATTCCCATTACCTCCCTATGTCACATGGTATTGTTTCTGTTCCCTGACTGGCTGATTATGTAACCACAGTAACCAACACATTGGGTGTTGCAGACTGTGTATTTGTGCAATGTTTGTCTGCAGACCTGGAAATCGCTGAATAATCCTGAAGGATGAAATGCCCATGTGTACCATGGCACCTCTGCCTTGCCTACAACACCTGGCCTTGGGTTTAGCTGCTCAGCTTTCCCATAGCAGATGCTTTCCTCACAAATTCTTGTTCAGTGAAAAAACCAATTTTTCATTGAAAAATGTTTCAACAGCAAATGTCCAAGCAGCCCTGCCTCAAGTCGCATTTGGTTGGGGTGGGGCTCATGGAATTTAGCAGCTGGAAACCAGGAGAGGAGCCAGAACCCCATGGTCAACCAGCTCCCTGCCAACTCCCAAGGCTCGACTCAGCTCCACTAGCCACGGCATGAGACTCATCATGCGGCCCCATCTCCTGTGCAGGGCTGCAGAGCAGACTCATCACCGTGCAGGAGCTCCTGAGCACCATCAGAGCCACAGAGGGAGGGAAACCTCCAGCTATGCAGTAACTTTCCCACAGAGGGAATTCTCCTAATCCCAGGCAGTCATCTGGCTCTGCACCCACCCCAACTCCCTGCCCTGCAGCGTTCCTGACCGCTGGTCTCAGTGAATTCCGTGGCTCTTTAAATTGTCTTGGCCCAAGATTCAGGAAACATTTGCTGAGTTATCGTCTATTTGTCACTGGAATGGACTAGAAAGTGTTGTTCCCCGTTGGTCAAAGCCAGCCAGAGACATAGCAGGACAAGATTGTAGGAAACAACCCTGGGAATTCTTATCTGGTATATTGGTCTTATGGTGGTGCCTAGAGGGCCCAATGAAATCCATGCTCTGCTGTGCTGGGTGCTGTACGGACCCTGGGAGACATTGCCCCATCCTCATCCTGTGGTTCTGAGCACTGGTTTCGCTGGAAAGTGTCAGCATTTGAAGGGTTAATGCTTCACTGAAGTGCTGTGGAAGTGCAGCCTCCCTCCAGGCCTGTGTTTGCACTGCTCACAAGGGTTTGCTGAGGGACTTAGGACATCAATCAGATAAACAGTATCTGGGGAGCTGGAACCTACAGGAACCAACAGGGCAAGGGCCTTTGGGGGTAGTAGGATGACCCAGAGGGGCAGTGCTCAGCCACACCCAGGATGGCCCAGAGGGGCTGTGCCCAGCCAGACCCAGGCATAGAAGCCCCATGCTGCTGAAGGATAGTGTTCCCCATCTGTTTCCATGTGAATATATGGAGAGGAGGATCCCTTTGCTGGACAGTTTGTCCCCACTCGAGGGAATGGGTAGGAAGGAATTGGCTCAGCATTCTTCTGCTGAGAGGAGGTCTCACAAATCCTCCCAGCCTTGCACAAGGTCACTCGCAAGGGCGCCCGTTTCCTCCAGCCAGCAGTGTGTTTACACAGCAAACATCACAAGTGCGCTGGCTGCCAGGGCAGCAAGGAGTGCTGAGGGCCTGGTGTGCTCAGCTCATGGCAATGGAGACCCAGTGCACGGTGTTGCAGTCTGAGCTGGCCTCCTAGTGCCTACAGGGAGACAAGCCGGACAGGTACTGGGAATGAAGTGGGACCCAGATCTGCAGAGCCAACCCTGCAGTGCTTTTTATCAAAGAGCAAAACTAGCTGCACTGACGTGGTGTCGGGTGGGTGCCAGTGCCCTGGGGAAGAAAGCCAAGGTGCCACAAGGGCTTGGATGCTCCTCAGCACCCTAGAGCAAGTACATCACACCCTGTGTGGACTTGGAGAGGGTCCATGGCAGCCTCTCCCTCCAGAATACCAGGACTGCAGAAGGGACAGCAGCACCAGGACCCCAGCCCTGCAAGGCAGACACCACAGTGATGGCCAAGGGATAAAAACACACTATCGCAATAGTCTCTCCCCAGGCCTCCCCTCAGCCTGGTCCTGTCCAGCCATCCTGGGCAGCATGGGTGAAGGTCCCCAGTTCATGGAGTAAAGTCCAGAGTTTCACCCTAAACCAGACTGCAGACAAGACCCGATCCCAGCAGGCTGCTCTGACGTGGTTCCAGAGTGGTCTCAGGGCCACGAGGGCAGCTCTAGACCCTGGCCTAGCAGGGAGGAACAAACACATCCCTCTGCAGAGTTGCATCTGTCAGTGCCAGCTGGGGATGGCAAGGCTCGAATCTATGGGACCAGCTCACTCTTTAGTGGCAGGAAACTCTCTGGGACAAATCCTGTTTGTGCCAATTTACACCAGCAAAGACTTTGTCCCTTGTACTTGGAGCCCTAGAGTGATTGCTGCTCCTCCCTGGCAGAGCCGGCAGAGCCTGTATTAACAGCACACAACGCCGGCAGCAACTGGGCAAAGCAAAGGCAGCTGGATTAGCCAACCCCACTGCAGCGTGAGTCTGTGGGAATATTCCTGGCCCCTGCACTGGGATTCCAGAGCCCAGGTGACAATGGTCAGGGCCTGACTCTTGCCTGTTGGAGACAACATAGTGTCTTCTCCAGCTGGGCAGAGCAGGTGCAAACCACGGTAGGGCCTGAGCTGACACCTCCCTGCACAGGAATAAGAGGCACAAGTGCTGCAGGGCAGAGGAATGGACACAGTTCTTTGCAGCCACAGATCTCTGCAAACATTAACTCAGCATCCTCCTGTTAATGCCACGGGGTTAGTGCCTGGGGCTGCCTGCACAGATCCCTACCTGGTTAGTACACATTTACTATAAGGTTCAACCCAAACCTGGGGCTTGCAGCAGATCCATCCTTACAGCACAGCAAGTTCTGAGAGCCGCCCCCCCCGAAGCTAGTCCACTCTGAGCTGTCTGGTGCAGCTGTGACCCCGCTGGCCAGTCCTACGGCTATACAGAGTCTGCACAGGAACAGGCAAGCTCTATGGCTTCCCTCACTCTCATGAGCATCAGCTATGGGGTACATGCCAGCTCCTTCTCTTCTGTTTATCACAGGACCTGTCTGTCCAGCCCCCACTGTTGTGGTATCTGAGCACCTTGCAATCTTTAATGCATTTGGAGGCCAAGTTTAGGCTGCAAGATAAGAGATCAAAATCCAGGACCTTCATGATAGCATTCTCTAAAATGCTTCCAGTTGCATGTGCAGGGCCAGGAAGACAGGTAGAACTGCAGGGTCACAATGCATGGATGGGATGATGGCATTCAGAGGAGGGATTTTGGTTTATTAGGAACCTCTTGGGAATGGAGGAGCCTATATAGAACCAGATTGCTGGCATGGAAAATTAAAAAGGTCTTAGAGGAGTTTTTAAACTAAGGGCTGGGGGAAAGCTGACAGGTGTGCAGGCGTGGACATTAAAGGGGATACTCTATATCCTAGTAAAGAGGAGAGGATACATATAGTACAGGCAGAAATTGAAGAGAAACAGTCAAACAAAAAAGAGTCCCATCCAATTACATCACATGAGGGCAGACAATTAAATATTGACATATTTTATAAGTACTTGTATACAAATGCTGGAAGTCTAAATATAGTAGAACCTCAGACTTACGAATACCTCGGGAACAGAGGTTGTCCATAACTCTGAAACGTTCGTAACTCTGAACAAAACATTATGGTTGTTCTTTCCAAAGTTTACAAATGAACATTGACTTAATACAGCTTTGAAACTTTACTATGCAGAAGAAAAATGCTGCTTTTAACCATCTTAATTTAAATGAAACAAGCACAGAAACGGTTTCCTTACCTTGTCAAATCTTTTTTTAAAGCCTTCCCATTGTTTTTAGTAGTTTATGTTTAACACAGTACTGTATTTCAATTTTAAGTTATTTCTCTTGCTTCTTTTTAGTATTTGTTATCCATGAAAAGAAAACACAAAAGCCCATGGATTTAAATGTCCATTCAAATAGAACTGAAAAAACAAATGCTGCAGCAAAATGCACCAGCCCTAGTCTTTATAATGACAACAAAAAAAACCTATCCAAACGTAACTTTCCTGCGTAAGTACTACAGGATAAACAATGTAGACTTGAAAAAATCTTTAATGGTACTCTGCTTGAGATTGCTAACACGCTTTTTTGCTGCCAAGGTATGTAGCTCTTGAAGTATCATTAGGTTCATTGCTGTGGCGTCAGGCTGTTGTTCAAGCCACTGCAGACAGGTAGCGAAACACTCTTCTGCTTGCATGTATGGGATCTTCTTGGTGTTCTCCCCCTCCTTCTTGTCACTGTCTGGTTGTGCTGTTTCTCATACCAATTCAATTATCTCATGGTCGCTGAGAATACGGGTTCGTTCTCACGTTAATCTGCATTTAGCCATTCCTCCTGTTCTTCCATGGTGATATCCAAAAGCTGTCACTCTTCAGAAAAAAATAATTAATTGATTTATTTCCATCTGATCTCTGTTTTCCAAATTATCTCTCAGTGTTGTCAATACCCTGCCAAAGTGTATTCCATGAGCATCTCAAAGACTCCGAGCCAGTCTCACTCCAGGACTCAGCTCACGTGTAGACAGCATGTTTTGTCAGCTGTTTACAAAAATCTGTAAGATTCAAATTGCATTGATCCCAGTCACACTTGCCATAAAAGGTTTTGCTTGTATCAACATTTCATGTTTTCCAGAATGCCTCAGTTCATTGGCTGAATGAGGCATGTGACAGTTGGTGGCAAAAACAAATATCAAATGGTTCCATCTTCCACCAATAGATTTTAAATGGCAGGGTGAAATGGAGCATTACCCATCAGTAGTACAGCTCGGACAGGTACAGATTTTGACATAAGGTAGTCTTTCACAAGTGGAACAAAGTGTTTAAAAAACCAGTCAGAGAAAAGACCTTTATCCATCCAAGCAGTGCACTGGCTGTAGTAATGGACAGGCAGAGCTGACCTAGTGATGTTTGCAAAGAAGCGAGGTAGAAGATTAGGGTTGGAAGAGACGTCAGGAGGTCATCTAGTCCAATCCCCTGCTCAAAGCAGGACCAACACCAACTAAATCATCCCAGCCAAGGCTTTGTCAAGCCAGGCCTTAAAAACCTCTAAGGATGGAGATTCCACCACTTTCCAAGGGAACCCATTCCAGTGCTTCACCACCCTCCTAGTGAAATAGTGGTTCCTAATATCCAACCTAGACCTCCCCCACTGCAACTTGAGACCATTGCTTCTTGTTCTGTCATCTGCCTCCACTGAGAACAGCCTAGTTCCATCCTCTTTGGAACCACCTTCAGGCAATTGAAGGCTACTATCCAATCCCCCCTCACTCTTCTGCAGACTAAATAACCCCAGTTCCCTCAGCCTCTCCTCATAAGTCATGTGCCCCAGCCGCCTAAGCATTTTCGTTGCCCCTCCGCTGGACTCCCTCCAATTTGTCCACATCCCTTCTGTAGAGAGGGGTCCAAAACTGGACGCAATAATCCAGGTGTGGCCTCACCAGTGCCAAAAAGAGGGGAACAATCACTTCCCTCGATCTGCTGGCAATGCTGCTACTAATACAGCCCAATATGCCATTGGCCTTCTTGGCAACAAGGGCACACTGCTGACTCATATCCAGCTTCTCGTGCACTGTAATCCCCAGGTCCTTTTCTGCAGAACTGCTGCTTAGCTTAGCCAGCCAGGTTTCACGCTGTTGTGAACGAATGCCAATGGGAGATGGAAATCCCCGCTTGCGTTAGCAGTAGCCATCAGTCTGACCACATCTTTACTGGATTTGAAATTCTTCGCCTGTTTTTCTGAACTGTCTGCCAGAGTCTTATTTGGAAGCAGGGGTCAGTACAGGCCTGTCTCGTTGCAGTTAAACTCTTGGTCCTGGGTAAGTCCGTGCTGTTCAATAAATGATTTGAAAGTGGCTTTAAATTCACCAGTGGCATTCGAGTCAGCTGTCAGGGATCTTCTTGCATCCTGTATTCCGTGCCAATTTTTGAACCAACAGAGTCACCCTGTGCTAGCTTTAAAATGGTCCTCACCTTTGTCTGGATACATTTTTCGGTAGACTAACCCTGCCTTTTCTGTAACCATCACACTGTTTATAGAAGTGCATTCTGATCTCCTTTGTGCAAGCCACAGATGCACTGCCTTATCAAAATCAGCAGCAGTAGCTTCATGTACAATACACCTGCTTCTTACTGCTCTGCTGTCTTTGGCTTCTTTTGCAAATTGCTGTATTTTTTCTGGCTTTTCCAAATATCAGTGACAGTTGATTTCCCAATATCATATTCTCCCACTATGTTGCTGAGGCTAACACCATTGTCAAGTTTTTTTAATATTTCTAGCTTTGTGTCAATTGAAAGTGTGACACGTTTGCACTTCCTACTGCTTGCCAGGATGGGTCTCTGTCCTCCACCGTTTTTTGGACTGAGGAAATATGGTGAGTAGAATCCCCTCCCATGGTATTGCAGCGGGATGCCCTTTACCACACCCTTGAGGAGCAGGGAGTTGGCTTCCTGCTGAAGAATGAACTGGTGAGAGGGATCCTCCAAAGAGGGTCAGGTAGGAGGATGATAAGGCAGGAAGGAAAAAAATTCTATGGAGTACCTGTAATGGATGATCTCTAGTACCCAATTGCCTATGGTGATCTTGGCCCAAGTGTGGACAAAGAGGGCAAGGCGGCTTCTGAAGATGACAGCTGGCAAGGTAGCTGGCATTGAAGGTGGCCCGTGGGTCTCGACCCCCATGTCAAAAGTGACCCTGGGCCTGTGGCTGGAAGTGGGTTGAGGAGGTGGCTGGTACTGGAAAGCAGGGCCTCTGGGACCTCTGTCATTTCCAGGGGAGTTTCAGTGGCCATTGGTAGTAGGGCTGGTAGGCAGTAGGCTGCCTCTGGTGCTTCCTCCTGGGTGCTGGGTATAGATTCCTGGGGATCGCAGAGTGGAGTCCTTCAGGGAGTGCAGGGGCTCATCCACTGTGTCATCGAAAAGATTGTCTTCATCGAAAGGGAGGTGGTGCTTTGAATCTCCCTCAGGAAACTGGAAGACTGAAGCCATGAGTCCTGCGCATCACAAGCCTGGTGGCTATGGAATGAGATGCAGTATCAGCTGCGTCCACCATGGCCTGAAGGGCCACCTTCACCACCAATTTCCTCTCATCCACTGAGGCCTGGAACTGGGCATGGTCGCCTGCAGGGAGCTTGCCTGTAAACTCTGCCAGCCTACTGTACACGTTGAAGTCACACTTAGCTAACAGAGCATGACAGGTATCTATGTGGAACTGTAGTTCTGTTGACAAGCAACTGGAGTGGCATCGACCTGCACTGCCCCTTATACCCTCAGTCAGGAGCACGAGGAGACATATTGCGCATGGGTGGGTCAACGGACACTGCTTGGAAAAACTTTTAGACTCAGGTGGATGGCATGCATGTGCACCCCTGTATGGAATACACATAGGTACCATCACTCAAAGAAGAAGGGATAGATAATAAAACAGAAAATGTCATAATGCCACTATATAAATATATGATACACTCACACCTTGAATATAGCATGTAGTTCTGGTCTTCCCATCTCAAAAGAGACATATTAGAATTGGAAAAGTTACAGAGAAGAGCAACAAAAATTATTACAGGTATGGAAGAGCTTCCATATGAAGAGTCATTAAAAAGACCAGGACTGTTCAGCTTGGAAAAGAGATGACCAAGGGGGGATATGATAGAAGTCTATAAAATCATGAATGGTGTGGAGAAAGTGAATAAGGAAATGTTATTTACCCCTTCACATAACACGAGAACCAGGGGTCATCCTATGAAATTAACAGCCAGCAAGTTTAAAACTAAAATAAGGAATTACTTCTTCACGTAACACCCAGTCATAGAATCATAGAATATCAGGGTTGGAAGAGACTTCAGGAGGTCATGTAGTCCAACCCCCTGCTCAAAGCAGGACCGATCCCCAATTAAATCATCCCAGCCAGGGCTTTGTCAACCCTGACCTTAAAAACTTCTAAGGAAGGGGATTCCACCACCTCCCTAGGTAACGCATTCCAGTGTTTCACCACCCTCCTAGTGAAAAAGTTTTTCCTAATATTCAACCTAAATCTCCCCCACTGCAACTTGAGACCATTACTCCTTGTTCTGTCATCAGCTACCACTGAGAACAGTCTAGAGCCATCCTCTTTGGAACCCCCTTTCAGGTAGTTGAAAGCAGCTATCAAATCCCCCCTCATTCTTCTCTTCTGTAGACTAAACATCCCCAGTTCCCTCAGCCTCTCCTCATAAGTCATGTGTTCCAGTCCCCTAATCATTTTTGTTGCCCTCCGCTGGACTCTTTCCAATTTTTCCACATCCTTCTCGTAGTGTGGGGCCCAAAACTGGACACAGTACTACAGATGAGGCCTCACCAGTGTCGAATACAAGCATAGAATCATAGAATCATAGAATATCAGGGTTGGAAGGGACCCCAGAAGGTCATCTAGTCCAACCCCCTGCTCGAAGCAGGACCAATCCCCAGTTAAATCATCCCAGCCAGGGCTTTGTCAAGCCTGACCTTAAAAACCTCTAAGGAAGGAGATTCTACCACCTCCCTAGGTAACGCATTCCAGTGTTTCACCACCCTCATAGTGAAAAAGTTTTTCCTAATATCCAATCTAAACCTCCCCCACTGCAACTTGAGACCATTACTCCTCGTTCTGTCATCTGCTACCATTGAGAACAGTCTAGAGCCATCCTCTTTGGAACCCCCTTTCAGGTAGTTGAAAGCAGCTATCAAATCCCCCCTCATTCTTCTCTTCTGCAGGCTAAACAATCCCAGTTCCCTCAGCCTCTCCTCATAAGTCATGTGTTCTAGACCCCTAATCATTTTTGTTGCCCTTCGCTGGACTCTCTCCAATTTATCCACATCCTTCTTGTAGTGTGGGGCCCAAAACTGGACACAGTACTCCAGATGAGGCCTCACCAATGTCGAATAGAGGGGAACGATCACGTCCCTCGATCTGCTCGCTATGCCCCTACTTATACATCCCAAAATGCCATTGGACTTCTTGGCAACAAGGGCACACTGCTGACTCATATCCAGCTTCTCATCCACTGTCACCCCTAGGTCCTTTTCCGCAGAACTGCTGCCTAGCCATTCGGCCCCTAGTCTGTAGCGGTGCATTGGATTTTTCCGTCCTAAGTGCAGGACCCTGCACTTATCCTTATTGAACCTCATCAGATTTCTTTTGGCCCAATCCTCCAATTTGTCTAGGTCCTTCTGTATCCTATCCCTCCCCTCCAGCGTATCTACCACTCCTCCCAGTTTAGTATCATCCGCAAATTTGCTGAGAGTGCAATCTACACCATCCTCCAGATCATTTATGAAGATATTGAACAAAACCGGCCCCAGGACCGACCCCTGGGGCACTCCACTTGACACCGGCTGCCAACTAGACATGGAGCCATTGATCACTACCCGTTGAGCCCGACAATCTAGCCAGCTTTCTACCCACCTTATAGTGCATTCATCCAGCCCATACTTCCTTAACTTGCTGACAAGAATACTGTGGGAGACCGTGTCAAAAGCTTTGCTAAAGTCAAGAAACAATACATCCACTGCTTTCCCTTCATCCACAGAACCAGTAATCTCATCATAAAAGGCGATTAGATTAGTCAGGCATGACCTTCCCTTGGTGAATCCATGCTGGCTGTTCCTGATCACTTTCCTCTCATGCAAGTGCTTCAGGATTGATTCTTTGAGGACCTGCTCCATGATTTTTCCAGGGACTGAGGTGAGGCTGACTGGCCGGTAGTTCCCAGGATCCTCCTTCTTCCCTTTTTTAAAGATTGGCACTACATTAGCCTTTTTCCAGTCATCCGGGACTTCCCCCGTTCGCCACGAGTTTTAAAAGATAATGGCCAATGGCTCTGCAATCACAGCCGCCAATTCCTTCAGCACTCTCGGATGCAACTTGTCCGGCCCCATGGACTTGTGCACGTCCAGCTTTTCTAAATAGTCTCTAACCACCTCTATCTCCACAGAGGGCTGTCCATCTCTTCCCCATTTTGTGATGCCCAGCGCAGCAGTCTGGGAGCTGACCTTGTTAGTGAAGACAGAGGCAAAAAAAGCATTGAGTACATTAGCTTTTTCCACATCCTCCGTCACTAGGTTGCCTCCCTCATTCAGTAAGGGGCCCACACTTTCCTTGGCTTTCTTCTTGTTGCCAACATACCTGAAGAAACCCTTCTTGTTACTCTTGACATCTCTTGCTAGCTGCAGCTCCAGGTGCGATTTGGCCCTCCTGATATCATTCCTACATGCCCGAGCAATATTTTTATACTCTTCCCTGGTCATATGCCCAACCTTCCACTTCTTGTAAGCTTCTTTTTTATGTTTAAGATCTGCTAGGATTTCACCATTAAGCCAAGCTGGTCGCCTGCCATATTTACTATTCTTTCGACTCATCGGGATGGTTTGTCCCTGTAACCTCAACAGGGATTCCTTGAAATACAGCCAGAATAGAGGGGAACGATCACGTCCCTCGATCTGCTGGCAATGCCCCTACTTATACATCCCAAAATGTCATTGGCCTTCTTGGCAACAAGGGCACACTGCTGACTCATATCCAGCTTCTCATCCACTGTCACCCCTAGGTCCTTCTCTGCAGAACTGCTGCCTAGCCATTCGGTCCCTAGTCCGTAGTGGTGCATTGGATTCTTCCGTCCTAAGTGCAGGACTCTGCACTTGTCTTTGTTGAACCTTATCAGATTTCTTTTAGCCCAATCCTCCAATTTGTCTAGGTCCCTCTATATCCTATCCCTACCCTCCAGCGCATCTACCACTCCTCCCAGTTTAGTGTCATCTGCAAACTTGCTGAGGGTGCAATCCATACCATCCTCCAGATCATTTATGAAGATACTGGACAAAACCAGCCCCAGGACCGAACCTTGGGGCACTCCACTAGATACCGGCTGCCAACTAGACATGGAGCCATTGATCACTACCCGTTGAGCCTGACAATATAGCCAGCTTTCTATCCACCTTATAGTCCATTCATCCAGCCCATACTTCTTTAACTTGCTGGCAAGAATACTGTGGGAGACAGTGTCAAAAGCTTTGCTAAAGTCAAGGAACAACACGTCCACTGCTTTCCCCTCATCCACAGAGCCAGTTATCTCGTCATAGAAGGCAATTAGGTTAGTCAGCATGACTTGCCCTTGGTGAATCCATGCTGACTGTTCCTGATCACCCTCCCCTCCTCCAAGTGCTTCAGAATTGGTTCTTGAGGATGTGCTCCATGATTTTTCCAGGGATTTTGGTGAGGCTGACTGGCCTGTAGTTCCCCAGATCCTCCTTCTTCCCCTTTTTAAAGATGGGCACTACATTAGCCTTTTTCCAGTCATCCGGGACCTCCATGGGGTGCTGTTCTGGGATGGAGGTCTGCTGGGAAGAGATGTGGTTCACCTGACCAAGAAGGGGAAGAGCATCTTCACGCACTGACTCACCAACCCAGTGAGGAGGGCTTTGTTCTAGGTTCAAAGCAGACAAGTGACAAAAGCCCACAGGTAATCATTAAAAAAGGCAACCTTAACAAAGGGCTATATGATGGGGCTCTATGCATTTCTGTCAGGTCAGAACTGAAAACCTGCTACCGCTATGACCGTAAGAGGTACTACCTGTACTGGTCAATGCCAAGTGCTGGGCAGCAGTTAATTAACCATTCATCCAGCCCATACTTCTTTAACTTGCTGGCAAGAATACTGTGGGGGGAGGGATAGCTCAGTGGTTTGAGCATTGGCCTGCTAAACCCAAGGTTGTGAGTTCAATCCTTGAGGGGGCCATTTAGGGATTTGGGGCAAAAATTGGGGAATGGTCCTGCTTTGAGCAGGGGGTTGGACTAGATGACCTCCTGAGGTCCCTTCCAATCTTGATATTCTATGATTCTAACCCAGAAACCTCAGGAAGCGCCAACAGCTTTGGACCGATGAGCACCTGACAAGGGTAGTGGAACCCTTGATGGAGGAAATGCCATCAAAAGGCGGATGAGCAAATTCACTCAGTGTTTTTTGCCAACGACATCCACACATGACAGATTGGGCCCTTCAGCTGCAGCTGATAACCGATCTAGGAGTGGAGCCCCGAAAGGCAGGCAGATGGGAGATCGCCTCTGCACTGGCAACTCCTGCAATGTAACTAGTTCCAAATGTATTGACTCCCGTCCTTCCTTTGGTCCAAATCAGTGAAGTCGAGAGGGGGGTGCTGACACATGAGCAAAGCAGCATCTCCATATCAACTGCCCGAGCTATTGCAGCCACATCACACAGAGAGGACACTCCATCCTTGCTGGCAACATGGACACACCCCGGAAGGTGGCAGTTACGGGTTATACGCTCTTACTTGATTAGCATACAGGATGGCGCCATGGGTCACCTTCAACAGTGGGAGAAATCACTGCGTTCCATTGGTCAGCCACCACCCACCACAAAGCCGGGCAGCCCCTGGACAGTTAGGTGTTGACCCACCATGGTCTGTCTGCCTCATGGGGTGCGTGGGGCTAGACCAAAAGTTGAAAGGGAGATGGAAACATTGCACCTGGCAAAAATAAGAAACCAAGAACTTTCTGGCTTGGAAGCTGGAATGTCAGGACCATTTGTCTGGGACTGACAGATGATGACAACCTACAATACACAAGCAGCATGTGGAAGTCAGCTTTGCTAGACCATGAGCTGTACAAACTCAATGTTGACATTGCAGCACTCCAGGAAACAAGACTTGCAGATGCTGGTTCTGTTCAAGAGGCCAATTACACCTTATTTTGGCAAGGTAAAAGCAGCATGGTGTCCGTTTTGCTGTGAGAAACAAATGGGTAAAGCTCCTAGAAACACCTATTGGGAAGTCAAAGGGTATCATCTCACTTAAACTTCAGACAACTATCAGCTCTATGAACATCATTAGTGCTTATGCACCAACACTCAAATCTAGCGCCAAGGAGAAGGATACATTTTACATTTGGATCAAGTCATCAAAAGAATACCATCAACTGAGCAACTTTTCCTCACTCAGTGACTTCAATGCAAGAGTCGGCGCAGACAACAACTCATGGCCAGATTGCCTAGGGCATTTTGGCATCGGCAAGATGAATGAGAATGACCAACAACTTCTTGTATTCAGTCCCCAAAACCAAATGTACATTACCAATTCATATTTTACAGGAAAAGATCGCCACAAAGTGTCATGGCGACATCCACAATTAGGCCACTGGCACCAATTAGACATTGTTATCAACAGGAGGAAAGGCCTACCCTTAATGCAGAACAGTTCCATAGTGCCAATTGTGACACTAACCACTCCTTGATTATTAGCAAAGTAAAGATTACAGCCAAGAAGCTACATAGAGCAAAACCTAGGAGCAAGCCCAAAATCATCTTAACACCAAAAACCAGAGGAAATGCCAGGAGTTTGTGAAGGCTTTTGAACTTAGTATGGGAAGTCACTACCAGAGAAGGCAGAGGAATTTGGGGTAAATTTTAAAAAGAACTAGTTTGAAGAAAATGAAGCAGAACTATTACCTCTCATCAACATTAAGAACACAGCCTATCTGGAACACAACAAGAAGCCAACAGAGAGCACCAAAGTGAGACTTTGACATGCAAAAATCAAGGTACAGCAAGCAAGCAGATGCTGTGCAAATCATTACTGGACTAAGCTCTGTGAAGAGATACAGACAGCCGCAGACACAGAAAACCTCAAAGTCATATATGATGGCGTGAAGAAAGCTCTAGGCCACACTGTCAACAAAGTTGCCCCTCTCAAATCGCACAGCAGTGAAATCATTACAGGTAAAAGCAAGCAGTTGTCTCATTGGGTTGCGAACCAGCTGAGGGAGCGGCGGCGAACCAGCTGAACAGCGGGGGACAGCAGAGCAGCTCACAGCAGGAGTTTGCCTGGGACTGGTAAGTATCCGAGTGTGTGTGTGTTTGCTTGCTGAGGAAGTATCCAAGCGTGTGTTTGCTGGGAGGGCAGTGTGAGAGCCTGAGTGAGTGTCTGATTGGCTGCTAGCCTGCAGGGGGTGGGCATTAGGGTGTCCGTTTGTTTGTGTCAGGGAAGCCTGGCTGTTTAAAAATAGCCAGAGCTTCGCTAACCAGCTGAGCAGCGGGGGACAGCAGAGCAGCTCACAGCAGGAGTTTGCCTGGGAGTTCGCCTGGAGTGAGCCCAGTGAGGCTTACGTCTTGCAAACTGCTGAGGAAGCTCATAGTAGGAAGGTGATATGGAAGGGGGGGGTTCAGCTGTTGTGACCTGCACTGGATGTGCCATGTTTGTCTTTCTTCCACAGGACAGAAGCGACTTTGTCTGTACAAAGTGCAAGCTGGTCTCCATATTGGAAGAGAAGATTGAAGGTCTGGAGCAACAGATAACAACCCTGCGTTGCATACGAGAAACTGAGGATTTTCTGGACAAAACTCAGGATATGCTTCTAGGGGCACAAAGCTCTAAAGATATAGAGCAAGTTGCACAGAGGAGCAAGAGGCCAGTGAAGAAGCTTGGCAACATGTGCCCTCCAGAAGAGGTAAGCGGAATGTCCGGGTTCCAGTAACACAGACACAGGTAACTAACCGCTTTCATGTTCTCTCCACAGGTACCGTTGCGGAGAGCAGACCAGATGATATGTCTGGGGCGAGAAAGCAGAAGGAGACTCCGCTGGTTGGAAGGCATGAGATGCGATGTCCTGAGGTTGGGGGTTCCACGACCACCACTCCCAAGAGGAGAAGGCGGGTGGTGGTGGTCGGGGACTCTCTCCTCCGGGGGACTGAGTCATCTATCTGCCGCCCTGACCGGGAAAACCGAGAAGTCTGCTGCTTGCCAGGGGCTAGGATTCGCGATGTGAAGGAGAGACTGCCGAGACTCATCAAGCCCTCGGATCGCTACCCCTTCCTGCTTCTCCACATGGGCACCAATGATACTGCCAAGAATGACCTTGAGCGGATCACTGCGGACTACGTGGCTCTGGGAAGAAGGATAAAGGAGTTGGAGGCGCAAGTGGTGTTCTCGTCCATCCTGCCCGTGGAAGGAAAAGGCCTGGGTAGGGACCATCGAATCGTCGAAGTCAACGAATGGCTACGCAGGTGGTGTCGGAGAGAAGGCTTTGGATTCTTTGACCATGGGATGGTGTTCCATGAAGGAGGAGTGCTGGGCAGAGACGGGCTCCATCTCACGAAGAGAGGGAAGAGCATCTTTGCCAGCAGGCTGGCTAACCTAGTGAGGAGGGCTTTAAACTAGGTTCACCGGGGGAAGGAGACCAAAGCCCTTAGGTAAGTGGGAAAGCGGGATACCGGGAGGAAGCACAGGCAAGAATGTCTGTGAGGGGAGGGCTCCTGCCTCATACTGGGAATGAGGGGCGATCAACAGGTTATCTCAAGTGCTTATATACGAATGCACAAAGCCTTGGAAACAAGCAGGGAGAACTGGAGGTCCTGGTGATGTCAAGGAACTATGACGTGATTGGAATCACAGAGACTTGGTGGGATAACTCACATGACTGGAGTACTGTCATGGATGGTTATAAACTGTTCAGGAAGGACAGGCAGGGCAGAAAAGGTGGGGGAGTAGCACTGTATGTAAGGGAGCAGTATGACTGCTCAGAGCTCCGGTACGAAACTGTAGAAAAACCTGAGTGTCTCTGGATTAAGTTTAGAAGTGTGTGCAACAAGAGTGATGTAGTGGTGGGAGTCTGCTATAGACCACCGGACCAGGGGGATGAGGTAGATGAGGCTTTCTTCCGGCAGCTCACGGAAGCTACTAGATCGCATGCCCTGATTCTCATGGGTGACTTTAATTTTCCTGATATCTGCTGGGAGAGCAATACAGCGGTGCATAGACAATCCAGGAAGTTTTTGGAAAGCGTAGGGGACAATTTCCTGGCGCAAGTGCTAGAGGAGCCAACTGAGGGGCGCTTTTCTTGACCTGCTGCTCACAAACCGGGTAGAATTAGTGGGGGAAGCAAAAGTGGATGGGAATCTGGGAGGCAGTGACCATGAGTTGGTTGAGTTCAGGATCCTGACGCAGGGAAGAAAGGTAAGCAGCAGGATATGGACCCTGGACTTCAGGAAAGCAGACTTCGACTCCCTCAGGAAACGGATGGCCAGGATCCCCTGGGGGACTAACATGAAGGGGAAAGGAGTCCAGGAGAGCTGGCTGTATTTCAAGGAATCTCTGTTGAGGTTACAGGGACAAACCATCCCGATGAGTTGAAAGAATAGTAAATATGGCAGGCGACCAGCTTGGCTTAATGGTGAAATCCTAGCAGATCTTAAACATAAAAAAGAAGCTTACAAGAAGTGGAAGGTTGGACATATGACCAGGGAAGAGTATAAAAATATTGCTCGGGCATGTAGGAATGATATCAGGAGGGCCAAATTGCACCTGGAGCTGCAGCTAGCAAGATATGTCAAGAGTAACAAGAAGGGTTTCTTCAGGTATGTTGGCAACAAGAAGAAAGCCAAGGAAAGTGTGGGCCCCTTACTGAATGAGGGAGGCAACCTAGTGACGGAGGATGTGGAAAAAGCTAATGTACTCAATGCTTTTTTTGCCTCTGTCTTCACTAACAAGGTCAGCTCCCAGACTGCTGCGCTGGGCATCACAAAATGGGGAAGAGATGGACAGCCCTCTGTGGAGATAGAGGTGGTTAGAGACTATTTAGAAAAGCTGGACGTGCACAAGTCCATGGGGCCGGACGAGTTGCATCCGAGAGTGCTGAAGGAATTGGCGGCTGTGATTGCAGAGCCATTGGCCATTATCTTTTAAAACTCGTGGCAAACGGGGGAAGTCCCGGATGACTGGAAAAAGGCTAATGTAGTGCCAATCTTTAAAAAAGGGAAGAAGGAGGATCCTGGGAACTACCGGCCAGTCAGCCTCACCTCAGTCCCTGGAAAAATCATGGAGCAGGTCCTCAAAGAATCAATCCTGAAGCACTTGCATGAGAGGAAAGTGATCAGGAACAGCCAGCATGGATTCACCAAGGGAAGGTCATGCCTGACTAATCTAATCGCCTTTTATGATGAGATTACTAGTTCTGTGGATGAAGGGAAAGCAGTGGATGTATTGTTTCTTGACTTTAGCAAAGCTTTTGACACGGTCTCCCACAGTATTCTTGTCAGCAAGTTAAGGAAGTATGGGCTGGATGAATGCACTATAAGGTGGGTAGAAAGCTGGCTAGATTGTCGGGCTCAACGGGTAGTGATCAATGGCTCCATGTCTAGTTGGCAGCCGGTGTCAAGTGGAGTGCCCCAGGGGTCGGTCCTGGGGCCGGTTTTGTTCAATATCTTCATAAATGATCTGGAGGATGGTGTAGATTGCACTCTCAGCAAATTTGCGGATGATACTAAACTGGGAGGAGTGGTAGATATGCTGGAGGGGAGGGATAGGATACAGAAGGACCTAGACAAATAGGAGGATTGGTCCAAAAGAAATCTGATGAGGTTCAATAAGGATAAGTGCAGGGTCCTGCACTTAGGACGGAAAAATCCAATGCACCGCTATAGACTAGGGGCCGAATGGCTAGGCAGCAGTTCTGCGGAAAAGGACCTAGGGGTGACAGTGGATGAGAAGCTGGATATGAGTCAGCAGTGTGCCCTTGTTGCCAAGAAGTCCAATGGCATTTTGGGATGTATAAGTAGGGGCATAGCGAGCAGATCGAGGGACGTGATCGTTCCCCTCTATTCGACATTGGTGAGGCCTCATCTGGAGTACTGTGTCCAGTTTTGGGCCCCACACTACAAGAAGGATGTGGATAAATTGGAGAGAGTCCAGCGAAGGGCAACAAAAATGATTAGGGGTCTAGAACACAAGACTTATGAGGAGAGGCTGAGGGAGCTGGGATTGTTTAGTCTGCAGAAGAGAAGAATGAGGGGGGATTTGATAGCTGCTTTCAACTACCTGAAAGGGGGTTCCAAAGAGGATGGCTCTAGACTGTTCTCAATGGTAGCAGATGACAGAACGAGGAGTAATGGTCTCAAGTTGCAGTGGGGGAGGTTTAGATTGGATATTAGGAAAAACTTTTTCACTATGAGGGTGGTGAAACACTGGAATGTGTTACCTAGGGAGGTGGTAGAATCTTCTTCCTTAGAGGTTTTTAAGGTCAGGCTTGACATAGCCCTGGCTGGGATGATTTAACTGGGAATTGGTCCTGCTTCGAGCAGGGGGTTGGACTAGATGACTTTCTGGGGTCCCTTCCAACCCTGATATTCTATGATTCTATGATTCTATGAATACTATTCAGAGTTATATGCACAAGAAAGAAACCTCACCAATGAATCGCTGGGCAAATGCCAACCCTACAGATCATGCCAGAGCTAGATGTGGAGCGCACTGTAGAAGAGCGAAGCAAGGCCATTGATTTGCTATCAAATGACAAGGCTCCTGAAAAAGATAGCATCCCAACGGAAATCCTCAAGTACAGGAAAGACAGCCTATTACCCTCTCTTCATCAGATGCTACTTAAATGCTGGAAAGAGGGTGAGGTACCACAAGAGATGCGTGGCTCAAACATCATCACTCTGTATAAAAATAAAGGCGAAAAGGGTGACTGCAACAACTACAGGGGTATCTCGCTACTAAGTGTAGCAGGAAAAGTTTTCACAAAAGTCATCTTAGTGTGCCCACAACAGCTGGCAAATCATGTCTACCCTGAATCATAGTACGCATTCAGGGCAGAAAGATCAACTATAGATATGATATTTTCTCTGCGTCAACTCCAAGAAAAGTGCAGAGAGCAAAACCAGCCATTGTACATCGCCTTTGTGAACCTAACCAAAGCATTTGACACAGTCAGCAGAACGGGTCTATTTGAAATAATAGAAAAGATAGGATGCTGACCAACCCTGTTGAGTGTTATATGTTCATTCCATCACAACATGAGAGCAACTGTCCAGTTTGAGCTGTCCACTTTGGACAGCTTTGAGATGAAAAGCAGAGCAAAGCAAGGATGTGTTCTTGCCCCTACACGCTTTGGAATCTTCTTCTCAATACTCCTTAACTGTGCATTTAAGGACATGAAAGAAGGAGTGTATCTGCACACAAGATCGGATGGGAAACTCTTCAACCTGTCACGACTTAAGTCAAAGACCAAAGTCAAAAAGGTGCTAATCAGGGAACTTCTATTCACTGATGATGATGCCCTCATAGCCCATGATGAAGTTCTACTACAAGAACTCATGGACCGCCATTCAATTGCCTGTCAGGCATTTACTCTCACCATGAGCAGGAAGTTTTTGGAAACTGTAGGGGACAATTTCCTGGTGCAAGTGCTGGAGGAACCAACTAGGGGTGGAGCTCTTCTTGACCTGCTGCTCACAAACCGGGAAGAATTAGTAGGGGAAGCAAAAGTGGATGGGAACCTGGGAGGCAGTGAGCATGAGATGGTCAAGTTCAGGATCCTGACACAAGGAAGAAAGGAAAGCAGCAGAATACGGATCCTGGACTTCAGAAAAACAGACTTTGACTCCCTCCAGGAACTGATGGGAGGATCACCTGGGAGAATAACATGAGGGGGAAAGGAGTCCAGGAGAGCTGGCTGTATTTTAAAGAATCCTTATTGTGGTTACAGGGACAAACCATCCCGATGTGTAGAAGGAATAGTAAATATGGCAGGCGACTGGCTTGGCTTAACAGTGAAATCCTTGCTGATCTTAAACACAAAAAAGAGGCTTACAAGAAGTGGAAGATTGGACAAATGACCAGGGAGGAGTATATAAATATTGCTCGGGCATGCAGGAGGGAAATCAGGAAGGCCAAATCACACCTGGAGTTGCAGCTAGCAAGAGATGTTAAGAGTAACAAGAAGGGTTTCTTCAGGTATGTTGGCAACAAGAAGAAAGCCAAGGAGTGTGTGGGCCCCTTACTGAATGAGGGAGGCAACCTAGTGACAGAGGATGTGGAAAAAGCTAATGTACTCAATGCTTTTTTTGCCTCTGTCTTCATGAACAAGGTCAGCTCCCAGACTACTGCCCTGGGCAACACAGCATGGGGAGGAGATGACCAGCCCCCTGTGGAGAAAGAAGTGGTTCGGGACTATTTAGAAAAGCTGGACGTGCACAAGTCCATGGGGCCGGATACGTTGTATCCGAGAGTGCTAAAGGAGTTGGCGGATGTGATTGCAGAGCCATTGTCCATTATCTTTGAAAACTCATGGCGATTGGGGGAAGTCCCGGAAGACTGGAAAAAGGCTAATGTAGTGCCAATCTTTAAAAAAGGGAAGGAGGAGGATCTGGAAACTACCGGCCAGTCAGCCTCACCTCAGTCCCTGGAAAAATCATGGAGCATGTCCTCAAGGAATCAATTCTGAAGCACTTAGATGAGAGGAAAGTGATCAGGAACAGTCAGCATGGATTCACCAAGGGCAAGTCATGCCTGACTAATCTAATTGCCTTCTATGATGAGATAACTGGTTCTGTGGATGAAGGGAAAGCAGTGGATGTATTGTTTCTTGACTTTAGCAAAGCTTTTGACACGGTCTCCCACAGTATTCTTGTCAGCAAGTTAAAGAAGTATGGGCTGGATGAATGCACTATAAGGTGGGTTGAAAGTTGGCTAGATTGTCGGGCTCAACGGGTAGTGATCAATGGCTCCATGTCTAGTTGGCAGCCGGTATCTAGCGGAGTGCCCCAAGAGTCGGTCCTGGGGCCGGTTTTGTTCAATATTTTCATTAATGATCTGGAGGATGGTGTGGATTGCACTCTCAGCAAGTTTGCGGATGACACTAAACTGGGAGGAGTGGTAGATACGCTGGAGGGTAGGGATAGGATATAGAGGGACCTAGACAAATTGGAGGATTGGGCCAAAAGAAATCTGATGAGGTTCAACAAGGACAAGTGCAGAGTCTTGCACTTAAGACGGAAGAATCCCATGCACCGCTACAGACTAGGGACTGAATGGCTAGGCAGCAGTTCTGCAGAGAAGGACCTAGGGGTGACAGTGGACGAGAAGCTGTATATGAGTCAACAGTGTGCCCTTGTTGCCAAGAAGGCCAATGGCATTTTGGGGTGTATAAGTAGGGGCATTGCCAGCAGAACTAGGGACGTGATCGTTCCCCTCTATTCGACATTGGTGAGGCCTCATCTGGAGTACTGCGTCCAGTTTTGGGCCCCACACTACAAGAAGGATGTGGATAAATTGGAGAGAGTCCAGTGAAGGGCAACAAAAATGATTAGGGGTCTAGAACACATGACTTATGAGGAGAGGCTGAGGGAACTGGGATTGTTTAGTCTACGGAAGGGAAGAATGAGGGGGGATTTGATAGCTGCTTTTAACTACCTGAAAGGTGAATCCAAAGAGGATGGATCTAGACTATTCTCAGTGATAGCAGACGACAGGACAAGGAGTAATGGTCTCAAGTTGCAGTGGGGGAGATTTAGGTTGGATATTAGGAAAAACTTTTTCACTAGGAGGGTGGTGAAACACTGGAACGCGTTACCTAGGGAGGTGGTGGAATCCCCTTCCTTAGAAGTTTTTAAGGTCTGGCTTGACAAAGCCCTGGCTGGGATGATTTAGTTGGGGATTGGTGCTGCTCTGGGCAGGGGGTTGGACTAGATGACCTCCAGAGGTCCCTTCCAACTCTGATATTCTATGATTCTGTGAGCATTAAGAAAACAGTTGTATTAGGACAGAGGATTCCACAAGATCCTCCAATCAGCTTAAATGCAAACCAGCTAGAAGTAGTCCAAAAGTTCAGTTATTTAGGTTGTACGGTGACTAGCAACCTCTCCCTGGATGAAGAATTAAATGTTCGCATTGGAAGGGCTGCCAGCACCTTTAGCAGACTAATTAAAATAGCATGGAACAACTCAAAGCTTACCATCAAAGCCAAGATGCTAGTGTACCAAGCTTGCATCCTCAGCACTCATGTATGGTGGGGAAACATGGCCAACTTATGCTCATCAGGAGAAAAGGTTAAACAGTTTCAACTTACACTGTTTACACCGCATACTCAACATCAAATGGCAAGATAAAGTCATCAATGCAGAGGTTCTTCTAGGAGCAAATTTACCAAGTGTGACAGCCCTACTCAAGCAAAGACAACTGTGCTAGCTGGGCCATCTGAGTAGGTTGGAAGACAGATGCATACCCAAGGACATGTGATATGGGGATCTATCAGAGGGAACAACAGGATGTCCCAAGCTTCACTATAATGACACGTGCAAGCGAGATATGAAGGAATTTGGAATTGATACTGACCACTGGGAATCTTGGCAAGTGATCATAACAAGTGGTGCCTTTGTCTCCATCAAGGTATCAAAGCCCATTACAGAAGCTGGCTCCTACAGCTTGAAGAGAAAAGAGCCCTTAGGAAGCAAGCAGCTCCCAACCAAGATACATACATTTGTAATAACTGCCACAGATAATGCAAATCTCAGATTGGACTATTCAGTCACATAAGACATTGGAAACCGTCTACATCATAGGCTGCAATTCCCACCGTCTCTCATAGATGAAAGGATGCCAACAAAATATGTTGACGAGGACATGGAAAATTACTGTAGGGTCATAAGTATCGGGGGGTAGCCATGTTAGTCTGTATCCACAAAAACAACGAGGAGTTTGGTGGCACCTTAAAGACTAACAGATAGTCTTTAAGGTGCCACCAGACTCCTCGTTGTTTTTATAGGGTCATAGGACCAACAAGAGGGAAATGGGCTGGAAAGCCAATCACAGTTGGAATTGCAGCTAGCAAGAAATGTGAAGGGTAACAAGAAGGGTTTCTACCGGTATGTTAGCAACAAGACGAAGGTCAGGGAAAGTGTGGAACCCTTACTGAATGGGAGAGGCAACCGAGTGACAGATGATGTGGAAAAAGTTGAAATACTCAATGCTTTGTTTGCCTCGGTCTTCACAGACAAGGTCAGCTCCCAGACTGCTGCACTGGGCAACACAGTATGGGGAGGAGGTGAGCAGCCCTCAGTGGTGAAAGAACAGGTTAAGGACTATTTAGAAAAGCTGGACAAGCACAAGTCTATGGGGCCGGATCTAATGCATCCAAAGGTGCTGAGGGAGATGGCTGATGGAACTGCAGAGCCATCAGCCATTATCTCTGAAAACTCGTGGCAATCAGGGGAGGTCCTGGATGACTGGAAAAAGGCAAATATAGTGCCCATCTTTCAAAAGGGAAGAAGGAAAATCCAGGGGACTACAGACTGGTTACCCTCACCTCAGTCCCTGGAAAAATCGTGGAGAAGGTCCTCAAGGAATCCATTTGAAGCACTTGGAAGAGAGGAAGGTAATCAGGAACAGTCAAAATGGATTCACCAAGGGCAAATCATGCCTGACCAACCTGATTGACTTCTATGATGAGATAACTGGCTCTGTGGATACGGGAAAAGCTGTGGATGTGATATATCTTGACTTTAGCAAAGCTTTTGATGTGGTCTCCCACAGTATTCTTGCCAGCAAGTTAAAGAAGTATGGATTGGATGAATGGACTATACAGAAAGCTGACTAGATCACTGGGCTCAACAGGTAGTGATCAATGGCTCAATGTCTAGTTGGCAGCCAGTATCAAGCAGAGTGCCGCAAGGGTCAGTCCTGAGACTGGTTTTGTTCAACATCTTCATTAATGATGATGGGATGGATTGCACCCTCAGCAAGTTCGCAGATGACACTAAGCTGTGGGGAGAGGTAGATATTCTGGAGGGTAGGGATAGGGTCTTTCTACTATGGACCACTGTCACGGTTCCTTCCCCACTCTGAACTCTAGGGTACAGATGTGGGGACCTGCATGAAAACCTCCTAAGCTTACTTTCACCAGCTTAGGTTAAAACTTCCCCAAGGTACAAATTAATTTTACCCTTTGCCCTTGGAATTTCCACTGCCACTACCAAACTTTAACTGGGTTTACTGGGAAATGTAGTTTGGACACGTCTTTCCCCCCAAAATCCTCCCAACCCTTGCACCCCACTTCCTGGGGAAGGTTTGGTAAAAATCCTCACCAATTTGCATAGGTGACCACAGACCCAAACCCTTGGATCTTAGAACAATGAAAAAGCATTCAGTTTTCTTACAAGAAGACTTTTAATAGAAGTAAAGGAATCACCTATGTAAAATCAGGATGGTAGATACCTTACAGGGTAATTAGATTCAAAACATAGAGAATCCCTCTAGGCAAAACCTTAAGTTACAAAAAAGACACACAGACAGGAATAGTCATTCTATTCAGCACAACTCTTTTCTCAGCCATTTAAAGAAATCATAATCTAACACATACCTAGCTAGATTACTTACTAAAAGTTCTAAGACTCCATTCCTGTTCTATCCCTGGCAAAAGCAGCATACAGACAGACACAGACCCTTTGTTTCTCTCCCTCCTCCCAGCTTTTGAAAGTATCTTGTCTCCTCATTGGTCATTTTGGTCAGGTGCCAGCGAGGTTACCTTTAGCTTCTTAACCCTTTACAGGTGAGAGGATTTTTCCTCTGGCCAGGAGGGATTTTAAAGGGGTTTACCCTTACCTTTATATTTATGACAACCACCAATCAGGAAAAGGAAGTGGGAGAGACATTTCTAGGACAAATAACAGAAATATCCAAAACACAAGATCTGGTAGTAATGGGCAACTTTAACTATGCAGACATCTGGGGAAAATAATTTGGCAAAACACAAAATTTCCAATAAGCTCTTGGAATGTATTGGGGACAACTTTTTGTTTCAGAAAATGGAGGAAATAATTCTCACCAACAGGGAGGAATTGGTTGTGAATGTGAAGGTGGAAGCCTATCTGATAGATTTCATGATTGTAAGGAAAGGAAGGAGTGAGAGCAGCAGAATAAGGGCAATGGACTTCAAGAAAGCAGATTGTAACAAACTTAGAGAACTGGTAGGTAAGGTCCCATGGGAAGACAATCTAAGGGATAAAGGAGTTGAGGAGATCTGGCAGTTTCTCAAGGAGACAATATTAAACACACAACTGCTAACTATGCCAATGCAAAGGAAAGACTGGAAAAATAGTAAGAAGCCAATATGGCTCCATCCAAGAGTGCCAAAAGCCTGCCTCCTGCTCCACTCCTCCCCCTGCTCTGCTCTTCCCTCACTCCACCCTTCCCCCTGAGGACCCTACCGTACTCCACCTCTTCCCCCAGACCGTGCCCCCATGCTGCCTCTTTCCCCCGAGGCTCTGTCCCCCATTCTCTCCTCTCTGCTCCCTCCCCCACATCGATCACCCTTAAGGCAGGTAAAAAGCGATGGGCCATTGCCCTTAGCCCCCCCTTTTCTAGCACCCCTGGCTGCATCATGAGCTCTTTAATTACCTGAAAATCAGAAAGGAATTCTACAAAAAGTGTAAACATTGTTGAATTGCTAAGGAGGAATACAAAAGAATAGCACAGGGACAAAATCAGAAAGTCTAAGGCACAAAATGCGTTACATCTAGCAAGGGACATAAAAGGCAATAAGAAGAGGTTATTTAAATACATTAGGAGCAAGAGAAAAATGAAGGAAAGCTCTCTGCTTAATGGGGAAGGAAAGCTAATAACAGATGACATCAAGAAGGCTCGGGGTTTAATGTCTATTGTGCTTCACTAAGAGGATTAATGATGACCAGATACTAACAACACACTATTAACAATAAGGGGGAAGGAGCACAAACCAAAACAGGGAAAGAACAGGTTAAAGAATATTTAGATACGTTAGATAAGGAAATTCATCCTAGGGTACTTAAGGAGCTAGCTGAAACAATCAGAACAGTTAGCAATTATCTTTGAGAACTCATGGAGGACGGGTGAGATCCCAGAGGACTGGGGAAGGGCAAACATAGTACCTGTTGTTATAAGAGGGAACAAGGAGGATGTAGGGAATTACAGACCAATCAACCTAACATGGATACCTGGAAAGATATTGGAACAAAATATTAAACAATCAGTTTATAAGCCCCTAGAGCACAATAGGGTTATAAAGGAATAGCCAGAATGGATCAGTCAAAAACAAAACATGCCAAACCAACCTAATTTCCTTCTTTGATAGGATTACTGACCTAGTGGATAGAGGGGAAGCAGTCATATGATATATATTGATTTTACTAAGGCTTTTAACACAGTCCCACATAAGCAAACTAGGGAAATGTGGTCTAGAGGAAATTACCATAAGGCAGGTACACAACTGTTCGGTTGTACTCCAAGAATAGCTCTCAATGGTTTGCTGTCAAACTGGGAGGGCGTATCTAGTGGGGTCCTGCAGGGGTTAGTCCTGGGTTGAGTAGTATTCAATATTTTCATTAATGACTTGGATCATGGTGTGGAGAGTATGCCTATACAATTCGCAGATGACACCAAACTAGGAGAGGTTGCAAGCACTTTGGAGGACAAGATTAAAATTCAAAATGACCTTGACAAATTGAAGAATTGGACTGAAATAAAAAAGAGGAAATTCAATACAGTCAAGTGAAAAATACTACACTGAGAAAGGAAAAATCAAATGCACAACTACAAAATGGGGCATAACTGGCTTGGTGGTAGTACTGCTGAAACGGATCTGGGGGTTATAGTGGACCATAAATTGAAGGAGTCAACGACGTGATGCACTTGTGAAAAAGGCTAATATCACTCTGGGGTGCATTAACAGGTGTGCTGCATGTAAGACACAGAATATAATTGTCCCGCTCTACTCGACACTGGTGAGGCCTCAGCTGGAGAACTGCGTCCAGTTCTGGGTGCCTGTCACAGATCCACAGGACCAGTGCTATAGCCCCAGCTTTGCAACAACCTCTAGGAGGAACCCGTCAGCGTGCCAGACTGCCTAGGGGGTCTCACTCTTCTTTCAGGGTAAGCCATGCGGTTTCACTGCCTCCTTAGGCTGGACGTCTGTGCCCTCAGCACCCCTGCTTCACACCTTGAGCTCTGTTCAGCAAGTTCACCTGAGACAGACCCCTGGGGGAGACGTGTACAATCATAGGGAGCAGTGCATCTCCTCCATCAGCATTTGCAGTGACCCTCAGCCAGCGTTGTAAAGCAGAAGAGTTTATTTGTCAACTGGAGCACAGCATAGGAATCCTTGGTTAGCATAGAGAAAAGAAAGATACACGATAGTCCATCCTGGTCAGCACAGAGCCCAAAGCCCTGTCCCTTTGACCTCTTTTTGTCCCAGAGGAGGTGTGCCTAGACGCGCTCAGCAGCCAACCCTTAACCATTCCCTTAGCTCTCCAGCTAGGCAAACACTGCTTGGCTTGCTGCAGGGAGGTGGGCCGCCATAGTGATTTTGGCTGCTAGGTATCAAAGTCCCAGTGACTGGATTTGCCATTGTTTTCTCCAAAGCTCTATTGATATGGAGCTAAGGCCCAGACAGCTAGAAGCCATTCACATCAGAGTCTCTGACCTGCTACAGAGAGCAAACAACCCTTTCTACCCCCTAGAATAACCCTGCAGCAGGGGAAACTGAGGCACTTCAAGGATTTATAAAAATATTAGAGTAATCATTCCCAGTTCATCACAGTGCCACACTGTAGAAAAGAGATGGAAAAATACCTGGGTCTGTTTAGTCTTGAGAAAAGAAGACTGAGAGGGGATCTGATAACAGTCATCAAATCTGTTAAGGGCTGTTATAAATGGAACCCTTCTGCCAGGCCGAGTTGATAGCAGCAAGGGCCAGGTTAGAATCATAGAATATCAGGGTTGTAAGGGACCTCAGGAGGTCATCTAGTCCAACCCCCTGCTCAAAGCAGGACCAATCCCCAATTAAATCATCCCAGCCAGAGCTTTGTCAAGCCTGACCTTAAAAACTTCTAAGGAAGGAGATTCTACCACCTCCCTAGGTAACGCATTCCAGTGTTTCACCACCCTCCTAGTGAAAAAGTTTTTCCTAATATCCAACCTAAACCTCCCCCACTGTAACTTGAGACCATTACTCCTTGTTCTGTCATCTTCTACCACTGAGAATAGTCTAGAACCATCCTCTTTGGAACCACCTCTCAGGTAGTTGAAAGCAGCTATCAAATCCCCCCTCATTCTTCTCTTCTGCAGACTAAACAATCCCAGTTCCCTCAGCCTCTCCTCATAAGTCATGTGTTCCAGACCCCTAATCGCTGGACTCTCTCCAATTTTTCCACATCCTTCTTGTAGTGTGGGGCCCAAAACTGGACACACTACTCCAGATGAGGCCTCACCAATGTCGAATAGAGGGGAACGATCACGTCCCTCGATCTGTTGGCAATGCCCCTACTTATACATCCCAAAATGCCATTGGCCTTCTTGGCAACAAGGGCACACTGTTGCCTCAATATCCAGCTTCTCGTCCATTGTCACCCCTAGGTCCTTTTCCACAGAACTGCTGCCTAGCCATTCAGTCCCTAGTCTGTAGCGGTGCATTGGATTCTTCCGTCCTAAGTGCAGGACCCTGCACTTAGTGCAGGTTCAGTACACAGGGGTTCCCTCTCATCAAAGCAAATGCAAAACTGGCTTGAGCCCCCACCCAGTGACCTGGGAAAATCTTACACACACCCCTGGGCACCTGAAAGAGGCAGTACTTCCCCTCTCACAAGGACAGAGTCTCGGTGTAGCAGAGCATCTTTAATAACATGAGGTAAATGACATCAGCATTAAATTGGGAAAACACCACAACTAGGGTTCATCAACCAAACCATGAGCAAAGACCCACCCCAGCAAATTGGGCCACATCCTTTCCCTCGGGTTCTTGAGTCCCACAACCCAAAAGTCTCGAGTCCAGCAATCCAAAAATCACCCAAAGTTCAAAAAGTCCAACAACCCCAAAAGTCCAGCTCCAGAGTTCAAAAGTTCATCTGCAGAGTGTTACTCCCCAGTCTGGGTAAAAATGTGCGTGTGGACGGGGGGGGGGAGGGAAGAGAGGTAAGGGGGAACCTTATGCGACCTGAAGCTGACTGCCCCACAGGGCTCCGCTCCGCTCCGCTCCGCTCCGCACAAGCAACTCCTGCCATCCTATGAACCACTCCCCACTACTTGACACAGTACTCAATGATTTCAGCTTGTAGCAGTAGGAGCCTTAGTGCTGGGGCACCCTAATGCCAAAGTGAACTCAGGTCAGTACCTGTAGCTAGACTCTTAATAGACCCAAAATTAGCTCTGACAGCCATAGAGAGACAGGACACCAAGTACTAACACCTGTCTCTAGCCTCTCTCAATTCACAGGGTTTTGGAACCCATGTCCCTTGCCTAGCGAGTGTTACTTAGCTGATGGCGAGTCCCTCCATCATAACAAAAGGCAAAGTACAGTTCCACTGTCCTTGATTCCCATAATCAGGGTAATAACAATTTATTCTTCCTTCCCCAATAAGAGAGACAATGGGGATCCCACAGCAGCCAAAGTGACCACTTGGGCAGCTATGGCCTCATTCTAGGAGGGGCGGGTGTGCCTATGCAAATGAGATCGGCCCCTGAAGTTCTTTTCCACAACTTGCCACACCTCACCACCAGATGTCAGGGTGGAGCTCATTCTGACTCTGCTTACATAAAGAGGATGATGATCAATTGTTCTCCATGTGCACTGACAAGAAGGAACAAGCTCAGATTGCAGGAAGCGAGATTTAGGTTAGATGTTAGGAAAAGCTTCCTGACTGTAAGGGGAGTTAAGCTCTGAACTAAGCTCCCAAGGGAGGTTGTGGAATCCCCATCATTGGAGGTTTTTAAGGACAGTTGGACAAACACCTGTTCAGGATGGTCTAGGTTTACTTGGCCCTGCCTCGGCACAGGGGCTGGACTTGACGACCTCTCAAGATCCTTTTCAGCCCCACATTTCTAGGACTTTATGATTTTGTGGGTGCTGGATCCTGGGGAGGGGCTGCAGTGTGCAGTGATTTGTGAGGTACTCAGTATAAGGTGCTGCATGGGCATTGTTCCTAGTGACAGGTATGGAGGGCTAATCACACAGCAGCAGGGAGCACGGGGCCACGGGAACACTGCTGGGAGTCAGGCACTCCCCTGGCAGGGGAGCAATCAGAGCACTCCAGTGCAGACAGGCGAGGCCCCACTAGCTTTGGGGAGGGTCAGAAAATGGCAGCAAGGGAGTTCAGCACTGACGCTGACTGGGGAAAGGGCACTGCAAGCAACAGCAAGAGCTAGATGCCTGCATCCCAGAGTAAGGGCAGACCCTACCTGTGATTGTCCAGGGGGCGGGACCTGATCTGGGGCTGGGGGGAGTCAGACTGTAGTGAGGGGGAGGGGCCCGTCCTGGGGCTGGGGGGTTCAGACTGTAGTGAGGGGGAGGAGCCCGTCCTGGGGTTGGGGGGAGTCAGACTGTAGTGAGGGGGAGGGAGGCCCTTTTGACCATTTGTTGTCAGCTCTGCAGGTGACCAGCTCACAGCTGTGCCAGAGCCCAGTCTGGCAGTGGCTCGGACGCAGCTGCGTGGCCTGGGAGTGACCACAGAACAGCCACCTGCATAGAGCCGCCAGCCTCCTGCAACCCACAGAGCACCCTCTGCTGAGGAACTAGCCTCACAAAGCCTATCACCCACTGGCGGCACCACAACAGGACACTAGTGGTAGCGTGACAACACACACTGGCCTAGGGGCTGAAACTGAGGGCAGGCTGACCAGCTGGGATGAATGGATGGAGACATCTGTCTAGGGTGGATGGAGCATGGCTGGGCTCTGCACCCGCTCCCCTGACTACGGACATTTCCCCCAACATCCCAGTGGGCTGCACCTGAGCTCAGGCTCACAGCCAGGATCTGATGAAATCTGAGACCCGATCAACATTCAGACACTCCAGGAAAGTGGATTCATTCGTCGATCCACAGAGTCAGGACTGGCCCAAGGTGTATCGCCATTTTTGACACCCAAGGCGGAGAAGAGTTTTTGGCGCCCTCCACACCCAGACAAACAGCCAGCCAGGTGCAGAGCAATGTGGCACCCCCAGAAGGTGACGCTGAGGGCACTGCCCTGCAGAGAGTGTAAGGTGAGAAGGGACCATTAGATCATCTAGACCAGGGGTCTCAAACCCGCATGCGGCCTGCGGGGTTATTTTCTGCAGCCCGCCAGCTCCCCCCACCCTCACAGCGTTTACCTAGAGCGGCTCCGGCCCAGCACGCACCGGGAGCAAGGGCAGGCTCCCTCCCTGCCTGCCCTGCCCCCGCGTCGGTCTGGGAAGCGGCTGGGACCTGGGGGAGGAGAAGGGAAGGGAGGGGAGGTGGGGGTCCAGGGGTCCCTGTGCCCTCCCTCCCCCAGGTCCCGGCCACTTCCCAGAGTGGCATGGGGGCAGGGCAGGCAGGCGGGGAGCCTGCCCTGCCCCCGGTGCGCGCCGGGCCGGACCCAACCCCCGAGCCCATCCTGCAGCCGAACCCCCTGCCCTGAGCCCCCTGCCACACCCTGACCCCTGCCCTGAGCCCGCTGCTGCACCCCGCACCTCGACCCCCTGCCCTGAGCCCCCTGACACACCCCGCACCCCTCCTGCACCCCCTGGGGGCAGGGAGGGGGCAGAGTTGGGGTGGGGATTTCAGGGAAGGGGTTGGAATGGGGGCAGGGAAGGGGTGGGAAGAGGCGGGGCAGGGGTGGGGCCTCATGGAAGGGGTGGAGTGAGGGCAGGGCCGGGGCAGCGGGGAGGGGGCGGTCAGTGGTGTGGCCCTCGGGCCAATGTACTTGTCCTCATGTGGCCCTCATTGTCATTTGAGTTTGAGACCCCTGGTCTAGGCCTGTGGCACATAGGCCAGAGAAGGTCACCCAGTCCCCCTGCACTGAGCCCAATGATTTGTGTTTGCTCAAAGCCCCTTCCAGAAAGGTCTCTGGTCTGGATGGGATAACAGCAAGCAATGGAGACTCCAGCCCTGCCTAGGGTGACCAGACAGCAAATGTGAAAAATCGGAACAGGGGCTGGGGGGTAATAGGAGCCTATATAAGAAAAAGACCCAAACATCGGGACTGTCCCTATAAAATCGGGACATCTGGTCACCCTCGCCCTGCCCTGGGAAGTTTGTTCCTATGGCTATTCACCCTCCCCTGTTAAACAGTTGTGCCTTCTTTCTCATCTGAATTTGTCTGGCTTCAACTTCCAGCCACTGGTTCTTGTTCTGCCGTTATCTGCTAAATTCAAGTACCCACTATTTCTCCCCCAGAAGGTACATAGATGGCACTCAAGTCACCTCTCCATCTTCTTTGTGATAAGCTCAACAGATTGAGCTCGCCCAGTCTCTCATTGTCAAACATGGTCTCCAGGCCTTGAATTGTTTTCATGGCTCTTCTCTGCATCCTCACCAATTTTTCAACATCCATTTTAAAATGTGGAGTCTGGCTGCAAGCCCAGCATAGGCTCTCACACTGAACTCTTTGCTGCAGGTCAGTGTAGGGCCAGATTCCCCTCTGGGCCTAGGGACACTGTCCCTGCCCCAGCTCCCGCTAAGGCCTCCCAGGAGTACAGCCCCTGCCTGGCTCTGATCTCAGAGGTGGTGTCTGCAGTGGAGTGAGGGGCTGTGACTCAGAGCTGCCAAACCCACACGATCAGCTTGGATCCTGCAGGACCAGGAACCAGAATCCCCCCTGCTCTGTTATCTCACGGATAAAGTCTGGCTCCTCCGGCCAGGAGCCATATGCCACGTCCTGGTTTGCACTAGGTAGCGCAAGGAGCACAAGTGTAAGCAGAGTCAGGATGAGCTCTACCTGACATCTGGTGACGAGTCGTGGTGGGTTGTGGAAAAGGACTTCAGGGGCTGATCTCATTTGCATAGGCAAACCCACCCCACCTAGATGGTCACTTTGGCTGCTGTAGGAGCCCCAATTTCTCTGTTATTGGGGCAGGAATAAACTGTTATTATCCTGATTATGTGACTCAAGGACAGTGGAACTGTACTTGGCCTTTTGTTATGATGGAGGGACTCACCATCAACTAAGGAGCACTCGCTAGGCAAGGGTCATGGGTTTCAAAACTGAGTGACTAGAGAGAAGGGCTGGGAACAGGTATTAATGCCTGGTGGTGAGGGCCCTATATGCTAATTACACTTTATTCTCTTTCTCCTGTGGAATATCAGAGTTAATTTTGATTCTACTAAGAGTCTAGAATCATAGAATAACAGAGTTAAAAGGGACCTCTAGAGACCATCTAGTCCAATCCCCTGCTCAAAGCAAGACCAATCCCCAACTAAATCATCCCAGCCAGGGCTTTGTCAAGCCTGACCTTAAAAACTTCTAAAAAAGAAGATTCCACCACCTCCCTAGGTAACACATTCCAGTGTTTCACCACCCTCCTAGCAAAAAAGTTTTTCCTAATATCCAACCTAAACCTCCCCCACTGCAACTTGAGACCATTACTCCTTGTCCTGTCATCTGCTATCACTGAGAACAGTCTAGATCCGTCCTCTTTGGATCCACCTTTCAGGTAGTTAAAAGCAGCTATCAAATCCCCCCTCATTCTTTTCTTCCATAGACTAAACAATCCCAGTTCCCTCAGCCTCTCCTCATAACTCATGTGTTCCAGTCCCCCAATCATTTTTGTTGCCCTTCGCTGGATTCTCTCCAATTTTTCCACATCCTTCTTGTAGTGTGGGGCCCAAAACTGGACACAGTACTCCAGATGAGGCCTCACCAATGTCGAATAGAGGGGAACGATCACATCCCTCGATCTGCTGGCTATGCCCCTACTTATACACCCCAAAATGCCATTGGCCTTCTTGGCAACAAGGGCACACTGTTGACTCATATCCAGCTTCTCGTCCACTGTCACCCCTAGGTCCTTCTCTGCAGAACTGCTGCCGAGCCATTCGGTCCCTAGTCTGTAGCAGTGCATTGGATTCTTCCGTCCTAAGTGCAGGACTCTGCACTTGTCCTTGTTGAACCTCATCAGATTTCTTTTGGCCCAATCCTCCAATTTGTCTAGGTCCCTCTGTATCCTATCCCTACCCTCCAGCGTATCTACCACTCCTCCCAGTTTAGTGTCATCCGCAAACTTGCTGAGGGTGCAATCCACACCATCCTCCAGATCATTAATGAAGATATTGAACAAAACCGGCCCCAGGACCGACCCTTGGGGCACTCCGCTAGATACTGGCTGCCAACTAGACATGGAGCCACTGATCACTACCCGTTGAGCCCGACAAGCTAGCCAACTTTCTACCCACCTTGTAGTGCATCCATCCAGCCCATACTTCTTTACCTTGCTGACAACTTGTGGGAGACGGTGTCAAAAGCTTTGCTAAAGTTGAGGAATAACACGTCCACTGCTTTCCGTTCATCCACAGAACCAGTTATCTCATCATAGAAGGCAATTAGATTAGTGAGGCATGACTTGCCCTTGGTGAATCCATGCTGACTGTTCCTGATCACTTTCCTCTCGTCTAAGTGCTTCAGAATTGATTCCTTGAGGACATGCTCCATGATTTTTCCGGGGACTGAGGTGAGGCTGACTGGCCTGTAGTTCCCAGGATCATCCTTCTTCCCTTTTTTAAAGATAGGCACTACATTAGCCTTTTTCCAATCTTCTGGGACTTCCCCCGATCGCCATGAGTTTTCAAAGATAATGGACAATGGCTCTGCAATCACATCCGCCAACTCGTTTAGCACTCTCGGATGCAACGCATCCGGCCCCATGAACTTGTGTACGTCCAGTTTTTTCTAAATAGTCCCAAAACACTTCTCCCTTCACAGAGGGGTGGCCACCTCCTCCCCATGCTGTGCTGCCCAGTGCAGTAGTCTGGGAGCTGACCTTTGTCGTGAAGACAGAGGCAAAAAAAGCATTGAGTACATTAGCTTTTTCCACATCCTCTGTCACTAGGTTGCCTCCCTCATTTAGTAAGGGGCCCACACTTTCCTTGGCTTTCTTCTTATTGCTAACATACCTGAAGAAACCCTTCTTGTTACTCCTAACATCCCTTGCTAGCTGCAACTCCACGTGTGATTTAGCCTTCCTGATTCCATTCCTACATTCAATATCTTCATAAATGATCTGGAGGATGGTGTGGTTTGCACTCTCAGCAAATTTGCGGATGATACTAAACTGGGAGGAGTGGTAGATACGCTGGAGGGCAGGGATAGGATACAGAGGTACCTAGACAAATTGGAGGATTGGGCCAAAAGAAATCTGATGAGGTTCAACAAGGATAAGTGCAGGGTCCTGCACTTAGGACGGAAGAACCCAATGCACAGCTACAGACTAGGGACCGAATGGCTAGGCAGCAGTTCTGCGGAAAAGGACCTAGGGGTGACAGTGGACGAGAAGCTGGATATGAGTCAGCAGTGTGCCCTTGTTGCCAAGAAGGCCAATGGCATTTTGGGATGTATAAGTAGGGGCATAGCCAGCAGATCGAGGGATGTGATCGTTCCCCTCTATTCGACATTGGTGAGGCCTCATCTGGAGTACTGTGTCCAGTTTTGGGCCCCACACTACAAGAAGGATGTGGATAAATTGGAGAGAGTCTAGCGAAGGGCAACAAAAATGATTAGGGGTCTGGAACACATGACTTATGAGGAGAGGCTGAGGGAACTGGGACTGTTTAGTCTGCAGAAGAGAAGAATGAGGCGGGATTTGATAGCTGCTTTCAACTACCTGAGAGGTGGTTCCAGAGAGGATGGTTCTAGACTATTCTCAGTGGTAGAAGAGGACAGGACAAGGAGTAATGGTCTCAAGTTGCAGCGGGGGAGGTTTAGGTTGGATATTAGGAAAAACTTTGTCACTAGGAGGGTGGTGAAACACTGGAATGCGTTACCTAGGGAGGTGGTAGAATCTCCTTCCTTAGAAGTTTTTAAGGTCAGGCTTGACAAAGCCCTGGCTGGGATGATTTAATTGGGGATTGGTCCTGCTTTGAGCAGGGGGTTGGACTAGATGACCTCCTGAGGTCCCTTCCAACCCTGATATTATATGATTCTATGATTCTATGCCCAAGCAATATTTATATACTCATCCCTGGTCATTTGTCCAATCTTCCACTTCTTGTAAGCCTCTTTTTTGTGTTTAAGCTCAGCAAGGATTTCACTGTTAAGCCAAGCTGGTCGCCTGCCATATTTACTATTCTTTCTACACATCAGTATGGTTTGTCCCTGTAACCACAATAAGGATTCTTTAAAATACAGCCAGCTCTCCTGGACTTTTTTCCCCCTCATGTTATTCTCCCAGGGGATCTTGCCCATCAGTTACCGGAGGGAGTCAAAGTCTGCTTTTCTGAAGTCCAGGGTCCATATTCTGCTGCTTTCCTTTCTTCCTTGTGTCAGGATCCTGAACTCGACCATCTCATGCTCACTGCCTCCCAGGTTCCCATCCACTTTTGCTTCCCCTACTAATTCTTCTCGGTTTGTGAGCAGCAGGTCAAGAAGAGCTCCGCCCCTAGTTGGTTCCTCCAGCACTTGCAGCAGGAAATTGTCCCCTACATTTTCCAAAAACTTCCTGGATTGTCTGTGCACCGCTGTATTGCTCTCCCAGCAGATATCAGGATGATTGAAGTCGCCCATGAGAACCAGGACGTGCGATCTAGTAGCTTCTGCGACTTGCCAGAAGAAAGCCTCGTCCACCTCATCCCCCTGGTCCGGTGGTCTACAGCAGACTCCCACCACGACATTACCCTTGTTGCTCAGGCTTCTAAACTTAATTCAGAGACTCTCAGGTTTTTCTGCAGTTTCATACTTGAGCTCTGAGCAGTCATACTGCTCCCTTACATACAGTGCAACTCCCGCACCTTTTCTGGCCTCCCTGTCCTTCCTGAACAGTTTATATCCATCCATGACAGTACTCCAGTCATGCGAGTTATCCCACCAAGTCTCCGTTATTCCAATCACATCATAATTCCCTGACTTTGCCAGGACCTCCAGTTCTCCCTGCTTGTTTCCCAGGCTTTGTGCATTTGTATATAGGCACTTGAGATAACCCGCTGATCGCCCCTTGTTCTCAGTATGAGGCAGGAGCTCTCCCCTCTCACACACTCCTGCTCGTGCTTCCTCCCGGTATCCCGCTTCCCCACTTACCTCAGGGTTTTGGTCTCCTTCCCCCGGTGAACCTAGTTTAAAGCCCTCCTCACTAGGTTAGCCAGCCTGCTCGCGAAGATACTCTTCCGTCTCTTCGTAAAGTGGAGCCCGTCTCTGCCTAGCATTCCTCCTTCTTGGAACACCATCCCATGGTCGAAGAATCCAAAGCCTTCTCTCCAACACCACCTGCATAGCCATTCATTGACTTCCACGATTCGATGATCCCTACCCCGGCCTTTTCCTTCCACGGGGAGGATGGAAGAGAACACCACTTGCCCCTCATACTCCTTTATCCTCCTTCCCAGAGCCACGTAGTGTGCAGTGATCTGCTCAAGGTCATTCTTGGCAGTATCATTGGTGCCCACATGGAAAAGCAGGAAGGGGTAGCGGTCCAAGGGCTTGATGAATCTCGGCAGACTCTCCGTCATATTGCGAATCTTAGCCCCTAGTCTAGTTACAGGCTGCTGAGCTGAATTCACTTTGGGTCTATGGTGCACCAGCACTGAGGCTCCCCTATTACAAGCTGAAATTACAAAAGAGCTAAAATTACAAAGAGCTGAAATCACTGAGTGTTGTGTTAAGTAGTGGGGGGGGTGTGAAAATATATTGCAGAGCAGTTCACAGGATGGCTAAAGCGGCTCATGGCTGGTGGAGCAGAGCAGTTTGTGAGACGGCTGGAGCAGCTCACGGGACGGCTGGTGGAGTGGAGCGGCTGGCAGAGCAGAGCAATTCGTGGGACGGCTGGTAGAGCGGAGCGGAGCAGAGCAGAGCCCCACGGAGAGGTGGAGCAATCGGCTTCAGACCATGTAAGGTGCCCCTTAACTCCCCCCCTCATTTCCACCGAGGCTGGGAGGTAAAACTCTGCAGATAAACTTTCGAACTCTGGGGCTGCACTGACCAGGGACAGAGACTTTTGGGTTCTTGGACTTTTGGGGACTTTTAGGTTGCTGGACTCAAGAACCAAAGGGAAAGGACACGCCTCAATTTGCTTGGGGTGGGTTTTGCCTCATGGGTTGTGAATCCTGTTGGTGGTGTTTCCCCAACATAATGCCACATTGTTTCTCTCTGTTATTAAAAGGCTTTTGCTACACTCAGACTCTGTGCTTGCGAGAGGGGAAGTATTGCCTCTTAGAGGCACCCAGCGGGGTGGTATATATTTGTCCCAGGTCACTGGGTGGGGGCTCGAGCCGGTTTTGCATTTTGTTATTGGAATGGAACCCCTAGATACTGAACCCGGCCCTTGCTGCTGCCAACTCTGATGGGCAGAAGGGTTACACAAGCAAACACTCTTGCTGAGGCCATGCTGCTCCTAGGCTGAGGCAGCACCGCCCTAGCATGGGCAATGCTAGGCCAGGTCAGCAAAGCCCTGGCCTGTTCCACTGTGGGGCAGTGGAGCTCCTCTGCTCGACTCCCCCTCACACACAGGTTCTTTCCTGCCAGAGTAAGACTAGCCCATGGGTACCATCGGCCAGGGTATGGGTCACAAAGCTGGCTTCATGAGCCAGCTCAGAGACGCATGGACGGTCACTATAACTTCCCTTTCTGCCAGGAGATTCACAAGCCCCGTTACCCTACCTTGTGTGCAGATGTCTGGCTAAGCGAGGTACACAGCAGTTCCAGCCTCACGGCCTGGCTGACAGCAAAACCTGTCTGGCACCCAAACATCCACATCTCCCAGTCAATAGGGCAACGTGCATTCACAGAGCGCTCCTCTGCTACTCACCCCATTGTCACCGGGGCACCAGCATGACCAGGACAGAATCTGACAAGCAGGGGACACTGATGGGATCCTTAGTGGTTTCTTTCTGTAAGCAGAGCCTGAAAAGCTCTCCCCTGACAGCAACTGAGACACTGGGGGAAAAGAGTTCAGGAACAGACCCTGTTTGCACAGACACACCTACTCTGTCAAGGTGTTCAGCAGGACAAGATGGGTGAGGTAATATCTTTTATTGGACCAACTTCTGTTGGTGAGAGAGATCAGCTTTCGGGCTTACATAGAGCTCTTCAGACGTGCTTGGCAAAGTGATCAATGTTGTCTGGCGCTAGGTTACAATTCACAGTAGTGTGTTGAGTGTAAAAGAATGAAATATTATCTTGACTGTATGAGTGAAGGGCAACAGGACTCTACTTAGCCTGTCCCGGAGAGGTTCCCCCTAAACTGAATCTCAGTTACTAAGCAGAGGGTAGGGATGCCAGAGGCCAATAAAGATAACAGCAGGAGGGGGCCTGCACCTGATGGATGCTGCTGAAAGAATCTTAGATACTATTTGAGCATCAACGGGTAGTGATCAATGGCTCCATGTCTAGTTGGCAGCCAGTATCAAGCACAGTGCCCCAAGGGTTGGTCCTCGGGCCAGTTTTGTTCAATATCTTCATAAATGATCTGGAGGATGGTGTGGATTGCACCCTCAGCAAGTTTGCAGATGACACTAAACTGGGAGGAGAGGTAGATATGCTGGAGGGTAGGGATAGGATACAGAGGGACCTAGACAAATTGGAGGATTGGGCCAAAAGAAATCTGATGAGGTTCAACAAGGACAAGTGCAGAGTCCTGCACTTAGGACGGAAGAATCCCAGGCACCGCTACAGACTAGGGACCGAATGGCTGGGCAGCAGTTCTGCAGAAAAGGACCTAGGGGTGACAGTGGACGAGAAGCTGTATATGAGTCAACAGTGTGCCCTTGTTGCCAAGAAGGCCAGTGGCATTTTGGGATGTATAAGTAGGGGCATAGCCAGCAGATCGAGGGATGTGATCGTTCCCCTCTATTCGACATTGGTGAGGCCTCATCTGGAGTACTGTGTTCAGTTTTGGGCCCCACACTTCAAGAAGGATGTGGAAAAATTGGAAAGAGTCCAGCGGAGGGCAACAAAAATGATTAGGGGACTGGAACACGTGACTTATGACGAGAGGCTGAGGGAACTGGGATTGTTTAGTCTACGGAACAGAAGAATGAGGGGGGATTTGATAGCTGCTTTCAACTGCCTGAAAGGGGGTTCCAAAGAGGATGGCTCTAGACTGTTCTCAGTGGTAGCAGATGACAGAACAAGGAGTAATGGTCTCAAGTTGCAGTGGAGGAGATTTAGGTTGAATATTAGGAAAAACTTTTTCATTCGGAGGGTGGTGAAAGACTGGAATGCGTTACCTAGGGAGGTGGTGGAATCTCCTTCCTTAGAAGTTTTTAAGGTCAGGCTTGACAAAGCCCTGGCTGGGATGATTTAATTAGGGATCGGTCCTGCTTTGAGCAGGGGGTTGGACTAGATGACCTCCCGAGGTCCCTTCCAACACTGATATTCTATGATTCTAAGTGCTTCAAAATGGATTCCTTGAGGACCTTCTCCATGTTTTTGCCGGGGACTGAAGTGAGGCTGACTCGTCTGTAGTTTCCTGGGTTCTCTTTCTTCCCTTTTTTAAAATATGGGCACTATATTTGCCTTTTTCCAATCGTCCGGGACGTCCCCAATTGCCACAAATTTTCAAAGATAATGGCCAATGGCTCTGCAATCACATCAGCCAACTCCCTCAGCGCCCTCCAATGCATTAGATCTGGACCCATGGACTTGTGCATGTCCAGTTTTTTTTAAATAGTCCTTAACCTGTTCTTTCACCACAGAGGGCTGCTCACCTCCTCCCCATACTGTGCTGCCCAGTACAGGAGTCTGGGAGCTGACCTTGTCTGTGAAGACCCAGGCAAAAAAAGCATTGAGTACTTCAGCTTTTTCCACATCATCTGTCACTATGTTTCCCTTTTTAATAGAAGATTTCTTTTGTTTTTCACAGACTTGCGAGTGGGGAAGTATTGCCCCTTAGGCCTTGTCTACACTACACAGTTTTGTCGGCAAAAGGCAGCTTTTGCCAACAAAGCAGGGGAGGTGAGTGCACTACAAAGCTACTTTTGGTGGCAAAACTCTGCTGTTTTGCCAACAAAATAAAACCACCTCGACAAGAGGCATAGAGCTTATTGCAGCAAAGTTAGAGTGACAACACGTCAGTGTAGATGCTGCCGTTCATTATGTCTACATAACTGGCCTCCCCCAGTATCCCATAATGCCTGCTGTGACCATTCTGCTCACTGCTGGAAGCTTTGACATTCCTCAGCAAGGAGAGCTCGCAGAGCTACTGAAGTTGCCGCTCCTGGCAGCTGAGGAGGCTATGGGAGAACTCGGAGGGAATCAAAGAAACAATAATGTGGAATCCTGCTCTTCCCAGCACTAGGAACACAGCAGCAGGCAGGTAGAATGGGTTGCTGCTGCGGGGAAGGTGGGGGGGGAGAGTGCTGTGCTGTGCAGAGCTGGGGGCTGATGTAGGAGGGAGGTCTCCCTCCACCCCTGGATTGGTTGCTCAGGCTGCTGTCTGAATTTAGAGACAGCATGCTGACACACTCTCCCTCAACACATACACTTCCCCAACACATACCCAGTTTCTCTCTCTCTCTCTCACACACACACTCACTCACACACACACACTCTCTCCCCTCCAACATATGTTTTAGTTGAAAAGTGGCTGGCACCAATCTAGTAGGATGCCCATGGAACAATGGGATTGAGAAACCTACATAAGAACAGCCATACAAGGTCAGACCAAAGGTCCATCTAGCCCAGTATCCTGTCTTCCGACAGTGGCCAATGCCACGTGCCCCAGAGGGAATGAACAGAACCGGTAATCACCAAGTGATCCATCCCCTCTCGCCCATTCACAGCTTCTGGCAAACAGAGGCTAGGGACACTATCCCTGCCCATCCTGGCTAATAGCCATTAATGGACCTGTCCTCTATGAACTTATGTAGTTCTTTTTTTAATCCTGTTTATAGTCTTGGCCTTCGCAACATCCTCTGGTAAGGAGTTCCACAGGTTTACTGTGTGTTGTGTGAAAAAAATACTTCCTTTTGTTTGTTTTAAACCTGCTGCGTATTAATTTCATTAGGTGACCCCCCCAGTTCTTGTGTTATGAGATGGAGTAAATAACACTTCCTTATTTCCTTTCTCCACACCAGTCATGATTTTATAGACCTCTATCATATCCCCCCTTAGTCGTCTCTTTTCCAAGCTGAAAAGTCCCAGTCTTATTAATTGCTCCTCATATGGAAGCTGTTCCATACCCCTAATCATTTTTGTTGTCCTTTTTGGAACCTTTTCCAATTCCAATATATCTTTTCTGAGATGAGGAAACCACATCTTGAAGCAGTATTCAAGATGTGGGCATGTCATAGGTTTACACAGAAGCAATATGATATTTTCTATCCCTTTCTTAATGATTCCCAACATTGTTAGCTTTTTTGATTGCCGCTGCACATTGAGTGGATGTTTTCAGAGATTTATCCACAATGACTCCAAGATCTCTTTCTTAAGTGGTAACTGCTAATGTAGACCCTATCATTTTATATGTATAGTTGGGATGTTTTCATCTGACATTTTGTTGCCCAGTCACCCAGTTTTGTAGCGCTTTGCAATCTGCTTGGGATTTCACTATCTTGAGTAGTTTTGTATCATCTGCAAATTTTGCCACCTCACTGTTTACCCCTTTTTCCAGATCATTTATGAATATGTTGAATAGGACTGGTCCCAGTACAGACCTCTAGTGGACACCACTATTTACTTCTCTCCATTCTGAAAACTGACCATTTATTCCTACCCTTTGTTTCCTACCTTTTAACCAGTTACCAATCCATGAGAGGACCTTCCCTCTTATCTCATGACAGCTTACTTTGCTTAAGAGCCTTTGGTGAGGGACCTTGACAAAAACTTTCTGAAAAATCTAAGTACACTGTATCCACTGGTTCCCCCCTGTCCACATGCTTGTTGACCCCCTCAAAGAATTCAAGTAGATTGGTGAGGCATGATTTCCCTTTACAAAAAGCATGTTGACACTTCCCCAACAAATTATGTTCATCTATGTGTCTGACAATTTTGTTCTTTACTATAGTTTCAACCAGTTTGCCCGGTACTGAAGTCAGGCTTACCGACCTGTAATTGCCAGGATCACCTCTGGAGCGCATTTTTAATATTGGCATCACATTAGTTATCCTCCAGTCCTTTGGTACAGAAGCTGATTTAAATGATAGGTTACAAACTTCAATTAGTAGTTGTGCATTTTACATTTGAGTTCCTTCAGAACTCTTCGGTGAATACCATCTGGTACTGGTGACTTATTCCTGTTTAGTTTATCAATTTGTTCCAAAACCTCCTCTAATGACACATCAATCTGTGACAGTTCCTCAAATTTGTCACCTAAAAAGAATGGGTCAGGTTTGGGAATTTCCCTCACATCCTCAGCTGTGAAGACCAATGCAAAGAATTCATTTTAATTTCTCCGCAGTGGCCTTATCATTCTTGAGTGCTCCTTTATGATCTCAATCATCCAGTGGCCCCATTGGTTGTTTATTTAGCAGGCTTCCTGCTTCTCATGTACTTAAAAAAAATTTTGCTATTACTTTTTGAGTCTTTGGCTAGCTGTTCCTCAAATTCTTTTTTGGCCTTCCTAATTATATTTTTACATTTCACTCCTTTCTATTTTCCTCCCCAAGATTTAACTTCCACTTTTAAAAAGAATGCATTTTTGTCTCTCACTGCATCATGTGAGGCATTGTAATGCCCCATGAGGCATTGTAAACCTTTCCCAAAGCACCCTACAGCCCGTTGCACAGTGAGATAGCTACCCACAGTGCACTGCTCTCTATATCGATGCAAGAGCTGCTAGTGTGGATGCACTCTGCTGACACAAGGAGATACAACAGCGGTTTAATTAAAGCAGCATAACTTTGGTCAACAAAACTCTGTAGTGTAGACCTGGCCTTAGAGACACCCACAGGTGGGGTTTAATTTTCCCAGATTTCTGGGTGGAGGCTCAAACCAGTTCTGTTCTGTATTGTTAGGATGAATCCCTAGTTATTGAACCCGGCCCTTGTAGTTGCTGACTCCACCTGACAGAAGGGTTACATTCCAAGCTGACAAATAATCAAAGACTTTCCACAATGTGCACAGTGCAAAGTAACACAAAGCTGCAGTACTGAAGTAACTGCATTTCTGCACAGATGTGCAAAGTCTGAGGTTGGAAAGGACTGTAGTGACCAGCCGCAATGAACTGTCTTCCCTCTCCCTCCCCCAGCCCAGAGAATCTAACACGGGGTCCCTGCTCCCAGCCCAGCACCTCTGGCTGAAGCAACATGGACTGAGCCGATGACATGTTCTAGCCTGGCGAGCTTGGTATAGCTCAATGCTAGGAGCCCCCCCATGTATGTCTACATTGCACATGGGCATGAGCTTCCCAGCCTGGGTAGACAGCCACACGCTAGTTCTGCTTGAGCTAGGGCACTAGAAACAGCAGTGTGGACATTGCGGTACAGGTTAGCAGTCTGAGCCAAGCCTACCTGGCTCCGTACTCGGGTGGCTAACCCGAGCCAGCACCTATGCCACAACATCCACACTGCTGTTTTCAGTATCAGGCAGAGCTAGCATGTGTCTGTTACCCAGGCTCATGGCTCACATGCAGCTGCAGTGGAGACAGACCCTCCGTGTTTGAACAAACCAGGCATAACACAGCAGCCTAGCCCTGGCTACACAGTGCATCCAAACGACCCTCCGATTATAACGGGCCCAAAGGACAGCAAAGCACACACCCTGGCACAGCACACCCTGCCTCCCACATAACCGGCATGAGGAGCAAACTGGAAAGAGCAGAGAAAGGAGAGACAATCCCAAGTTCCCATGACAACCCCACAACAACTTCAGATACTGACTTCAATCTTTGCACAATCGGCTCTTGGTCTCTGCTGGGTCACATCATCCAGCAACAAGGATTTATCTGCTTTTCACTCACTGGGGTGGGGGGGCAGGGGGAGATTCCTGCACTATAACCAGCCTGAGCAGTTGCTTCAGTTTGCCTGATTCTCATCTCATAAAGACAAACAGCAGGCACGATCCCCAGCTGGTGTAAGGCCCTCTAGCTCCCCTGTCCTCACTAGACTTTACTTATTTACCTCATCTGAGGAGGGTCTGGCCCAGTGGTGGGCAAACTACGGCCCCGGGGCCATATCTGACCCTCCAGGCATTTTAATCCAGCCCTCGAGTTCCCGCTGGGGAGCAGTGTCTAGGGCTTGCCCTGCTCCAGCACTCCAGCTGGGGAGCAGGGTTGGGAGCTCGCTGCACTCCATGCAGCTCCTGGAAGCAGCAGCATGTCCCTTCTCTGGCTCCTATACGTAGGGGCAGCCAGAAGGCTCCACATGCTGCCCCCACAGCTCCCATTGGCCTGGGACTGCAGCCAATGGGAGCTGCAGGGGTACTGCCTGCGGACAGGGCAGCACACAGAGCTGCCTGGGCTCACCTCCATGTAGGAGCCGGAGAGGAGACATGCTGCTGTTTCTGGGAGCTGCTTGAGGTAAGCGCCACCCAGAGCCTGGCCCCCTCTCATGCCCCAACCCCCTGCCCCAGTCCTGATCCCCATCCCGCCCTCCGAACCCCTTGGTCCCAGCCCAGAGCACCCTCCTGCACCCCCAACCCCTCATCACCAGCCCCACCCCAGAGCCCGCACCCTCAGCTGGGGCTCTCTCACCCCCCAACCTTCAATTTTGGGAGCATTCAAGGCCCGCCATACAATTTCCATACCCAGATGTGGCCCTCAGGCCAAAAAGTTTGCCCACCCCGGTCTGGCCCAATGGAAAACCAGCATAAGAAAGAAGTGACTTAGTCAGTTCATGGACTCAGCACCCTAGACCTGGCACATCACCAGGGCCGTCCAGAATCTGCACTGCCACTGCACCACAGTGCAGGATCTGGCCCATTGGTCCTGCAGCCTGTAGAATGGTGTTGGGACGAATGACTCTGCTCCAAGGAACTCAGCTCTGTCTCTGGCATCTTTCCATCTGGCTGCAAACAATGCTATTGGACATTTACTCTCATCATCGTGAAGTTCTCAAATACCCCACAAAAGGGTGCACTTCAGAAGTGGTAGAGAAAATGATAATGTGATCTCCTAGTTCTCTGATTTTCCAGATCTCGGCAAGCCCCTTGGCAGTGCTGCCATGATGCAGATGTTTTCACTGCCCTGTCCCTAAGCAGGGCTTGCAGCCAGACTCCACACAGCATTGGAGTTTCCGAGAGCTCCTGGGAGGAGGAGGAAATGATGCGAGTGCAAAGCCAGTTATCCTGTGGGGCCCTGAGTTGCTCCCAAGTTGCATGGACGATTTGAAAGATACATTCTTCCTCAAAGAGGAAATGAAAAGAGGACTTGTAGCCAAGAGATCTCCTCATGTGACAACACCATGTCCCTCATCAGCTCCCACTGGTACAAATACTCTCTCTCTCGTCCTCCTGGTTTCCAAGAGTGCTGACCATGGCAGTGGGGGTCAGAAGATATCTCAGCTAGCGAAGGAAGCACTGAGTGAGTTCAATTGCTGGAAAGCATTTTCCCATCCTTTGGTTCATGTCCAGAGATGTCCCTTTTCAGTGAGGTAGCCCAAAGCGCTGGCACTGTACAGAATGGACAGTAGTGGGGACAGGATGCTGCAGATCCATGGAGCCCCTGTGCTTGCTTGTGAAAGTAGTCCCCATTTAGCTCTATCTGTGCATTCTTTATGCCTGGTGATGGCACAGCCCACTTCTTTCAGGAAAAGTTCACGTTTCCTGGAGGTCTGGTTTGAGACTCACTGCTGGATGTACGTCAGTTACTGAAAGTGGGAGAGTCCCTCTTGAGAGCCAGCACCAGCTGGTCACTGAGCAAGAGACACCATCTAGAACGGCACCCACTCCTCTCGCAGGAAGCTGCAGGGACCCTGCAGTTTCCCCAAGACACTAAAACATCCAGAGTCCTTGCCTAGTAGTAAGCACTGCCTGTGCTCGGTAAGCCAGCTCCAGGGACACCACTTTGTTTGGCATCAGCGTTTTATTTGGGTTTTCAATAACTATTTGATAATGTTTTCCTGGCAATTACAGATGAAGTGCAGCAGGTTCATAGGTGATCCAGTACATGCGTCCGGATCTAATGCATCCGAGGGTGCGGAGGGGGTTGGCTGATGTGATTGCAGAGCCATTGGCCATTATCTTTGAAAACTCGTGGCAATATGGGGAGGTCCTGGATGATTGGAAAAAGGCAAATATAGTGCCCATCTTTAAAAAAGGGAAGAAGGAGAATACGGGGAACTACAGACTGGTCAGCCTCACCTCAGTCCCCGGAAAAATCATGGAGAAGGTCCTCAAGGAATCCATTTGAAGCACTTGGAGGAGAGGAAGGTGATCAGGAACAGTCAACATGGATTTACCAAGGACAAGTCATGCCTGACCAACCTGATTGCCTTCTATGATGAGATGGCTCTGTGGATATGGGGAAAGCGATGGATGTAATATATCTTGACTTTAGCAAAGCTTTTGATATGGTCTCCCATGGTATTCTTGCAGGCAAATTTTAAAAGTATGGATTGGATGAATGGATTGTAAGGTGGATAGAAAGCTGGCTAGATCGTCAGGCTCAAAGGGTAGTGATCAATGGCTCAGTGTCTAGTTGGCAGCTGGTATCAAGCGGAGTGCCCCAGAGGTCGGTCCTGGAGCTGGTTTTGTTCAACATCTTCATTAATGATCTGGATGATGGGATGGATTTCACCCTCAGCAAGTTCGTGGATGCAACTAAGCTGTGGGGAGAGGTAGATATTCTGGAGGGTAGGGATAGGGTCCAGAGTGACCTAGACAAATTGGAGGATTGTGCCAAAAGAAATCTGATGAGGTTCAACAAGGACAAGTGCAGAGTCCTACACTTAGGAAGGGAGAATCCCATGCACTGCTACAGGCTGGGGACCAATTGGCTAAGCGGCAGTTCTGCAGAAAAGGACCTGGGGATTATAGTGGACGAGAAGCTAGATATGAGTCAACAGTGTGCACTTCTTGCCAAGAAGGCTAACGGAATATTGGGTTGCATTAGTAGGAGCATTGCCAGCAGATTGAGGGAAATTATTATTCCCCTCTATTTGGCACTGGTGAGGCCATATCTGGAGTATTGCATCCAGTTTTGGGCTCCCCACTACAGAAAGGATGTGGACAAATTGGAGAGAGTCCAGCAGAGGGCAATGAAAATGATTAGGGGGCTGGGGCACATGACTTATGAGGAGAGGCTGAGGGAACTGGGCTTATTTAGTCTGCAGAGGAGAAGTGTGAGAGGGGATTTGATAGCAGCCTTCAACTACCTGAAGGGGGGTTCCAAAGAGGACGCAGCTCAGCTGTTCTGTGGTGGCAGATGACAGAACAAGGAGTAATGGTCTTAAGTTGCAGTGGGGGAGGTCTAGGTTGGATATTAGGAACCACTATTTCACTAGGAGGGTGGTGAAGCACTGGAATGGGTTCCCTAGGAAGGTGGTGGAATCTCCATCCTTAGAGGTTTTTAAGGCCCAGCTTGACAAAGCCCTGGCTGGGATGATTCAGTTGGGGTTGGTCCCACTTTGAGCAGGGGGTTGGACTAGATGACCTCCTGAGGTCTCTTCCAACCCTAATCTTCTATGATTCTATGATCTTCCAGTACCAAAAGAAAGGGGAAGGGTCAATGGGAAGCCAGGACCCTGAGACTGACAGTCCCCAGGGGCAATGGGGAGAGATCAATGCTCTAGGTCAGCCTCATTGACAGGGTGGCCAGGCTAATGAGGCAGTCAGGAGAGGCCGTCCTCTGTATGAACTGGAATTGCCTGGAACAGAGCAGGGCTGAGCTAAGGAGAGAGTAGCAGCCTGAGCTGAGCTGGAGAAGCAGAGCTGCACCGGCCAGGGCCAGAGGAGCAGCCCAGGGAGCTGAGCTGGAGGCAGAATAGAGCTGGGGCTGGAGCAGTCTGGAACCGGGTGCAGTGAGCAGCTGGGGAGAGCAAAGGGGGGGACCCTGGGCAGTGGGCCCAGTGCAGGGAGACGCCCCTAGCCAAAGGGCCTTGCAGGCCAGACTGGGGGTGGGGGAGGTCGTAACCCCAACCGGGGGGGGGGGGGGCATGCTGGGAAGAAGGTCCTGCCACCTAGAACCTGAAGGCGTGTGGCCACCGCCAGAGTCAGTGACCAACCTGCAGCATCCCTGCAGTGCAACCAGGGCCTGGGCAGGAGGCCTGGGACATGTGAGGGACAGACTGTGAACTTCTCTTACATTCCAGAGATGTCTGGTTGTGATGTCCCTGTGTAGGGTTGCCAACCCTCCCGGCTTCACCGGGAGTCTCCTAGAATCAGGCCCTATCTCCTACTGAAGCCAAACTGGGAGATTTTACAAAAAGAAAAGGAGGACTTGTGGCACCTTAGAGACTAACAAGTTTATTTGAGCATAAGCTTTCATAAGCTACAGCTCACTTCATTGGATGCATTGAGTGGAAAATACAGACTAACACGGCTGCTACTCTGAAACCTGGGAGATTTTAGGGGCTAAAAGTCCGGTGGCGCAGTGGGGCTAAGGCAGGCTCCCTGCCTGTCCTGGCCCTGCACCACTCCTGAAAGCAGCTGGCACGTCCCTGTGGCCCCTCATCAAACTTATTGTTTTTACATAATCTCATGATTTTAAAGCCAATCTCATGATTTTGGTGAGCCTGGCTCATGATTTTGAACATTTGGGGTTGACAATACTTTGAAAATGACTTTAAAGTGTCAGTTTCACTCCTGTTTAAAGTGAATTTCTAGTGTATTATTTGTATTGGGCAGCACCCCTAGAGCCCCAGGCAGGTGCAATCTAAACTCACGGGGCCTTGCCCTAGTAGGGTGTTTCCAAAAGTTAAATGATCTATTCCAAGCTTTGTGAACTGCAAAAAAGTGATAGAAAGTCTTCTAGATTTTTCTATAATTATTTTCAACTATTGTATTCAAGAGGTAGTAACAAAGTAAGAATATACATTACAATTTTAAACCTAACCAGTGACCCTTAAGTAACTTGACACAAGCTGTCAGACCATGTTAGTATTAGAACTGAGTGGGTCTAATATTTATTTTTCTTTCCTTATATAGGAATTAGATACAATGCTCCTGTCAGCTTATTTCTGTTATTATCTGAAAAAACTACTGGAGTTTTCAGGTGCCTACATAGCCCCTGGAATCACGGTTAAAGTTGCCCCTCTCCTCCAAATCTGAAATGGTGCCTCTCCGGCTGCACTGAAATAACATGTAGAACAAGCCAAGTTGGGGTGGGCTTCCACTCCAGGAGCAGGCTCTGCACACACAGCTCCACCGAGCTCACTCTGACCATTCCCACTAACTGCAAATCCTTGCAACCAGCATCAGGCGCAGCTTCATCCCTCACTCCTTGCCGAAGCACCAAGGCTCCCAGCTGCAGCTGCACTTCCTGATCCCGCCGCCCCATGCGTGGCATGACAGCATCGGTTCTGCTGACTCTGCCCAAGCAGCATCGTGTGCCAGTCCTTTATGAGCAGAGCGGGCGTGGCCCAGGAACATCCTGATGACTCAGAAATCGTTATCTGTGATCACCTGACGTGCCTCCCATCTGCCACAGGCACTGCAGGTCGTGGCTGCAATACAGGCATAGCTTCTATGCAGTTTGCACCATGCTGGAGTCCCCCAGCCATGCCCAGGCTCCAGATCCTTGTGGGAACATATGGTGGGGGGGACTACTGAGGGGAACTCAGGCTCTCTCCATCCCCATGGGGAGGCCATCTTCACACTTGTGACCTTCTCCCACAGCCATAGGCTCAGACTCCAACTCAGAAAAAAAAAAGCAGGGAGTGCTAGGCACCCCCCAGCCACAGCTGTTTGGCAGGACCACCCATCAGCGGTTCGGTGAGAGGCACTCGTGGAAGGGCGGAGAGCAGCAATCAGCGGGCAGGCGGCCTCAGGGGAAGGAGCAGAACAGGTATGGGAAGAGGTGGTGCGAGGGCAGGGCCTTACGGGAGGAGGCGGAGTGGGGATAGGGCTTCAGGGCAGAGTGGGGGTGGAGCCCCCACTGGGAAAAATAAAAGTCAGTGCCTGTGCCCACAGCGGCCCTCCCCTGCCAGAGATGTCACAGAATATCCGGGTTGGAAGGGACCTCAGGAAATCATCTAGTCCAACCCCCTTGTCAAAGCAGGACCGATCCCTAATTTTTGCCCCAGATCCCTAAATGGCCCCCATCAGGAATTGAAGTCACAACACTGGGTTTAGCAGGCCAATGCTCAAACCACTGAGCTATCCCTCCTCCCTGTCCAGGCCTGCAGGGGCAGTAAACTGTGCCCTGGAAAGGATGAAGTGACCTACTCCTGCCCCAGAGCAGAGCAGGTGACCATACATCTCGTTTGGGCCGGAACAGTCCCTTTTTTAGGCCCCATCACGGCCGTCCCAACTTTTTTGACAAAATGGGACATTTGTCCCATTTGTTCTTGCCACCTGATCATCCCTAGTGGGACGTGGAGGAACATACTGGGGCGAGGAGGGGGAGCACGCTGGAGGTTAGGGGGAGTGGCTTGGGTTGGCCAGCCCACCCCGTGTACAGAGGGGGGCCTCAGACAGCCCTTCGCATAGGCAGGCAGCAGGCCGGGGCGGACGACTCGGACTGGCCCTACACGTGGGTGGGCAGCAGGGAGGCTCGGACCACCGGTCCCATGAGGCCGGCATCACGCCCACCAGGGGGGAGGGAGGCCTCGGGCCAGCCCAGGATTGTCCCATTTTCCCTTTGGGAAAATATGGTCACCCTAAGCAAATGGGAGCTGGGAGCGCTTGGAACTGTGCTGGACCTACACAGGGCTGAGTTGTGGGGCACAGTCTAGCCCCAAGGGGGAGCAGTTATTCACACCATGAGACCCAGCGAAGAAGGCAGTGCTCATCCATGTGCACAGGGAGCTCACAATACAGCCCCAAGTATTTTTGGTTTCAGGTTCACTTCAAGAACTCCTCTGAACCCGGCTCAGAGGCGAGGCCATTGTGTAGCTCCTCAGGGGCCCTGGTGCACTCATTCACCTATGTCTCCAGTCTCTAATGCAGAGGCCCCCAAACTATGAGCACCACCCAACTCCACCCTGCCCCCAGCTGCGGCTCCCAGCCCCATGCCTGACCCCGTTCCCAGCCTCGGCATGATTCAGGCCCCCACCACAGCCCGGCTGTGACTCTGCTCTTGACCCCAGCCTTGGCCCCTGGACATGACTCCAGTCCTAGACCCAGACCCATCCCCAGCTGTGGCCCCAGCCTAGGCCCCCTTATCCCATCCTGTCCATACCTCCCCTCCCCCAGAGCCACAGCCCCGTTCCTGGTCCTGGCTGCAGGGGGCCGCAGACGGGGGGGAAGGGGAGGCACGACCCTAAAAAGTTTGGGGACCACTGCACTAGCTTATCCCTGCTGAACATCAGTGTGTCCTGTAAAAATACCACCTTTCATCTACCGCCAGCTGGGGCCAACGTGCACTGAGTAAACCAGGGCCTGAAGCAGAGCTGAAGGGACCTGTCAGACCTGTTTTCTATGTGTTGTATTAGACAAGACTGGAGTGAGCTTCTAACATTAACCCAGAGAGCACAAGAGGGATCCCCAGCCCAGGATGGGGGTCTCACACTGGCTATTCACTGGCATCCTCATTAACTCCTTGGTGCTCATCCACCTGGTCTCTCGTGCTAATGACAGAGGCAATTCCGGCAGCACAGGCACTGGGCCTGTGGGCAGGCACTGGGCTAGGCAGAATCTGGAGCTCCCTTCAAAATTGTATTGCAAGTTCAAACTTCACTTAGAAACATCATTTAGGGCAGTGATTCTCAACCTATTTACCACTGTGGGCTGCATATGTGGCCCACAATGTGTTATGTGGGCCGCATCCAATACTATCTCTATGGATCTGAGGATGTCACATGGGCCGCAGCTCTGTGCTGATTGGGCCGCAAGCAGCCTGTGGGCTGCAGGTTGAGAATCACTGATTTAGAAGAAGGAGAAAACAGCTTCATGGCTCTTTCCCATCTCCAGTGTCTGCGATGAACTCCAGGGTGGGTGAGCAGCTCCTGGCCCATCTAGTCCTTTGACAGAACAGTGCTGGAGAGGCTAAAAGGCCCCGTCCCCTATCTGGTCCCCTTTCACCCATGGCCACTCGAACACATCCCCCACAGTTCCATTGTCGGAGGGAAGCATCGTTCTGATCTTCTCCAGACCCTGCCTCCATGGAGAGCAACACACACCAACCCTCATTCCACCTGTTAGACCCGGGCTCTTCAACCCCAGGGTGGAGACCTGAAATTGGGTCGCCAGAATGTTTCAAGGGGTGGCATGACAGCTCCGGTGGCTCCTGTCCCCTGGGGCTGGCTGGGCTCGCCTCCCTGCTCCAGACACTGCAACCTCCAGGGTCCCGGCACCACTCAGGTTTGGCCCAGCTGTCATGATGACGGAAGTCTGGGTAGGCCAAATGTGAGTGAGTGGCACTGCAACCCCATGAGCCAGGTCACAAATCCACTCACACACATTGGGTCCAGTCAGGCGGATGGGGCCAAAGCCAAGCGGTGTTCCAGCCCCGGAGATTGCAATGCCTGGAGCTGAGAGCCAAGCCCAGCCCCACAGCACAGGAGCTGCAGGAGCTGCCACTGTGGGATGAGTGCCAGGCAGGACCCAACCCCCCAGGGGGGACAGGATCTCACTGAAACCATCCCAGGGCCTCCACCCACAGACTATTTACTGGGTTGCAACAGATCATCAACACTGACAAATGGGTCCTGACCCCAGAAGGTTAAGAACCATTGTATTAGACTGTCATGGGGGTGCCTAAAGGACAGGGGAGAGGGAGAGACAGAGAGAGTAAGCAGCAGACAGATTGGGGAGGGGGGTTACAGGACCCTCCAATTAATGATGTCAAGAGGCAAGTATAATTACCCAAAGAACCTTTCCTTTCTTCTTGTCCTCCCCCGCCTGACCCATGGCTGGGGTCCACAAATGCTGCGTCAATGAATGCAGCAAAAACTGAGCCCACCGCTCCAGTGAGCCATGGGGAATCCTCAAATAGGAGCCAAATGGCCCTTGCTGTTTCTGCTCAGTGGGGGAGGAGGAGAGGGTTCATGGAGAGTGAAAAACTGAGATTTTAAAAAAATGTTTTACAAGGTCTGGGGGACCCTAACTCTACCCCTCACCTCCCCTCCCACCTGGCCTGAGCAAGGCACTTGGGAAGAGGGCCCCAAACACCCCTGTGCTCAGCAGCTCCCCAAACCCTCCAGCTCTCCCAAGCCTCTGAGTCGCCCTCTGGGTACCAAGATTGTCACTCCCTGTACAAACATTCCTGAGCTCGTGATTGGTTTATGGAGCAGGAAACGCACCTTTAATTAATTATGAAGCAAATGTTTACAAATAAGAGGCAGGCTTGCAGCGGGGCAGGAGTTACCCTCTGGGGCAGCTGGAGGGATAAGGAGCAGCAGCTAAGCTCCTGGGGTCAACTCTCCACAAACACAGAACAATGCCCTGCCTTGTGCTAGTGCTGTTCATTAGAAGGCCACTAGTGCTTCAGAAATAGCCCCTCCTGTGAGGCTGGAAAGCATTATCCTCATGTTAGAGATGGGGAAACCAAGGCACAGAGAGTACAAGTGTCTTCCCCAAAGGCACATAGCCATGGAACCCAGGAGTCCTGGCTGCCAGTCCCTGATCGAATCGCTCCCTCCTTTCCAAACCAGCTGAAACCATTTTAAAGAGAAGAGCAACTAACACACTTTCCAGCATGGGTTTTCACATAACTCAGCACTGCACTAAAACCAGAGAAACTTTTCAAGATTCACAAATGTGTTCACCAGACCAGTGCCCGGCAGCCACCTGGAATCCAGTGAGGAACAAGGAAAGGAAGTGGGCGCTTTAATTCACAGAAGACCCAGGATTTTCTCATTATTCAACCAGCTCTAGAACTGTCCCCCGTTCACTCTAGTGACATTCCCAGTGAGTGGTTTCCCTGGACGCCCAAAGGGACCTTTGTGTCCAAAGCAGGTTTGTGCCACTCTCCTTTTGCTGCCATAGCACTTCCCAAACACCCCTACTCAGTGCCTGGGTGCTCCAATGCCACCCGCCCAGCTGGCTCTCCCCACCACTGCCCTTCCAGCCCCACCACTGCCCGCCCGCCCAGTTGCCCAGCCCAGCCACTGCCCGCCCAGCCCAGCCACCGCCCGCCCAACTGGCCTGCCCCGCCACTGCCTGCCCCGCCCCCGCCCCAGCTTTCTCTGCAAGGACTCCTGCTCTGCTCACCTCACTCCCTCCCTGACTTGCTGAGCATCCCCACCTGGCCCCTGCCCAATTTGTCCCAGCATTTCAGCTGCTGTCTCCAGGCAGCTTCCTAAGGAGTCACCCTTTTCCATCTTCCTGCTGCCTGGCTGCAAGGGCCTCGAGATCCTGTCTGTCTCCAGAAATCCGGCAGCTCTGGGCACCTGGCCAGGCCCTGGGACCGCGGCTCTGCTCTCGCACTGGCCTTTGTTTGGGATCCCAGGGACAATAACAAAGCTATTTCAGTCCTTAAGGTTCTTGTGAAGGCCCTCGCCCTTCCGCAGCCTCAAACAGGATGGCAAGAAATCAGCGTAAGGCCCACCCATGCGGGGTGCCTTCCTCTGCAGCCCTGGGCCATGGAACCCTCCCCAGAACCTTCAACCAGGGCTCCGCGCCCCTCCTGGAGCTGTATACGATCCCAGAGTTCAGGGATTCCAGGCCATGGCAAAATACATGTGGGGGCAAGGGGAATCTCAGACCCCCAGAGCCTGACAGGATTCTCTGAAATGACTTCCCCTCCCCACCCCCAACAATGACAGGCACAGAAAAGCACATAGGTTGATGTTCAGCTGCAAATGCTCAAAGCTGAAAAGCTGGCTGAGAGAGAGGGTAAGATTGTGGTGTTTACCCAGAGCCACAAGGGCAGCTCCAAAGGGATGGGTCTCCGAGAGCAACAGAGAACACAGGGGAAGCTGCTGCTCCCATGCCAGGCCCAGCCAGCTCCTTAGGCAGCATTGCTGCCTTCTCCCCCTGTCACCTCCACATTTGCAGGAACACAGGACAGGGTCATCAAATCCAGTCCCCTACTATCACAGGCAACCCCGCCATATCAGCCCCTTCATAAACTTATAAAGCACCATCTTTTCCCCTCCTTTTGCCATTCTCCTCCCACCTCGGCATTTTCAGGGGCGGATGGCGAATGATTTTAAGAACATAAAAACGGCCATACTGAGTCAGACCCATGGTCCATCTAGCCCAGTATTGTGTGTTCCCACAGTGGCCAGTGCCAGATGCTTCAGAAGGAATGAACAAACAGGGCAATTATCAAGGAATCAATCCCCTGTCGTCCACTCCCAGTTTCTAGCAGTCAGAGATTTAGGGGCACCCAGAACATGGGGTTGTGTCCTTGACTATCTGGGCTAATAGCCATTGATGGACCTGTCCCCCATGAACTTCTCTCACTCTTTTTTAAACCCACTTATACTTCCTTCACAACCTCCCTTGGCAACGAGTTCCCCAGGTTGAGTGTGTGTTGTGCAAAGAAGGACTTCCTATTGTTTGTTTTAAACCTGTTGCCTATTAATATCATTGGGTGACCCCTAGTTCTCATGTTATGTGAAGGGATAAATAACACTTCCTTATTGACTTTCTCCACACCTGTCATTATCTCATAGACCTCTCCCATATCCCCCCTTAGTCGTCTCTTTTCCAAAGTGAACAGTCCCAGTCTTTTTACGGTCTCTTTAGATGGACGCTGTTCCATACCCCAATCATATTTGTTGTGCTTCTCTGTACCTTTTCTATGTTAATATACCGCTTTTGAGATGGGATGACCAGAACTACACACAGTATTCAAGGTGTGGGCATACCATGAATTTATACAGAGGCAATATGATATTTTCTGTCTTATTATCTATCCCTTTCCTAATGGTTCCTAACATTGTTAGCATTTTTGACTGCCACTGCACATTGAGCAGATGTTTTCAGAGAACTATCCACAATGACTCAACGATCTCTTTCTTGAGTGTTAACAGCTAATTTAGACCCATCATTTTGTATGTATTTTCTAAAAGACCTGGGGGGTGGGGGGAAGGAAACAAGAAACAAAAATATTTTAAATGACTTTTTTTAAAATCACAAAAATGGACAATTTTCCACAAAAAAGAATATTTGAAAAAAAAATAGCCATTTTTTTAATGAAAAACTTGTTTGAAAAATGTCACCAGCTCTTACTTAGATGCCACAGGGGGAGGAAACTGAAGCAAAGAAATTCAGACATGGATACACTTGAGAGATGGGCCAGTTAACAGAGCATGTGTTCTGAGCATCCCTGATATCTACAGCCTTCCAGGCCACCATGAATCTGTGCTCAGGATAGCACCTGACAGCCCTGGCTGACTCAGTGTTCAAGCTGTGGGATCCAGTTCTCATGTACACCAGGAATGCCACCTGCACAGGGGTTCTCCCTGCCAGAGTACAGCCCTGGTCCCAGCCGCTGGCATGGAGGGACCAGCCAGGAGTGAGGAGGGTGGGGAAGGGGTGAACTGCACTATGGCTATTCTCTGCTTCCCAGGGCACAAAGAGGATAATAAGAGGCACAGCATAAATTAGAGCAGTTTTAAAATTAAGGGGGAAGAAGCAGAAACTCAAGGGAAATCCTACCCATGAAACGTCTTGTGTGGCAGAGACAGTGTGGGTTATTTGCTGGTGCCGAGATTGGTGTAGAGGTGTTTCCTGTTCACATGCTCTAAGATATGGTCAAGTAGATTGCTTAAACACTCACTACAGCCGCTGTGCACTGAAGCACAATAGCACAGGTCTGATTTCATGCCTCAGTGAGAGCTGAACCTGGAGAACAAGCTGGGGCAATCGCCTGGGAAATGCTTTCACTAACAGCTAAGGCCATGTCTGCCGAGGTGTCCCTTGCCCTGCCCCAAATCACCCAACATGAAAGAAGCACCAGGGAGTGAGTACCATGCCGCTCTCCCAGCCCAGCGCAGGGCCTAGGCCATTTGGAGACTCGCACATGGAGATCAGACTGTCTTTGGAAATGTCAGTGCAGTTCTGTGCTGAAAGGGACACCTTAGGACTCCTTGCTTAGGTGTACAAGGGGAGGCTGTTTTCTCTGACTGCTGACCCTGCAGCCCCCCATCCTGGGACCAGAGAGTCACGCCAGGGATCTTCCCTTGGTTGTGCCGTCACCAGGAATTAAGGTTCCGCAGGCCAAGTTTTGCCCTCAGAGACCCCCATTCATCCCCCCCACCCCTATACTGCTGGCTTGGCACATCACAGACCTGGTAATGGTGCTGGACAGACCCCTCCACCCCCACCCTTCCTCCTCCCCTGGAGTCAGGGCTCTGCAGGGCTTCCAGGAATAGCAAGCACAAGAGTCCCCCTGAATCTGACAGACACGAGGAACAGCTTGGGCGGGAACACTCTGCTGAGAAGGGGCTGTTAAAATGGGAAAGCATTGAACCTGGCTGAGGGATCCCATGCATGGTTGACCTTTCACACATGAACATCACTCTGCAGGCTCCCTCCCTGAGGTTTTATTCCCTTTGCTCCCAGCACACGTTGCCTCTTGATTGCTTCCCATCAGCCTCGTGCCACCCCCAGCCCACGCTCTCTGCCCTCAGGCACCAGTCCTGAGACCCCCAACACACTATGAAGGATGCAGCAGAAGTGCAGTGGAAACTGCCACAAATTACTGTTGACTCCAGATTTGAAGGCCCCTCTGTTCACTAAGTTTGCTGGGTCTCAACTGGGTTCCTAGTTGGGTGTCACTAATAACAACTGTCTCAGCAGAGGGGCCAAGCCCTGACTGGGCCACGGAGACTAACTCCCTTCTCCCCTCTGGATTGGGGCCAGTTCCCCATTGCCTGGCCCTGGTGTAGTCAGGTGCAGCCATGCAAAGCGAGTGCCATGTGGATGTAAAATACCACCAAATTAGAATGTGCGCTGACAGTATAAATGGCTCCCCAAACTGCAGGAAAACATAGAATCACACCCCAGGGAAGGATTCATGCATGGAGACAGTCTACCCAACTGCAGCCCTTGTGTCTGTTCTGGAGAGGAGTGGGGGAAGGATTGGTGCAGAGGTGGCATTCCTGCACCTTTCCCATTACCTGCTGGACTGAATTAGACTGGACTCGGAATCCTAGGGGAATATTACAGTCAAACACGTTTCAGAGAATCCTGGCTGCTTAAATCCCAGAAACCATAATTGTCCATAGAATCCTTGGAAACTGTGTTCCACTGTCTGGCACTAAGCACTTGCCAATGTCCAGGACAATTTGCTCTGCTAGTCAGTTACCGAGTGAGTTATTGCTACACAATTGGCTCAAGGGATGAAACAAAGCCTTGCTCCAACCTGACTAACCTTCATTACTCCGTGCCAGCTTCCTGCACCCAGAGCCTGTCACAAGAAACCATCCCCTCCCCGCCCTTCCCCCTGCTAGCACCTTGGCACTGACACCTGCAGCTCTCACAAACACCAGGCAAGGCAACGCGAAGCAGCTTCAGTAGTTACCCATCGGATGCCCTGTATCCTGGGCAGGCTGCCCGCCTCACCCTCCAGCTGGATCTGGTAGCTGTAGCTCCGGAACAAGTGCATCTTCTTCAGGAGCAGGTAGAGCAGATGCCCTTCAGCAGTGGGGTCTCCAAGCACACCTGGAGGCGTTGGCAAGTCCTCGAGGAGAGGTCCGACATGCCATCTGCCCTGCCTGTCCCAGGCCACCTGTGTACAGAGAGAAACCCTTGGAGTTCAACCGGGGCAGGCTCTGGCCAACTCCCCAGGCTTTCCGCTTTCTCCGCCCTCCACCACCCCAGCATGAATCGCAGCCAGCAGCGAACTCGCTCCGTATCCCGTCCCCTCTCGGTGCCTCACCCACCTGCATGGCCCGCGGCTGAGCCTGGCATAGGGTCCGGCTCCGGCAGGTGTCCCGCCGGCTGCCCCAGCCAGTAGGGGGGTGCCAGGAACAGCTGGACTGGCGCGCAGAGAACCCCACCACTCCCGCCTTTTGGGTCGGGCTGCTTAGGACCCCAGGGATGCCCTGGGCAAAGCCATGGCTCTCGGTCACCAGTGGGGGCCGGGATCCTGCTCCCTGAGCCCTGTCTCAGGCTGGAGACACGCTCCGTTCCGGGCTGCTGCGCCTCCCCTCTGCGGGGAACCGAGAGCGAGCGCAGCAGACGCTCCAGCGCTTGGCACAGGACCCGAAACTCCTCAGCTGAAAAAGCCTCCAGCCCGGCCTGCGAGCGCCACGCCCCCGGGGCGGTGCGCACCCAGCCCGTGTAAACCCTCCCTGCGCAGCGCGCCGGGGGACCGGCCGCTGGGGGCAGGCTGAGCGGGCCGGGGGAGGGGACTTCGGTCATGGCCCCATCTACGGGCCGGGGATTCCCTTTCCCCACCAGGGGTCGGGTGTGGGTGGGGCTACCCCCAGCTCGCCCAGTGCAGAAGCCAACGAGCTCCCTCCGCCGGGATCCGGGCTCCAGGGGTGGGAGCCTCGCTCTAAAGTTTGTGCAGGTGAAATTCCGGCCCAAACTTAAAAGCAGCTGGAGCTGCACGTGCCCTGCAGGATACAAAATGACCCCAGAGCTAGTGACGAGAGCCACTCCCATTGTTCCCTCTACATTTTTTTGACCAGGAAAATTTTTAAAAAGCCCTTTCAGCCAAAGTGAACCTTCATCCGGGTCACAATGTTCCTGTGTTTTGGTGAATCAACAAAAACCTGAAATGTATAAAAACACTTTTCAAAACCCAGAAACTTTGTTTCCGTTAATTTTATTCTGGAAATTTAAAAACAAAATATCCAGCGTCCCATGAAACAAAACTGGCCGCTGGGCTAGAGACTGAGCGCTCCCCGGGCTGAGCGAAAGCAGCACCCCCCGGGACAATTCACTGGTTAAAGCTATTGTACTCCATCCAGTGCTGTGAATTGAATGCCTGGACTCACCAGAGTGCTCCAAGGCTCTCATCGCTGGCCGGCTGCCCTTTACACAGGTGGGACTGTACCAATGACAACAAATGGGAGTGCGGAGCTAACCATTCACATGAGAAAATAGCCAAGTGACATTAAGACCCAGATTCTCAGCTGTGGGAGCAAAGGCTCCGTTTGTGTCTCTCTAATCCTGGAGGGAGCCAGTTCTGTGAGAGAGATTCTTAGATCATGTCCCCTTGCTCCTGGTAACAACCCCAGTGTGCCCTTTAAGCCCAAGGCTAGGAGCATAGCAGCCAGCAGCCCTGCCTCCTTGCCATGCAGGAACCCCATCCATGGTGCTGACCTGGCCCCCATCACTGCACTATCTAGAACCCAGCGCTGAGATGCTACTCTCTGGTTCCTGGTTTCCCAAGAACCAGACACAGATGCTGACCGGACACAGATGCTGGCTTTGGCCTCCTGCCAAATCAGTGCAATGCACATGCCAAGGACCTACTTCTGATCTCATTCACACCCGTTTTACATCAGAATCACTCAGTGACATCAGCGCTGCCATTCCCGTTGGACACCAGTGGGAGTGAGAAGAGGCTGGGCCCCGAGAGTGCAGCAGAACAAATCACTGAGCCAGCATGTAGGGCAATGGGAAGGGCCAGCATGTGGGGCAATGGGCTGGCACTGAAGCCTTGTCGATCTCTGGATGTGTGATGAGGCTGGACTTTGGGACTGTCTCTACTCCTCCCCTGTGCAGACACTAGCTCATACAGCCCCGAGTACATGGTCTCGATGAGAGCTGCCAAATTTCACTCCTTCCTGTTGTTCCTGCTGTGCCCTTCTGTTTTCCTGCCATGTGATTTATGGTCATTTTGTACATCCAAAGTCCATCTCCGGCACATTACTCTGCTTTGCTGCTTACAGTCCTTTCCTCCCCAGTTTACACCAGATGTTGGGCTCAGGAGAGTTGGGTTCAATTCCCAGCTCTGCCACAAGACTCCCTGTGTGCCCTGGACCAGTCCCTGCATGGCTTTGTGAAATGGGGGCTCTGACCTTCCTGCTTCCACCCTTGGTCTTGTCTAGTGAGAGTGTGCTCTTTGGGACAGGGACTGCCTCTCGCTGTCTGTGCTGCACCTGATGCCAGGGGGTCCCCATCCTGTTTGAAGGTTCGAAGTACTACTACGATACGAAGTAACAACCACTACCATCAATGTTGTCAATTATGCCTCTGCCAAGGTTCCTTCCCCACTCTGAACACTAGGGTACAGATGTGGGGACCTGCATGAAAACCTCCTAAGCTTACTTTTACCAGCTTAGGTTAAAATTTCCCCAAGGTACAAACTATTTTACCCTTTGCCCTGGGACTTCCACTGCCACCACCAAACGTCTAACCGGTATTATTATTATTAGGAAAGAGCCCGTTTGGAAACGTCTTTCCCCCCCAAATCCTCCTTTACCTTTACACCCCCTTTTCTGGGGAAGGCTTGATAAAAATCCTCACCAATTTGCATAGGTGACCACAGACCCAAACCCTTGGATCTTAAGAACAATGAAAAAGCATTCAGTTTCTTAAAAGAAGAATTTTAATAGAAGAAGAGTAAAAGAATCACCTCTGTAAAATCAGGATGATAAATACCTTACAGGGTAATTAGATTCAAAACATAGAGAATCCCTCTAGGCAAAACCTTAAGTTACAAAGAGACACAAAAACAGGAATATCCATTCCATTCAGCACAGCTTATTTTCTCAACCATTTAAAGAAATCATAATCTAACGCATATCTAGCTAGATTACTTACTAAGTTCTAAGACTCCATTCCTATTCTGTCCCCGGCAATAGCATCACACAGGCAGACCCAGACCCTTTGTTTCTCCCCCACTCCAGCATTGGAAGTATCTTGTCTCCTCATTGGTCATCTTGGTCAGGTGCCAGCGAGGTTATCCTAGCTTCTTAACCCTTTACAGGTGAAAGGGTTTTTCCTCTGGCCAGGAGGGATTTTAAAGGTGTTTACCCTTCCCTTTATATTTATGACACGCCCCCCAAATCACAGATAGGGTGAAACGCTGGCTGGGATTTCTTCCTGGAGCTCTAGGAAAAAACAGAGTGAATAAGACACATGCACCTCTAAATATACTACCAAGTATATAAAGACTAACAATATTTTCCACATCTCAAGGACGATTTTAACCAGTTGATTCTGGGAAACTTTCATGGGAGAGTGCATCAGCCACTTTGTTAGAAGATGTGTTGGATGTCGAAACCAAAATCTTGGAGAGCTAAACTACACCGAATAAGTTTTTCGTTATTTCCCGTGGCGGTATGAAGCCACTGTAGCGCAGCATGGTCGGTTTGCAGGTGGAAATACCGTCCCCAAACATATGGGCGTAGCTTTTCCAGAGCATAGACAATGGTGTAACATTCTTTTTCACTGACTGACCAGTTGCTTTCCCTCTCAGACAGCTTCTTGCTGAGAAACACTACAGGGTGGAATTCTTGATCCGGTCCTTCCTGCATTAAAACTGCTCCCAAACCACGCTTGGATGCATCGGTGGTTACTAGGAACGGTTTGTCAAAGTCTGGGGCCCTTAGTACAGGGTCAGACGTGAGTGTCGCTTTAAGCTGGTTAAAGGCTTTCTGACACTCTTCGGTCCACTGAACGGCATTTGGCTGTTTCTTTTTGGTTAGGTCTGTCAGCGGGGCGGCGATTTGGCTGCATTGCGGTACAAATCGCCTGTAATAACCAGCCAAGCCTAAGAAGGATTGAACCTGTTTCTTTGATCTTAGATAGCATCCACTTTGGCCTGTAGGGGGTTGATAGTTCCTTGACCCACCTGGTGTCCAAGGTAAGTCACTCTGTTTAGGCCTATTTGACACTTCTTAGCCTTAACAGTTAGTCCTGCCTTCCTTATGCGCTCAAAGACTTTTTGTAGATGTTCCAGGTGTTCTGCCCAGGAATCCAAAAATATGGCCACATCGTCAAGGTAGGCGACTGCATATTCTCCTAACCCTGCTAGGAGACCATCTACAAGTCTTTGGAAGGTGGCGGGTGCATTCCGCAGCCCGAAAGGAAGTACATTAAATTCATACAGCCCGAGAGGTGTGGTGAAGGCTGACCTTTCCTTGGCAGATTCATCTAGCGGTACCTGCCAGTACCCCTTGATTAAGTCCAAGGTAGAGATGAACTGGGCCTGTCCCAGTTTCTCTAATAGTTCATCTGTGCGTGGCATTGGATAGTTGTCTGGGCGAGTTACAGCATTTAGCTTACGGCAGTCCACGCAAAAACGTATCTCTCCATCTGGTTTAGGAACTAGAACCACTGGAGATGCCCATGCACTGCCAGAGCGGCGGATTACACCCGTCTGTAACATATCCTGTCTCTCCCATTCTATAGCAGTTTTAGCTTGAGGAGACACCCGGTAAGGTTGGACTTTAATTGGGTGAGCATTACCTGTGTCAATGGAGTGGTATGCCCGTTCAGTCAGTCCTGGGGTGGCTGAGAACATCGGCGCGTAGCTAGTGCACAGCTCCTTGATCTGCTGTCGCTGCATACACCCAAGGGTCATGAAGAGGCTCACCTCTTCCACGCCACCAGCACTTTTCCCTTCGTAGTAGACACCTTCAGGCCACTCAGAGTCTTCTCCTCCCTGGGCTGTAAACTGACAAACCTTTAATTCTCTGGAATAAAAGGGCTTTAAAGAATTAATATGGTACACCTTAGACTTTCGGTTGGAGGTGGGGAACGCTATGAGATAATTAACAGCTCCCAGGCGCTCCTGGACCATGAATGGCCCTTCCCACGATGCTTCCATTTTATGGGCCTGGAGCGCCTTTAAGACCATGACCTGGTCTCCTACTTTGAAGGAACGCTCTCTGGCATGTTTATCATACCAGGCTTTTTCTACTTTTTGAGCATCCTGTACGTTTTCTTTAGCAAGGGCTAGAGAGGTTTGGAGGGTGTTTTGTAGGTTGCTTACAAAGTCCAGAATGTTAGTTCCTGGAGAAGGTGTAAATCCCTCCCATTGCTGCTTCACCAACTGTAATGCTCCCTTAACCTCGCGGCCATATACAAGTTCAAATGGTGAAGACCGTAAACTAGGATGTGGTACAGCTCTGTAGGCAAAGAGCAATTGCCGCAACACTAGGTCCCAATCACTGGAGTGCTCATTTACGAATTTACATATCATGGCCCCCAAAGTTCCATTTAACTTCTCCACCAGGTCATTTGTTTGATGGTGGTAAGGAGTGGCAACCAAATGATTTACCCCATGAGCTTCCCAAAGGCTTTCCATAGTTCCTGCCAGGAAATTAGTTCCTGCATCTGTGAGGATGTCGGAGGGCCAACCTACCCTGGCAAAAATGTCTGCTCGTGCCTGGCACACACTTTTAGCCCTGGTGTTGCTTAGAGCTACTGCTTCCGGCCATCGGGTGGAAAAATCCATGAAAGTTAGTATGTACTGCTTTCCTCTGGGTGTCTTTTTCAGAAAAGGACCCAGAATATCCACAGCTACTCGCTGAAATGGAACTTCAATGATGGGGAGTGGCTGGAGAGGGGCTTTGACCTGGTCTTGGAGTTTTCCCACTTTTTGGCATACCTCACAAGACCGGACATAGGTAGAAACACCCTTTCCCATTCCCTCCCATTGGAATGACCTCCCCAACCGGTCTTTGGTCCTGTTCACTCCAGCATGGCCATTAGGATGATCGTGGGCTAAGCTCAAGAGCTTGACCCGGTACTTAGTTGGAACTAACAACTGTCTCTGAGGATGCCAGTCTTCCTGGTGTCCACCAGAAAGAGTTTCCTTGTATAAAAGTCCTCTTTCTACAACAAACCTGGATCGATTAGAAGAGCTGAGAGGCGGGGGGTTGCTCCTTGCCACCGTCCAAGCTCTCTGGAGGCTTTCATCTACTTCCTGTTCAGTCTGGAACTGTTCCCTTGATGCTGGAGACATCAGTTCCTCACTGGATTGTGGACCTATGCTTGGTCCCTCTAGAAAAGATGTAGGGGATGGGGCTGTTTCCGTTGACTGTGAACCGCTCTGTGCTGGTGCACTATGTTGGGGTTCAGGCTCCGGCTGAGCCTCTTGTGTAGGGTTATCGGCTGCTGCCGGTTCAGGTTCGGTTGGGCCCTCTGGTGTTGGGGTTGCAAGTACTGGATTCAGTGCTGGCAATGGGTCTGGTGCTAGTTGTTCCGCCGATTCTGGTTCTGGCTCTGTGTGGGTCTCTGGGACTGGATCCACTACTGCTGTTGCAGACATTGGCCTGGTGTCCAGGTCCATCACCTCTGACCGGATCCTGGTAGAGGTTTCCGGAACAGAGCTAGGTGTGACAGCTTGTTTAGCCTGGCTGCAGGTGACCATTCCCACCCTCTTGGCTCGCTTCACATGATTGGCCAAGTCTTCCCTCAACAGCATGGGGATGGGATAATCATCATAGACTGCAAAAGTCCATGTTCCTGACCAGCCCTTGTACTGGACAGGCAACTTGGCTGTCGGCAAATTGAAAGAGTTGGACTTGAAGGGTTGAAACATCACTTGGATCTCTGGGTTGATTAAATTGGGGTCCACTAAGGAAGCATGGATAGCCGACACTTGTGCTCCGGTGTCCCTCCATGCGATGACCTTCTTCCCGCCCACCCTCACAGTTTCCCTCTGCTCCGAGGGTATCTAGGAGGTATCTGGGCCTGAGGACCTCTGGGGTGATTCTGGTGCAATGAACTGTAATCTGTTGGGGTTCTTGGGGCAGTTGGCCTTTACATGCCCCGGCTCGTTACATTTAAAACATCGTCCAGCTGACGGGTCACTGGGGCAAGGTGGGTTGCTGGAGAACGGTGTGGCGGGATGATAAGGTGGCTGGAGCGTTCCTTGGGGGGTAGGTGGGGCCTTGGGCAGCCGCCAGTAATAGGGTGTGATCTGAGGTTGTCCCTTCTGATATCCACTCCCACTGTGACCAGTTTTTTTCTTCTCTGCCACCTCCACCCATTTGGCTCCAATCTCCCCCGCCTCGATTACAGTTTTGGGCTTCCCATCTAGGATGTATCTTTCTATTTCCTCAGGAACACCCTCTAACAACTGTTCCATTTGCATTAGGAAGGGAAAATCTTCTGGAGATTTAACACTTGCTCCTGATATCCAGGCATCCCAATGTTTCACAATGTGGTAGGCATGTCGGGTAAATGACACATCTGGTTTCCACCTTAGGGCTCTGAACCGCCGACGGGAATGCTCGGGGGTTAGTCCCATTCTGACTCTCGCCTTGGTTTTAAACAGTTCATACTGGTTCATTTGTTCCTTAGGCATTTCAGCCGCCACCTTAGCTAAGGGTCCACTGAGCTGCGGCCTCAGCTCTACCATGTATTGGTCTGTAGAGATGCTGTATCCAAGGCAGGCCCTTTCGAAGTTTTCTAAGAAGGCCTCGGTATCATCGCCTGCCTTGTAGATGGGGAACTTTCTGGGATGGGAAGTGGTACCTGGAGAAAGATTGCTAGGGTTTGTTGGTATATTCAGCTGAGCCTTTGCCTTCTCCATCTCCAGTGCATGCTTCCTCTCTTTTTCTTTCTCTTCCATTTCTTTGTCCCTTGCCTCCATTTCTTTTTCCCTTGCCTCCATTTCTTTCCGTATGAGTTCTATCTGTCTTTCATATTCCTTTTGTTTTTCCTCAGCCTCAAATCTGGCTAATTCCAGCTTTTGTTGAACTGTGGAGTCTGTCATCCTAACCTCTCTGTTTTTAACTAACTTTATACCCGAGAGTTAGAAAGAAAACCAAAACAAAAAAACTTGGCTTGTAAAATTTTGCTGTGCTGCCCGGATACCTATGTTCTCTGATAGTGATTGTCAGCCTACAGAGAAATCCTAATAAAAAAAAAAAACCTAACACCTTTGTCTCCAGGCAAATAGGCAGAAAACCCCCCTAGTTGCTCTTAGGAGAAGAAAAAAAAACTAAAAACAAAAAACTTCAGGTCTGTGAAGACTGGTGAATTTCCCTGCAGGAGGTTAACTACCCTGCCTTTAGGTAGAGAAAACTCCAGCTCACAAAAGACAATCCCCTTTTTTCTCTGCTCTGGTCCCAAAGCACAGGAAAAAACTCTAACTGCTTTCAGTTGGAAACCTGCTTTCCAGCAGCCCAAAGGAAAAAAAAATTCCCTTTTAAAATCTGTGTTTCTGGTTCAAAAAATCTCAAATTGATATCAAAATGATTTCAAGTTAATCCCACCGCTCTGCCACCATGTCAAGGTTCCTTCCCCAGTCTGAACACTAGGGTACAGATGTGGGGACCTGCATGAAAACCTCCTAAGCTTACTTTTACCAGCTTAGGTTAAAATTTCCCCAAGGTACAAACTATTTTACCCTTTGCCCTGGGACTTCCACTGCCACCACCAAACATGTAACCAGTATTATTATTATTAGGAAAGAGCCCGTTTGGAAACGTCTTTCCCCCCAAAATCCTCCCTTACCTTTACATCCCCTTTCCTGGGGAAGGCTTGATAAAAATCCTCACCAATTTGCATAGGTGACCACGGACCCAAACCCTTGGATCTTAAGAACAATGAAAAAGCATTCAGTTTCTTAAAAGAAGAATTTTAATAGAAGAAAAAGTAAAAGAATCACCTCTGTAAAATCAGGATGGTAAATACCTTACAGGGTAATTAGATTCAAAACATAGAGAATCCCTCTAGGCAAAACCTTAAGTTACAAAGAGACACAAAAACAGGAATATCCATTCCATTCAGCACAGCTTATTTTCTCAACTATTTAAAGAAATCATAATCTAACGCATATCTAGCTAGATTACTTACTAAGTTCTAAGATTCCATTCCTATTCTGTCCCTGGCAAAAACATCACACAGGGAGACTCAGACCCTTTGTTTCTCCCCCACTCCAGCATTGGAAGTATCTTGTCTCCTCATTGGTCATTTTGGTCAGGTGCCAGCGAGGTTATCCTAGCTTCTTAACCCTTTACAGGTGAAAGGGTTTTTCCTCTGGCCAGGAGGGATTTTAAAGGTGTTTACCCTTCCCTTTATATTTATGACAGCCTCTGCATAACCTTGCTCAAGACACTGCACCTTCTTACACCAGGCCTGGAGTCTGCCCTTGTGTGCTGTCAGTGTGCTTGGAACATCTGAGTCAAAAGCCCAAGCCTGCCATGTAATTGTCTTCACTGTGCATCCCTTTAAAGAGCACATCCATGCAGATTCCTGGCACTCTTCAGTAGTTCTGAAGGCTTCTTGGATCTCAGAGCACTTCATAGGCTACATCTATCACTCACCCACCACTCCCCTGCAGCAACATCTGGGCAGAATGTGGCCGCTGCTCTGGGTGGGCCATGACAGCGCCCAGGGGTGGGAGAGACTGCCATGAAGCTGGAATCTGCACAATGACACGGGTGCCTGCTGGAGGCAGCTGGCAATTTGTCTCACAGTTAATTGTCAACGTTGTTGGCATTTAGGCTCTGAGGTGAAAGCAGAGCAGATCACACAGCTCTCAATGTGTCCCTGGCTGAAGTCCCATGAGGAACACAGGGGGTGTGGGTTAAACTGAAGCCCCTACAGCAAAAGGGTGAGAGTGGAGGACAGTATAGGAATTGGCACAAAAGTCCCAATTTCTTGGTGCTACACTTGTATCTTCGCTTGTGGACCCTTGGGATGTGCGCGCACACACACACACACACACGCTCTGGGCACCCCCCCACCCCCAGAGATCCAGTTGATCTCCCAGCAGTGTGCGTGGGTGGTGGCAGTCCCCCTCCCACCCATGGACTGTAACTCATGTTTTCCCCCAATCTTATATTTGGAGCATTAAACAACATTATTAACCACACAAAATGTTCCTCTTTCCCTGAACTCTCTGGCCCCAGAAACTCGCCAACTCTGAAAACCTCCTCCCCACAAACTCTCTGCCCCGACCCAGGCCAAGAGCAGCCGAGCAGCCTGAGCACTGGTTTAGCCCTGATCAGGAGAAGCCAGCGATAGTGAAGATGGGAAATTCCCTGAATATGGACTCTCATCTTAGCACAGAGGTGGGCAAACTATGGCCCGCAGGCTGGCCCTTGAGCTCCCTGCCAGGGAGGCTAGCCCCCAGCCCCTCCCCCACTGTCCCCTCTCCCCCGCAGCCATGCCACCCTGCAGGCAGTGCTCTGGGCAGTGGGGCTGCGTGATCCTGCAGGGCAGCGAGGCAGTGTGTCTGGCTCCGGCCGGGCGGCGCGGCTGCCAGACATGCCGCTCTGAGCAGCATGGTAAGGGGGCCAGTGGTTCTGGGGGGCAGTCCAGGGACAGGGAGCAGGAGGTGGTTGGATAGGTGTGGGAGTCCCGGGGGGCCTGTCAGGGGGCAGTTGGATGGGGCAGTGGTTCTGGGCGGGCGGTCAGGGGATGGGGAACAGGGGGGGTTGGAGAGGCATGGGAGTCCCGGGAGGCCTGTCAGGAGGTGGCGGTGTGGATAGGGGTCGGGGCAGTCAGGGGACAGGGAGCAGGGGAGGTTGGATAGGGGCTGGGGTCCCGGGAGGGGGTGGTCAGGACATAAGGAGCAGGGGGGTTGGATGCGTGGGAGGTTCTGATGGGGGCAGTCAGGGGTGGGAAGTGGGAGGGGGTGGATAGGGGGCGGGGGCCAGGCTGTTTGGGGAATCATAGAATCATAGAATATCAGGGTTGGAAGGGACCTCAGGAGGTCATCTAGTCCAACCCCCTGCTCAAAGCAGGACCAATCCCCAATTAAATCATCCCAGCCAGGGCTTTGTCAAGCCTGACCTTAAAAACTTCTAAGGAAGGAGACTCTACCACCTCCCTAGGTAACGCATTCCAGTGTTTCACCACCCTCCTAGTGAAAAAGTTTTTCCTAATATCCCACCTAAATCTCCCCCACTGCAACTTGAGACCACTACTCCTTGTCCTGTCCTCTTCTACCACTGAGAATAGTCTAGAACCATCCTCTCTGGAACCACCTCTCAGGTAGTTGAAAGCAGCTATCAAATCCCCCCTCATTCTTCTCTTCCGCAGACTAAACAATCCCAGTTCCCTCAGCCTCTCCTCATAAGTCATGTGTTCCAGACCCCTAACCATTTTTGCAAAAAGAAAAGGAGTACTTGTGGCACCTTAGAGAGTAACCAATTTATTTGAGCATGAGCTTTAGCTGTAGCTCACGAAAGCTCATGCTCAAATAAATTGGTTAGTCTCTAAGGTGCCACAAGTACTCCTTTTCTTTTTGCGAAGACAGACTAACACGGCTGTTACTCTGAAACTAATCATTTTTGTTGCCCTTCACTGGACTCTCTCCAATTTATCCACATCCTTCTTGTAGTGTGGGGCCCAAAACTGGACACAGTACTCCAGATGAGGCCTCACCAATGTTGAACAGAGGGGGACGATCACGTCCCTCGATCTGCTGGCTATGCCCCTACTTATACATCCCAAAATGCCATTGGTCTTCTTGGCAACAAGGGCACACTGCTGACTCATATCCAGCTTCTCGTCCACTGTCACCCCTAGGTCCTTTTCTGCAGAACTGCTGCCTAGCCATTCGGTCCCTAGTCTGTAGCTGTGCATTGGGTTCTTCTGTCCTAAGTGCAGGACCCTGCACTTATCCTTATTGAACCTCATCAGATTTCTTTTGGCCCAATCCTCCAATTTGTCTAGGTCCCTCTGTATCCTATCCCTGCCCTCCAGCGTATCTACCACTCCTCCCAGTTTAGTATCATCCGCAAATTTGCTGAGAGTGCAATCCACACCATCCTCCAGATCATTTATGAAGATATTGAACAAAACTGGCCCCAGGACCGACCCCTGGGGCACTCCACTTGACACCGGCTGCCAACTAGACATGGAGCCATTGATCACTACCCGTTGAGCCCGACAATCTAGCCAACTTTCTACCCACCTTATAGTGCATTCATCCAGCCCATACTTCTTTAACTTGCTGACAAGAATACTGTGGGAGACCGTGTCAAAAGCTTTGCTAAAGTCAAGAAACAATACATCCACTGCTTTCCCTTCATCCACAGAACCAGTAATCTCATCATAGAAGGTGATTAGATTAGTCAGACATGACCTTCCCTTGGTGAATCCATGCTGACTGTTCCTGATCACTTTCCTCTCATGTAAGTGCTTCAGGATTGATTCTTTGAGGACCTGCTCCATGATTTTTCCAGGGACTGAGGTGAGGCTGACTGGCCTGTAGTTCCCAGGATCCTCCTTCTTCCCTTTTTTAAAGATTGGCACTACATTAGCCTTTTTCCAGTCATCCGGGACTTCCCCCGTTCGCCACGAGTTTTCAAAGATAATGGTCAATGGCTCTGCAATCACAGCCGCCAATTCCTTTAGCACTCTCGGATGCAACTCGTCCGGCCCCATGGACTTGTGCACGTCCAGCTTTTCTAAATAGTCCCTAACCACCTCTTTCTCCACAGAGGGCTGGCCATCTATTCCCCATGTTGTGATGCCCAGTGCAGCAGTCTGGGAGCTGACCTTGTTCATGAAGACAGAGGCAAAAAAAGCATTGAGTACATTAGCTTTTTCCACATCCTCTGTCACTAAGTTGCCTCCCTCATTCATTAAGGGGCCCACACTTTCCTTGGCTTTCTTCTTGTTGCCAACATACCTGAAGAAACCCTTCTTGTTACTCTTGACATCTCTCGCTAGCTGCAGCTCCAGGTGTGATTTGGCCCTCCTGATTTCATTCCTACATGCCCGAGCAATATTTTTATACTCTTCCCTGGTCATATGTCCAACCTTCCACTTCTTGTAAGCACAGCCTTCCCTACCCAGCCCTCTATACAGTTTCGCAATCCCAATGTGGCCCTCACGCCAAGAAGTTTGCCCACCCCTGACTTAGCAACAAGGGTAAAGGCAGGATTTGGGGAGGGCCTTGGGCTGAGACAGGAATGGGGGAGCGGAGTCCAAGGTGGCAAGCCTGGATGATGGGAAGGATGTTCTGGTGGAAAGGTGCTGGGCTGGGCAAGTCACTGCATCTCTCTGAGCCTCAGTGTCCAGTTGCGTCATGGGCATGATACTTCCCTGCTTCACAGGGTCTAGTAAACACAAATCCCTTAGTGCCTGGCTGAATTCTGCTGGGATGTGGCCAGAGAGCCACCTTGACAGGGAGTTGCTGCAGGGTTGGTCCCTGCACTCAAAGGGCCTGATTCACCTTTGACCTACTCTGGTGTAAATCAGGAGTGATTCTGTTGACATCAAGGGTCTTAATTCTCCTGGTGTAAATTGAGAATAACTTCATTCAAACTACTGTTTCTCCTTTCCAGTTTTACAGGGGTATCAGACCCTGTAACACTCACAGTAAACAGTAAATGACACTACTACAGTCCTGACAGCACAGAAACCAATGGCACAACGAGCAAGGTTTCCCTAGGGCCTCCATAAAACCAGTGCTGTAACTGCTATGCACGCCCCTGTGGGCTCAGAAGCTGCACCGAGTGTTATTCTCAGCATTGCATGCTCCAGCCGTCTCTGGGGGTTCACTGTTTTTGTGACACCTGTCACAAAGGCTGGGCACAAATAGGTGTTTTTCTCTCTCTTCCCTGGGCACAGAGAGGGAATTCTTTGTAGGGGGGCAGGGTGTTTTGCAGGTTTTAAGAACATCAACACTGGGGGCATCTGGTTTGTGACCCTGCCACTTGAGCGCCCCCCAAAAGGAAGCAAACAATAATGCTGCATCCAGATCTATGGGGAGGCAGGCATGGATGGGGGACTGTTTGCCAAGTGGGGAAACCAAACCAGGGGAAGAAATGTCACTTCCAGCTTTCACAAGAGTCTGACAAACAGGCAAAGGGGATAAAGTCACCCAAACCAGCTCCCAAGTGCAGCCCAGGGCTCCGCTGGGCCATTCCACCAGCAGGGGAGTTGAGGCCCTGCCAGCATGGGGGTTGGAAGAGGGTCCGGACTTCGGGTGAGCAGGACACACTGACACTGACACTAGAGAGCTGCAGCATTCAGAGCCCAGCTCCACAGTCCTGCTGTGAAGAGAGCCGACATCCCTGACCTAGCTGGGTGAGGATACGCCCTCCACTTGCAAGCGGACAGCTCAGTCACCTCAAACCTCAGCAGCCTCGGAGAAGGACTGCTGCTGGGACTGAGCCCTGTGGGGCAGGGCTGCACTGGAAGGAGACCTTCTAGGGACTGAAGGGGAGGTGGCTGCCGCACCAGCAGGCCTGGGATGCAGCAGGTCACCATGCTTTACCCCTGCATGTCATCAGGTTCGGCAGGCAGCTCTGGAAGCACGTGCTGTCTGCCCCAGTGACTCAGCACAGTATGGGATGGCCCCTGGCATTGCCACCCTTGAGAGCCCTTTAGATGCCAGGTGCAGAGAGCAAGATTCTAAATCCAGCCTGTTTAATATAGGCCTCCCTGCCCCAGCCCCGGCAATTTGGCAAACCTTTGCCCTGTCTGCTTCGGCCCAATCCCTGTAACGATGGGCCTGAGTCCCCCTACCTGGCACCTACTATGTTATTGACACCAGTGGAGTGCAAGCCATAGGTGAATCCAGTGTGCACATGGACAGGTGTGAGGGAAGAGTTCTGATTGAGTTGTGTTTTACACCCACTGGTGTAAATTACACATGAGGTGCAGGGCTGGGAAGGGCCAGCATTGCCTCACAGCTCCTTTGTACCACAAAAGGTTGGTGAATCGGGTGTGTAGGCCAGGTCTCAGGGAATACCTCCAGCCTTCCAAGCTGGGGCCTCTATGCCAAGCAAAGAACTGGCTCTGCCAGCTCTGCCCACTCCACAGCTGCCCCAAGTGCAGGGTATGTTCTGTGGGAGGGCATGGACCAGGGGCATAGCAAGGATATTCTTGCAGGCTGGTGACTCTGTGCCCTGAAATGGTCCATAGGGCCTGCACCAGGAGTCACGTTGGTCCCTAGGAGCCCATGAGTAAGGGAGGAACAAACCTCCTTCCATTCTCCCAGTGCGGGAACTGGCATCCTTCCCAGATGGATCCAACTGAGTGTAAATCACTGTCGTGCCAGTGGTGCTGTGAGTGCCGCCAGCAGGTGTCCTCTCCACTAGGCATCAAGCAAACACATTTCCTAGCAGAGTCTTGTTCACCTCTCGCCTTCTCTCTATTTAAATCTCTGCAGAATCCTTCCCCACCCCAGCACCGCCAGCATAACCCTGTAGCAGCTGGGAGGGATTTGTAAAGCCTGACTCAGACATTAGTACAGAAATACACTAAAGCATTCATTACCTGATTATTGTTTATTCAGTTCCTATTATCTGTGGTGCCAGGTGTGCAACAGCCCCGAACATTGCACTGAACTAGCTGCACCGTCCGGCTCCAGGCAGACCCTCCTGCAGCCCTCACCCATTGTACAGGAAACCTTTAATGCTGTTCTTCTCCTGGCTCTGCTTCAGCCTCAAAGGCACAGGCATGCTGAGGGAAGGCTCTGCAGCAACCAACAGCACCCGTATTTGTTACAACATGAAAGACATGGCAAGGGGGCCTCCTCCCCTGGTGTGTTTGCCATGTCAGAAAGCCCTGCCTCCAGCCTGCACCATGGGCGGGCCTTAGAAAATAGCCATGCAGCACTGTCTCCAGAGGAACCCCCTCACCGAGAGAGGGGGAACTCTGCCCACGTAGGTCTGGTGCCTCACAGTTTAATAGGAGCTGCCACTTGCACAACGTGAGTGACTCATGTTTGCAGGGCCTATCATTTAGCTTGCTCTGAAGGAGGATGCTGCACAGATATTGCTGGGGATGACCCCTCTGGAAAACTCCCCGTCCCTGAAAGTAAATACTCTTGGCTGTATAATGCATGTGGATGTGCCAAGTTCACACATAAAGGGCTCTCCCACCTTAGCCAGGCACCTGGCTACTGTTGATATGTGCCCAAGAGCACTGAAATGCACAGATACACACCCCCATGCATTTGACAGCAATTACAAACACATACTAAAGGAGGAAAAGGCAGAAAGAAGCTAATCTACTGTGAGGTAACTCAAAAAAGCATTTGCCCTTGGGCGATCTATCCTGAAGGCTGAGGTCAAATGCAACATGCTAACAAAGCCCTGATACAGGGGCTAGGCTGCACTGGGGATTGGAGGCATCCCATCCCCTTGGGGATTGGAGGAATCCCCATCCCCAGCTCTCTCTCCCCAAGCTAGCAACCATGAGAGCAGGACTGGCCACTGATGCTTTTACCTTGACATCATCCAGATCTGCTCTGAGCAGGGATACAAAATACCTGAATCCTTTGCCATTGCCTGCACCAGTGGGGAATCACGGCTCCTGAATTCCCTAATTTCGACACAATCAAAGAGAAGAACCTAATTTACCAACCCCCACTCCGCCCCACCTCATGCATTCCTGGGCATTTCTCTGAAAACAGAGCAGGCCTGAGCGGTACTTAGCTTGTAAACATTTCCAAGGTCACGGCCTGGGCTGGTGCAGCTGTGCTGGTGAAGAGGGAGCCCCTGAAACATGCACAAAACAGCATGGCCATGTCCTCTTGGCAGCTGGTCTATTCCAAACGTCTGGGCAGCCAGGACAGACCCCCAGTCACGGCCAGATTTGCCAGAGCTCAGAGTGCTGAGACCAAGCACATCAGGTGCTGGGCTCTTTGGAAAACTTGCCCATAAACAGCACAGCCGGAGCTGCTGCGGGTGCATACTTCTGAGCTCCATAGACCTGAACTGGTTTGAAAATCCAGCCCTTGGCCTCCCTAGCAGTTCAGTGCCAGGTGTGAGGTGGCACAATATGCAGCATTCCCATGATGGTAACATCTGCAAGCCTACCTTAGGTGCTGGGTGGGGCAGCCTGTGATGGTGTCAGGGCACAGACACTGCACTGAGGCCACTGCAGCTCACCTTATGCTCAGGTTGTCACCAAATTCAGGTTTCATACACTCAGTTATAAACAGGCTTAGAGCATGAACAGCTGCACAAGCTGGTTACTTCTAGGTACCCCATTAGGCAGAGCTCCTGCCCTGCCATAAAACACATGTATAATGGCTCTGCTTTATCTAAATCTTTATCACCATATTTAACTTGCTCATTTTATCTGCACCTGACTAATAATTAATCTCCTGAAACAGCCGGGCCTGGCCCCAGACTAATCTGCCTTTTGTCTGAAGTACATATTGGAATTTCTCTCCCTCTTCTGGGACCTGCTGCTTGGGAACTCTCCATCCTCCAGGGCTGTGAACTGCAGGAAATGAGTTGGTGCTGCACCCCCCCCCCCCCCCCCGCACACACACACACCCCACCCAGAAAATGAAAAAGTTTTTCTGCTCTGTGGAATTATTCCAAAGCCTCTGGATTGCCAAAGTGTAGCGGTCTGTCAATGGTTCTGGAAGAAAATGGTTTTCATTGAAAAATGGCCACGTTTTTAAAAAAAACTTTTCCATGAGGGATTGTTGATATTTTACGTGAAAAATGTCATGCTTCTGAGATTCCCCCCACAATATTATTGCAATTATTATCCAAATGCTTTCCAAACTCTACACAACTCAAAAAGTGCTTGAAAAATGTTGACTAAACAGAAAATGGATCTGATTTGAACCTTTGGTAACAACTTCCAAATTTTCAATTTTTTATCTTTTTTTTTGTGAAAACAGTTTCCCATTTTCTGACCCGTTCTAGACTGAGCTACTTGAGGAGGAAGGATAGCTCAGTGGTTTGAGCATTGGCCTGCTAAACCTACGGTTGTGACTTCAATCCTTGAGGGGGCCATTTAGGGATCTGGGGCAAAAATTGGGGATTGCCCCTGCTTTGAGCAGGGTGTTGGACTAGATGACTTCCTGAGGTCCCTTCCAACCCTGATATTCTATGATACTTCTCTGGCCCTTCTTCGCCCCACACCAGCCCATGCCATCTCACCCACCCACCAGCTTTGCCTTTGCTCCCAGTAATTTGTGCAGCACACTGAGGGTCTGCCACGGCAGAGTCATTCTCAGCATATCGGAGGGGCACAAGTGAGTAGTTTCAGGGCTCCTCCAAATTGTGCCCAGCTGTGTCAGTCCCCAAGAGCCATTCTGGCAACAGGGGATTTCCAGACCGCACTGGCACTCCTGCCACACTCCTCTCCCTGGCTACACCCCCAACTCATCTGCTGGGCTGGGAGCTAGGAGCAGAGCTCTGCAGTACCAGGGCTTGTGCTGCCCGAGCAGTGCAAAGGGCAGCCTCAGGGCTGAGGTAAGAAGAGTGTGTTATCACAAGACCTGAGAAGCCTTACACAGGCCTGTTTCCAGTGGCTATAACGTTGCTGGTCTTTATTTCTTGCAAGCATTAGAGGGGAAACATTGCAGGCTGGATTCTCAGCTGGTGTGAATCCACACCACTGCATTCATTCAGCATAAATGAGAGAGGGCTGGGGGCAGCTCACACTGGGCTGGGGGGCTCATAAATTTAGGAACTCACTGCTCCCAGCTTCACTTGCACCCTGATTTATTACCTTCCAGGCATGCCTGCAAGCTCATCTTTCCTTTGGGTGAGGCTGCTGAAGAGCGTGTGGACAGCAGGGGTAGCTGTGGTCAGTCCTTACAGTGTGATCTGAGAGGGATGGAACTGGTGCCAACACACTGGATGGCACCTAGAGGGGTGTTTGGAAAATGCAAATAACTACTGCAGCAAAGCAGTCAATACTGAAACCAGCCAAGCTAATGCAGGGGAGCCATGACTGTCTGGGCACGCGGTGGGTCATGGCTACCCCAGCTGCTAATCTCTGAAGCAGCCCTGGGATCAGCACCGAAGGGGAGGTAACCAGGCCAGGGCTGCATGGCTGAAAGTCTCTCACTCCCATCTCTCATCCCGAGTAACAGGCACTCAGATCTGAGGCTCTCATCTAAACATACCTTGTGGTTCATGTGCTGTATGTGGATCAGGAGGTTACGCTGCTGGGCAGGCACCTGTCTTGCCAGCCTCTCCACAGCCACTGTTGGCAGCAGGGTGGGGGGATGGAACAGCAGTGGGCTGGGGGCTCACTGGGCAGTAACAGAGAGATGGCCAAAGCGGAGGCTGAGTACATGTGTTCAAGTAAGCAGCTCTCAAGGTGGGGGTGGGGAATGCATGACTTGCCTGCCCTTCCTGTATGCCTGAGACACTAGCAGGACTAGCAGTTCCTCCCTGTGTCTAGACTCCCCTGACCCCCTTGCACGACTGCCCAGGAGGTTACACTCAATCCATTCACAGTAAGCTCCAGTTACAAAGCAGCAGCCAGCAATGGGTGGGATCACACCATGGGGAACACCAGTTGTTACATTCCAGCATGAGGATTTCATGGGCACTGGTTCCTGGCAGCAATTTGGGTTGTAGCTGAGCCTGAGCCTGAGCCCCTAGCAGAGATCAGGCCCCAGCAGGCTCAGCGCTGCACTGATACGCAGCTCACAATCTAGGGTCCTGGCAGCTGATGAACATAGCAAACCTGAGCAGGGGGCAATCTGAGCCTACTGCCGACCAGCCTCCTCACCTTGTACATAGGCAGGGCACCCAAGGAATCTGTTGTGGGCATGGCTGAGCATACATGGACCAGTGACCCTCCTCACCCTAAGGACAAGGCTGGAAGTTGCTGGCCTGGCTCCTGAGCCCCGGAAGGACTACCCCTGACCCAGAGTCTGCTCAGGCCCTGCCTGCAAGGCAGTTTTATTCTTCAAATACAAACTCACCAAGTAGCACAAAGTGCAGGCCCAGAGGCCTCTACCCTCGCACCCCTCCTGCTGCTCCAGGGCAGGCCACTTCCTGCAGCTCATCCCCGGTTTTTAGCATCTCAGCTGGAAATAGCTGATCAGACACAGGTGAGGCAGGTCTAAGATCCCTCAAAGGGCAGCCACCCAGTGACAGAGGCACTTAGCTAGGTGCTCTCCGCTCTCTGGGGCTTTGCTAACCCTGCAGCAGCATCTCAGTAATAGAGGCTGTGGGTTCCCTGCTCTCCACATCCAGCCGCCTTGTGCACAACTCTGTGCTGGGCAGGATCCTCCTTCGGGGCCGATGGCTGATCAGTTCACTCCTATTAGCAGCGCAGAGTGGGGATAAGAAAATGTTCTTCAGAGACAAGGGGCTTCCTGCTCCTCATGGGATCCTGCTCCAGCCAGTGAGTCACGTCAGCCCCCTTGGACTGTTGCATCTGGCTGATCATGGCATTCACAGCCATAAACCAGCAAACATCCTGACTGCATGGAAGCAGCACCTCCATCTCGCTGGGGCACAGCCAAGTCTTCTGGGCACTTCCAGGCCAGGGCGGGTGGGTCCTGGTCTGTCTGGCTTTAACCAGCCCTCCCACAAGCTGTAGCAGATGAGCAGTCCTTGGAAGAGGGAGAAATTCCTCCTCAGCTTTGAAACGATCATGGGGCAATAGCCCCAGCACCCACTGATGTGTCAAGGCAAACTCATCATCAGCACCAACCCCAGAGGCCTCTGGGAAGGGACTTTGATCCACAGGGGCAGCTGATCTCTAGGAGAGGAGACAATCACAGGGGAGCACGTGGGGTGGCTGGGTCAGTGAACAGGCAGAGATGCCCTCTACCCGCCAGCCAGCACATAGCTGTAACCTGTGCTCTTCCCTGCCACCCCCTCACCCCAGCTGGGGGTGTCTTCTGTGTCAGACTGCCCTCGCCTCGGAGCCTGCCGGGGCATGGTGATGGTGCACTGACCCGCAGGTGGTAACACAGATTTGCAATGGAGGACCAGAGCTCCTGGAATAGGGGATTGTGGATATCAGTGTCACGGAGTCCCTGGGCGATGCTCTGGAACTGCTCCCTACGAAGCCAGGCAGGACTCTGGGAAAGTCTCCTTTTTGTGAGCAGCCTGTCTTCAGGACACACAGCTCACACAGCTTCCACCTTCCTGGGTCTGACCTCGGAGCATTCAGCATCCTCTGCCCCTCCATGCGTTTCCAACAGCGAGTCCGCCCAGGCGGGGTCTTGGGGAAGCCAGAGGGTCCTGCACCCCAACTCCGCAGTCAGATCGGACTCTCAGCCAGCCAGTAAATCAGAAGATTTATTAGACAACAGGAACATGGTCTATCACAGAGCTTGTAGATGCAGAGAACGGGACCCCTCAGCTGGGTCCATTTTGGGGGCAGTGAGCCAGACAACCACGTCTGCCCTTCACTCCATGTCCCAGCCAGCCCCAAACTGAAACTCCCTCCAGCCCCTCCTCCTCTGGGCTTTGTCCCTTTCCCAGGGCCAGGAGGTCACCAGATTCCTTTGTTCTCCAACCCTTTAGCTCTCACCTTGCAGGGGGGAAGGGCCAGGCCATCAGTTGCCAGGAAACAGGGTGTCAGCCATTCTCTGTGTCCAGACTCCTGCACACACCTGCCCTCTAGGGCTCTTCAATGATCATACACCCTTATCCCACCCCCTCGATACTTAAGAACTGCATAGGGGAAACTGAGGCACCCCCACACTATTCAGAGGAAACATTAAGAACAGTCCTACTTCGTCACAATCAGCCTTGCTGGCTGGGAGCTGCTGACCCAAGTCCAGACACAGTTGCAGCCCCTGCCCGAGTTGAGATTTGAAGATAAGAGATCAGTTTTCTCCCAGAGAAAAGTTTGAAATTCCTGCCCCCAACCTGAGAATCTCACCCAGAATGAGGCTCCTTGTGTGGCTCCAGTCTGGCCCTAAAGCTGCTTGCCTCTTCCTCCCACGGGAGCAGGAGGAGGAAGCCTGTGTCCAGCAGGGGCTTTTGTTGGACCGCACAACAAGCTCCCCATATGGCCAGGTAGACACAATGCCCTGGCACCCGCCGTGGAACACAGGCGTTGCTGTAGCAAATCAGAGCAGCGTCCATCTAATCCAGCTCCTGTCTTGGACACAAGGCTGCTTGACAGGAAGCTGAAGGAAACCCTCTAGTGGGCAATTCTGGAATAACCTGTCCATGGCTCCTTAACCCCCTCCATTAGTGACCTATGGGGCAGTAGGGTTTATAGCCCTTGTACCCTTTTTACCCTCTCCAATGAAACGGGGATACAACATCCGTTCTTCTTTTAACCCTATTGAGCTTGTTTCCGCAATGACATCTGGTAGCAGAGAGTCCCACAGGCTAATTGTGTGACGTGAAAAGTATTTCCTTTGACCAATTTTAAAGGTGTTCCCCTCTGATGTCACTGGGTGATGCAAAGGCAAATGTGGTGGAGGGCGGCGGGGTGCAAAGGGCTGTTGGGGGAAAGCTGGTGTGAGGTTTTGATGACACTGAGGACACAGCCCCGAGCAGGGAGTGTTGCAGGGAAAGCTGGCACTAGGGTAATCCCCAGCCTGCCAGTATTGGTTTTGTCCCGGGAACCCTGTGAAAGGGCCCGTCTTATTCTGAGTCTTGCATGCCCCATTAATGAGATAGGTCAGGGGAAAGCTGCAGGGGTGCCCCAGCCTGTGCCCTTTCCCTATCTGACTGCCACTCCGCTTCCATTGCTGATATTGCTCCTAGGGCTGGCCCAGTCTTGGGCAGAGCCCTCCCGTCTGCCACCAGTGCAGTACCACAGGGGGTGGGGTTTTCACAGGGGTGACCCCTTTTGTCCCCATCAGGTGCTAAGGTGAGTGGGAGCCATGCTCGGACTGAGCCCTGCCTGGATCACCCTCCTGGTGACAAACCAGCCTCAGCCTCCTCTGGCCCAGCCATGCCCAGGAGCTTTCTGCACCAGAGGAGCGAGATAGGAGATAGCTGGTCTCTGACACAGGGCAGGCCATTCAGCACCCACCGTGGGGGTGCCCTCTGCCCTGGGGGTCAGATAAGGAGGCCATTCCTTCCCTGTAGAGGATGAGGAAGGTGATATGCTACCTGCTGACTGCACCTGGGGCCTGTGCCTTATCCCATCTGCCCTGGACTGCCTGGACCTCGGGAAGGGGAGCTGCTTGCTCCATAGGGGTGGGATGCTGAACACTGCACATGAGTTACTTTATCACAAGGGCACAAACCAAGCTTGGAAAGTCTCTTGTCTGTGACTTACAGAATGTGCCCATGTGGCTCAAAGCCTGGCCCTCATGGTCACCCCTGCAGTGCCCCTTGCTCAGCACATACCCTCCCCCAGCAACCCTCACTACTCCTGCACATGTACCCCCCACTGCCCCTCCCCAGCACATGCCCTCCCACACTGCCTTTCCCCAGAACCGCCCCCCACCGCTTGCCCAGCACCTACGCCCTCCACGCTGCCTGTCCCGCAGCACACACACCCCGCACTGCCCCTCCCCCAGGATGCCATACAGACGTGGACAGAGGGAGGGTGGGGGGCATAAGCCCCAGGGCACGTTCTCAGGCCTGTGCAAGGCCATGTAAGTCTCAACAGCAGCCTGAGGCAGCGAGGCCTGAAGCACCAGGGCCCTGTCTCCCCCGCCAGGTTCTCCGCCTCCGAGCCAAAGCGATGGCTGCCAACCCACTTCACTGTAGCTGCACCAGAATGGTGGGACCGGGAGTGGCCTTTCTTACAGGGTATGTCTACACTGGAATTAGACACCCACAGCTGGCCCATGGCATCTGACACAGGCTAAGAGGCTGTTTAATTGCAATGTAGACATTCAGGCTCAGGCTGGTGCCCAGGCTCTAGGACCGTACGAAGTGGGAGGTCCCACAGCTTGGGTTAAATATGTATCATTATTAAGATATCATAAGATAAAAGGATATTACCTCACCTACCTGGTCTCTCTAATGGCATGTCTACACTACAAAGTTAAGTTGATTTAAGTTAATCATAGAATCTTAGAATATCAGGGTTGGAAGGGACCTCAGGGGGTCATCTAGTCCAACCCCCTGCTCAAAGCAGGACCAATCCCCCACTAAATCATCCCAGCCAGGGCTTTGTCAAGCCTGACCTTAAAAAACCTTAAAAAAAAAAGTTAACTGGATGTACAGCCCCTGCAGTAATTAAAGCGCTGTATCACATCCACACTACATCCCCTCTCTTGGTAATGCACATCATTACCAGGAGCTTCCACTGACTTAACTGTGTGGGGCACTGACAGCTGGAGCTCTGCCACCAGGAGCTGACAGGCTGAGCAGTGAGCTTGGGCTGTCAGCCCCAGAGCAAGGGGGGGGGGGCGGGCTCCAGCTGTGAGCCCTGAACAGGGGCAACAGCCAACAGGCGATGTAAGTAGTGCAGTGCCTACACGGACACTGCACCCTAACTACATCCACCTAAGCACTACGCCTCTCACGGAGGTGGAGTTATTAGGTCGGTGCAGTGGGTTACTTTCGTCAGTGGGAGCTACATTTTAGTGTTGACGCTTACAAGAATTTGGTTGACATACTAATGCTGTAGTGTAGACCAGACCTAATATCCTGGGACTGACACGCTACAACACCACTATCTCGTACTCTATTTGTATTCAGGAGGAAACGTGCATTTCCAGGAGAGGAGTCTAACTCAGGACTCCACGATGCCATGTGGGGCCCGTTCCCATATCTGGCAGTGCCAGTTGAGCGCTCCCCAAAAGAAAGCAAACAATAATGTAGCATCCAGATCTATGGGGAGGCAGGCATGGAGGGGGGACTGTTTGCCAAGTGGGGAAACCAAACCAGGGGAAGAAATGTCACTTGCAGCTTTCACAAGAGTCTGACAAATAGGCAAAGGGGATAAAGTCACCCAAACCAGCTTCCAAGTGCAGCCCAGCATTCAGCTGGGCCATTCCACCAATAGGGAAGCTGAGGCCCAGCATGGGGGTTGGAAGAGGGTCCAGGTGAGCAGGACACACTAACACTGACACTAGAGAGCTGCAGCATTCAGAACCCAGCCCACAGTCCTGCTGTGAACAGAGCCTACATCCCTGACCTAGCTGCGGTGAGCATACACCCTCCTCCTGCAAGCCAGAAACCCTCCCTGTTCTTCGCACGAGAAACTCCAACACACCGAACGGCGGTGCTGAACAGCATGCGTCACCTCCGTGTTCCTCTCCAGGGAAACAAGGAGCTCTGCAGGGATGGGACACCAGCAGCTTCCAACAGGATTGGAGTAGCTGACCAGAGAGGAGTTCCCAGGACAGCTAAGTACTTTTCAAACCCCCACAGAGAAAAACTCTGGGTATATATCTACACTGCAGTTAGACACCCGCGACTGGCCTATGCCAGCTGACTTGGGGTCAGGGGTGGGGGTGGCGCTTGGGCTGCAGCAGGGGTGTTTAACTTCAGTGTAGAGGTTTGGGCTCGGACTGCAGCCCAAGCTCTGGGACCCTCCCTCCTCACAGAATCCTACAGTGTGGTCTCCAGCATGAGCCTGAACATCTAAGCTGGATGCATAACTGTCTGGAAAACCATTCCCAGAGAGTAGTTATCAGTGGTTCACAATCAAGCTGGAAGAGCATATTGAGTGGGGTCCCACAGGGATCAGTTCTGGGTCTGGTTCTGTTCAATATCTTCATCAATGATTTAGATAATGGCATAGAGAGTACACTTATAAAGTTTACAGACAATATGAAGCCAGGAGGGATTGCAAGTGCTTTGGAGGATAGGATTAAAATTCAAAATGATCTGGACAAACTGGAGAAATGGTCTGAAGTAAATAGTATGAAATTCAATAAGGGCAAATACAAAGTACTCCACTTAGGAAGGAACAATCAGTTGCACACATACAAACTGGGAGATAACTAGGATAACTCCTAGGAAGGAGTACTGCGGAAAGGGATCTGGGGGTCAGAATGGACCATAAGCTAAATATCAGTCAATAGGTAACACTGTTGCCAAAAAAACACCAAACATCATTCTGGCCTGTATTAGCAAAATGTTGTAAACAAGACATGAGAAGTAATTCTTCCGCTCCACTTTGCACTGATTATTATAAAAACCGGAGTATTGGGTCCAATTCTGCATGCCACATTTCGGGAAAGATGTGGACAAATTGGAGAAAGTCCAGAGAAGAGCAACAAAAATTATTAAAGGTGTACAAAACATGACCTATGAGGGAAGATTGAAAAATTGAGTTTGTTTAGTCTGGAAAAGAGAAGACAGGGGACATGATAACAGTTTTCAAGCATATAAAAGGTTGTTTCAAGGAAGAGGGAGAAAAATTGTTCTTCTTAACCTCTGAGGATAGGACAAGAAGCAATGGGCTTAAGTTACAGCAAGGGCAGTTTAGGTTAGACATTAGGAAAAAAACTTCCTAACTGTCAGGGTGGTTAAGCACTGGAATAAATTGCCTACGCAGGCTGTGGAATCTCCATCTTTGGAGATTTTTAAGAGCAGGTTAGACAAGCACCTGTCAAGCATGGTCTAGATAATATAGTCCATGAGTGCAGGGGACTGGATTAGATGACTTCTCAAGGTCCCCTCCAGTCCTATGATCTACATCACAATTAAACAGCCCCTTTAATTGCAGTGTAGGCATACCCACTGAGCCTGAATCCAATCTCACCTGAACCAATCATACACCAGGGTGACTCCACAGGTGGCAGGGGAGCTACTTCTGATTGATGCTGGGGTGGGAGAGAGAAGAACCTCTCACCCCTTCTGAGATTCCAGACTAGTTGCTGTCAGCAGGACTCTTCTGCCTAGCCAATTCACACGGCAGTCCCAAACTCTCTTGCCTTTGCAGGGGAGTGCACACAAGCTGAACCCTGACTTCACACAGGTTTTGGGTACTGCCCTTTGCCACCACCAGAGACCTAAATAAACTCTGGGTTTGTTTCACGCTGGGACTCCTGGGAACGCTGAAGAGGCAATTTGGCAGGAAGTGAGTGCTCCTCTGAGCCCCACAAGAGATAAGCCAGATCATCCTTTCTGGAGCGTTTGCCCAGCCCCTCCCCTGTGTTTCACCCTCTGAACGGTGAGATCTCTTCATCCAGTTTTAAAGCTTTCTAGCTTTCTCTTGGGCCCTTTCATAAATCAAGTCCAAGATAAAATAACCTCCCAGGAACACAGCAGGCTGGTCCCAGCTTTCTGTGGGAAAAGCAGCAAACACGCATTGTCAACACTGAATAAAGCCTGTGACATGTCAGAGTGAATTCTTTTTATAGCTCCAGACCTGGCCTTTCCCACAACCAGGAGCTGGTACTAGCCCTAGCTAGCAGCTCCCAGGGGACCCATTCCACTTGCAAATGGATCCAGGCCATCAGGGCTATGCCTTGTGCCATAATAGTGTTCTGTGTACTGTGGAGAGGACTGCGCGTTGTGTGGCTGTCTAGGTTTGCCCTGACTAGCTGGTAGGAAGGGTTAGTACCACACTCAAACTGCCCTGTTCTGAAGGTCTAGTGGAGACAAGGCAGCAGAGACTTTAACGTGGGTTACCTGAGTGAGCTGGAGCTGAGAAGTGGGAGTCTAGCCTTCAACTTGTCCAGCTAGTCAAAGCCTCTGTCTCGCCCTCCGTTGTTTAAGGACCTGTTAGAAGGCATTAGCTACTACTTCATTCTGACACACAACCCCTGCACACCCTAGGCCGGACAAATCTCTGATGTGTGGCTCAGACATTTCTTATGAATCTGTCCTTCTTTGGAGGGACAATTACAGAGCTGGTGGGAGGAGACGTTTAATGGCAGGACAGAGTCCTGCAGCAGAAAGAATGGGGCCATGCGCAAACTGAGCCAGCCACGCTGGCCGTGCACAGATGAGCCCCCATTTCAGTCTGGTCTGTTCAAGAAACTGCTAGTCCCCCACTCCCTGAAAATTCAGACCAGGGCACTTTGGCTCCTGGGTCACACAGGCCATCTAAAATGGAAACACCATGTGACAAGTGACCAATCATGAGCTCCCCAGTGACAATTAAAAGTAATGAGCAAGTAAAACAAAAACAGTTTGTGAAACAACCACTAGGCTGGAATTTTCATATAAAGTTTTCAGCAAAAAGATAGCAAAATACCCAAAAATATCGTAAATGCCACCAGAAGCAGTAATATAAGCCTATGCTGTCCTGAGGCGCTGGGGGCCCCTAGAGCTCTGTCTATGCAGGTACTTCGTGTTCCACCACTGCCAAGGCCACTGAGGCCATCTTCCTTTTCTAGACAAACCCGAGTTATTGCTTTCACTGCAAGAGTCACTATGCGATCTAGATCAAAATAGATGATCTGTTGGTCCCTTTTGGCCTTAAACTCTAAGTCCCTCCCAGACATTGGTGACTGGACCCTCACAACTCTCTTATTAGACTGAAGACATGATCCCCATTTTACAAATGGGGAAACTGAGGCACATGGAGGGTTTTTTTTCCCCTCCCCCTTAAGGGCCAGATTTTCAAACATACCCAGAATTCCACCGGGAGTCTAAGGCAGAACCAAAAATTTAACCTAGATTTCCAGGGTCCCATTCCAGAGCCCAAGATCATCCTCCTTGTTTTATTATCCCCCCTTGTCCTTCCTCCATACATCACTCTTGCCTGTTTATGGTCCTTGCTAACTGTGTCAGGTCAGACAGAGATTAGCAACTCTTCAGTACAAGAACTGAGTCTTCAACTTGTTTTTGTGACGCACCTAGTACATTTTTAGATTTTTGAAAGATCAATAAACCATTAATCTAAGGCACTTATCAGGCCCCCATCACTACAGTGGCTGGGCACTTCCCAATATTTAATGCATTTGTCCTCCCACGTCCTGTGCGGCAGGGCAGGGCATTCCATTGCACAGATGGGGAGCAGAGGCCCAGGTCACAGAGAGAGTCTGTGCTGGAGCCAGGAACAGAACCCTGCTCTCCCAAGTCAGCCCATTCTTCCTCTCAAATCATCCATAATTGCTGAATAATGAAAAGCGTATCCACAAAGCCTGCTGAAAATCACTGAGGCTTTGTGGCTGCTGGTTGAGTGCAGTGGCAGACAGTGGGACCAGGCAGACAGGGAGATCCTCCCCACTTTGAGTTTGTTCAGGGAAATTCTATTATTGATCTCAATAGTCTGCCTTGCTTTTCACATCCCCTGTTTTTCTCAGCAACTGCTCCAAAGGCAGGAATGTATGCCCCAGAGCTCTTTGACCAGGATGAGGGCAGCGAACCTGCATGCCAAATAGTTAGGATTCCCTGGCTCAGACCACCCCCCACTAGCTGCAGAGCGATTGGGGCAGAGGGATGGCTCCCAGGTGTCGTGTTTGCCCCTCTGCAGTGTGTGCACCTAGTACTGAGGGGAGCCACTGGTACACCTGTCTTGAGCCCAGAGTCAAGCTGCAGTTTCCATTCACAGTTTGCAACCCCCCAAGCAAACCCAACATACCTGCTGGTTGTTCCTGAGAGCTACAGGGGCCCTGCAGAGCCTGGCCAGGACCCCTGAAAATGCTGGTAGCCTCCCCTTCTCTGCTCTGTCTCTCTCACTCTTGCTGCAGGCTCTCTGAAGCAGGAAGACCTGCAACTCTTGCTTTGATGTGGCCCCTCTCGCAGGCAGAGCGCTTACCCGCTGTCCCCGCTTTGAGGGTGAGAGAGAGACATGGGGGGAGGGGGCAGGAGAGAGGCTTTGTATTTCTCATCACATCTCCGTTAGCTAAGAAAAGCAACAGCCTCCACGTTGCCCACAGAATGGCTGCGCACTGTTCAGGTTGGGTCCTTGCCTCTCGCCCCGGATGGCCCCTCTGCCTGGGTGGCCCTCATGAACCAGAGGAAACAGGATCCCCCTGGGGTTCTTTATGGTGGCCCCTGGAAACAGTCCAGCCCCTGGGCCCTCCCTGGCACTCCTCCGGAACGGACAGAGGCCTAGAAGCCACCTTGCTGGAGCGATGGGAGGAGGGAGAGGGGGACCTAAAACCTTCTTTGGATTCTTCAGACATGGTCCCTCATGCCCAAAACAAAGAGACTAACCTGCCGGGAGTAGCTCCAGAAGGGCACCCAGGCCAACTGCCTGGCCACAGCCCCTCGCTTTAAGTTCTGCTGCTGCAGTGAATGAAAGGGCCTGTGTCAGGAAACCCTGAAGTCTCTCTGGCCCTGTACTAATCAAAGTCAATCTCTTTGAACTGGGTTGTTGGGGGAAGCCAAGTGCTGGTGGGATTGTGCCAACCCGAGCTTCTTAACAGCCTTTTCAAGGAGGGGAGTTAGAGGTAGTGGTTACATTATTCAGGGAGCAGTTGCTTCCCAGCATTTCGCAGAGAGTGACAGGCTCCAGTGGCTGCCAGCCCCTCTTCACAGGAAACCAGCAGTAATAATAATAGCACTCTTGTATCCCCTGGTCACCGTTCCTGTGCATCTCCACGAGCACTGTTGTTTGCTAGCAGCAAGCCCGGGAAAGGCGTTTGTCACAGTGGACATTCGCAGCAAGGTATTAGTCCTAAAGAAATCCAGGGAAGGGCTATGAAGATGATACAAGTGTAAGAACTGCCTGTCCCAAAGTTTTGGAAGCTGACACCCCCTCAACAGAAAAATGAAACAATGCAGCCCCCATCTGGCCTGGGGGCTGAATAAATGAGGGCTCCTTCAGAGTGGAGTGTGCAAATCTCACCCTCCCTCTTCTTTTTCACATGCTTTGAAGAGTCATGAAATAATTAACAATGTTGAAATTTAAATATCATTCAGGCTCTGCAAACTCAGGCAGCCATCACTGCATCCTTTAGACTTGGATCATGTTCTCAAGGTCTCTCTGCGACCAGAACAGCTAGAGTGATTTTTAAAATGAAAATGAACATTCTGGAGATTAACTGAGGAGCCTGTCCAATGCCCAGCTAGTCCTTTGCACCCCCTAAGGGCAGCACCCTGTGATGATTTGGGGAATCTCTGTACAACATATGAATGCTGGTATGGCTTGTAAGCACGTACCCACTGGACTAGGGACAATGCAGAGACGTTAACTCTAACCACACAATGGGTGTGCTAAGGAGGTTGGCTGAAACCAGGAGAAATAAGTTTACCCAACCCCTCAGTAGGGGCTGGCATTTGGGGAGTGGAAAATTACCAACAGCAGGACAGAGAAAGCAAGGTGTTGATGCTAGCCTTTAAATACCACAGAAGTGGGATGAGTCAGATAAAGACTCAGAGCCACACAAGAAGTTTTAGGCAGGAGAGGGGAAGAGACAGAGGTGGATTAAGCTTTTGTGGGGCCCTGGCCAGAGGAAAAGGGGGCCACCTCTGCACCTCCCTGCACTCCTGCCAGGGAAATGGAGTTGGGGTGTGAGGGCTTGCCCTGCCCCCCACCAGGCACTCCTGCTAGGGAGCAGGGTCAGGGCACCAGGGCTTCCCCCACTTCCTGACAAGTACCAGGAAGAGCAGGGCAAGCTGCTGCACCCCAACCCCACTCCACAGCAGGAGCACCTAGCAGGCAGGCAGAGTGGGTCAGGGTGTTGGGGCACCCATTTTTCCAGGGCCCCCCACTTGATAGGAGGGTCTGGTCACAGGCCCCATTGTCCCACTGACAGGCAAGTTCTTTTCTAAGAGGGGGCCTAGTTTAGCTGTGAGACCAACCAAGGTCAAAGCCAGGTGACCTGGAGAGAGAGAAGAGGCCCCATGGTTGGGAAGATAAGTCATGAGCTGCAGTAGAAGGGCCCTGGCTACCCCAGAGGACCCTGGCTCTAGCCCAAAGAATGCTCTGGAATGGTGAGGAAACTTAACCAGGGGAATACATGTAGAGTTTGTTATTTTTGTCTAGGTCTGTATATTTCTTGTGCAATTAAGTAAAGAGCAACGTTGTTAGTCCTGTGCAAAGCATCCATGCATTTTATGTACTACACCTACCTGTAACAGAGCCCTTCACTGCTCATGCCACAAATCAGTCAGAGACCGCTTAGCATGCCAGCACCAGTGCCCTTTTATTCACAGTGTCAGTTCCCAGCACCATTACATACAGTCCATTCCACACAGCTCCCTAGGGAACAGCGAGCTTCTTCAGCCAGCAGGGCACTACAGCCACAGACTCCTCCCTTTCCAATTCCCCTCTTAGCTTCCTTTCTGCCAGCTTTATATAGCTCCCTATCTGAGCAGGCCAGCAGGCATTTCTGCTGAAGCCCTGAAACCCTTCTGCGAGCTATACCCAGCCAGCACCAATTAATACTCCTTAATTGGGGCTGGGCTAACAGGGGCCTGGCTCAGAACCTCATGGCCAGCACCCTTTTACACTACCACACACCATTGAAGAGTTGCCTTGTGAATGCAGAACACCCTCACGTCTGGAGTTCTGGGAGGGCATGTGTTTAATCTATAGGGAATCTGAAAGGTCAGCATTAGTCCCGAGTACTAGGAAGTTGGATCTCAGGGTCTAAGTTCTCAAGAGGGTGGTAGGTAGAGGGTCTATACCGCAAGAGTGTGCCTAGGGACTCCAAGATGGGGCAGTGCCTGGATTCTCTTCGGATCTAGAGGTTGGTTCCCACACAAGTCTGGTGGGTACCCAAGAGAGAGCATTGGATTAGATCTGTGAGCACTCCACGTCTTGGAAATGCTGGATTAAAAGGTCAGGCATGTGGGCAGAGACCAAGAGAAAGCTCCAGAGGGTGAGAAAGTGCAGGGGACTGGACTAGATGACCTTGCAAGGTCCCTTCCAGTCCTATGATTCTACAAGTCTAAGTCTATTAGAAACTTCAACAGCATTGCTCTGCTCTAGGGGCAGCAAAACACTCAGGGCCTGGTCCCGCTCTCACTCTCACTTACACTGGGGTGAAGCAGGAGTAAGTTCAGTGATGTGACAGGAGCTAGACAGAGCGAGTGGGACCAGAATCAGCGAGAGGGCGTGTCTATATGTCGCACAACAGCAATCTATTGCTCGGAAAAACCGTGGGTGGGACTGAGTGTGACAAGGAGTTAACTGTGAATACTTGCTGACGGGCCCCATTTCCTAACACCTCTGGGCTTTTCTTTGAAGCCTCCACACTCTCCATGACAAGAGGGAGACATCTCATCTCTTTGCAGTGTGGTGAGGACCTGCATTTACCTCTGTTGTGGCTGGGTGTGCACAGGAGGTGTTACTGTGATCGCAGCTCACAAGCCAATGTGGAGTATCTGAGTAACAGGCATTGTGTGTAACCAAAGAACCACAGGAGTGAGACTTGATCAAGTTCCCTTGCTTTGCTCAAACCTCCTTCTGTAGTAGCTTGTCTCCACAATCATGCACTCTGGAACAGCAGTGCAGTGTCAGTTCAGCCCATGTGGGAGCAGACTAGTTTTACAGGTACAGCTGCTGGACATTTTTCAAATGTACATTTTTTTCACTGATAAATGGCCTTTTTCCAAATACATTTTCATAAAACTTTGATTTTTTTTTGACCAAATCGGACACCATGCAGCCTTTTTCTTGATTTTTGACTGTTCCTTTTTTTCTGTTTCCTTTTGGCTTTTTCCTCTCCAAAGTAGCTGAAACCCTATTTTCCTTTCCTGTCCTTTCTGAAAATTGAAAACTTTTGAAAACCAGAAAAACATTAAAAAAAATTCACATAAATCCATAAAGCCAAATATTGATCCATTTCCAGCATTGTGAAACAAAACCGAGGAAGTGGGTTTTTTGTTTGTTTTGTTTTTAACCATTTTTAGTTATAATATGGCTTTGCCAGCTAGGGCAGAGTTGTATGGGGCAGAGTTAAAAAAGCACGCTCTAACCCACAGGCTACAGAGGCCCTTGCCCAGCTAATGCTGTCATGTCATATTTTTTAGCTTTTGAACCATGAGTTGTTGGGTTGGATGCAGAAATCCCTGGCTGGATTCTCTGGCCTAGTTATGCAGGAGGCTGGGCTGGATGGTCAGATTTTAATGCCCTTATGGCCTTAAAATGTATGAATATTGGATGTCAAGCATCATTATTGGATCCACAATGAAAATCCTGGGACAGAAATCAACAACCCTCAAATTCCTCCACCTTGCAGTATGGAAAAGCCTATAGGTCTCCATCTCTAGGGAGATGGTTCCTGAAAATCTGGAACACGGGGTCCAGAGAAAGACTTTAGGAACCTGGTGAACATTCCCACATTCAGACTGAGTCAAATTGCACATTTTTACTACTTCCTAATGGAACAAAAACCTCAAGTCCCCTTGAGCTTAATGAATCAAGTCCTCCTCTAGCTGCTGTCTTCCAGGTCCAGTATCTCTGAGCCCACAGCCCATTCAGCAAGTCTGCAAGGTGTTAAACACTCTCAACTTCCATGGGCATAATGGCGGAGGGCCCTTGACACTATTCAGGAAGTGCTCCATGCCTTGCAGAAGTGGGCCCAAGAAGTGTAACTGGTAAAGGACTTGTGTCACATGTAGGAAGCCCAAAGTAAACCTTCTTGGTTTCGCCCATCAAAAAAGTGGATGAATACTGTCTAGTCCTGCTAACATTTTGCTGTTTAATTTATCAATTTGTTTCAAAACCTTTTCTATTGACACCTCAGTCTGGGACAGTTCCTCAGATTTGTCACCAACAAAGAATGAATGGCTCAGGTGTGCAAATCTCCCTCATATCTTTTGCAGTTTCATTCTGAAACTAACTCCAGAAGCTACCAAGGCCTGTGAAACAACATCTCATTATGATGGAATTGTGACATAGTGAAATGCAGAATAATGAGTAGCTGTGTCACCCCTGCCTTCCAACCTGGGGTGCCCTTTACAATGCTTTGATGCTGTAGCTTCCAGCATGGATTACTCACAAACAGCCTCCAGCATGCAAGTCACTCCCAGCTATGTCCCTGTTTGTGTGCTGCAGGCAGCCAGCCACACCTTGGCTCTTACCAGCCTGAATTATACTGCAGGGTGACCCCAACACACTCCCAGTCCCAGATTCCCCCCTCACACACACACACTGAAATGTATGCCTTGTACTGCTCAGCCCTCTCCTGGACAATACAAACTTATCTAGGTCTGTTATTTCATCAATAGAAATAATAGGCACATATTTTGTTATCCCACATGGAGTTTCCCAAACACTTCATTTTAAACACACTGGATTAGATAAACCAGTAAAACAAGTTTATTAACTACAAAGAGAGATTTTAAGTGAATACAACTAATGAGGCAGTCACGGGACAAGTATGCCCCATCCCCCTTTTGGGCGGGGCAAGGGAGTTGCAAAGCTGCAGCTAAGTCCACCCGACCACCCTTAACCTCAGGGCAGTCTGGCCTAGTGGCCATTGTCGATACAGATGTCCTTTCCCTTAGGGCTGTGTGGCCCAATGGTCAGAGTCAATATAGCTACCAGCTGCCTCGAGGCAGCAGGCCTAATGGTCAGAGTCAGTATGGGTGCCCTCTCCCTCAGGCAGGCCCTCTCCCAATGGCCAGAGTAACTATAGAGACCTTCCCTCGCAGGGCTATATGGCCTAGCAGCCAGAGTCAATATAGATGCCCTCTTCCTCAGGACTGTGTGGCCTAATTGCCGGATTCACTATAGGTGCGGTTTAATGGTTGTAGAAGGGATGGACCACCATCCGAGATGGGTGGGTGGAGGGGTAGGGGGATCCGGACCCTCCATACCCCACTGGGTCCCAACCCAGGGCCCTGTCAGAGGTTAGTGTACTTATCACTGGGTCAGCAGGGATCCTACAACTGGTTCTAAAACCAGACCAATATAAAGTCTCCCTACTTTCTACCCTGTCTCCCAACATGGTGGTCTGGGTGTCTCCAGGTGCCTCGGCCAATGAAGCTTTCTGTGGCTCTTCTCTCTCTCAGGTAGCCAGGTATCAGCCTGGATCTCGGCGGGTTTGGTTTCCACAATCTGGGGCTTCAGCAGCTCACAGACTGGAGCTGGAAACTTGCGTTCACCCTCCTTGGCAGGCAGCCCCAACTGAGCTGACCTGCTCCCTTTCCTACTGGTGTTCCAGTAGGAGCATGACCAGCAGGGATGAGGGGGCATGGCTTCCTCAGACTGCAGTGTGGGGTTAACCCTTCCCTGTCCAGTGTAGGGGGAATATACCCCACTGCACAGGCATAAAAGTCAGAAATGGCTACAAGAAAAATAAAGATAAAATGCAATTAATGCCTAAGTTAACAAACTATGTCAAATTCAAAGTAGGGCTGCCAATTAATCACAGTTGATTAACTCAAAACAAATTACACTAACTCTTCACTTAAAGTTGTCCCGATTAACGTTGTTTCATTGTTACGTTACTGATCAATTAGGGAACATGCTCATTTAAAGTTGCGCAATGCTACCTTACAACGTTGTTTGGCAGCTGCCTGCTTTGTCCCTGCTTTCAGAAAGAGCAGCCCTTTGGAGCTAGCTGGTGGGGGCTTGGAATGAGGGTAGGCTGGCAGCCCCCCATCAGGTCCCCTAAATTCCCTGTGCAGCAGCCTCCCAGCAGGCTATCAATTGCCAGACAGTTCAGCTGTCCCTCCCCCCACTGCCGTGTGCCGCTCCTGCCCTCTGCCTTGCAGCTGCTCCTGGAGCCTCCTGCTTGCTGTGCAAGGGTGGGGGGGAAAGAGGGGTGCTAATATCAGGGTGTCCCCCTCCTCCCTGCTCCTGCCCCCCTGCTCCTTTACCCCATGGGGCCATCTCCACAGAGCAGGGGGAGCGGGGGAGAGATGGGACACGACAGGGCTCAGGACAGAGGGAGCTTGCTGGCAGCAGCTGCTGTCTCAACTTGCTGATCTACTTAAAAAGGCAGTGTACTTAGAGTGGGGTCAGAGTACTTAAAGGGGCAATGCACGTCTCTCTCTCACACACACACACGGTGTGTGTCTCTGTCTCTCTCTGCCATGCTGTCTCCCTTCCCTCCACTCATGCTGCCTTGTAGAGTGTGAGGCTACATTAACAACAATCCTTGAGCGCTCAGCCGACTGCTAGTTCATCATTTAACAGTAAGGCATTCCCTGGGAAACATCCCACCCTCTTCCACCCTCTGACTTCACCACCTCAACCAAGCTTCATAATCATCATTGCTGTGTACAGTATTAAATTGTTTAAAACTTATACTGTGTATATGTGTGTATATATATATCTCAAATATAGTCTTCTGTCTGGCGAAAAAAATTCCCTGGAACCTAACCCCCCTTATTTACATTAATTCTTAAGGGGAAATTGGATTCGCTTAACATCGTTTCACTTAAAGTAGCATTTTTCAAGAACATAACTACAACATTAAGCGAGGAGTTACTGTAACTTGATTAAAAATATAATTACGCTTAATTGCAGTTTTAATCGCACCGTTAAACAATAACAGAATACCAATTGAAATTTATTATAAACATTTTTGATGTTTTTCCACATTTTCAAATATGTTTATTTCAGTAACAACAGGGAATACAAAGTATTTTTTATTACAAATATTTGCACTGTAAAAAATAAAAAAAGAAATAGTATTTTTCAAAAAAAGAAAAGGAGTACTTGTGGCACCTTAGAGACTAACAAATTTATTTGAGCATAAGCTTTTGTGAGCTACAGCTCACTTCATCGGATGCATTCAGTGGAAAATACAGTGGGGAGATTTATATACACAGAGGACATGAAACAATGGGTGTTATCATACACACTGTAAGGAGAGTGATCACTTAAGATGAGCTAATACCAGCGGGGGGGGGGGGGGGGGGGGGAAGAAAACCTTTTGTAGTGATAATCAACGTGGGCCATTTCCAGCAGTTGACAAGAATGTCTGAGGAACAGTGGGGGGGAGTGGGGGGGAAATAAACATGGGGAAATAGTTTTACTTTGTGTAATGACCCATCCACTCCCAGTCTCTATTCAAGCCTAAGTTAATTGTATCCAGTTGGCAAATTAAGTCCAATTCTGCAGTCTCTCATTGGAGTCTGTTTTTGAAGTCTTTTTGTTGTAATATTGAGACTTTTAAGTCTGTAATTGAGTGACCAAAGAGATTAAAGTGTTCTCCAACTGGTTTATGAATGTTATAATTCTTGACATCTGATTTGTGTCCATTTATTCTTTTACATAGAGAGTGCCCAGTTTGACCAACGTACATGGCAGAGGGGCATTGCTGGCACATGATGGCATATATCACATTGGTAGATGTGCAGGTGAACGAGCCTCTGATAGTGTGGCTGATGTGATTAGGCCCTATGATGGTGTCCCCCGAATAGATATGTGGGCACAGTTGGCAACGGGCTTTGTTGCAAGGATAGGTTCCTGGGTTAGTGGTTCTGTTGCGTGGTATGTGGTTGCTGGTGAGTATTTGCTTCAGGTTGGGGGGCTGTCTGTAAGCAAGGACTGGCCTGTCTCCCAAGATCTGAGAGAGTGATGGGTCGTCCTTCAGGATAGGTTGTAGATCCTTGATGATGCGTTGGAGAGGTTTTAGTTGGGGGCTGAAGGTGATGGCTAGTGGCGTTCTGTTATTTTCTTTGTTGGGCCTATCCTGTAGTAGGTGACTTCTGGGTACTCTTCTGGCTCTGTCAATCTGTTTCTTCACTTCAGCAGGTGGGTATTGTAGTAAGAATGCTTGATAGAGATCTTGTAGGGGTTCCAGGGGTGTGTCTGTGCGGATTTGTTCTTGTGCTTTTTCAGGGAGTTTCTTGAGCAAATGCTGTAGTTTCTTTTGGTAACCCTCAGTGGGATCAGAGGGTAATGGCTTGTAGAAAGTGGTGTTGGAGAGCTGCCGAGCAGCCTCTTGTTCATATTCCGACCTATTCATGATGACAACAGCACCTCCTTTGTCAGTTCACCTCATACAAGTACTTTAGTGCCATCTCTTTATCATGGAAATGCAACTTACAAATGTACATTTTTTTTGCTACATTACTGCACTCAAAAACAAAACTATGTAAAATTTAGTACCTAAAGTCCACTCAGTCCAACTTCTTGTTCAGCCAATCACTTAGACAAACAAGCTTGTTTACATTTACTGGAGATAATGCTGCCTGCTTTTTATTTACAATGTCACCTCAAAGTAAGAACAGGTGTTTGCATGGCACTTTTACAGCTGGCGTTGCAAGGTATTTATGTGCCAGTTATGCTAAACATTTGTATGCACCTTCATGCTTCAGAGTGTTAGAGTGTCTGCCCCTTCTTTTTATAGTCCTGTTCCCTCTTTGAGAAGCATTTCCAGCTGGGAGCATGGTGACAGGCTGTGTGGATGGGACCTCCATGCTGTTTCTTTGCTAAGATATAGATTTTTCACCCATGCCCCTTTTTCTGCCAAAGAATGGCCATTTAGAAGGTAATGGCCCATTGGCCTTGTTTACATCTGGCTGGGGTGTCAGCTTGCCCTTTGTCTCTGAGGAACTGGTTTGGTCACTCCCTAGACTTGGAACATGTGTTAGTAACACCGCACAGTGGAAACTTATAACTTTCCAGACACAGTTACCACACATATTTTACCAGGACAATTATGACCAGAAATTATGAGTTTTCAAATGATACCTCATAAGGCATACTTGTATAAAGATTATCACAACAGTGGACACGGGTATATTCTGTCACAGGGATGACCTGCCAATGCCATGTGTTAGTGCTACAGCATGATAGTGTGGCAGCAGGGAATGGCTCTCAGTGAGATATATAAGAACTGGCAATGGTGGCACAGAGGCAAAGAGAGTCTGGAATCACTGGGACACCTTAGCAGGGTTCACACAAGGTTGGACATTTGGATGGACGACATGAATATCCATTTAAAACAGTCAATATTGAAATAAACAAAAGCTTTGCCAGAGCTAGAAACCTCCTGCTTCAGGGCATGAGTAGACTGGGAGCTAATGGGACTGGAAAGGAACTTTCCCAGAACATAAGAACAGCCATACTGGGTCAGACCAATGGTCCATCTAGCCCAGCGTCCTGTTTTCCGACAGTGTCCAGTCCGAAGGAGATGAATAGAAAGGGGAAATAATCGAGTGATCTATCCCCTGTTGCCCACTTCTAGCTTCTGGCGGTCAGAGGTTTAGGGACACTCGAGCATGGGTGGCACGTATAAGAGGCTTGAGGAGGCTAAGCCTTCCCCAAAAAGGCCGGCCATGCAGGGGGCAAGAAATGCCAGATGCGGGTCACCTCCTTTGGAGGCATGCCGGCTTGCCATCTTTGGAACGCCACCACCGGAAGCTCCCTAGAAGCAGAGGGGCCCTGGTACCCGGACTGTGGCTCTGCCCGTGCTCCCCCCCGAGACCCAAGAGGCTCTGCCTTTTTCCCCGAGTCCCCCCTCCATAGGTGCTGGAACTAGGGATGCTGGGGGTGCGGGAGCTCCCCTTGGCCTGAATGGTTTCCATTATGTACAGGGTTTACAGTTTGATCCAATGGCTCTCAGCACCCCCACTATACAAATTGTTCCAGCGACCCTGCCCCCTCTGCCAGCCACTTGCTCCTCTCCATCCTTCTCCCAATCACTCGCCCTTAAGGCAGGAAAAAAGTGACGGGCCACAGTCCCCTGGCTCCCCCTGTTCTGGCATCCCTTAGCTGAGTTGCTCTAGCATCAGCTCGCACAGCAGGAGGAGAAGTCCCACAGGTGGGCAAGCCAGGGATAGGTTGTGCATGCTGATGCCAGAGCAACTCAGCTAAATGGTGCCAGAACTGTGCGGGCAGGGAGCCATGGCTCCATCACTTTTAAAAGTGGGAGGGCTATACCCTTTTTTCCTGCCTTAGGGGAGAGTGATGGGGGGGAGGGGTAGAGAGGAGTGAGCGGTGGGCAGGGTGGGCCTCAGGAGAGGAGAGGCAGAGTTGGGGAAGGAAGAGGTGGAGTGAGGGTGGGGCCTCGGGGGAAGAGGCTAGCAGGGATGGGAAGAGGTGGAGCAAGGGCAAGGCCTCAGGGCAGAGTTGGGGGTTGGCGCCAGTAGCCCCGTCATCTTTTAGGGAGCTTCTGGCACTTGCATAAGCCTCCCCAAACGAAAAAGCCCCGGACCACCTATGACCCAGAGCATGGGATTGCATCCCTGACCATCTTGGCTAATAGGCACTGATGGACCTATCCTCCATGACTTACCTAATTCTTTTTTAAACCCAATTATACTTTCAGCCCTCACAGCATCTGCTGGTAATGAAGAAGTGTGAAGAAGATCCGATGAAGTGAGCTGTAGCTCACGAAAGCTTATGCTCAAATAAATTGGTTAGTCTCTAAGGTGCCACTAGTACTCCTTTTCTTTTTACTTCCTTATGTTTGTTTTAATTAATTTAATTGGGTGACCACTTCTTGTTTTATGTGAAAGAGCTAATAACTAGATTTGCCAATTTTGGTTGGATGTATTCCTGGAGATTTCATCTCATGACATAATCTTAAATTAAAGACAATCCTGGAGGGTTGGCAATCCTATTAATAATACTTCCCTCTTCTTCCCTATAACTGTCCCTAGGGGCCGTTTATCCCATAACTGCTGTTGCAGTGTTCTCTCACCTTCTCCTGAACCATCTAGTGCCAGCCACTGCCAGAGTCATGATATCGGACTAACTGGACCACTTCTCTGATCCAGTCTGGCAATTCCTCTGGTCCCTTATTCCTGTGAATGAACCTTTCACATCAGCCAGGTTTCAAGTCGACCAGGGAAAAGAATGATAGCTCCTGATTTAGTAAAAATGTCTTAGACTGTAATCAGGGCAGGGACTCCTCAGTCTTCCTGTGTGTTTGGATAGTGCCTGGCACAAATCATTATTAATATTAATATTAATAATAACAATAAATAATGGCATAAAAGACAGAAAGATTTTTCTGTTTGTATCCAGTATAGTAACCATAGGAGGATGCTGCCACCTACAGCTTAAACTTGTTCAGTCTTATAGACACAGTCACACAGATGCACCAAAAACTCTGTAGAGAGCAGGTATCAATTTCTTGGATCTGTAAACATCATTTTGGCAAATGGAGCAAAATTGGGAATTTAAGGAAAAAAATCAGAATTTTTGAAAAAGGCAAAAATAACTAATTCTTGAGCTACAGACAGAGTGCCCACCCTATACTGCCCCTAAGGATCCTTGTGGGCAGTAGGCAACTCTTGGGAAGTTGTTCCAATAGTTAATTACACTAATATTGTTTTGGGATTACCTGAGGTGTCCGGAATGCATCACTATCACCTGCTTACAGCAGAGAGAGCTCTGTCTGTGTGCACCAGGGGAAACTCTCCCCAGCCACTGGCTACTGGTAACACAGCTGCAGGAATAACACTAGCTATAGATCTTACCCTCTGCTTTGTAAAGTGCTGAGACCAATGGCTGCAAGGTGCTAGATAACACCTATTTATTCATTATAATAATATTAACTATATTATTATTAATTTTCGTAATTGTCCTGTCTCAATTGTTTCTTTCCATTCTCAATCCCAAATTACATTCCCAGCAGTTGGGAGGGGGTTAAATATACAGTTTACTCTGGCTATTCTCTCAGCATAGAAACCTTGTGCAAACATAACCATTACTATCTCCAATTTATCTGGAAAAATAGGACTTTGTGTTACACACGTTTCACATGTGGCCATGTGTTGCATACATGTGGCATAAATGTTGCATATATGATCAAGTATCATGTGTGTGATGGTGTGTCACATGTATATTGCACCCATGGCTCTGTTGCATACATGTTGCAGACATGATTGTCACATGCAATGTATGTCATGTATGTTGCACATGTGACTATGTGGCATACATGTTGAATGTGAGACTGTGTGTATGCATGTTGCATATATCACTATGTCCAATGCATGTTGCATGTGAAATCATGTGTCACATAAATGTTGCAAATGTGGACATATGTTACACAGTTACATGACTGCCATGTGTGACTGTTGCATACATGACCCTGTGTCACACACACAACTAGGTGCAGCAGGCATGCTACCCCTGTGACTGTGTGTCACATGCTGCACACATGACCATGTCTAGGTGCATGTTGCATGTGTGAATGTGCATTGAGCACGTGTGCATATAGTGTGTTGTGTGCATGTGTGACTGCATTAAATGTATTTTGATTGTGTGTTGTATGTCTAAGGCTTTTATGATGCCATGCTGCATGTATGCTACACGTTATGTATTGTTTGTCATGTTCTCGTAGCCATGTAGGTTCCAGGATGTGAAAGACAAAAGGTGGGTGAGGCAATATCTTTTATTGGATCAACTTCTGCTGGGGAAGAGATGAGCTTTCCAGCTTTGCAGAGCCCCAACCCTAAAAAAGAGCCCTGTGAAGCTAGAAGTTTGTCCCTTCCACCAAGGGCAGGTGGTCCAATAGAAGACACAGCTCCCGCGTGGCATCTCTCACATGTCACCCATATGTCGCGCACAGATTGTTTGTATGACTGTGTTGCATGTGTAGTAGGAAGAGGGCCTGAAACATAAGGCCTTGTATCAGAGGCCTGATATGAGGCCCAAGGCCTGGGCTAAAGTAGTGGTCAAAGCTTTGCTGATATAAAGCAAAATCAGGCTGTGAGATAGAGGCAGGCCCTGGTCACAAATCTGGCAAGAACAGGCTGATATTGCAAAAACACACATTCCTAAGAGGTGCTAAACACAGAGCACTCAAGCAAACACATTCCAGAAGAGTAGTATCAGAACACCTTGAGACCAACACATTCCCTAAAGAGAACAGGAACACGCTGACCCATCCCAAAGGTAAGGTCAGGATGACAGTGTGATGGATAGAGATGTACAAGGTGATGGGTGGTAACTGGCTACATGAGAGGGTGTCAACTAACTAACTACGTCAGAGGGGCAGTACCTAACTTCTTTGCATTGATGTATACAATGGAATCTCAGAGGGAGTGTCTTTGGCCAGCCGAGGGAGAAACGGAAAGTCCTGCCATTCACTGAACTGCGTCCATTATCACAGGCATACATGTCTTAGTATCCTCGTAGAGTCTGCCAGGTGCTATTACCTTGCTTTGTTGACAATAAACCTGGCCGGGCACTTTTGCACATTAATGGATCTTGTGGTCATTGGGCGAGTCGCGTGAGGTCTGCCGTGCCAGCTCTCTGTGCAGAGCTGGGACAGCACATAGGGAGAACACACACATGCAGCCAAACATCTGATGACAGCACACATTTTTCACGTGTTGCATGAGTGTTCATGAATACATTCTGCACCAGTATCTATATGCTGTATATGTTGCATGAGTGTCCATGGGCACAGACTGTAACCATGTCCGTGCTGCACGTGTGTTGCATGATTGTCCATAGGCACAGACCGTACCAGTGTCCATGCTGCACGCTTGAGGCATGAGTGCTCCTGGGCACAGACCGTACCTGTGTCTGTGCTGCATGTGTGTTAGATGAGTGTCCGTGGGCAGAGACTGTACCAGTGTCCATGCTGTATGTGTGTTGCATGAGTGTCCATGGGAACAAACCGTACCTGTGTCTGCACTGCACGTGTGTTACATGAGCGTCCCTGGGAACAGAACTTGCTCGTGTCCATGCTGCACGCGTGAGGCATGAGTGTCTGTGGACACAGACGGTACCCGTGTCTGTGCTGCACGCGTGTTACATGAGTGTTCCTGAGCACAGACCGTACCTGTGTCTGTGCTGCACGCGTATTACATGAGTGTTCCTGGCCACAGATCGTACCTGTGTCCACGCTGCATGCATGTTACATGAGTGTCCATGGGAACAGACCTTGCCCGTGTCTGTGCTGCATGTGTGAGACATGAGTGTCCATGGGCACAGACCATACCTGGGTCCATGCTGCACACGTGTTACATGAGTATTCCTACGCACACACTGTATCTGTGTCCATGCTGCACGCATATTATATGAGTGTCCATGGGCACAGACTGTACCAGTGTCATTAGATGAATGTCCCTGGGAACAGACTGTACCCTTGTCCACGCTGCACACGTGTTACATGAGTGTCCCTGGGCACAGACCGGACCCATGTCCGCACTGCGCATGTGTTAGATGAGTGTCCGTGGACACAGACCGGACCTGTGTGCACGCTGCATGTGCATTAGATGAATGTCTCTGGGAACAGACTGTACCCTTGTCCACGCTGCACATGTGTTATATGAGTGTCCCTGGGCACAGACTGGACCCGTCTGCGCTGCACGCATGTTACATGTGTGTCCATGGGCACTGACCAGTTGCGTGTCCATGCTGCACGCGTATTATACGAGTGTTCATGGGCACAGATTGTACCCGTGTCTGCACTGCACACATGTTACATGAGTGTCTGTGGCAGGGATTTCCCTACACCCACCCTGAATTTCACCAATCCCCCCCCACCAGTTTTGTGAACTAGTTATATGCAGTGTTGCCAATTTAGTGATTGTTTGGAAATTTGAATTGAAATTGAAACATTAATACACACTTTGAAAGCATATAAAGTGTATGATAAAATACGTGTACCTGAAAAAGTATAATAGATTTGAAAAGTATGAACATAGACTAGCTTCCTTATACAGCTGTTGTTTTTTTATGACAATGTCAGTGCATTCATTTCAGTGACGCTGGCCAACCTAATAATTTCAAATTATGATTTGTAAGCGAAGTCTAAATGAGCTCTCCCTGACAGCTAGTGATGAGCTGGGGGCTAGGGAGAAAGGCTTCAGGACCAGACTGTATTTACATTCACACCTAATCTACCTAGGTATCCAGCAAACAGAGCTGTGTTGCCCAAGTGATAGATTTTGGCTGGGGGTGGGTTACAAATCACTTGAATGCAGGGAAGTAATGAAATGTTATTATTCTTACTGTATGAGTAAAGGGCAGTAGAACTGTACTTAGCCTTTGCTGATTGAGGGCATCAAGAGAGAGGGTGGGGACAGGTGTTTTGCTTGATGGTCTGTCTGAGTCACAAGTACTATTTGACCTTCCCCACTCCACTGTTTAAGGACAGAGCTGATAAGGCTCCATAGATAGTCTTTTGTTTTGTTAAGTGACCACTGCAGCTGAAATCACTGATAATCAGGTCTAAGTGCTTAGACCTGCTGTGGGACAGTGGTTCTGTGGAAGAGATGGCCCAGTCTGCTCTAGCAGTGAGGTTCCCCCACTGAGAGCTCAGCTGAAATCACTGAGAGCTGGGTGGAACCTCAAGAGACCAACTCGCAGAGGTCACAGTAGCAGGTGGCAGCAGAATGTGACGGTGCAGGGCCATTGGCAACAGAACGATGGAGTGAACGGTGGCACAACAAACAACAGTGGCCAGAGCGAACAGTGAGCAGCTGGAGGAATGAGCAAGGTGCCTTCTTGCCTCCCACCTGGGAGGTGAACTCATGTGAAAGCAGCTCTGAACTCTGAGTCTCCACTGACCAAGGACAACACCGGTGAGTGTTAATGAGGCTGTTAAGAATGCTGGAGACACAACACAGTTCATGCGAACAAACATGGCTGTGGCATCATACTTACTATTTAAGCAAGAGATACCACACACTACTATCTGGAGGCCAGTGTTAAGTACATTGTCACTTGTTCATCCTGAAGTTGAACACTGGTTCCAAACAAGACCAGCAAATGCTCACTGTCTTTCTGCAAGAAACTCAACTGACTGGCTAGAAGCATGTGGTGCAAGAGTGAAAGACTCAACAGTTGAAAAAGTGAAGAACTCTCTCACCACATTCAAAAAATGTGCATCCATGGCTGATGGATGCACCGATTCAAAAGGGCATCAAGTATTAAGTCATTGTGTACGTTATCTTGATGTCAGTGGTAGGCCAGTAGATGCATTTCTAGATGTTCAAGTTATAGAAGACACATCGGCTGCATCTGTGACAACCCACATCTTAGAAGAGTTAAATGCTTGTCAATTGGACCCCAAACAGATGGCTGCTTATGCATTTGATGGAGCTGCAAACTTCTCTGGAAGACATGGTGGAGTACAAGCTTTGCTCAGAGAAAAGTGTAACCCTAATCTCTCCTATACACACTGCAGAGGCCATCTATTCTAGCTAGTGCTCATTCGAGCTGCAGACTCTTAAAAAGACATTAAAAAAGCTATAAATGTAATCTCTTCATTATATTCTTTTTTCAGCAAAAGTCCAAAAAGACTGAATAACTTGGAAAATATAGAAGATAGACTGGGACGGAAGTTCAAATTAGTCCAACCTGGGAAAACCCTCTGGCTTTCTCATGAGCGATCCTTGGCTGTTGTCTTAAAATTACTCCAGCCGTTATTACTGGCTTTGGAAAGGATCTACCAAGATGGGATGGATCTAAGTAGTGAGGCTGGTGGATTACTTTTGCTACCTCATTCAGAGAAGACTATTGCCATTCTCTCTCTTGTAAGTCTACTGTTGAAACCATTTGGGTCATTAAACAATGCCATCCAGGCACCTGCTACAACAGTAGCAGATCTTTGTCCAGCAATAGAAGCTACATTTGAATCAATCAGAGAGCTATCCATTGAAAAAGTACTGGAAGAAGCAAAGACTTCAGTCCAGAAGTTGACTAATGATGACATTTATATTGAATCCTTAAGTGAAGAGGACAAGAAGTGTTTGTTAAGACAACTGAAAAAGTGCACAGAATTGATTCTTAAAAATCTACAACAGCGACTTCTAGATTCTACTCAACCTCTACGTAGCTTTTACAGGTCCCTGTCCTATAAAACACCAACAATGGAGTGGAGAGAGGCACTACCAGCAGTGGGGCTGCCGTGTGCTCAGGACAGAATAGAGAATTTGAACACAGAGTGGAATATCATATGACAAATGAATGAAGATTTGACTTCAACTTCTTTTTTATCATCACTAGTGGCTCGATCCGATCTCTGTGCTATGTTTCCTGGGATGAAAGAAGTAGGAATTCATCTCTTGCTACTCCTAGTCACAACAGCTACAGATGAGCGTTCTTTTGCCTCATTGAACAGCATTTTGTGTTCTGAAAGAAGTCGCCTTCTGCCTGATCATGTGAATGAACTAATGAACTGAAGGAATGGAAGCAGCGGTCACACGAGAAGCCACCAAAGATGAACGCATTACATTCAAGAAGTTCGTTAACAGAGCTGTGCAAAATCGTAACAAGAAACCAAGAAGGATGTAGATGTAGTGCTTCAACGAAGGCTTGAGTAGCCAACTTTAATTTGTGTGATGATTTTAACACATGAGTTAAAACTAATAAAATGATCATGAAACGTTTTTCAGTTTTTGCTGTGATGACATACAGCCCACCTTCGCCCTCACCCCGCATTGGCCTTGACCCCCAAATTCGAACACCCCTCCCCATTTCAATTCCCGGGGAAAACACTGGTCCCTGGGCGCAGACCGTGCCCGTGTCCGCGTGTTCATGCCGCACCCCCGACCCCGGCTCGCCCCCGGGCCGCCAGGGGCGCTGCGGGCGGACGGGGCGGGGCGGGGCCGAGCGCTGGATGAGGCGGGGCGGGGCGGCCCGGCGCGGCCCGCACAGGCCGGTTTCTCTCATGGCGGTGAGCCGGGCGCTCGGGCTCCGTCTGGCCTACGCGGCGGCAGGCGCCCTCATGGGCCTCTCGGCCTTCCTCACCTGGAGCCTGGCGCCGGCCTTCCGCCAGCCCGCCACGGCTGCCGCGGGGGGGGTCTCCGGTACGGGGGGGGTCTCCGGTTCGGCGGGGGGGGGGGGTCTGTGCTACGGCGGGGCAGGTGCGTGGAGGGGGTCTCCGGTACGGGGGGGCGGGTGCGTGGGGGGAGTCTCCGGTTCGGCGGGGCGGGCGCGTGGGGGGGTTTCTCCGGTACGGGGGGTCTCCGGTTCGGCGGGGCGGGCGCGTGGGGGGGGATCTATGCTACGGCGGGGCAGGTGCGTGGGGGGGGTCTCCGGTACGGGGGGGGGGCGGGCGCGCGCGAGGGGGGGGTCCCCGGTACGGGCATCTGTGGTGGTTGGTGTACGGTGGCAGGCTCTTGGGTCGGTCTGGTATGGCGGGGCATGCATGGGGTGAGGGAGTGGGCATAGTCCCAGAGGGTTGCTGTCTGGTACGGGAGACTAGGGGGGTCTCCTCGGTACGTGGGGGATTGGGTGTGGGCACAGGGGGTGAGGGTCTCTGGTACAGGGCAGGGCCAGGTTGGGGGGCTCTCTGATACAGACTGAACGTGGGCACAGGGGACTGGGTGCTGGCATGGAGTGTGGGGGCTCTCTGATATGGGGCTAATATGGGGGACACGAGGGGGCTCTTGTATATGGGGGCTGGGCACAGGTAATGGGGGGCTGTCCAGTATGGGAGGTTATGGTGGGGCCCTCTAGTGGGGGGGAGGGGCGGCACAGACATGGGTGGGGCTCCCTGGTATCGGGGAGGGCAGGTGTGGGCATGAAGAGCATTTTCCAATACCTAGGGAGCAGGGGGGCTCCCTGGGGTCCTCATGCAGCTGGGGCTCCAGACACACAGTGGTCTTTCCAGTATTGGGGGAGTGGGGAGGTGAGGGGTTCCAATACTGGGGACACTGGGGGGTGTGCTCCTGTACAGGCAGGTGCTAGGGCTTTGTTCTCTAGGATGGAACCAGGGGAGTTTATGGGGCATCTGGTCTGTAGCTAGTGCCCAGGCCAGCATGTCTGTTGGGGATTCTTGGGGCTGGGAGATCATGGCACTAGCAGTCTGTGCTGTGCTAGCTTGGGTTCTGTGGGGGACGCAGCCCCCTATGGTCAGGGGCTCTTGCATGTTGCACTGCTGGGAACCTGTGTTGAGAGATCTTTTAGCCCAACTGTGCTGGGGGTTTATACTGTATGAACCCTGCCACCTGGCTGGGGACTGGACTGGGTGCACCTCACCACCTGGCGGGGGATCAGATGGATTCAGGCAGGTCCCTAAAGTGCTTTCATGAGCTAGTAACTGTTTCTCAGGGATTTGGAGCAGTTTCTGATCTTGTGTTTTGGGCTGGCTGCTCTGTTTGTTGTGGCTCATTTTATTCATCATCTGTGAGGCTTTCTCATGGAGTTTGACATTTACTTAGTTTACAGCAGATGAGGCTGTATAGCCCACAGCCACTCCCCTCTGTAACAGGGGCTCAGCTTCCAGTATTTTCAAGACTGTTCCTGTCAAGATGGAGGATTGTATGCTGGGATTTACGGTCCACCAAGTTTGCTGTAAATGTGGCTGGCCTCTGCTCCACTTCATTCAGCTCTCATACTGCTGGGAAGATACTAATGCTGCCTCTCTGCAGGAGATTTGGAGTCCCTGCAGGTGTATACAGGCTATCAGAATAGCCCATTCTGATACTTGTGGGACTAGATTTATAGAAAACTTTTTGTCCTTGCTCATTTAGGTAATATATTTACAGCTGCCACTCTCAAAATTGTTAGGGTTTCATAATTACAAGGCAGTTGTAGTAAGCTGCTCATGTTATGGTAGATGGGAGTGGGATCTTAAGTGTTGTAATTTCTGCTTTTGGGTGTGTTCATTCGTCTGTGGGAGGATTCATAGATTTGAAGGCCAGAAAGGACCATTATTTTCTAGTCTGACCTCTAGCATAACACAGGCTGTGTAACTTCACCTAGTAAGTCCTCCATCAAACCCATAACTTTTGGTTGAGTTAGAGTATATTTTATAAAACACCTGGTTTTGATTTAAAGATTTCAAGTGATGGTTAATCCACTAGGCCCCCAGGTATGCTGTTCCAGTGGTTAATTCCCTTCACTGCTAAAAGGGTATGCCTTTCTTTCTAGTGTGAATTTTTCTAGTTTCAGTTCCTGTTCTGGAACTCATTATGTTTTTTTCTGCTAGACTAGAGAGTCTAATCAGTCGGATCAGAAATGTCTTCCCATATACTTATTTTTAGCCGTTGGTCAAATCACCTCCAGATCAGCAAGTGGCACCGTGTAAGAGAGAGGCAGTAGAAATAAATGGAGTTCTTAAACAGTAAACCGTCTACTTTATATGTAGTCAGGGTAACAGAGATACTTCTAAGGATTTTGTGGAAATGACAGAGGCTCTCTAGAGTCTGAACCTTAATGTTGCCATTGTTGACTCTTTAAAAGTGTGTCAGAGCATTATCTGTAACTGGTGGTAATTAAAGACAGTAGGTCAGGGATTTCTGCAAGCCTTCTGAGAGAGTGGGGAAGCCCTTATGGTTTCAGTGTGCTTGTCAAGAATGGGAGAGGTATGGAAACTTCATCACTGTCTACGTTAAGGACTGTTAAAATTCACCAGTTATATCACACAGGTTGCCAGCTGAGCCAAAGTGGGCTGCACTTTTTGTTCAGTGAACAGCCAGGAAAGGTTATTGGGATCATAAGTGTCTCAACTGGGGCTGAGAAACGGATGTGGGAAGGGAGGAAGGAAGCAAGGAATAAGTTTGGCCTGTGAGGTAGGGTAATGGAGAGGCTACATGGTGGTCTCGTTGTATAGGTGATCAGAACTTTCAAAAAGTGAAGAGTTGCAGCAGATATATAGGGAGTCCCTCCCTGAACTTTTGCACATGGACCTTTGAAATTTTATCTGGTAGGATTCTGAATTTTCTTTAGTGTTGTCCCTTGAAATCAGGATTTTTAAAGGACTATATGTGAGACTTATCATGCACTGTTAATGTCTGATCCAAGTTGAACTTTGCCATTTAAAGTGGTTGTTTCAGGATTACGTTAACTTCTTACCAAATGTGAAAACTCAGTAAACGAATAATTTAAGTAAAAAAATAATTTAATTCCTCCCACTTCCGGAACCTCACTGCTAACAGGTGCTGATTTTGCTCTTGTGTAGCACATCAGTCCCTAGAATGTCATTGCAGCAGCTCTTAGCTATCTCTTAGCAGTGCTGCTATTTTCACTGTGAAAGGCTAAGGGAGGATTGCATATCTAGTTTGTCTGTAGGTTTTTTGTAAATGAGGGTTTGGAGACATTTTTTACTACTCTCAGACTCCAGACACACTTTTTATGAACATAGTCTCAATTCAATAACAGATTAGGGCTAGCCCAAAATGTGGTGTAAGCTTGGCCCCCTCCCACTTCCCCCCTCAGAACCCCCAACCCCCCCTTGCTCCTTGTCCCCTGATCGCCTCCTCCGGGGACCAGCCGCCCCCATGGGACCCCACCCCCATCCAACCCCCCCATCCACTGACTGCCCTGACCCCTATCCACACACCCTGCCCCCTGACAGGCCCCCCGGGACTCCCACACCTCTCCAACCCCCCCTGTTCCCAGTCCCCTGACCGCGCACCCCTCCCCAAACCTCCACCCCATCCAACCGTCCCCTGACTGCCCCCTGGGACCTCCTGCCCCTTACCCAACCCCCCACCCCCTTACCATGCCGCTCAGAGCAGCAGGAGCTCGCAGTCCAGCCGGAGCCAGCCACGCCGCCACGCTGCCTGTGTGGCGAACTGAGGCTGCGGGGGAGAGGGGACAGCCTCCCCAGCTGGAAGCTCAGGGACTAGGCAGGACGGTCCCGCGGGTCGTAGTTTGCCCACCTCTGCTCCAGTGTGTTTCTGATGTCCTGTCCAGTGCAGCAGCAAGTTATGGGGCTTCTGTGACACACAGGATACAGACATTCCCGTTTGCCAATAGTCTGTTCCTTCCCAACTGACTTTTCCTCTGTGTGCCACCTACCTGCCACGGAGGTGCCACCTACCTGCCCCATTCTCCTGGTTCTATAGAGCTATTTGGTATACAATAAATACAAAAGAGGTTAAACAAAAACCTGTTTTCTACTGCCTGCACACATAGTCCTCCCACTTTGCAATGGGGTTTCCAGAGCCTGCCTCTTGCCTGGGTATTAGTGTGAAAGGCAAAAACAATATCAAAGCCACTCCGAACTGTTGGGTCTGAGGTTGTCTGGTTTGGCATTTGTGGTTCTATTTTAACTCCACTTTGCATCACAGTGCAGACTGCATTCCTGGAATATTGTGAATCTTCAGTTAGCAAAGTTGTTCACTACTCCACGCTTAAGAAGATCGCACTATATTTAAGCAGTGTGGCCCCTTAAGTCTCAAGTAAACAGTGCTTTAGTTTAATTTTTGTCTCTGGGATACTTCACTAAATAGATTAGTCTGTTTTTATCTTAACTTATTAATTAGTAATTTTTTCCATTGAGAAGAGATGGAAGGAGGGGAATTGGGCAAGCTTTTGAAAAGTTCTCTAACTTTAGAAATTTCTCAATAAATTGGCGAGGGCAGTAGATGCCTTTTTGTGACTTTCCATATTTTTAACAGGATAGTAAATACCAAATGATTGCTTGTTAGCTAATGTTTGTGACACAGCCCACAAAGGCTTGGGGGCATAGTGTTTGTGCTGCTGCAGCCCATGCTGTTGTGAAAACAAAAAGCTGAGCTAGGTGTGTCAATGCAGAATAGCCCATGCATGGGATCAGAATATGCTGGTTCTTGGCACAAACTTTCTTTTAACTTAAATGTACCTGTTGCATTCACAAGGTTCAAAAACTCACTCAGGCACCTGAATGAGAGTTGTAGGTCCGGTACTGTATATGTGGGAGAAGGTTGTTGAGTATCTTTGGCAGCCTGGCAGCAGTTCCTCATTAGCATGCCTCTGATTAAGCCAAGAGTTTGCCTGCCTGCCTGTTTTATCATTTTGTATTTGTTTGTACATATTTATCTAGCTTTAACATCTTTCTGTTTTACCCTCCCCTCTTGCATTCTTGTCCTCTTCCATCTCTTGGATGTCCAGTTCTGAGAGATTGTCGGTAGAAGTGAAATTGATTACTTCACTGACTTTAATTCCGTCCTTTCTTGTTTGTTTGTGACATCAACTCCTTTTCAGAGTCTGTTTAACCAAATGCTTTTTCCTTCTTTCCTTGATGGTTCACTTTTCTGCCTGTCTCTGATTTAAGAATTTGATAGGCAGTGTCAAGTATTTCTCTCTCTTATGGAGCCTGTTCCTCCGTGTTTGCAATCAATTTATTACAGTCTGTACACTGCCTATATTTTTCGGTTACCTATGATGTTTTATTCTCCATTGCTTTCTGCCTCCTAATCTGCCTTCCCCTGCTGGTTTTCATTAACCTGCAGTTCTTTTCAGGTGTTCCTCTTCTACATGTTTTTACTCTTGGCTACATACTATTTATTTATTTAAGTTATATACCATTGCAAAGATGTGGTAACCCGGGTGCCTGTAGGTGGGGTCTGAAATCCATCTTCTGGTACCTAAAGAACAGCCTGTTTTACAAAGGTGGCAAACAGCTACATCTTCCATTGACTTTGGGAACTTAAATATGCACCCAGACTTGAAAATTGTGATCTATATCAGTGGTTCTCAAACTGTAGCAACCCGGGGACCCATTGTAATTTAAATTTTTTTGGCAACCCCCAAATCCTGCTGCTTAGCCCCAGGCCCCACCCCCACTCCACCTCTTCCCGCCCCCCGCTCACTCCATCCCTCTATTGCTCGCTCTCCCCCACCCTCACTCACTTTCATCAGGCTGGGGCAGGGGGTTGGGGTGCGGGAGGGAGGGAGTGCGGGCTGTGGGAGGGAGTTTGGGTGTGGGCTCCGGCCGGGCAGCTCTTACTTTGGGTGGCTTCTGAAAGTGACCAGCACATCTCTCTGGCAGCAGCTCCTAAGTGTGTGGGGAGGGGTCGGGGGGTCTTCATGCGCTGCCCCTGCCTGCAGGCACCACCCCAGCAGCTCCCATTGGCTGAAGTTCCCAGCCAGTGGGAGCTGCGGAGTTGGGGCGGGGGCAGCATGCAGAGACCCCCCCACTCCCCTGGGGGCTGCAAGGACATGCTGGCCGCTTCTGGGAGTGGCACGGAGCCAGAGCAGCTTGGGAGCCTGCCTTAGACCCGCTGCACCGTTGGACTTTTAGCACCTAAAATCTCCTGGTTTGGCTTCAGTAGCCTTCAGGAGATAGAGGGTGGGGGAGGAGTTGATCAGCAGGGCCTGTGGACTCCCTGAAGTTCCCTTGGGGACCCCAGTTTGAGAAATGCTGATCTCTACCTTAAATGAGACACATACCTATTGTACTATCCTCTCATTTTAGGCAGACAACAAACAACACAGCTCCAGCAACCTGATGGACAGCATAGTTAATGGGCTGAGAGCAAGGCCCTTGAGTAATAATCCTATCGCTCTCACTGATTTACCACTTCACTTTGGACAAGTCCCTTAACTTTTGTGTGTGGTAACTTCTCCCACCTGTAAAGTGTGGATAGTAGTTTTCCTACTTAGGTACTGTTTGTCCATGTGTTGGAATGTATAAAGCAAAAAGTATATAAACAGTGATTATTCTTAAATTACGGTGTGTTGTTTTGGGGAAGCCCAGGTAACTCAAAAGTTCAGAATGACATTGCGTTCGTAATTTGTACTGTCATATGTGGGGTAAAAGAAGAAGCTAAATAAAACAGGACATCCTTAAGCTGTTCAAATATCATGCCCCTTCCTGATTCCGTTTTATTTTTTCTATTCTACATATTTTGTCTCTGTACTTTTTACTTAACACCAAATGCATTTTATTTTCCAAAGAGGATGGGTGACTTGTTTCCAAACTGTTCAGATCTTTCTGGGAAAACATAGAACTCTCGTGCTTTAAGAACATAATATACACCAGATAGGCTGGAACAACTGCAAAAAAGCTGATGTGTGTCAAGGATGCACTTTTTGTAGAGATGTTTTAAAGCATTTTTTAAATACCTGATAAACTGGGAGAGTAGAAGCCTGTCCTTTCTAGCAGGCATATATTGGAATTATTGACTCTTTGGAGACCCTGCTGACTAACTTAAGGCCTTAGGTATATTGTGCAACTCCATATGGGTGTCTTGATGCCTGCACAGCATTAAATAGTAGAATAGTCAGCAGTTCTCAAACTGGGTCAGGACCCCAAAGTGGGTTGCGACCCCATAAAAATGGGGTTGCCAGGGCTGGCATTAGACTTGCTGGGACCCGGGGCTGAAGCCAAAGCCTGACCCCCACCGCCCAGGGCTGAAGCCGAAGCCTGAGCTCCACTGCCTGGGGCTGAAGCCGAAGGCCAAAGGCTTCAGCCTTGGGTGGTGGGGCTCAGGTTACAGGCCCCCCATCTGGGGCTGAAGCCTTTGGGCTTTGGCTTTGCCTCCCGCCCCGCCTGGGCAGTGGGGCTTGGACGGGCTCAGGCTTCAGTTTCCCCCTTGTGGGGTCATGTAGTAGTTTTTGTTGTCAGAAGGGGGTCACGGTGAAATGAAATTTGAGAACCCCTGGAATAGATTGTAGAAAAGGGCTGTGTTTGTTCAGTAGCCGGTCTTTAAATATTAATAACTCTGGTTTAAATACAAAAATACCACAAATTCGTCATCAAATTTGGGGTGATGGCAGTAGAATTTTATGCTTTAAAATGGAGCAGCTAGGAATGAATGAAAAAAATTGAAGAAAATAGGCAAAGAATGAAAAATATACACATACACCAAAATGAGAAAATATGAATGGATATTTTTGTCTTGATGCCCCTTTCTCCCTCCTTTCGCTGTTGTCTATTTAGACTACATTTTTAGAGGCCAAGATCTGTCGTATTATGTGTCTCTGACATGCCAGGCAAAAATAATAAATAATATTGTTGGTTTAGTTTTAAAGTGCTATATTAGATGCACAAAGCATCTGAAATCTATAAGTCTCATTTCCTGCTACTAAAACTGGATGATCAGACAGACTTCGAGTTGAGCAAAGACTTCAAATGCCAATTGCCTTTCTTCTTGCACATGTGCAGTCCAGCCTACTTTGCTCTGAACCAAAAAGTCAATCTACTTGTACTGCACATGCCCAAACTGCAATTTTGTGGGCTGAGAAGTTGGCCAAATAAAAACCAGTTTTCACTGGAACACTCAAAAGATTCTTCTCCTCAGAGGACTGTTTCCCTAACAAATTTAAGTTTTCAGTCCCCAGCTGTTTTGGCATAAGAACTGTTCAAACAAAGTCTTAAGAAGATTTTTTTTTTTAACTTGTTCCCAAAAATGGCTGAAGCTGAACTATTTTGGCTCAGACTTGCAGAAGAAAACATTTTACCCTTTCATAGAGACCTACAATTTTTCAGCCTGACAGGACAAGGTCTTGGATAGTTTTGAATGACAAAAGAGGGTCAGAATGGAAATGCATTGGGTCCCTTCATATAGGTGTCACTAATGCTTGAGCTTGAATAACTGCGCTTATAAAACAAGAGTCTTATGGATGTTGGATGGAAAATGGCATTCGGATAACGTGTTCTGAAGAGACTACTGTGGGTTCAAATATTTATATAATTCTCCCCAGAAATGTGCCAGTGGTTCACAATAGCATTATCCATATTTATTTTAATTTTGCATCGTCATCACATTTGTCACTGTCAACAAATTTGGTTGTTTATTTTTTAAACTCCTGTTTAACTCTTCGGTCTTCTGGAACTCACTGTGGGAAGAAGAGCTGTTAGGGGTTTTTTGTCTTGTCCTTTGTCAAACTGTCCATGATACCCATTGCTGTGAGGTCACTAATTATGAAGGGTATTTGTCTCACACCTGATTTGACAGCAGAGGCAGCTTTTTTATTGTCTTAGTCAACAATGCAGCTCATTTATCAAGGCTCTGAAAAATTAGTCAAAATGACTAGGAACTGGTTTTTAAAAAAATACAACCTGGTGTTCATTTTAGTTGTTGCACTTAGAGAAAATGAGACTTGTTTTATGTACCTTGAAGTATAGGAAGCTTTGGAATTGTGGTGTTGAAATACCAGGATAATTATCAGTATTTTTCTCCTTTAAGAGTTGGCTACCAAACTTGGTGACATCTTGTTTTGAACTTATTTTTAGGAAGTTGTTCATTTACACACATTTCAAGTACTCTATAGGGTTTATATTATTAAATCTGGATTTAAGATTTGTCAAAATACCCAAGTTGACTTTTTCTTTAAAGAAACTGTGCTTCTGTCCGCGCTGTTTCAGATCTACTATGTGCTTTACTTAGGTAATCTTTATTTTAGATGTGACGATTTTCCATAGCTCTAAGTAAGAAATCCCACAGATTCTGTTTTGCTGAATGGCTATTTTAGCCCAGGACAGTTCCGAGAGCAATTGTCCGAGAGTGGTGGTGGCAACCAAATATTTCCAACTGTGAAAGAAGCAAGATTATATGAGTAGTGTTTGGGCCACTGAGGCAACTTCATCTGACCACCTTCCAAAACTGCTGCTGCAGGGCTACTTCCAGAGGCCGTGATGCTGCTTTTGTATATGTCTGTGGTGTGGGGCTTGGATCAAACTACCTGGATGCAGTGTTGGGTGGCAGTGGTTAGATGGAGTATTTTTTGGGAGTAGGATTATGTGGAACAGAAGATTTAAACACGGAAAGTCATGAACTGAATCCTCTTGAGGTCTTTAAATGTCTCTCCCCCGCTTTATATTATATCATTTTAATTTTATTCCTGTAAAAATTGTTTCCAAAAACAATTTTTTGGAGCAGAACAACTGAATCAGTCAGTTATTGTATTAGTGTTGGAGCCAGTCCAGTAGAGCTTACAAAGCCATATAGTGCATGCTTATTAGATGTGTGCCATATTTCTGCTGGAGGTGTTCTCCTATAGATGATGAGTGTGCTCCTTGTTCTTGGGAGAGCAGAATGGTCTGACTGCATTCTAACCACAACATGACCATGTTACCCTGTTAATGGGAGCATACTATGAGACAGAAGGATAGGCTATTTGAAATTGGGGCGTTCTGATGTCACACAATATGATCTTGTCTTAAGACCATTGTAAGAGCATGCATCAAAATGAAGCCAGGCTCAGGCTTTGTAGGTTTCATATTAACCAGAAACAGCCATGTATTCTCATTTAGTTTCCCACATAGTTGTTATGGCTACTATCACATTTTTCAAGACCCTTTTATTTTTAATCTGGCAAATTGACCTGGCGCCCTCACCACTTACCCCAGGGAGGTTATTGGATAGAGATGGTTTCCTTTCATAGCTCCACTAAGACAAGTTTGTTTATGTGGCTTTGTATGGTGAAGAGCTTTGCTTCTGTAATCTTTGTTGGTAAAGTCAAAGTCTTGGGGTTTGCCTACATGTGGAGTTATTGAGGAACAGCTATTCCTGAATACCTCCATGTGTGGACATTTGTATTCCTCAATAAGGTGGCCTTGTATCTGTTTAAGCTTAACTCAGTGGGCTAAACTAAATATGGATATGGCACTCTTACTGTGAAATGAAGGTGTCCACGCATGGAAGTGTCATGGGGTGCACAGCCTCGGTGTTCTGGAACCACTCTGAATGAAATTCAGACAGGACCCTCTTGTAGTGTCTCCCCTCAGGGCATACTCTCACTAGGGCAAGCCTCCTTGGCTTTAGCACCTCCTGGGGTCTGACCTTGGAGTGTTCAGCACCCCTGTTCATGCCCTGAGCTCCTTGCAATGAGTCCACCTAAACAGGACATCTGGGGAAGCCTTACTTACCCACCAAAGGGGCCATGAACCCCCAACTCGACTCTCAGCCAGTGGTGTAAAACAGAACGTTTTTTTAATAATCTGGAATACAACGGAGAACAGATCTTGTTAGCACAGAAAGCAGGTAGTTACAGCAAAGTCCATTTTGGAGGGATCCAGAACCCTCCACTCTCCTGCCTGAGTCCCAGCCCAGGAGTGGCTTTTGTCCAGCAATCTCTCACTATCTGCTCATGTTTTCAATAAGAATGTTTGCTGAGCTATCCATGGAACCCCATTGCCTTTATTACTATATAAAGTGCCTTGGATTCCTGTGGCTTGGAAGGAAACCAAGACTTCAGTTTTCCCAGTGAATACTTACAGTAAATGAGAGTGTGAGGGGAAATTACCTTTTGGGCAGAGACTGGTCATAATTCTCCAGGAAGCTAATGCTCTGAATTTCAGACACTGTATATGCTGTCCTGAACAGCTTCCCAAAAACTTAGCAATAAATGCTCCAGTTTATCACCTATTTCCCTGTTGTTTTTTTATTGTGAGGGCTTTAATCTCAGCAATTGTATTGCTTTGTGTTTAACAATGTATTGGTCTGACTTGGAATAACGGGCTATAGCTGTAATGAGCAGCAGAAGGTACCTGCTGGCCTGTGGGGACAATGCTTCAGAATGTGCTGCTCATGAACCACGTTGCCCTTATAGTTGTGTGTTAATTTTACAGAGCAGGGTGGAAGGAATGCCTTGTTAGAACTTCTCCAGCATGAAATGCACGGGCTTGAGTTGAAAGTCTTTTTTATTTAATATTGCTTCTTCACTCTCAAAGTCCAATTACTTGGGCATTGGTCACTTGCAGTTAGGAGCAGCTGTTGACCAGCCAGTACACCTGTGCAATTGTTATTACCTACAGATGTTAAGACCAGAAGGAACCAGTCTAATAATCTGCATAATGCTCATAGCCCTGGCCAGAGAACCACACAAAGTGGACTATAGGGGAAATGCCTTTCATTGCCACATCTCACACAAGGCTTCTCTTGTGGCCCAGCAGGTGCACCAAAGATCAGAAATTGCCAAGTGGAGAGAGAGAGCCCTTTTGCATTATGATAGAGATTGTATATGAGTGTTTCAGGTACTGTACTGTCAATAACAGTGGTCACTTAGTTTGGTAGTTTCAAAACAAAACAGCCCTCTGAAATGAAAGCTTCTTCTCCCTTATATAAGCCCGCCCTCTCCTCACTTTTTTGTTACAGAACAGGAAGTTCTATGGCCTTTGTGGGAGAGAGGGATGGGCGTTCAGTCTCCAGGCCCATTCAGCCATGGACCTGTGGCCAGAACACCAGAATGGGAGCCAATTGGCATGACGTGTGATGATACCTATTCCCTGAGAACTCAGACCAGGAGCAGCTCTCACTACTGGCTTGGCCCCTGTTCAAATCTAGAAATGGATTCTGTTTGATTCCCTAGAAATGGAACTCTACATATCCGATTACCAGCTCCCAGAGCCTCCCAGTTGCCCTGATATTCAGTCTGGATTTCATTTTGATTGTGGAGATTATTCGAGTGATCCTGAAGTGATTAGTTGCCATTGATGTGTTTTTTCAGCTACTGTACATATTGAAAAGGAAGGCACGCCATCCCCTTTTAAATGAACCTTTCGGTTGTGCTTACCTGGCAGTGGCTTTTAGTGCTATTGCTCATGCCCAGTATGTGTCAGTTATGCCAAGTCTGAATTAATCTTCTCCAGTTTTGATCACAAATACACTTCTTTAAAATAAAGCCAACTCTGGATGCAGTAGCATTGAAGCCAGTGTCAGGAAAGTGCTCCAAAAAGTTAACTGTACTGGGGAAGGCTTACTTCGCCTCAGCACTGTTACCCTGGGGATTAGTAATTTAGCAAATTCTCTCTGATGTTTGAGTCTGTGCAGGTCTCTCTCTCTTGTCACTAGACATTTGTTTTTAATTTACCTTAAACTTGTGAGGACACTCCTCAGAGCAGGTGTTTCTTTTGTTCAGCCACATAGGACAAGAGAAGTGTGATTGGACCTCTGCGGGTTTCTAAGTTCTGCTTGCCTTGGTTTTGTATTTTTGTTTTTTGTTTTTTTGATGGTTGAGTAAAGTTTCACTAGTGGCCTTGAGTTTGAATTGCACCTAGCTCAAGGGAGTCGTTACCTTGCTTTGTACCTTCATGTGCTACCACCATACAAATTAAGTAGGAGCAAGCAATGTTCCCTCTAATTTTTTCGATCCATGTGCGGAATAAATTGTTATATGCACCAAGGTATGTGTGGATGTGCGCCACCAGTAGAAACAGAAAACCTAGATATAATATATTTTTAAAAAGTGAAATAGGGATAATTACTCCAGCCAGGACAGGTTAGGCATTTTAGAACTCACTACTCAAAGAATTAAATTTAAATGTAAGAGAAATAACAATTATGAAATGCACAGACCAGTCAAAACAGTAAAATAACACACTTTGAAATAATAAAATTACAGAGAATATATGTGCATTGCAGGAATTACCAAGAAGTAACAACAACAATAATGGAAGTATGTGTTGGGAGGTGAGTGTGACACAAGAGATTGTGTGCGCAACACTGTGTGTGACACAGACTGTGTGTGTTTGACAGTGTGTGACACAGACTGTATGTGAGAGAGAGACAGACACACACACAGCATGTGTGCTGGCTGGTGGGAAAGCAGGGGGTTGGACTAGATGACCTCGTGAGGTCCCTTCCAACCCTGATATTCTGTGATTCTCAGATGCCCTGCATTGTCTCTTTAAGAGACTCACTGAAAGCTCTCCTGCTCTGTCCTGAGCCCTGTTGTCTCCCCTCTCCCGCTTTGCAGAGATGTGGGTGGTGGGGGGGGGGGAGAGTGTGAGAGTGTGTGTGTGTATGTGTGTGTGTGAGAGAGAGAGAGAGAGTGACAGACAGAAAGAGAGACTGTGTGTGCTGGCTGCTGGGGCAATCTCAGAAACAGTGCACTGTCTCTTTAAAAAAGGCATTCAGCCACTCATCCTTCCCCACAGCAGCTCTGAGCCAGGCTATGTCCCCTGCTTCTCCCCTACTCTGCGGAGTTGGGGTACAGGTGGAGGGGGACACCCTGACATCAGCACCCAGGAGCAGCTGCAGGATGGAGCAATCTGGGCAGGGAGGGGCACCTGAACACATGCTGCCCTCCTAATTAGCTGGGCAGCACTTAAATCTCTCCTGCACAGTGCTCAGGTGCCCAGCTTACAGGGAACACAGAAGCAGTATTATCATGGATAGAAGCAGGCTGTGATTTGGTGCCTGGACTGGCAAACTACTTTTACAGCTTTTCAAGGCAATTAGCTCATCTGATTCTAAGTATGAAAATGTGAACAGCAAGTGGTAGAAGCCATCCCTGGCTTATTTGATACTGCAGTAAAATCCTAATTCTCCTGAATGAGAATTCATTTCCCTGCAGTGTAGTTCTTGGATTCTAGACAGCTGTGCTCTGAGTTGGATTCCAACCCTGTGTGTATTCGAAGCATTAGAATGAATTTAAACTTGAATAAATCATAATAAGGTAGCTAGTTTTGTGTCTGTCGCATCTCTTGTAGTCTTCTAGGTTCTGAATGCAGTGAATGCATTCTTAATTCACTAGTTTCAGAGTAACAGCTGTGTTAGTCTGTATTCGCAAAAAGAAAAGGAGGACTTGTGGCACCTTAGAGACTAACCAATTTATTTGAGCATAAGCTTTCGTGAGCTACAGCTCACTTCATCGGATGCATACTGTGGAAAAAACAAACATCTTCTGTATTTTCCACAGTATGCATCCGATGAAGTGAGCTGTAGCTCACGAAAGCTTATGCTCAGATAAACTGGTTAGTCTCTAAGGTGCCACAAGTACTCCTTTTCTTAATTCACTAGGAATCCAGTTATAATGCATTTGTGGAAAACTGTTTTCACTGTGGCCCTTTACAGTGCTGCATCATTCAGGATTGTTAGTGATCTGACCCTCAGCTGTAAATAGTTCATGAGCTTTATAAAAAATATAAAGTCCAAAATATAGTCATTTTATGCTGACTTAACAGATGTTGCAATTTCAGAAGCCTAGCAGTCTTTAGCACTTGTGAAACACTATTCCTAGGGATGGTGCCTATATGCTGTTTTGTTTTGTTTTTGAGCTTCCCAATTCTGAGAGTTTGGAAACAGTCAGAATGAACAGATGGAATTCTGGGCTAACACGAACCTTTTAGATCTTCCATTCAGCATAATGCTAAGACCTGGGCTTTTGCTGACTTGAACCTGTTTGCAAAGTTTGTGTAGTACAACACCATGACCTGTCAGTATCTAAAGGCAGAGGCCTTTCAGTTTCAGGAGTAGCAGATGATTTTGGGGAAAGGACCAAGGTATGTGTATGTTCCTTTCAGACCATGTGGGCTGATTGCCAGGAGTCAGAGTTCTAAACCCAATTTCGAATCATTTGAATTCTAACACTGTTGTTGTCTTAAAAGTAATCACTGTGTGGAAGCTCTTGGGACCATCCGTAGAGAAAGGGAGGCTGACCATATCTTCTTTTGCATGTGTCAGTCACACTTGTCACAAGTACTCCTAGTTTTTTTTGCGGATACAGACTAACACGGCTGCTACTCTGAAACTTGTCACCAATTTTTTTGCCCCGTCATGTCACATGATTACTCTAGGGCTCACAGGTTTAACTGATGATAAATGTTACTAAGTAATTTTTCATGCAGAAAGTGCTGTGTCAGGCCTTGTATAAGGAGGGAACCAGGTGATTCCCTGTGTGCTGAATCAGTTCCTGTCATGGGAGAACTACACCATCAACTTCTCCTAAGAACAACCGCTTTAGTGCTGTAACACAAGCACCATTAATCAGCACTTTAACAAGTAAAATGTGCTTAGTCATTGTGTGAAAGTGCATGGGCGGCTGCAACAACCATGGGGAAATGTTTACATTCTGCAAACTGTGAACATGGAGCTTCCCATTTTCTGTGTTTTAAATGTGGTTTGAGCTTTTAGCTACTCAGTAGAGAGAGCAAGCTTAGTTAATATGGTGGTCAAGGTTAGTAGCTTAACCTTCTTAAGTGCTAGGTTCTTCTAACAAGCCTCACACCATGTTATTAAAAGCATTGCTCACACTGTGGTGGTCTTCTGTATGTGTCCACAGAGCACAAGAGTGCCCTTCTGCTGAACACATTCAGTTCAATTCTGATCTCTGATGTGTGTACAGAATGCTGTCATGTAAAATCAGCTATTCAAAAGCTTTGGCAGTAGCTGACATCACAAGATTTGTGGCATTAAGCTCTGAAGTTGCTTTAAGGAGTAGTGCTTCAGTGCTGTCTGTCCAGCCAGATTAACAGAACAGCAACAAGAGGCAAACGCTGCCTATCTGTTTATACACTGAGAAAGGATGTGATCCCTGCCCCATTCCCCTCAGCACGAATTTGGGCTGAGGGCTCTGTGACAGTGAGAATTTTCTGTAATTTTTTTTAGGAATCCTATGTTTGTTTCAATTTCCCTTTTATTTTGAATGCCCACCCAGTAGGAGAAAAGGGACTCAGTTTGCTCTCAGGGCAGGCTGAGACATGGGTGTGTTTGTGTTGCCTAGCTGTGTAAGCCTGAATGGGCCATTAAAAAGGACTGGCCAAGGCTGACACTCTATCAGTGGAAAATCTGAGAAGACAATGGAAAACCCAGTCACCAGGACATTGGCACTAAGCAGCCAAAGACCCAGAGGGAGATGGATGGAATGTTCATTGCAAAAGTTGGAAAGTTTGTACTGAAAGAGGCAGGAGACTGCAGGAAGAGAAAGGGCAGTCTCATGGTCAAGGTAGTAGAATGCCACCCAGGAGAACTGCATTCTATCCGTGCCTCTGCCACAGAGTTCCTATGTGATCTTGGACAAGTCACTTAAACCAAACTCTTCACAGGTGGCTGCAAATTTTGTGTGCCTCATTTGCTGTGTGCCCTATTTGAGACACCTTGGGCCAGATATGCAGAAGTGCTGAGTCTTTGACTGCAAGTGATACTCCTGGGGGAATTCTGTGCCACTGCGCACATGCATATTTCAAGTGCCACGCGCATATTGAATTTTTGTTGCAGAAAATAGCTTCTGCTGACATGTTACTGCAGTTCCACCTTTTGCCCACTGGAGGGCGCTGTGGCACTAGAATAGAGCAGCTGCTCCTGGCAAGCCCCAGCCAGAATAGGGAAGAGAAAGAACCTGCCTTTTTCACAGCACCTGTTGGGCCGGGTCAGGAGACAGGGGTTACGGGGAGACTGACAGCATGGGGCTGCTGAGGGGGTCACAGGTGGGCTCATAATGGCTAGTGAGGGAGGACAGACTGGGACAAGGGCGGAATAGGAGTGGAGGCGCAGGGCCATGGGGGAAGGAGGTGCAGGGCTATAAGGGGAAGGGGTATGATGAGTGGGGGCAGAGACAAATGGGGACAGGAGGTGCAGGGACACATGGAGATGGGCTGAGGGGGTGCAGGGACATGGGCAGACGGGGAAGGGGTGCAAAGCTACAGGGGGAAAGGGGAATGACAGAGTGGAGGCACAGACACACATGGGGACAGGGGTAGATGTGCCTGCCTGAATGGGAAAAGCTAGAGGTCATCCAGGGTCTGCATGGGGACACTTCCTAACAATCCCTTCCTGTTCCGCAAAAAAACCTGTTTCATACTTTTCCCACCCATACCCAACAACCCTTAAAGTTCATACCCAGCAGTTATTTCTGTCTCTCTCAGCTTCTCTGTTACCCCTGGCCCCCCAAGCCTTTGAACAGCTTCTGAGGGGTGCGGGAAATACGGTTCTGTACTACAGTTTAAATGAATTATTACTCAGAGTTCTGTATTAATATGCCTAGTAAGGAATCTATTTGTCAAAAAATATTTCCTGACTCTCTTTTGTTGTCTATATTGTTACAGACATACTTGCTGACAGGTATTTTGAAACAAATTACCAAAATAATTGAAACCAGCATGATTATATTGTGTTATTTTGACAAATAAAACATGCAGAATTGTACAGAATTTTAAAATTCTTAGTGCAGAATTCCACAGAACTGTGCTTTGAACAACTGAAGTGCTATAAAATGCTAAATACTCTGAAAAATCAGCCCTTAAGATTTTGGCACCCAAAATTAGTCTGCATGTGACATTTTTGTCTTTAATCTCTGTGCTTCAATTCCCCAGATGTAAAATTGGTTAATAACACCATCTAATCTCTTGAGTGCAGTGGTAATAATCATTAATATTTGATGCACTGAACTGCTTGTTAAGTATCCATACTGTGGTGAGAGAACCATAAAAATGCCCAGGAGGAAACTAATCTTTGTATTCAGAGCAGGGTTTGAACCACTGTGTTTTTAAATAAGTCCTGGAGTTACACACTGAATGTGGAGGATAAAAAGTTATTGAATAAGTACCTATTCTTGAATGAGGCTGGGTCCTGTGGAAAAAATACTGTGAGATCCTGTAATTGAACTCTGTTACATAATGCATACACACAAGGGGGTTGAATTAGGGTTGCATGGCCAACCTTAATTCTAAGCATTTCCTAAATTTTGAGCGTTTGACTTTGAAGCCTTAATGTTCTTTTAATGTAGCTTTTGGATGTAATTAGCTGTATATTTGTTTATAGACACCTTTCTGTGTTGCTGTGTGATCCATTATACTGATTCCCCTTGCTGTCTAATTGAGCAGGTGTTCTGGCGCTCTGGGCCCTAATCACGCATGTGATGTATGTGCAGGATTACTGGAGGACCTGGTTAAAAGGGCTGAGGTTCTTCCTCTTCATTGGGATCCTCTTCTCTGCTCTCTCCGTGGTGGGATTTTGCACATTCCTTGTTCTGGCCATCACCAAGCACCAGTGTAAGTATATTGTGCCAAGAGTGATCATGGGGAGGTCATCAGGAGGGCTGGAATTAATGGGGTCATAGAATCATAGAATATCAAGGTTGGAGGGGACCTCAGGAGGTCATCTAGTCCAATCTAGTCCCCCTGCTCAAAGCAGGACAAGCAGGGATTGTAGAGGGGAGAACAGGCACAAATTAGGGACTTGCCCAAGATATTGAAATTACTTCTAAGCACCTGTCTATTCAGTCTTCATAAATCAGTTTGGATTGGAATTTTGCCACATAAGCATACAAGTCCCTAAACTCTTTGCATCAGCGTCTGTGTCTGTCAAATCTCCAGCACACCATGTAAAGTTACGGTGCTATAAAATATTTAACAATAAGCCAAAGAGGAAGGGTCAGTGTTGTTGGACTAACTTTGTCACCCCCAGAGATTCATAAACACCATATTCTCTGGATGGAACTCACTTTTAAAAAAACTGTTCACATTTGTGATAGTTATGTATAGACAGCCACCCAAACAATCCCATCTGCCAAGGATTGGCAGGGTTCATTGGGAACAGAGCCTCTTAACTTCCCTTTGTTTATATCCAAGTAGAGTTCTTCTGCAGAGAGTTGAGGGTTTCCTTTCATTGTGACATATTTTACTGAAATATTAGAAAATGTTAATTGTGCCCAATTAGTCAATTCCCACCACAGCAAGATGGGGGCTTGGGGTAGGGGAGCAATGAGGGTTACTGTGGCTCACAGTATGGCTTTGGGGCTCCTAGGTGTTACTGCTCTAGAAACAACACTACTTAATTTGCATGCTTAAGTCTGGACTGTACAGCACTTTCCTGTGGCAGAGATGGAGAGACCATTGTGCCTACAGTATAAGAAGCTGAGGATCTAAGTGTGTGTGAAAGCCTTGTGCTGAACCACCTCTGAGGGCCATGGAGCACTGCGTTCCTGGGCAATGGCACTTACCATCTCTAGTGTCTCATTTTGCGCTAGCTGTTTTCTGATGAATGACCAAAAATGCTTCTTTCCTTTACATCTCCATGAGCCCTGCACAATATGGGAAATTGATACGTAAGCTTATGCCAGTAGTGTAAGATCTTTTAAACCATGCAGGTTTTTTTCACTCAATTATTAGATGCATGATCATCCCAGTTTGCTTTAAGTGACATGGAATAAGCTTCCAAGCAAGACAGTGTCGTAGGGCTCTGTGAGTGAGGCTGGGTCTCCTCTGAAAGACTGGGAGTATAGAGAAATAACAGCATTCCTCTTATTCCTCCAGTTAGCATGCCTCTCTTATGCTGTCCTGCTCTGCAAATGCTTACAACACTTGTGCTATCAGCTGTTCCACCTCATGCAGTCCTGTCCTCCCTTCAGTGCCTCTTCCTGTCACTGGCAGGCAAACATCCTTCTTGCTGTGTGTGTGTGATTCATCTCTTCTCCTCAGAACCCCCAAATCAGCCAAGTTCCTAGAAAACAGTGGTCTTTTCAAATGGAAAATGGACAGTTGTGTGGAAGCATGGTCCGTCGTGTAACCACAGCTCTCTACTCTCGGGACCCACTTAGCCATAGTATTGAGCTGGCTGTTGGATTGGTAGCTGTATGACTGGTGTTTTGCTGCAATCGCCGCTTCACACCTGGAGGATTCTTAACGGGAGGAAGGGAATGGCTTCACAGAGTGATGAAGGGTCACTGTGACCCTTGCTCAGAATAGCATCGTGCATGGAATGCTGCTTCCTTGGAGATGGCACGAGTGTCCTTTCCATTTGCTTGCAACTGGATTCATGTTGAGCCTCCAGGACCAACTGCTCTTAGAACTACAGAACCCTAAGCAGAACTGGTGCAGTTCAGTGGCACCAGTGCACACAGCACAGCTCGCAAACCTCTGTTCCTTCTGGAGACAGGAGCACAAGCCTTCTGTTGAACAGGAGCTTGGGGAGAGGTTCTTCCTGGGACAATCTTTCACGGTGCATGTGTTGGGGTTCGTCCTGCTTTGAGCAGGGAGTTGGACTAGATGACCCCTTGAGGTCTCTTCCAACCCTAATCCTCTATAATTCTATGTGGAAATCTAAAGGGGGATTTTAAATGTAACTGGCTCCTTTTCTTTCCTAGCCCTGACTGACCCCAGCAGCTACTACCTGTCGTGTGTCTGGAGTTTCATCTCCCTGAAATGGGCCTTCCTGCTCAGCTTATACTCACACCGGTACAGGAATGAGTTTGCAGACATCAGCATCCTCAGTGACTTCTGAAGCTTGGACTTAAGCCTGTCGGAAGCTCCTAATGTTTGACTGGGCTTTTAGATGCCCTGCACTGGAAGGAGGCTGTGAAGAGGCAGAGAGCAGGAGCCAGCCCAGCTCCGCATGACTTGTCTGTCTGCAGTAGGGGTTTTTCTTAATAGCTTTTATTCAACCACTTAATTTGGCTAATTATGTCAATCTAGTGTTTTTGTTACCCTCCGGGGAGTCCGTATGTCTGGCAGTGAGTCAAGTTCCATGCACTCACATGCAGCAGGCCTCACGTTGCTATCTGCATTGCTCTGCTGTTATCGTAGACCAGTGACTTTCAAACAGGAAAGTTGAAGATTAGCCTGTAGATGCAGCACCTGGTTAAGAATTGGGCATCCTTCTCTTAGCCAATGACTCATCAGCCTGCTGTGGGGGTGCCCGGGGTTGCTTAGCAGAGGACCATGCCCTGTGAAGGGAGGTCTTTATTCTCACAGGGCAGTTTGAGCAAAGGGGGGGGGGGGCATATTGTTTCCCAGCACTGGGGAGGACAAACCTGTTGATACCTCCACACCAGCCCCCAATTCTTCAGCATTTCCTTGTGCTTCTTCCTGTAAACAGTTGGGCTAAGAATAAGGCATGGTGCTGGCTCCACCCTGCTGTTTAGAGCACATGCATCCCCTTGTGCAGGAAAGAAACAAGAAGTCAGCAATGCAGTGTCAGTTGTCTCAAACGGAGGTCACTGATGGGGAATCCAGTGCTGGAGAGAATCAACGCTAGCCCAGTATTGCACCACGTAACTTTGTACTGCCTGTTAACCCAGGATCATTCTCAAAGGAAACCATTTTATTACAGCACTTAAAAGTGAGAGATGTAGCAAGTGGCATCTGACGTTTGGGTAGTGGGTTCACTGGGCAAGGGGCTGGGCTGTTTGAGTCTCAGAAGGGTTCTGAATGTGTGATTCATTGTTTTAAAGCAGTCTGTACCTTAATGGTCGTGAAGCATTTGGAGGGCATTGTGTGTGCTTCTGTTCCTGTAATGATTCTTGTTCTGTTTCACTCTAAACCTAAAGCTGACCTACCACTATGGATCATTAGTGCTGAGTGGCTCCAAATAGCATAGGGGGAGAAAAGCAAGAGCTCAGCACATGTGTGCGTCCTGCAAAGGCCAGACCAGCTGTAGATGGCTGGCTGCCGCTCAGTGGAGGTGGCTTTTTCCTGCTGGAACCTGGTGTAGGGTACATAAGTCACTTGCAGTTTGCCTGGGTTGCTAAAGTTCTACAAATGTATGCTCTCGAGTGTAAGATGGGCCCCCACTCACCTATGGCCAGATGAAACTGCTGATGGCAAATGGGTTACAGGACCACAGCAGAGGAGCCCAGGTGATGAAGCTACCCGGCTCTTCTCCAAGTTTGAAAAATGCATAGGAATGTACCCAGTGTGCAGCTTCAGCAGATCTGCATCACAAGTGTCACCAGCATAATGCACTGAATCGGTGCCCCATGGTAGGTCTGAACTTCACGGGACCTGCTATGGGAGAAGTCACACTGAGTGCTCCTCCCCCTCTGCTAAGGGGAGACCCTAGCACTGGGATTTTGCAGTGTCGTCAGCTTCTCCCTCATACATTGATCACTTGGACACTCTGAGTAGGTTTAATGATCTTTTACCCTTGTGTTTGGTCCTTGTTAATATTCACCCTGGGAAGCTTCAAACTGCAGGCTGTTGCTTTTTCTTTCAGTTGCTCATGCATACCGTTCAGTTTTTTGGGATGATTTGCTGGAGGTGTCTCATCAGCATTGGGCAGTTGGCATTTCCTTTTTAATAAATTAAAATAGCAGTTGTGTGTGATTGTTTCTTTTGTGCAGTGGGTGGGGGCAGAGGCACGAGGAACTCCAAGGCCTGGCAGATTGAGAGGTGTGAGGGAATTGGGCTGATGGAACTTGACTGCTCCAATGCATGTGCATGGTCACAGGTCCAGTTGTAAAGTCACTTCTGTATATATACTACTGAAAAAGTCTCCTAAAACATAGGGTCAAAGCGATCTCCTAGGCAATCTACAGAATGTAAAGCACAGAGGAAACTGCATAGGGTGCAGTGACTAGGCTGTGAAGTAGGTGTGCTGGGGCCTTACCTGTTTGTGTTGTCAGGCCAGCTGTGTCAAGCAGAGTGGGTTCTTTGTGCTGATGTCTGTGCAGTTGTACACTGGGGAGCAGCTTGCAGTGTCCAAAGTAGTGTGTGTCTCTAGCTGCATTCTCTCACCTTTACACACCTAACTCAGCTGAATTTTCTGGAAAGTTTTAGTGCCTACCCATCCACACCCCACGCTGTCCTGTGCTTGGTTTGGAAGATCAGTAGTTCGAGCACATGGCTGGGTTAATTATTTTTGTTAAAGGGATTTTCAGTCTTTGAGATTCATTAAATATAAACTTCCTTCTGTTTGTGGGGCAGAGACCCTGACAATTGATGTCAACCCCAGAGCAGCTTCCAGGGAAAAGCAAGGAGTGAAGGCTCAAACTGCAGCCAACACCTCCCAGGGCAGCGAATGCTGGTGAGACAGGGCCACTAGAAATCCTCAGAGCCCTGCAGGAATCTCCAGTGCTGAGCAGAGGTTGCAGCTCTGAAATACCCATTATAGAGATTAATAGTTAGGCTCAGAATTACTGAAAAGCCCCCTAAAGGTGGTGATGGCAGTAGGCAGCATGAGATTCCTGACTGGGTGGAATGAGTGTCCCTGCCCTCATGAGCAAATCTGTGACAAGGCAGGGAGGAGGCTGCCTGTGGATTAGACATCACAATTTCAGTGTTTTAAACAGTGGTATCTTTAATCCCCCACCTAATGGCTCACATTGTCCTGCTCCTGGGAGGGATCCTGAACAGTAAGAGCTGCTGACTTCAAATTCAGAGGTTTATCTTGGCCCTAATGTTACTCTAAAGATGGAACTATGTCTCTATTTGCTTACTAAATTACCTGGTGTAGACGGACTCCTCTCTCAGGTTTATACCCAAAAGGTCCACAGCAGCTCACCCTGGAGGTTGTGGGGGGCTTGTTTTGAGTGACAGTAACTTTGCCTACAAACAACCCATTTAGTCAACCCCAGTCTTCTCTCCACCACTTTTGCTCTAGAATTTGTACTCATGTCACAGCTTTTTAAAAGATTGTGTCTGTAAATATATAATATATTTTTACATTGTATTCATGCTTTGTTTGCACGCTCGGTAAGAATTGGGTCATGTAGCAGGAGTGTAATTCATGGGGCGGGTTCATTTCCGTGTATCCCAGTGTGTGTCTGACGTTGTATTAACCACACTGTGTAATTTGTATGTGACACCATAGTAAGAGCAGAAATACATGATTCTCTTTCTCACCAAACCAGAGCGTCCAGTGTGATTACCTGTCCTGTAGGAGCAAAGCTCTTCCCTGTTGCAACAGAATGTTTGCAAAAATGATTTTTGCAAACTGTTTTAAAATGATTTTTGAACACAATGGAAACTAGTGTGGCTGGGCCTGGGACCAGAAACAGAGAACTTGTTAACCTGCACTCAGCTCCCATCATTCCCTGGTCGCAGCAGCATTAACATCCAGACCTGCGTTGTGCACGGTCTTCTGTGAAAACACCAGTTCTCCAGGGCAGGTATGTGTGCACAGCCCATGGCAGCAAGCCTCCCAGCCCCCCTCAACACACTCGCTGCTCTAACAGTAGCTGTTTACCCAGCACTTTGAAGCGGGAGCTCAGGCTCTGACACCCACCGCTCTCCCTAGATTTCAGAGCCTGAGCTCTAGCAAGCACTTCCACTTCAAAGTGCTGGCTACACGGCTACTGTTAGTGCTCTGGCATAAGCCCTGCTAAGCCATGTCTGCCAAGCTGGGCTGGCGGGCTTGCTCCAAAATGCTGCGTGGACATACCCCAAGGGACATGTCAGATGTTTGAGGAGTGTGTGAGACAAATTGCATTTAGCATGGGTGAGGGTAAGCTGCTCCATGTGTGATTCACACTGTCCACCCTGTGTGGCTGCTTTGCCATGTCTGTTAGTTCAGGGCTGGGCCACTGCTTTGGAGTGTGCATGTTTGGCTCCTGCTGTTTCCTCAGCACGTAGCCCAGTCTCTAAAACCTCAGCGAACAGCACATCAGTTACAGCACTGTCCCCAACAGCAGTAATGCTGCATGCACACCAGGCTTAACCTGCCCCTCCCCCAAGTGCCCACAGAGCAAAGTTACAGCATGCCCTGACTCTGGTATACCAAGGGGAGGGCATCCCAGCATCAAGGATCCCTCACCCCAGACATGTTGCCTGCAGCCTCCTTCCATTTAAACTATGGGAGTTGTAGAGCTTGCATCTCTTGTTATAACTACAGCTTGCATGGGGAAGGGACAATAGTGGTTAAGAAAGTAACAAACCAGGCTGGGTCAATTTGTTGCTTCTGTTGGAGGATGGAATGCTGGATTCCACACTACTGTCACTGCTACCCCTCTATACAGTCTGGCAATCAATAAACTGTCTGCAGAATCCAAAACACAGCAAGCCATTCAGCGGTCTTCACTGCATGTTTAAATCCACTCCATGGTACCAGAGCCTTTGAGAGGGTGACAAATCTACTACCACAATGTGTCCCTCTTTGGAAGGACACTCACGATAATGCCCCTTGGATGCTCATCTGGGAGCAGTGCAGCTACTGTTGCTTTCTTAGACAAGTCCTCATGGCAGTAGTGCATGATCTCATAGGAGAGACTCCTGCAATGTTGCACACACTGCATCACTAGCCCCTGGAACTCCGGACAGCAGAAAGGCCTTGTGGCAAAAAGCTCAGCAGGATTCCTAAAGGATGAGGTGCTTTTCTGGCTCATCAGACAGTTCAGTTATGTTAGGATGAAATGTGTAAGAGAAGCGGTGCTTCAGGCTGTTAGCGGAGTGCTGTCTGCCATTTGCTTGGTGCTGTAAAATGGTCTAGTGGGAGGTTACAGCTTCCTGTGCAACACCAAATGCTGACCTCCTGGAGACAGCACTGTGCTAAATAGTCCCTGCTCTGATACTCTCTGGGTTTCTGGGACCTGAAACTGCCCCAACCCCTTTTATCCTCTTCTAGGCCTTTTACACTTTCATCAGCTAGGCCAGAACCTGCTGCCAGCCTTTTTTAACCCATGTCTGTGACTCCTGATAGCCTGGGCAGTTCTTGTTTCTAGTTTCCCTTGAGCATCATGACCCTTGCACTGAGAGGTGCCCAGGGGAAAACTTATGCAGCTCGTGGGCATTTCCAATGCAAGCTCCCCCCATCTCTATCCTCCCCGGTTCAATTCATGCACCTCTCTAACGATCTTAGATCTCCTTGCTATTCTGTTCCTGCCCCGCTGGCACCTTGCAATTCTGACTGCCAGTCCTGGGCTTCCTATAGGGACAGCTCTGTTGATGCATCTCAATCCTGATCCACAGCTCCCTGCTATTCCAGCCCTGGGCTGCCCCAGTTCTGCTGATATCCCTCAATCCTGACCCACAACCCCTCTGCCTTCTCTATGCACACACAGCCCCCTCAGTCCTGGCCAGTTGCATAACCTCCTATCCCAATGCTGACAGTACTTTACAGCTTCACCAGTATTTGTGTTGAATTCCCTTTGCTTATTCCTGACAGCCCCTTTGAAATTAAGGTTGGGTCAGGTTTTCACTTAAAATGGGAATTCACTATCTTTGTTTTGTGAGAAGAATCTTCCCTCAATTTAGAGCAAATAATCTGTGTGTAAAGAGTGAATTTTCTAGGTATTTTCAACTAAATCTATTACTTAGCACAGGGATGGGCAACTTTAAGGTAGTAGAGGAGCACAAACTCCACTAAAACCCTTTGGCATGCCCTACGTGGGCAGTGGGCCAGAGTGGGAATGCAGGGGTGGCTACTCTGCATGAGGAGCCAGGTGAGTCAGACACAGCAGGTGGAGGTCTTGGGTGTCAGCGATAAGAGGGGACTGGGGACAGTCAGGGTGTCAGAGATGGGAGGGGGAGAGAGGTGAGTGCTCTGTACAGACAGCGGAGGACAGTTGGGGTGTCAGGGATGAGTTAGTATTAATGGGGTATTTTAACTTCCCTGATATCTGTTGGAAGACTATTACAGCAAAGTGTAATATGTCCTGCAAGTTCTTAGCACGTGTACAGGACAACTTTCTGATTCAGAATGTTGAGGCAACAACTAGGGGGTCATCCATTTTGGTTGACCACCAGGGATGAATTAGTTGAGAACCTGAAGGTGGTCAGGAGCTTGAGAGGAAGTGATTGTGACCTGATAGAATTCAAGATCCTAAGGAAAGGAGACATGAAAAAAGCAAAACAAGGACACGACTTCAGAAAGGCAGCTTTCAGCCAACCCTGAGAAATAGTAGGCAAGGTCCCATGGAAAGACCAATTAAGAAAAGGAGTCAAAGGGGGCTGGCAGTTCCTATAAGATGTAAAATAGAGGCTTAGCATCAAGCTATTCTGACACAGAGGAAAGAGAAGAAGAGCCACAGGAGGCCAGTGTGGCTGCACAAGGATCGTTTTAGCAATCTAAAATCCAAAAGGGATACATATAGGAAATGGAAGGAGGGTCATGTCACCAAGGGAAGTATCCATAGGAATAGCTCAAGGTGTAGGGACAAAATCAGGAAAGCCAAGGCAAAAAATGAGTTACAGCTGGAAGGAATGGTGGAGATGACAAGATGGGGTTCTACAAATGTGTCAGGCGAAAAAGAAAGATAAAGGCTGTTGTAGGTCCGTTGCTCACTGGAGAAGGTGAGCTGGTAACAAGATGATACGAAGGCCGAGCTGCTCATTGCCTATTTTGCTTCAGTCTTCTCACAAAAAATACCATGTGACCTGATGACTAGCAAAGTTACCATAGACGATAAAGAGGAAGGGATGCGGATCAGGATAAGTAAAGAACACAGAGATCTTCTGACTAATTTGAATGAATTCAAATCAGCGGGGCAGATGCTATTCAGCCGAGGGTACTGAAGGAATTAGCTGAAGAAATCTCAGAGCTACTGCCAATAATATTTGGAAACTCATGGAGGACAGGAGAGGTCCCAGAAGACTGGAGAAGGGTTAATGGAGTGCCCATCTTTAAAAAGGGGGGAAAGGGAGAGCTGGGGAACTTTAGACCAGTCAGCCTGACCTAGATATCTGGGAAGCTACTAGAGCAATGTATAAAACAAGTGGATGGATCTAAACTGTTCTCAGTGGTACTGGATGACAGAACAAGGAGCAATGGTCTTAAGTTGCAGTGTGGGAGGTTTAGGTTGGATATTAGGAAAAACTTTTTCATTAGGAGGATGGTGAAGCACTGGAATGGGTTACCTAGGGAGGTGGTGGAATCTCCTTGCTTAGAGGTTTTCAAGGTCAGGCTTGACAAAGCCCTGCCTGAGATGATTTAGTTGGGGATTGGCCCTGCTTTGAGCAGGGGATTGGACTAGATGACCTCCTGAGGTCCCTTCCAACCCTGATATTCTATGAAAACATTTAGTTTGTGAATACCTGGAGGATGAAGGGGTAATCACTAGCAGCCAGCATGGATTTACCAAGAACAAATTATGCCAAACCAGCTTGATTTCCTTCTTTGACAGGGTAACTGGTTTGGTGGATAGGTGGAATGCAATGGACATAATATATGTAGACTTTAGCAAGGCTTTTGACACAGTCTCACTTATTCTGATAAGTAAGCTGGAGAAATATGGGCTTGGTGGATACAGAACTGGTTAAACAACTGCAAACAAAGAGAAGCTATTAATGGAATGACGTCAGATTGGAGGTCTCAAGTGGGGTTCCGCTGGGGGTCTATTCTGGGTCCAGTGTTGTTTAACATCTTTATTAATGACCTGGATGTAGGAATAGAGAACATACTGATCAAATCTGCAGATGATACAAGGATGTGGGGGAGGTGTGCCAATACTGAGAAGGATAGAGCTAAAATTCAGAGGGATCTTGATAATTGGAGAAAAGGGCTATAGACAACAAAATGAAATTTATCAAAGACAAATGTAAGATGCTACACTTAAGGAAAAAAATCCAATGCACAAATACAGAATGGGGGATAATTGGCTTGGCAGTAGAACTGCTGAGAAGGATCAGGGAGTAGTGGTGGATCACAACTTCAACGTGAGTCAGCAATCCGATGCTGTTACAAGAAAAGCAGATGCAATTTTCGGTTTCATTAACAGAGGCATATCTTGCAAGTCACGGAAGGTGAGAGTACTGCTCTATTCAGTGCTGGTTAGCCTCAGTTGGAGTATTGTGTCCAATTTTGGTCACCAATGTATAGAAAGGATGTAGAGAAATTGGAAAGGATCCAGAGGCGAGCAACAAAGACGTTCAAAGGGCTGGAATGTCAGCCATATGAGCAAAGGCTGAAAGAACTGGGTATATGTAGTTTGGAAAAGAGAGTGAGACGGGGGTCCTAGTGGGGAGCCAGCTGTGGTCACTCAGTTATGGTGAACTGCAAAGAATGGGGCAGACAATCCCCAAAAAGCTTGTGGATATTCCAATACTTAGTCACCAAACCAGCACAAAACAGTTTATTACCTTACTGGTTACTCAGAAGTCCAAACAACACGGTTCCCCTAAAGTGATCCAGCCTCAGGCCTCCATGCAGGTACCCACGTTAAATATGAAAATTTATGTAAATCTTATTTCATCATATAAAAGAAAAGGTTCTACCAATCCCAAAGGATCGGACACATTGCCATGTTAATGAACATTTCAGATCTTACCCAAATATACACTACAGCCAATTTTTATTAATTAAACTAAAATTTATTAAAAAACAAAAGAGAGTAAGGTTAAAAGATCAATATACATACAGACATGAGTTCAATTCGTTGAGATTCAGATTCATAGCAGAGATGGTGAGCTTTGTAGTTGCAAAGAGTTCTTTCAGAAATAGTTCATAGGTTATAGTCCAATGTCCAAATATCATCTTCAGGGCGTACCAGCATAACTGGGACCTCAATCAAACTTCCCCTGATGAAGTCTAAGCAGATCTGAGATGACAAAATCAGGACCCAAGGATCTTTCATACAATTTCATGTCCTCTTTGACAAGTTGGGATTTCCTCAGGAACAAAAGGTAATTAGAATGACTTTGAAGGAGGTCCACTAGCGGTACTTAGCTATATGAATTAACATGAGGCCATTTCCTTTTTCCACAACCATTCACAGTACATTTCAAAGATAGATGAATACCCAGATATCCCGTGTTTACAATTCATTTAAAAGATATCAGAATACAGCAGAGACAGGGACTGTTGGTTATATTGTTGACCCTACTCATACATATGTAAATACATAAAAATACATAAAACCCCAAAATTATCTCTCCACATGCCTTTTGAGGGTTATTTATTTTGCAGGATGTTTAACCCTTTCTAGCCATGCATCACACTCCAACGTGAGATTGATGTGGAAGGCTCCTGGATACACCTTAAGGACCTTCAAACATTGATATGAGCTGTGTTTACATTGAATTCTTTGTAAGGCCAAATTATTGATGCATGCTTTGGCCCTAGCCAGAAACTTAGTCCATACTTTGTGAAATACTTCAGTGACTCCAGGGTTTGGTCTATGTGCTGACTTAACATAGCCATTAATGTTCTTCAGAGAGCACTTACTCTGGCATTCAGCCATAAAGGCTGTGAGGTGTTGTACCTCAGTTTCCCTTTGTGCACAGCTTTTTTCAAGCTTGTAGTGGTTTTTCTGCTGTGTACAGTTTCAAGATTAGATACAGGCACTAACTGTGAAATATCAAGAAGTGGAAGATTGGACAAATGAATAGGGAAGAGTTTAAAAATATTGCTCGGGCATGTAGGAATGAAATCAGGAGGGCCAAATCGCACCTGGAGCTGCAGCTAGCAAGAGATGTTAAGAGTAACAAGAAGGGTTTCTTCAGGTATGTTGGCAACAAGAAGAAAGCCAAGGAGAGTGTGGGCCCCTTACTGAATGAGGGAGGCAACCTAGTGACAGAGGATGTGGAAAAAGCTAATGTACTCAATGCTTTTTTTGCCTCTGTCTTCACGAACAAGGTCAACTCCCAGACTGCTGCGCTGGGCATCACAGCATGGGGAGTAGGTGGCCAGCCCTCTGTGGAGAAAGAGGTGGATAGGGACTATTTAGAAAAGTTGGATGTGCACAAGTTCATGGGGCCGGATGCATTGCATCCGAGAGTACTAAAGGAATTGGCATCTGTGATTGCAGAGCCATTGGCCATTATCTTTGAAAACTCATGGCGAACGGGGGAAGTCCCGGATGACTGGAAAAAGGCTAATGTAGTGCCAATCTTTAAAAAAGGGAAGAAGGAGGATCCTGGGAACTACAGGCCAGTCAGCCTCACCTCAGTCCCCGGAAAAACCGTGGAGCATGTCCTCAAGGAATCAATCCTGAAGCACTTACACGAGAGGAAAGTGATCAGGAACAGTCAGCATGGATTCACCAAGGGAAAGTCATGTCTGACTAATCTCATTGCCTTCTATGATGAAATTACTGGTTCTGTGGATGAAGGGAAAGCAGTGCATGTATTGTTTCTTGACTTTAGCAAAGCTTTTGACACGGTCTCCCACAGTATTCTTGTCAGCAAGTTAAAGAAGTATGGGCTGGATGAATGCACTATAAGGTGGGTAGAAAGTTGGCTAGATTGTCGGGCTCAACGGGTAGTGATCAATGGCTCCATGTCTAGTTGGCAGCCGGTATCAAGTGGAGTGCCCCAAGGGTCAGTCCTGGGGTCGGTTTTGTTCAATATCTTCATAAATGATCTGGAGGATGGTGTGGATTGCACTCTCAGCAAATTTGCGGATGATACTAAACTGGGAGGAGTGGTAGATACGCTGGAGGGTAGGGATAAGATACAGAGGGACCTAGACAAATTGGAGGATTGGGCCAAAAGAAATCTGATGAGGTTCAACAAGGATAAGTGCAGGGTCCTGCACTTAGGACGGAAGAACCCAATGCACTGCTACAGAAACGGGACCGAATGGCTAGGCAGCAGTTCTGCGGAAAAGGACGTAGGGGTGACAGTGGACGAGAAGCTGGATATGAGTCAGCACTGTGCCCTTGTTGCCAAAAGGCCAATGGCATTTTGGGATGTATAAGTAGGGGCATAGCCAGCAGATCGAGGGACGTGATCGTTCCCCTCTATTCGACATTGGTGAGGCCTCATCTGGAGTACTGTGTCCAGTTTTGGGCCCCACACTACAAGAAGGAGAGTGAGTTTGTTGTTGCAGAGACTGGCGACGGAGCTTGGGACCCCAGCCAATGGCCTGGAGGGTGGATGCCCCAGCGACTGGGGACCTGGTCACCGGGGGCCCAGCTCAGGAGTCACAGCCAGTTCTGGCCTGTGGGAGGATGGTCGGCTGTGAAGAGAGGACCCCAGTGGCCTTGCCGGCTGGTTCGAGCCAGGGGTGGGCAGGGGACAGAGGAGAGGAGAGGAGACCCAGGTGGCCCTGTTTGCCTGGAGAGAGGATGGTGGATGGAGGTGGGCTTTGGGCTGGTGGTGTCGGATGCCCAGCTGGGAAGTGGGGGTGCTCTGGGCTGGAGAGAGAGAGAGCTGGATGCAGGGGAGACTTAGATGTGCTGTGCTTTGCTGAGGGAGGCCAAGCCTGAGGGCCCTGAGAGTTTCCTATGCTGTGTTCAGACGCCCTCCTGTTTTACGCTGGCTGAGAGTCACTCCGGTCTAGAGAACAGGGATGCATTATTCCCTTTGGGAATGGAGGCCGGGGGTCCAGAGCAAGTGGACTCCCTGAGGGGTGCGGTTCCAGGAGTTGGAGGGGCTTAACCCCCAAGAGAAAGAGTGGACTCCCGAAAGGGCTGTCTCACTGAAGGGGGTTCCTCCCAGGGACTGCACGGGCCCAAGAGTGGGAACGACCTGTGAGTTCATGACAAGGATGTTTAACCCTTTCTAGCCATGCGTCACAAGGCGATTAAGGGGGGATATGATAGCAGTCTTGAAAGACTGCCCTAAAAAGATGGAGAGAAGTTGTTCTCTCTTGCCACAGAGGGCAGGACAAGAGGCAATAGGTTGAAACTACAGCACAGCAGATTTAGATTAAATCTCAGGAAAAGCCTCCCCATTTAGAACATAGGCCAATACAACAGACTGCCTAGTGAGATTGTGGAAGCTTCTTCACTGGAGGTTTTCAAAAGGAGGCTGGAGCCATCTGTCTAGGATGGTTTAGACACAGCAAATCCTGCATCTTGGCAGGGGGTTAGACTAGATGTTCCTTTCGGTCCCTTTGATTCTATGATAGGAGGGAATCATAGAATCATAGAACATCAGGGTTGGAAGGGACCCCAGAAGGTCATCTAGTCCAACCCCCTGCTTGAAGCAGGACCAATTCCCAGTTAAATCATCCCAGCCAGGGCTTAGTCAAGCCTGACCTTAAAAACCTCTAAGGAAGGAGATTCTACCACCTCCCTAGGTAACGCATTCCAGTGTTTCACCACCCTCTTAATGAAAAAGTTTTTCCTAATATCCAACCTAAACCTCCCCCACTGCAACTTGAGACCATTACTCCTCGTTCTGTCATCTGCTACCATTGAGAACAGTCTAGAGCCATCCTCTTTGGAACCCCCTTTCAGGTAGTTGAAAGCAGCTATCAAATCCCCCCTCATTCTTCTCTTCTGCAGGCTAAACAATCCCAGCTCCCTTAGCCTCTCCTCATAAGTCATGTGTTCTAGACCCCTAATCATTTTTGTTGCCCTTCGCTGGACTCTCTCCAATTTATCCACATCCTTCTTGTAGTGTAGGGCCCAAAACTGGACACAGTACTCCAGATGAGGCCTCACCAATGTCGAATAGAGGGGAACGATCACGTCCCTCGATCTAAGAAAAGGAGTACTTGTGGCACCTTAGAGACTAACCAATTTATTTGAGCATGAGCTTTCGTGAGCTACAGCTCACTTCATCAGATGCATACCGTGGAAACTGCAGCAGACTTTATATATACACAGAGAATATGAAACAATACCTCCTCCCACCCCACTGTCCTGCTGGTAATAGCTTATCTAAAGGAATCATCAGGTTAGGCCATTATAGCTTATCTAAAGGAATCATCAGGTTAGGCCATTATAGCTTATCTAAAGGAATCATCAGGCTATTACCAGCAGGACAGTGGGGTGGGAGGAGGTATTGTTTCATATTCTCTGTGTATATATAAAGTCTGCTGCAGTTTCCACGGTATGCATCTGATGAAGTGAGCTGTAGCTCACGAAAGCTCATGCTCAAATAAATTGGTTAGTCTCTAAGGTGCCACAAGTACTCCTTTTCTTTTTGCGAATACAGACTAACACGGCTGTTACTCTGAGTCCCTCGATCTGCTCGCTATGCCCCTACTTATACATCCCAAAATGCCATTGGCCTTCTTGGCAACAAGGGCACACTGCTGGCTCATATCCAGCTTCTCGTCTACTGTCACCCCTAGGTCCTTTTCCGCAGAACTGCTGCCTAGCCATTCGGTCCCTAGTCTGTAGCGGTGCATTGGATTCTTCCATCATAAGTGCAGGACCCTGCACTTATCCTTATTGAACCTCATCAGATTTCTTTTGGCCCAATCCTCCAATTTGTCTAGGTCCTTCTGTATCCTATCCCTCCCCTCCAGCATATCTACCACTCCTCCCAGTTTAGTATCATCCGCAAATTTGCTGAGAGTGCAATCCACACCATCCTCCAGATCATTTATGAAGATATTGAACAAAACCGGCCCCAGGACCGACCCTTGGGGCACTCCACTTGATACCGGCTGCCAACTAGACATGGAGCCATTGATCACTACCCGTTGAGCCCGACAATCTAGCCAGCTTTCTACCCACCTTATAGTGCATTCATCCAGCCCATACTTCCTTAACTTGCTGACAAGAATACTGTGGGAGACCGTGTCAAAAGCTTTGCTAAAGTCAAGAAACAATACATCCACTGCTTTCCCTTCATCCACAGAACCAGTAATTTCATCATAAAAGGCGATTAGATTAGTCAGGCATGACCTTCCCTTGGTGAATCCATGCTGGCTGTTCCTGATCACTTTCCTCTCATGCAAGTGCTTCAGGATTGATTCTTTGAGGACCTGCTCCATGATTTTTCCAGGGACTGAGGTGAGGCTGACTGGCCTGTAGTTCCCAGGATCCTCCTTCTTCCCTTTTTTAAAGATTGGCACTACATTAACCTTTTTCCAGTCATCCGGGACTTCCCCCGTTCGCCACGAGTTTTCAAAGATAATGGCCAATGGCTCTGCAATCACAGCCGCCAATTCCTTCAGCACTCTCGGATGCAACTCGTCCGGCCCCATGGACTTGTGCATGTCCAGCTTTTCTAAATAGTCCCTAACCACCTCTATCTCCACAGAGGGCTGGCCATCTCTTCCGCATTTTGTGATGCCCAGCGCAGCAGTCTGGGAGCTGACCTTGTTAGTGAAGACAGAGGCAAAAAAAGCATTGAGTACATTAGCTTTTTCCACATCCTCTGTCACTAGGTTGCCTCCCTAGTGGGGAAGTGGGGTGGGTGCTCTGCATGCAGAGAGGGGGACAGTTGGGGTGTCAGGGACAGGAGGGGAAGCTTTGAAATAGCTCTGGCTACACCTCAGCAGTGTGAGCTCATTCTATGAGAGTGCCGCAACGTCAATAGCATTCCTCAGTGACGTCTCAATACTGGACATTTGCAGGGCTGCTATATGGTCATAGATGCAGTGATGGCTCGTAAATGTTTGTATCGCATCTTCCAAGACAGATGCAAGTTTTGGTAGGGTGGAGCTGCAATTCTTGTTTAGGTAGACTCTGAGCCCTGCGTCCTGTCTGGATACTGCTTGTGAGTCACCTCAGTGGAATACATGGCTGTGTATTCTTCTTCTTGAAGAAGAAACAGTTACTTACCTTTAAGTGGCAGCGTTTCTCAAATGTGGCCACCAGGGGCTTTTCTTTTGGCCACAGCCTCCTGGGCTGTGATGGGGGGAGAGGGGACAAAGTAGTGGCCCCTCCCCCTCCTTGGTGTTCCGCCTTGGTGGTGTTGCTGTGGCCGCCAGCAGGGGTTGGGCCCTGCCCCCTCTGGAGACATCTCAGGCAGGACTCTGGAGGAGCAGGCAGGCGGTGAGTTCCCTACCTTCTCAGGGGTGGTGGGGCTCAGGCTTTGCACGTCAGCCCCATGCTCTGGCCACATGGCTTCTGGCTCCTTCCCTGGGCCCCATCCTCTGGCTGCAGGGCTTCAGGCTCCAGCCGTGGGGCTTCAGGCTCCAGCCCCCGGCTGCCTCCCTCACCCACCCCCATCACTCCTGGCCTCTGCTGCCTTCCCCAACCCTCCATCCAGGGCTTAATTTGTCCCCGGCTTGCCAGGGCTGAATAAGCCTGCCGTGAAAAGTGATACTGTACTTGTATGTTTGTTAATGGCACATTTCACAACAGACTTGCTAGCTAGCAATAAATAAATTACAATGATTTGGGTGTGTGTATGTGCATATTTATTTGGTTTTCCTAAAGCTAATTAAGTATTTTAGGGAAAAGTTTGAGAGCAGCCACCAGCAAGAATTGGCGGCTGCACTCTGAGGCCATCAAAAAATTTGTCCTGACAACTTCTATGCCATAACCAGCCTCCATCCCCTTGTACTGGAGTCTGCTCCCTGGGCGTTCGGTGCGACCAGGGCAGGGTCACGTCATAGAGCCAGAGGAGGGGCCATGAGCACAAGGCCGAGTGCTGCCGCTACGGGTACTGCTTGGCACAATTCTCCAGTTCCAGGGAGTGGGCGCACACACACCTACATAGCATATATCCTGCAGCACATCTCAAAGAACCTCAGTTCCAGTAAGTAATCATTTCTCCCCTGCTTTGCCACAGCTCTGTGTGCAGCCTCGGGAAGTCACTTAGGGGTCAGTCAGGAGCGGCCCGTCCATATAGGCGAACTAGGCGGTCGCCTAGGGGCCAAGTTAAATGGGGCACCAAAGTTGAGGAAAAAGTCAAATTTAAAAAAAAAAAATGAAAAAGATGGAAAAAACGCACAATAAAATAACTAAGATGTCATTATTTCAATTCCCATGTGTGTGCGGAGGGAATATGAATTATAATTCATTTATCTACATTTCTGAGAATTTATTAATGTCAAATCTTTTATTTACTGCAAAAATAAATAATATTTTAGCAAAATTTTTTTTTTCAATTTGCGACGTAGGGTCAAGATGACCCACTCCACAATTTTGATAAGCAATAACTCAGCCACAATGAAACTCATCTCCAGTGGCAAGAGCTGCAATGCTAGCGACACCTAACTCGAATATACATCAAGGTCGCATAGCAGGAAATTCATGTAGAGTGGCGATATTGCGAGTTGATACATGTCAAACAGTCATTTTAACACACGTCACAGGTAGATGGTTAAGAATTGAGCGAATACTGTGGAAAATTGTGTTTCTTGGTGCCAAAGAATAAAGAATAATGTCTTTAAGCATTATAAATCCAAAATGTGAGTATCTTTAAGCGTTATTAAACCTTAGCGTTATTATCGGGCTGTATAATTATGAACTTTTCTTTGTTATAACTGGTTCATATGTAATAAATAAGGTCCGTAAAAGAAAAGTAACAGCGTTAACGCTTAATAGACTACGAAAGTGATAAAGTCACACTCCAAGCGGGTAACCCTGAGGAAGGGGATTACTTTCCAAACAGTCGGTGTCGGATTATAATGTTGAAAAAGGTCATTTTTTTTTCCATGTAAACTCTGTAACTAACTGTTTTAATAGGTAAGTGAGTTTATGTTACTAATCATTGAACCAGTGAAAAGACGTGTTGGGATGGCTGCAATGTGGTTTAAATAGTCAACCATGTGGTGGGTATGTCAGCCATCCTTAATGCTATAATGCTTTCAGTCGGGAGCACAGTACATAATATTCAAATGCCCCATGGCAGAAAGAGGAGAAAGAATCATAGAATATCAGGGTTGGAAGGGACATCAGGAGATCATCTAGTCCAACCCACTGCTTAAAGCAGGACCAATCCCCAATTTTTGCTCCAGATTTCTAAATGGCCCCCTCAGGGATTGAACTCACAACCCTGGGTTTAGCAGGCCAATGCTCAAACCACTGAGCTATCCCTCCCCCCAAAAACCCGCAGGAGCTGAGTATCGTAAACAAAAGGCTGAGAGGGAAAAGGACCAAGCAAAACAGCAGGGATCCTTCCTGAAATATCTTCTCTTTAAGCCAAATAAAGATGGAAGCAGTTCACAGCATCCAGATGAAGGACTTTTACTTGGAGAGGAGGTTAGCTTACGTCCGCATGGAAGCACTATGGAATATCAATATGAAGGTATATTACTTCGAGATGAGGGTAGCTCACATCCACAAAAGAGCAGCTTGGAAACTCAAGATGATGGAAACTTACTTCTAGATGAAGGTAGCTCACAGCATCAGACTAATATGGAAGTGGAGAAAATTTATTCACCTTCAGAGACACATGCAGAAATTGAAGTAAATGAAATAGAAGGAAGAAAGGATGAGGAAGTTACAGTATGGAGACCCAGCTTCATGGCCCAGATGTGATGACAATGTGTGGCAAATTCTCATGGAACATGGACCCGAACAAGTTCATGAATTTCCCTTCCCTAACGATGGAAATAAAAGAAAATTCTCTGCTCAGCATTACAAGAGGAAACTCATTAATGGGGAAGGAATTCATTGAAACTGGTTACAATATTCAGTGTCGAAGGACTCTGTGTTTTGCGTTTGCAGCAAGTTGTTTAGAAATCAAGCAATTGGTACATCACTGACTGAAAATGGTTCGAAGGACTGGAAAAACATATCTTCAATTCTCTCTTCACATGAAAGAAGTACAGAACATTTGGAATGTTTTCAAAATTGGAAAGAACTTGAATTACGATTGAAAAAAAGGAAAAACTATAGATGAAGAAAATTTACGTGTGATCAAGGAAAAAGTAGAATATTGGCAACAAATATTAGAGTGTCTGATTGCTTTATGAGAGTTCTTGGTGGGCAAAATTTAGCATTCTGCGGCTATGGTAGAAATAAAAAAGTATACACTCCAGGTAATGGAAACTTTTTTAAATGTGTTGAAAACCTAGCTTTGTTTGATCCAGTCATGAAGGAGCATCTACGTAAAATAACTGATCATGAAACACAGGTTCATTACTTAGGAAAAAATATGCCGAATGAACTGATTCAAATCCTAGAAAATGGCATTAAAAAGAAAATTGTAGAAGCTGTCCATTCTGCAAAATACATTTCAATAATACTGGACTGTACACCCGATGTGAGTCATGTTGAATAAATGACGATGATCATTCATTTTGTGGCTACAGAAAAGTCTGCAGATGAAGATAATGTTGAAGTGCTTATAAAGGAACATTTTTGGGGTTCATACCACTGAAGGAGACAACTGGAGCATTTATGACTGAAGCTATTCTACAAGAGTTTGAAACAGTGTTGTCATCTGTTGAAAACTTACGTGGCTATGATAATGGGAGTAATATGAAGGGTAAAGACAATGGTATGCAAAGGAGAATGATGGAAATCAATCCTGGGGCCTTTTTCATTTCTTGCAGTTCGCATTCTCTGAATTTGGTTGTCAATAATGCTGCTAGATGCTGTTTGGAGGCAAGCAGTTTCTTTGACCTGGTGCAACGTGTTTATGTGTTTTTTCTCAGGCTCAACACACTGTTGGGAGATTCTGACTCGCCATGTGAATTCTCTAACTGTGAAACCACTTAGACAGGATGGGAGAGTTGCACTGATGCTTTGAAGCCTCTTTGCTATGAACTTGGAAACATTTATGATGCCCTAATTGAAATTTCTGATGATACTACCTACTGGATCATCTGGCAATACGGCACGTTCAGATGCAAAAGCTCTTGCAAATGGCCTTTCCAAGTTCAAATTTGTGACTTCACTCATTTTGTGACATAATATCCTATTTGAGATTAACCTCACTAGTAAGCAGCTTCAGGAAAAGAACTTGAATGTACATTCTGCTATTCTGGAGGAATTCAGAAGTGATGAAGGGTTTGAAAGAACATTGATAGATTCCCTTGAGCTTGCTGAAGAAATAGACTTTCCAACAGAATTTGAACCAGAGCCAGTTCGCATTTGGCAAAAGAAACAGCAGTTTTCCTATGAAGGACGAGACACACCCATTCAGAACCCAAAAGAAAGGTTCAAAGTGAATTTCTGCTTCCCAGGCCTTGATACTGCTATTCACCGGGTTGACGAAAGATTTCAACTGATGCAGCAGCTAGAGTCAGTATTTTGCTTTCTATATGAGATCCACAGCTTGCAAAAGAAAACAGCGAAACAGATAAGAGAATTTTATATAAAACTGGAGTTGGCATTGACTCATGAAAATTCAAAAAACATTGATGCTACAGATTTGTGTAGTGAGCTTCAGGCTTTTTCAAGACAACTTAAGAAATATTCCACTCCTGAAGAAGTACTGAAGTTTGTTTGTGAAAATAAACTCTCACACAGTTTTCCAAACATTTTTATAGCTCTACGCATTCTTTTAACTTTTCCAGTTTCCATAGCTAGTGGGGAACGTACCTTTTCAAAGTTAATGTTGATAAAAACATATCTGCGTTCAACAACGGTGCAAGAGAGACTTGTTGGACTTGCCGCAATGTCAATAGAGCATGAAATAGCTGGAAAACTGGATCTAAAAGAACTAGTGACTGAATTTTCAAAACTTAAAGCAAGAAAAGTCATGTTTTAAGAGCACAGAGTGTTTTTTTATTTGGAGTGTGTTGTAAATACAGGTTACTGAAGAGTTCATTGAAGAGTTTTCTTCTTTCTTTCTTTATTGGATGTGGTAGTAATGGTAGTTAAAGCAGGATAGTGCAATGGATAATTTTGGATTTGTAATAATAAAAATTATAATTAACATTTTAAATGCATTTTTATTTGAAATCGGACTGAAATATCATCTAGTTGTTAACAAATCTATTCTGAAAATTTCGTGTTTCTATTTTATCTGATCTCAGAAACATTGGTTGGACAGTCGGATGGACAAACCAAATAATTAAGCCTCTGTTTAAAAAAAAAAATGCTTAAAAAACATTAAAAGGAAAAAAGGGGCAAAATGTTTCCTAGTTTACCCAAAATCTCAGCCTAGATCTGCCTTTGGGGGTGGGGGCGCCAATTGCATGGTTCTCCAAGGGCGCCAGTTGCTGGCAGCTAGTCTAGGGCCACCCCTGGTGCCAGTGAGAGCCTCAGAACCCCCAGGCAGCTGCTGTCTGAGGCTGAAGGTGCCCCAAATCCCTCTGCACCTACATGTTTGCTGTAAAAGCTCCCTAGAAGCCTAATTCTGTGTGCACAATGCCTCACTCTTGTTATCTGGAGACCTAGCTCACACCTGTGCCCCAATATGCTCCTCAAGTCAGGGGAAGGTAAGTGCTGTCCTGCCTATCTTGCCTGCAGTGCCTGCTCAGATCAGATACACAGTCTCAAAGCACACCTAACAGCTAGCGGGAGGAGGCACAGGCCCCTCTTTGGGCTAGCAATTAGGGCACTCCCCCAGACCCTAGTTCGACTGCCACCTCTGCCTGCTGAGAAGAGATTTGAGCAGAGCTTCCCCACCTCTCAGCTGAGTGCCTAGCTACTGGGCTAGGGGATGTTCTGAGGGGACTCTCAATCTGCTTTGTTGAAGTTGTTTTACTTTGTGTGAATAATTAAACGTGCATCGGGCCAGAGAGAGCATTGGAATGACTATGGTGGAGGGGTAAATTGAACCAGGGCTCCCACATCCAGGTGAGTGATGTAATCCCCAGCCTAAAGGGTATAAAGAAGGCCACCGCCTCCTCTCCCAACCCCATTTTCTATGGCGTTAGGTGTGCACTGCCTTGGTTATTGCAGGGGGGCAGCTCAGGTGCCTAACTCCCTGAGCAGGCTAGGGCTGAGTACACATTGCTCCTGTCAGCATCTCCCTTCGGCAGCTGATGCTCCCTGCCTGCCATATGTGGGTCTCAGCATGAGGCGCTCGTGTTCCCCATGCCTCCTGTGGATTCCATGGGGCGGAAGGTGACCTCACAGTGGTTAGCTAAGCATCTTTGTGTAGCTAGCCTTGGGCTCACTGCTGTTGCTCCATTTCCCAGCTGAGTGGGGGGAAGAGCAGTGCCCTAGCTCCCGGAAATGGGGGAGAGGATAATGATTAAAGATTGTGAGGCTCACACACTACAATGAGGGGGCAGATCGGTGTCTCAGGTAGATAAAATACAGATTGCCTGCAAGAGGACAGCCGCAGCTCACGGCCTCAGACTGTTTTCTCTCTGTGTGAAGTAAATGAAAGAGGAGTTGTTTTTTAAAGAAAACTGGACACCTTGCACTGAGATCATGGACAGGACTAATGACCCCTCCTCTTGGGACCAGCAGGTCATGACCCCCTGACCACTGGGATGAGTTGCAGCAGTACTTGTTACTCCTTTCTGGAGCAGCCCCCAAAAGGGTCAGAAACACTTATGCTTTCCCAGTGGGTTACATAACTATTTGCAGTATAATGCTGGGAATCAGGCCTCCTGGGTTCTATTCCCAACTTTGGGAGGACACAGAGTGGGGTCTACTGGGATAGTGTGGGGGGTGGGGGCTGGGAATCGGGACTCCTGGGTTCTGTTTTGAGCTCTGGGAGTGGAGTAGGGTCTAATGATTAGAGTTGGGCAGAGGGGGGTGGGGGCTGGGAGTCAGGAATCCTTGGGTGTTCTCCTGGCTGTGTGAAGGCAATGATGGTCTAGTGGTTTAAGCAGCGACTACAGACAATGCAGCCAAGCACCTAGGATGGACAGATTGTTGGGAGTGTGGATGCAACTTGGGCTCTGTGTTAATACAGACTGAGGGTGCAATCCTGACTCCTTTAAAGTCAAGAGCCTGAACAATTTTTTCTATACCAAATCTTTTGCAAAAATGTAATAGAAAGTATTTGTTTTAGAAATTTTTGTATTTTCATTGTTTTAGTTTTGGTTTTTCAGGATTTCAGGGTGTGGGTGTGTGGGGCAGGCATATGGAGCATGCACAGGGTGGTATGGGTGTGGCGCAGTCATGGCTTACACTGTGCTGTGTGTAGTGCATATCCTGATCCGGTGGAGGAAGATGGAAGTTGTCCCCTGGACAATGCAGAGTCTGTCAGTCAGTGGAACATGCTGGTTGGGTGCTGGGGGAATTTCAGAGACAGCCCCTGACTCCACAGTTCCTTGTGCTGGGGACATCTCCCTTACCCAACTTGGAGACCTTTAAAACAAAGGTTTTGTTCATGGACTATAAAGAAAGCAAAAGCTCCAGGAGGCTGGAACTGCTGCCTTGGTTCTGGTGCAAATTGAGGGCTTTGTCTGAGAAGTGGTAAAAGAGGAACATCTGTGGGTGGGAGCCCAGGGCCGGGTTTACATTCACATTGTGCATGCACCTGCTCCTTTGATTGGCCCCTCTCTGAGGCCTTGTCTGCATGGCCTTAAAACGTTTCACCTGCACCACTGTCGCACTTCAGAGAAGACACTACCTACACCCACGAGAGAGCTTCTCCTGTGGCCGTAGCTACTCCACTTCCCTGAGAGGCAGTAGCTAGGTAGATGGGAGAATTCTCCTGTTGACCCAGTGCTATGTGCACTGCGGGTTAGGCCCGTTTAACTGCATTGTTCAGGGGGGTGGATTTTTCACTCCTCTGAGTGACATAGTTATACCAACCTAATTTCCTAGTGTAGACCAGACCTCAGTGCTTTACATGATCCCCATGTTGCATTAGAGGAAACTGAGGCACAATGTCCCACAGGAACTTGCCCCAGATCTCATAGGAAGGTGGCATAGGGAATTTGAACCCAGGCCTGGCAGTTGCAGAGTCAGGAGAAGGACCTGACTCTCCCAAATCCTCCAAGCACCTGTGTAGCCTCTGAATAAATACCTGGGGCAGAAATGGCTCCAGGTTAGTGACACATGTGACAAGGCTCAGAAGCCTGGGTGAGCGCGTCACCCCTGTGCCAAAGACCAGCATGGCCTGTGCCCCACTTACAGCCCCCATAACCTTGGGGGATGGGGCCTCTCCCCAGCCTAGCCTTGGCTCCAAATGATTGCGCTGGGTTCTGTGACCATTCCCCTCCCATCTCTGCCAGCCAGGCTGTGCATCCTCCCTGCAGCACAGGCCCATCCAGACCTTGCAGCCAGGCTCACCCCCTGGGGCTTTGCTTCCCAACACAGGGAGGAAGAGAAGGGGGGCGGGGTGGTGTTTGGCAAAATCCCTGCTCAGGGCTGACTCCTGTGGATTGGTGCGTTCCAGGAGGAGGGGAGGTCCCCTCATGTTTATGTCTCTTCATCTGTTTTCGGTATCAGAGCCAGAGTGTAAATGCTGGTGGGAGGCCGGGATAATTAGAACATTTGGAATACATTGGAGGGGAAAGCATTGGAACGGTGTCTGCGCTTTGATGCTGTTCCTGCAGCAGGAAAGAGTCCAAGGTTCTGTAATGCTGCGGTTAAAGGCACCAGCCCGCATTTTTGCAGCATTGAGCTTCAATCTGGCTCCAATTACAAATGAAATGAGTTTGGTGGGCTCAGCAGAATCCACAGGGGTCACCAGCTTGCATCAAAAACACTGCACAATGCAGCACAACTGGCAGTCTTTTCTGAAGGGGCCCAGGATTGAATTAGCAGGGGTCTGACGGGTCAGGATTAGTGGGCATTGGTAGAACTCTGTGTGTAGGGGCCCGGGGCTGGGAGAGCAAGGGGATGTGGGTCAGGACTAAGGGGCACTGGCAGAACTGTGAAGGGAAGTAACAGAATGTCTAACAGATTTTCCTAGTCTCCTGTCCAGTGCAGTAAAACTACATCCGTCCTTTATAAAAAGTGGAAGAGTTGATACCTGGGGCAAAGTCCCTGGGAGATTGTCCCTCTTCACTGTCTCCATCTCAGTGAAACCCACCGTTGCCTGGGGGCTGAAAGGGGAAGGTCCCGGTGAAGGCTATAGAGCTGCAATCAGGGAGCACAGGCTGAGAGCCCCCTGTGCTCTGACTGCCTGTCACAGCGCTGCTCAGACCCTCCCAACGCAGCTGGCCCTCTAGCAGGGCTTTCTGGGCGCTCCCTTGGGTAGGTGGTCAGCACGGCAGGAGCTGGGTTTATTGGACAATCTGCCTGGGGAAGTGCGCTAACCTGGGCCTGCAGGATGTAAGACTCCTGAGTAGCCGCTAGAGGACAGCAATGACTGAGCCCATAGAAGCACAGTTTGAAGGGCCCAGGGCTTGTGGTGAGGCCTGCAGGACAGATGGGCAGAGCAGATGGGATGGGAGTAGGGCCCAGCCAAGGGGGTCTGGTTTGCACCCTAGGTTACTGGAAGCTCCAGTCACCCCAACCCTAATGGATAGCGGGGCAGCACCCCGCTGGGGGCAGTACCTGCAAAACATGGGCATGTCTCCTTCCTGCACTGTCTGTGGTGAAATTCCCATTATCCCCCTTGAGCGTGGACGGGGGACTCGGTGTCCCTCCCCAGCCAGCTCCTGCTTTGCTCTGCCCTTGGAGGGGGACAAGGCAGGTTTTCACAACCTTTAGGGGTGTGTGGACCTGGGGTTGAGTTCGCCCCATTGTAGAGGCAGGGCAGCTGCAGAGTTCAGCTGCTAAGCTTCCCCACAGTGGAGGCTGGGCTCAGGGCTGACTCCAGCACTGGTACAAGACACTCCTCCCCTGGGAGATTTCGAGGCCTGGGACTGAAATAGCCAGGGGGTTCTGGTAGTGGCAGAGCTGGGGGAAGGGTGGTCAGATGAGCCATGGGCGCAGGGCAGGGCAGAGCTGGGTGGACTGAATAACAGAAGAGGCTGTAGGCAGGAGTACTAGCAAACCTGTGGGGAGGAGATCTAAGGCATTTATCTGGCCTCCATCACCACAGGATCTGGGCATCTCACAGTCATTAAGGTATTTGTTCTGCCCCTGAGAGGCAAGGCAGGGCTCTGATCCTCATTGCACAGATGAGGAACCGAGGCTCAAAGAGACTCTACCAAGGAGCCTGTAACAGCGCAGGGACTTAAACCTGGGTCTCCCCCTGCTAGGTGAGTGCAGTAACCACTGGACCATCCTTCCCCTCTAATTCCTCGCCCTGTGTCTTTCTGTTGTTCTAATGGCTTCTGCCCTTTCCCTAGCAGTGACTGTCACCCCTCAATGGACTCTTCTCATTATCTGCTGTGAAGTGAGATACAAACAAGGCTCCATGGCACACAACCCACTGGGCCAGACGCCAGCACACGGAGATAATGGAGCTGCCTGCTTGAGGAGGGTCATTAGCCTGAGTGAATGTGTCAGCTCCTTGGTGCGCCCAGCCCATGCACTCCTGGTATGGGGGCTAGGCTCTTGGCATGCATCCTGCAGAATTCATGCCTGAGCTCCCAGCTGGCATTGCTCAGCCAAGGCTCACGGAGCCATCGAGTCTTCATTGTTCCAGCAAACAGAGATGGGACTGGGGCTGACAGCACTGGAGCAGCACATGGGCTCTTCCCAGCCTTCCTTGTCTTGCTTCCTCAGAGCTCTCCCCAGGACAGGGATGGGCTGCCACCTCTGCCACAGCTCAAGGCTGTGAGCTGAGCCTGTGGGCACTGGGACTCTCTAGCTTCAACCGTGCTCCAAGCAGGGCATTAAAGGCCTCTGGCCTGGCCTACTCCGTGCTGCAGGCTGCGTTAGGATGGGAGCACCCAGAGACCCTGGCTGTGGTCAGGCCCCATTGTGAGGGGCACTGAATAGGGTGAGAGGCAGTCTCTTCCCCAGAGAGCTCACAGGGCAAATGCACACACCAGACAAGGGGCAGAAGAGAGATTAGTGTCCCCATGTCACAGATGGGAGCAGGGGCTCAGAGGGACTGTGCGACTCACCCAGGGCAGAGCTAGGCTTCACGTCCCAGCTCTCCTGAGTTCCAGCCCAGGATCCTGGCCACAAGGGCGGCATTCCTCTCACTGCTGGAGCTGAAGGGAGGGACTCTAGCTCCCAGCTTTGCCAATGCAGCTGCAGGCTGGGCGGGTGTGCTGGAGTTGGATTGCTAATTGCCCTGGCATAGGCCAGGCCTCACCGCCCCTGTGGTGGGGCCGGGTGCTGGGAGCAGGCTCCATGCAGCCTTTGGAGACTAAACTCCCTGGATCTCAAAGCACTTTACAAATGACAGGGAGGCAGGCGATGCCACTAGCCGCAGTTATAGAAACAGATGCAGTGGGACAGGCCCCAAGTCACCCAGCAGGTGTGTGACACAGCTAGCAACAGGGCTCTGGTCTCCTGAGTGCTGGCCCCAGTGTCCCCAAGTGCCAGGCTGAGGAGCAGGGTTAATGCTGGGCATGGACAGCAGGTATCATAGGCCAGGGCAGGCTGTGTCCCCACCCATGCTCCATCCTGAGGCCCCGCCCTCACACCCCGTGGGGGCTCAGCTTCAGCCGGTGGCCCGGGGATCAGGCTGGGGGCCAGGGTGGCCAAGGGTGGCTTGGGCCAGCCAGCAGCCTGGGGCTGCTCAGGATGGCCTGGGGATTGGGCCAGTGGCCCAAGTAGGCTAGTGTTCAGGCTGGCCAGCAACCCAGTGCTTGGGCCAGCTGGGGGTCGGGGCGGCTGGTACGGCTACTGCAGGCTGGCTAGGGGCTTGGGGCAGATGGGACAGGTGGGGAGGGGTGCTTGGTGCTCTGGCAGGCAAGGGGGCTGTCGGGGCTAGCCTCCCCAAAGAGGGGGATTCACGTGCCGCCCATGATGCTGGGGGTGGTTTTATGCTGCTCAGCCCTCAACTAGAATTTAAGCAGCTTAAGCAACTAATAAAATTAGCTCCAGTATTAAAACTATTGGAGAGTAAGAGACTTACAAATCTGTCTTCAGATACATCGAAACAAGGCCTTGGAGCAGTTCTCTTACAACAGTCTAGTGACCTCTGGAAACCAGCTGCCTCCTCCCACTGTCAGGTCCCACACCCTGGAGCTTCTGTTTCTGTTAAGAATGGTTCAAAAGGCTCTTCCTCCATTTGAGTAATGCTGAGATCTTTCACACTTCATCCTTCTAGTGACCAGTACGCTCCAGTTTTGTTAAGACAAACTGGAGGGGAGGGATAGCTTGTGGGGAAGGATAGCTCAGTGGTTTGAGCATTGGCCTGCTAAACTCAGGGTTGTGAGTTCAATCCTTGAGCGGGCCATTTAGGGATCTGGGGTAAAAATTGGGGATTGGTCCTGCTTTGAGCAGGGGGGTTGGACTAGGTGACCTCCTGAGGTCCCTTCCAACCCTGATATTCTATGATTCATGTGTAAAGCTGACACACCCTGGTCCATCAGTGGGCGGGATTGAACCTTGGACCTCTGGAGCTTAGTGCATGAGCCTGTACCACATGAGCTAAAAGCCAACCAGCTTTTAGCAAAGGCTGTAGAGCAGACTCATTTTATCTCTCTCTCTATGTGTTCTTGGTGTCACTAGATGGGACAGAACACCACACCCACGAGGTGTGTGGGTTACACATAGTCAGCTCATTCTCTACCATTAAGCTCAAACTGCTTCAGCACCTGCAATAATAAAAAAGATGGTGACCTTTTGTTCATCTTCCTTAGGAGTAGATCCCAATGGCCTCAGAAATAAACCCAAGTATTCTGTAACCCCTTTCTAGCATTCTGCACCATTGAGTGCCATTTTTAGAAATGGGAACTCTGAGCCAGCTGATTCCATTCAAACTTCTTTTTCACTCTTGAGTAACTTTTACCTCCATTTTTTAATGTCTTCCAGTTCTTTTCATAGAATCACTTCCGTCACTGCTGCTACCATAGGTTGGTTTATAATCAAGTAATCCATTAGTGTTAGTGCTAATTACTTGCTAGTAATTTAACAACAGTCTTTATTAGATCCGTAGTTAACATGCAGATAGACCATCTTAGCTCCAGTCAATCTGCCAGTCTAACCTCCAACCAGCTGCCTCCTCCCACTGTCAGCTCCCACACTTTGGAGTTTCTAGTCATTCTCTTAAAGCCACAGTAACACCATGAAACACTACAGAACGGATGTGGACAAATTTGAGAGAGTCCAGCGGAGGGCAATGAAAATGATCAGGGGGCAGTGGCACATGACTTACGAGAAGAGGCTGAGGGAACTGGGTTTATTTAGTCTGCAGAAGAGAAGAGTGAGGGGGGATTTGATAGCAGCCTTCAACTACCTGAAGGGGGGTTCCAAAGAGGACGGAGCTCGGCTGTTCTCAGTGGTGGCAGATGACAGAACAAGAAGTGATGGTCTCAAGTTGCAGTGCAGGAGGTCTAGGTTGGACATTAGGAAACACTATTTCACTAGGAGGGCGGTGAAGCAGTGGAATGGGTTACCTAGGGAGGTGGTGGAATCTCCATCCTTCAAGGTTTTTAAGGCCTGGCTTGACAAAGCCTTGGCTGGGATGATTTAGTTGGGGTTGGTCCTGCCTTGAGCAAAGGGTTGGACTAGATGACCTCCTGAGGTCTCTTCCAACCCTAATCTTCTATGATTCTATGAAACCTTTCTGTGGCCTGCATGTCCCCCTAGGCCAATTAATAGGCCCGGAGCTCTCCCCCCGTCCTGTTTTGTCCTGTCTGCGACCTGCCCCTCCAGCCAGGCTCATTTGAGGACTTTTGCTCTTCTGCTGAATCACTGGTGAATTGCTCACCTCTCCCATACTGAGCTGCCCCAGCAGATGGGCTGAGACTCCCAGAGGCTGCAGTGTCAGGGGGAATCTCCGTATGAGCCCCTGTGAATGGGCACACGCAGAGCATGACTGTCCTTGTATGGACCTGAGGAGAGGGGAGTTGCAGCCCCCGAGTTCCTTTGCTTTGGTCCTTCAGCCGAGATCCAGAGAAGCTAAGACCAGAAGGCAGCATTGCGATGATCCACTCTGACCTGCAGGAAGCTCCCAAGGAGCCTGTATCCCACCCAGATGCATCAGGTGCTGGTTATTCTCACAAGGAGTGGTCAGTTCCCATCATTCCTCCCTCTGCTAATCTGTGCAATGTCATAGAAGCCTATGGAGCGATTCTGATTTACACCAGCCAGGGTGTTTGGGGCTAGAGGTCTGCTTGGGACTAATTTTTAAGTCCTAATTTTTCAGACTGACCCTGGGCCTAAGCCCAAGAGGATCGAGTTGTTTTCTGACCTTTCCCTCCGAACCTGAGTCAGCACCACAGTCACCTACTGCCCGTGGTGGTTGTGTGCACTGGCGGCTCCATGCCCTGCTACCAGCCCTTGCTGCACTGTGTGCTCTGCATAGTGAGAGGCACTCTTGACACCTTGGTGAACACGCACAGCGTAGTGATGTGGTGGTGGCTGACCAGTGGGACACTGCCGTGCTGACCCCTCAGCCAGAGGAGGAGAGCTGACCTGACCCAACCGGGTCTGGTTGTTTTCCAACCCCACACTTGTAGTCCAGTCCAACTGAGTTCAGGCCGGGTTGCAGGGTCTGGGCCATGCTGTGATGGTGGCGGTGGGATTTTGCAGCTTTTGGTGACACACCCTTCCCCCGCAGCCTGTTGGTGCATTTCCCTTTGCAGTGGTGCCATCCCTTATGATTCTTGTGCAAGACTTGTGATGGGGATGGGAGGAGATGGGACAATGGCTCTTGTCCAAAGGTGAATAGAAAGTTGGCTAGATTGTCGGGCTCAATGGGTAGTGATCAATGGCTCCATGTCTAGCTGGCAGCCGGTATCAAGCGGAGTGCCCCAAGGGTCGGTCCTGGGGCCGGTTTTGTTCAATATCTTCATAAATGATCTGAAGGATGGTGTGGATTGCACCCTCAGCAAGTTTGCAGATGACACTAAACTGGGAGGAGAGGTAGATACACTGGAGGGTAGGGATAGGATACAGAGGGACCTAGACAAATTAGAGGATTGGGCCAAAAGAAATCTGATGAGGGTCAACAAGGACAAGTGCAGAGTCCTGCACTTAGGACGGAAGAATCCCAATGCACCGCTACAGACTAGGGACTGAATGGCTAGGCAGCAGTTCTGCAGAGAAGGACCTAGGGGTGACAGTGGACAAGAAGCTGGATATGAGTCAACAGTATGCCCTTGTTGCCAAGAAGGCCAATGGCATTTTGGGATGTATATGTAGGGGCCAGCAGATCGAGGGACGTGATCGTTCCCCTCTATTCGACATTGGTGAGGCCTCATCTGGAGTACTGTGTCCAGTTTTGGGCCCCACACTACAAGAAGGATGTGGAAAAATTGGAAAACGTCCAGCGGAGGGCAACAAAAATGATTAGGGGACTGGAACACATGACTTATGAGGAGAGCCTGAGGGAACTGGGATTGTTTAGTCTGCGGAAGAGAAAAATGAAGGGGGATTTGATGGCTGCTTTCAACTACCTGAAAGGGGGTTCCAAAGAGGATGGCTCTAGACTGTTCTCAGTGGTAGCAGATGACAGAACAAGGAGTAATGGGCACAAGTTGCAGTGGGGGAGGTTTAGGTTGGATATTAGGAAAAACTTTTTCACTAGGAGGATGGTGAAACACTGGAATGCGTTACCTAGGGAGGTGGTGGAATCTCCTCCTTTGGAAGTTTTTAAGGTCAGGCTTGACAAAGCCCTGGCTGGGATGATTTAGTTGGGGATTGGTCCTGCTTTGAGCAGGGGGTTGGACTAGATGACCTCCTGAGGTCCCTTCCAACCCTGATATTCTACGATTCTCTTTAGGGGCTCCTGAGGCTGCAGAAAGCTTGTCAACTGTTGCCCTTATCCAAGACGTGGGGCTTGATCTTCAGTCAGTTACTGATGTGAGTGTGTGTGCACTCGGAAGCTGAATTTGGAGGTGCTTCCCTGCAAAATGCACACACGGCCCACCTTTGCCACATGACTGGGCATTTAGGATGGTATTTTTACATAATGCGCATGCAGTTGCATTCATATTCGTGGTGCACTCGGTTGCATAAAGATCTCAGGTGCAGTGGCTCAATGCATGATCTTAAACATAAAAAAGAAGCTTACAAGAAGTGGAAGGTTGGACATATGACCAGGGAAGAGTATAAAAATGTTGCTTGGGCATGTAGGAATGATATCAGGAGGGCCAAATCGCACCTGGAGCTGCAGCTAGCAAGAGATGTCAAGAGTAACAAGAAGGGTTTCTTCAGGTATGTTGGCAACAAGAAGAAAGCCAAGGAAAGTGTGGGCCCCTTACTGTATGAGGGAGGCAACCTAGTGACAGAGGATGTGGAAAAAGCTAATGTACTCAATGCTTTTTTTGCCTCTGTCTTCACTAACAAGGTCAGCTCCCAGACTGCTGCGCTGGGCATCACAAAATGCGGAAGAGATGGCCAGCCCTCTGTGGAGATAGAGGTGGTTAGGGACTATTTAGAAAAGCTGGACGTGCACAAGTCCATGGGGCCGGATGAGTTGCATCCGAGAGTGCTGAAGGAATTGGCAGCTGTGATTGCAGAGCCATTGGCCATTATCTTTGAAAACTCGTGGCGAACCGGGGAAGTCCCGGATGACTGGAAAAAGGCTAATGTAGTGCCAATCTTTAAAAAAGGGAAGAAGGAGGATCCTGGGAACTACAGGCCAGTCAGCCTCACCTCAGTCCCCGGAAAAATCATGGAACAGGTCCTCAAGGAATCAATTCTGAAGCACTTACATGAGAGGAAAGTGATCAGGAACAGTCAGCATGGATTCACCAAGGGAAGGTCATGCCTGACTAATCTAATCGCCTTTTATGATGAGATTACTGGTTCTGTGGATGAAGGGAAAGCAGTGGATGTATTGTTTCTTGACTTTAGCAAAGCTTTTGACACGGTCTCCCACAGTATTCTTGTCAGCAAGTTAAGGAAGTATGGGCTGGATGAATGCACTATAAGGTGGGTAGAAAGCTGGCTAGATTGTCGGGCTCAACGGGTAGTGATCAATGGCTCCATGTCTAGTTGGCAGCCGGTATCAAGTGGAGTGCCCCAAGGGTCGGTCCTGGGGTCGGTTTTGTTCAATATCTTCATAAATGATCTGGAGGATGGTGTGGATTGCACTCTCAGCAAATTTGCGGATGATAGTAAACTGGGAGGAGTGGTAGATACGCTGGAGGGTAGGGATAGGATACAGAAGGACCTAGACAAATTGGAGGATTGGGCCAAAAGAAATCTGATGAGGTTCAATAAGGATAAGTGCAGGGTCCTGCACTTAGGACGGAAGAATCCAATGCACCGCTACAGACTAGGGACCGAATGGCTAGGCAGCAGTTCTGCGGAAAAGGACCTAGGGGTGACAGTGGACGAGAAGCTGGATATGAGTCAGCAGTGTGCCCTTGTTGCCAAGAAGGCCAATGGCATTTTGGGATGTATAAGTAGGGGCATAGCGAGCAGATCGAGGGACGTGATCGTTCCCCTCTATTCGACATTGGTGAGGCCTCATCTGGAGTACTGTGTCCAGTTTTGGGCCCCACACTACAAGAAGGATGTGGATAAATTGGAGAGAGTCCAGCGAAGGGCAACAAAAATGATTAGGGGTCTAGAACACATGACTTATGAGGAGAGGCTGAGGGAGCTGGGATTGTTTAGCCTGCACAAGAGAAGAATGAGGGGGGATTTGATGGCTGCTTTCAACTACCTGAAAGGGGGTTCCAAAGAGGATGGCTCTAGACTGTTCTCAGATGACAGAACGAGGAGTAATGGTCTCAAGTTGCAGTGGGGGAGGTTTAGATTGGATATTAGGAAAAACTTTTTCACTAAGAGGGTGGTGAAACACTGGAATGCGTTACCTAGGGAGGTGGTAGAATCTCCTTCCTTAGAGGTTTTTAAGGTCAGGCTTGACAAAGCCCTGGCTGGGATGATTTAACTGGGAATTGGTCCTGCTTTGAGCAGGGAGTTGGACTACATGACCTTCAGGGGTCCCTTCCAACCCTGATATTCTATGATTCTATGGCTGAGGCAGTGGGTGCTTGTCTGGTCCCAATGCCAGGGGTATTTGTGGAGATAAAAAAAGAGAACACAAACCATTTTTAAGCCTTGAACTGTTAGCTATGCTATTCCCATGTTATGTTATCTCTGACTGCGCTTGCCAATCACAGTGCTTGCCAATCACACTGATGGAGGGGTACATCAGACATGTGCACCCTGCCCCCCAAATAGTCCCATAACCATCCAGATAGCAAGAGTTTGAATTCCAAGCAGTGGCTTAGCCGCTAGCGCAGAGTCCCAGTCCATGCCAGCTTGGCTCAGAGAGTGGCCATAGGTTGCCCACAGGCCACACCAGGTTGGCTCAGAGAGTGGCCATTAGCTGCTCCAGGCTACACCGGGTGGGTTTAGAATGGACATTGTCCACCCACAGGCCACACCAGGTTGACTCAGAGAGGGGCGATTGGCGGCTTGCAGGCTACACCAGATCAGCTGCTCCTGGTTCACTCTCCTGGCATGAGCAATTTCTGTAAATAGTCAAATCTGTGTTAACAAAAACAACAGACTTTTTGCATTTCAGCACTCTGCTTTTGAGATGTGTGGAGGCCAGAAGCAACTTTTCCCTGACAGACACAGAGGCTTCTCCTGTCACATCCTCCAGCAGCTGCAGTGGCTCGTTAGGGAAGTGAATACAGCCAGCAAGAGACTTGAGGTAGGCAGTTGCTTGGGCTGGGGGAGGGAGGGGGAAATCTCTGCTGACCGCAGACTGATGGTGCCCAGCAGACAATGATCTGTCTCCTCTGAGGAGACGTGGTGAGTCTCTGTCCGGCTCCTTGTGGCTATGTTTATGACTCCATGGTGACTGACTGGCTGGAGGCGCCCAGCAAACTGGACTGTCTTCCTACCCCTGGGGCAGCACCACTGTGGGAAGAAGGCTCTGCCATTACTGCAGCCCACCCTGAGCCTGTGCTGGAGAGGCAGCAAGGACTCCCATCCCCAGGGCCCACCTCCCAACAGACCCAAATCCACTCACCTAAGCAATACTAGTGATGCTGTGTGGATGGCAGAGGCTGTTGGTCCTCAGGCCACAGCTGTGCCACATGGTGGGATATGGCAGCCACAGCGCTAAGCAAAGCAGGCAGAAGCAGCTCACCAGTCCCCCATTCTGTACAGTGAGGATAACAACCTCGCCCTGCTTCCCAGAGTGAGGTGCCCAGACACTATGGTGGTGGAAGGCAAATGAATACCTAGACTAATGGTTGGGGTCTGTATGAAGGAGCAGCAAGTGAACGAGCCTCCTCGCACACTGCTCATGTGCATGTCCTACCCCCTAACCCAGACCTCTCCCAGCATGGCGCAATGTAGGCCAGTCTGTCCAGTGCTGGGCTTAGGTGCCCAGACCTCTCCCTGCATGGGGGGAAGGAGGGGGGACGCAGGCTGGTCTGTCTGGTGCTGAGCTCGGGCATCTAGCTGTTCAAAGGCGAGCCAACATGGTCTGCACACACGCTCCCATGTAGGGCACATGTGCACGGGGCAACATGGAAAAGCCCCGCCCGAGGGGTTGGGGGGTGTCCCACAGAAGAGGCTTATCCCCTGCTCCAAAGGCAGAGGCCCCTGCACCCCTCCATCCCATGCCAAGCCCCTCAGGCTGAGCGAGCGGCTGTGGACAGTTCGCTTTCTGGCTCGGTTCAGCAAAGCTGGGCGAGCACACGGCCCCATGTGTTTGTTTGTCGGAGGTGCCGCCCTAAGCTCTGCAGCACTGTCAGTCAGCACATAGTTGCTGTTTACTTGCTGGTTCTTGTAAAAATCCCCCAAATAGCATTTTAATAGTGTCAGGCAGGCCTCGCACGGCACGTCCCGGCCTGAGGGGGAGGGGCTGCAGAGGAGTCAGTGCGGCTGCTGGTGCTGGGAGCTCACAGGGACTTGGGAGCACCAGGTGCACTGTGACTCAGGGGCAGGCGCTGACATCGCTCCAACCACCACACCCTCCAGGTACAAGTCCAGGGGGTCCCACGGCTTGAGCAAAGGGGTGGCAGGAGAGCGAAGGCTGTAATCCCCTCAGTCCCAATAAAATGCAGCAGCTCCTCGCTTGGGCCCTGGGGGGCTCTGGAGCAAGGTTAGACTTCTCTGCGCTAGAGCCCAGGTACCCGCTCCAGCCCAGCCCTGGCAGCCATCAACAGGCGCCTGACAGTTTTCTGGCCATGGTCAGCCCACGATGTCCCCTCTGCATTGTCCCCTGGCTGCGGCTTTGTACCCTGCGGGGCTCCAGCCAGTGTGCTGCTGTGGGACTCCAGCTCCGAGGCCCCCAGCCCTGCTGTACAGAGGGCCCTTCTCCTCATCTCCAGCCCCCAGCCAGAGTGTGACCTGGGAGTGGGCACTTGTCTGCACTGACCTTTGTCAGGCTTCTGGGCTGGCTGCTGGCTCTGTGCCCTTGGGAGCCTCTGTTCAGTCCTTGGCTGCAGGGCCCCTCGTCAGCCCTGTCTGCTCCCACACCCCATCACACCTCCCGGGTAGCTGCTGCCTTCCCAGACAGAGTGCCCAGAGGCAGGCTGGGGCTTCTTTACCATCTTGCTGGATGGCGGGGAGCAGAATCAGTTTCATCACAGCCAATAGTTCTTGAAGCCCAGGGGCACACATGGCAAAAGGCCTCTGGGGCACTCAACTAGGATCAGCCTTCTGGCCTGGGGCAGGCTGAGGAAACCCCTGACTGAGTGCACTCCAGGCCAGAGCCCCTTGGCAGGGCTGCAGAGGGCAGGACCTGCCAGGAATCAGGAGGCAGCAGTGCCCTGGTGGGCCAGGCAGGTAAACAGAGGCTTAACACGGCACCGTGGAAGCTCAGGGTGGACTAGCCCAGATACCCTAAAGAGCCCCTAGTCCACTGGCTGGAGATGGGTCTGGGCCACAAACTCCCATCAGCTGCTTGGACAATCCCAGCTCCACTCTGACATGCCTCCCCGCCCTGCTTCCTGGCTCTTTCAAGCACTGCTCCAAATGGGCTATGGCCCCCAAAGCCATGCTGCCACTGTGGGGATGGGGCCTAGCCCAGGAGGACAGTTCAAGCTAGCACCTAAAAATAGCAGTGTGGACATTGCGGCACATGAGCTCAAACTCAGGGCTTTGGGGGGACTTGGCAGGGGCAGCTAGCCTGAGCCTCTGCCAGAGCCGCAATGTCCATGCTGCTAATTTTAGTACCTCCCAGCTGCAGTGTAGATATACTCCAAGGGTGCACCCCCGCCCACCCCAGCATGAGCACCTCCCACTCACCCCAGGGCTGCTTCAGCCTCCCCCGCAACAGACCTGTCCCACAGTGCTTTCTGCTTCTCTGGACGCTTTCAGGGTCGTGAAACACACAACAGCTGCATTATCCCCTCTGTGGGGTTGTCACTATCACGGGCCTCACCCCCAGTCACCTGGTGAATCACGCAGGGCGCTGCCTGGGTTTTCTCCAGTAACTCAGGGGCTGAGCGAGATTCTCAGCAGCAGTGCCAAGTCTCACTCACACTCCCTGCAAGCGGCAGAGCGCAGTGCTCTGAATGATTGAGCGCCCACCCTCCACTCCCAGAGCGATGCATCAGCTCCTGTTCACACAGTGCAAACACCCCTCAATCTGCAGAGTACCCAGAACAAACATGGCAAACGCCCAGGGAATAATGGAGGTTTCAGGGGTGCAGAACGAAGATCCTGGGACATGATGTGAAAACCTGGTCAGCTCAATACCCTGCCTGTCAAGCCTGGCTGAAGAAAGACCCCAGGCCCAGCTGGGACCCCTCAAGCCGAGGGTTTAGAAGATGCAGTATTAGAAATGGGATGGCAATGGCAAACTGGGCAACTTCTGCCCAGCAGCTGGTGTTGGGAGAAGGCCTGACTAGCCAAAGCCCCGCGTAGGCTGTGGTACAGCCAGAGCTGATGTGGATTGTGTACTGATCTGGTAACAGCTATTTTTAGGACAACTTTCAATTCTGGAGAAAGACCAAGTGAGTAAACAAAACAACAGACCTCCTCCCCCCACAGCAGATATGGTTCCAATAGTTACAAAGAAAGGCTGAACCTCACCGCCTGTAAGCTGAAGGTCTATATTAGGAAAAGCATTTGTGATGGTATTTCTGGAGATCTGTCAGGGCCCAGCTGGAGACTGCGGTGTACTTGGAAGGGAGGGTATGTGGAAGGGGAGCCATCACACAAAGCCTTTCCATATTGACTGGTTCTGCAGATAGCTCTTGTCTATTGTGGCTCAAGGGTTTCCTCTGATGCAGCTGGCACCAGGGGTCAGGCTACTGGATGCAGGGGCCATTGGGGCACTCCACGGTGGTAATGTCCATGTGTTTCTGTCTTTCTCCTAAAACAAAACTAACAGAATAAAAACCTGGAATGGGGGAGCGGTGGGGGGTGTGTGGAGTGGGAGAGAAATAAAAAAAAGGAATGGGCTAAAACTAGCAAAGCTAATATAATCAGAGAAGGGTAAAAGACACTGAAAACACTGAGATGAACAACTGGGCTTTCCTGCCCCCCCTCGCCTTTAGATGGTGAGCTCTGTAGGGCAGGGTCCTGTTTATTATAGGTCTGAAAAGCACCTGACATGTTTTGGAGCACTATGCACGACATGCACCCCCTGCAGGGAGCCAGCCTGATGCCTGTGCACCACCAAAGCCCCATTTACTACCTTAACGTAAGAGCGGCCATTCTACAGCAGACCAATGGGCCATCCAGCCCAGCATCTGGTCTTCTGGCAGTGGCCAATACCAGATGCTTCAGAGTGAATGAATAGAACAGGGAATGAACAGAACAATTTTGAGTGATTCATCTTGTCATCCAATCCCATCTTCTGGCAATTGGAGGTTTAGAGACACCCAGAGCATGGAGTTGTGCCCCTGACCATCTTGGCTAATAGCCATTGATGGACCTATTGCCCATTAATTTAGGACTTAAGTGGTTTGGAGGCCATACGCTGGACCAGTGTGCCCTTGTTGAGTCAACAGTGTGACCTCGTTGCCAAGAAGGCCAATGGCATTTTGGGGTGTATAAGTAGGGGCATTGCCAACAGATCGAGGGACATGATCGTTCCCCTCTATTCGACATTGGTGAGGCCTAATCTGGAGTACTGTGTCCAGTTTTGGGCCCCACACTACAAGAAGGATGTGGAAAAATTGGAGAGAGTCCAGCAAAGGGCAACAAAAATGATTAGGGGTCTGGAACACCTGATTTATGAGGAGAGGCTGAGGGAAATGGGATTATTTAGTCTACGGAAGAGAAGAATGAGGGGGCATTTTATATCTGCTTTTAACTACCTGAAAGGTGGATCTAAAGAGGATGGATCTAGACTATTCTCAGTTGTAGCAGATGAAAGGACAAGGAGTAATGGTCTCAAGTTGCAGTGGGGGAGTTTAGGTTGGATATTAGGAAAAACTTTTTCACTAGGAGGGTGGTGAAACACTGGAATGCGTTACCTAGGGAGGTGGTGGAATCCCCTTCCTTAGAAGTTTTTAAGGTCAGGCTTGACAAAGCCCTGGCTGGGATGATTTAGTTGGGATTGGTCCTGCTCTGGGCAGGGGGTTGGACTAGATGGCCTCCAGAGGTCTCTTCCAACTCTGTTATTCTATGATTCTATGACCTCTGCACAAGGGAGAATTTCACTGTCTGTAAGTACTGACATCCAAAAACAAATGTTAAAAAAACATTATTGGGTTGCTAAATCAAGCACTCAAAACTTTGGAAATGCCAGAATTAAGGCTGCCTGCACAACCCTATTATCCCCATTTTACAGATAGAGAGCGAAGCACAGAGCGATTAAGGCCAGAAATGGCTATTCATTTCGGGTGCCCAATCGGAGTTACCTGGGACCTGATTTTTTTAGAGAATTTAGGAGATTTGTAGCATGTTATATGTTCACATCACCTCTCCCATTGACCTCAGTTAGCATTTCTGTAAATCATACCCCGTGTCTCAGGCTGGGCACCCAGAAAATGAGGAACCTACAATTAATTAGTGTCCACCTGTGAAAAGCTGAGTTTAGCTGACTTGCCCAACAAGCAATAGAATCCAATTCTCCAGCGCAGCATTCGACTGCCTTAACCATGAGACCATCCTTTCTTTTCCTGCAATCCCTTGCCTCGTTCACACTATTCCTTCCAACTCCTGCAACAAATGAGGCAAGGGTCCTACTGACAACAGTGTCCTTCCCCTCGTGATCGTTCCCCTCTATTCGACATTGATGAGGCCTCATCTGGAGTACTGTGTCCAGTTTTGGGCCCCACACTACAAGAAGGATGTGGATAAATTGGAGAGAGTCCAGCGAAGGGCAACAAAAATGATTAGGGGTCTAGAACACATGACTTATGAGGAGAGGCTGAGGGAGCTGGGATTGTTTAGCCTGCACAAGAGAAGAATGAGGGGGGATTTGATAGCTGCTTTCAACTACCTGAAAGGGGGTTCCAAAGAGGATGGCTCTAGACTGTTCTCAATGGTAGCAGATGACAGAACGAGGAGTAATGGTCTCAAGTTGCAGTGGGGGAGGTTTAGATTGGATATTAGGAAAAACTTTTTCATTAAGAGGGTGGTGAAACACTGGAATGCGTTACCTAGGGAGGTGGTAGAATCTCCTTCCTTAGAGGTTTTTAAGGTCAGGCTTGACAAAGCCCTGGCTGGGATGATTTAACTGGGAATTGGTCCTGCTTTGAGCAGGGGGTTGGACTAGATGACCTTCAGGGGTCCCTTGCAACCCTGATATTCTATGATTCTATGATTCACTACACAACCTGATTCATCCCAGAGCAGGGTCCATTCTGTACACTGAATGATGCAGGAGTCCTGTGGAAAAATAGTATGTGATCATGTAATTGAAGACTGGGTCACATATCATGCACAGACAACCTTAATTCTGTCATTTCCTAACTTTTGCAACATTCACGTTCTTTTAATATAGGTTTTTGCCTGTAATTTCCTAGATTTTTAACAAGGCAAACAGCTAATTCTATCCTGTGGAATCATACTGACCCCCATTTAGGTAACTGGCAGGGTTAGAACTTTAGTACACAGACCTCTGCCACTTGAGCTAACAGAGTAACTGGGAGCAGCAATAGACTGTTATCTCTATGTGGACCAGTCACCATAGGAATGAGCTATATACTTCGCCAGTGGGTTCCACAGCTATTTGCAGACATTAGAGGAATGCCCATAAGGAATGCTAATAAGCTCCCCCAAAATAATGGTTACGGACCTTTCTGCCCCTGAACCTTCCAGCCTGCCCTTGTCCCAGTGTCCCCACCATTCCCTATGAGCTCCACATCCCTGTCCCCCCACAGCTCCATGTCCTCCACTCCCACCCTGCCCATGTTTTTGTCCCTGTCCCAGTCTCCCCTCTCTAGTTCCTCATCCCAGTCTCTCTCCCCCACCCCCAGTTCTTTATCCCAGTCTGTTTTACACACACACACACACACACACACACAGCTCCTCATCCCAGTTCCCTACTCTCCCCTGGCTCCTTGCTCCAGTCCCTCCTTTCTGGCACTTCATTCCAGTCTCTCCCCTTGCCAATTCCTCTGGCCTGGCTCCTCACCTCTCTGTGTTCCAGTCAGGCTACTCCTACTCCTCCATGCTGCCTGAGGACTTTCAGTGAGGACACAGAGCACAGGAGAGATGGTCTCCCTGCTCTCAGTTCCAGTGCCTGGCAGCCCCGGGATGGAGCATGCTCATTGCAGGCAGCCCCTAATGAGTCTTTATTGAACATGTGCAAACTGAGATTCCCAGTGGTTCATGCCATGGCCAAATGTGGGTGGATATTCACGGAAATGGCAAAAGGCACCTCCCTGACCCCAAGCTCACCTCTGTCAGCTTAAAAGTCCCTACTCCAAAGCACAGAGGTGCTGGAGTGTCTCAATGAAACAGACGAGATAATTTTTTAGCATGAACAACACAACATACTTTTTCCCAACCTTGTTCTGAAAAGCTGCTCAACTATTTCTGCTGAGAGTTTTCAAAAAAAAAAAAAAAAAAATTCAGCCTATGGCAATCTCCCAGGGCTAGACCAGGGCTCGCCCCCCACAACATACACTTTTACCTTCTCCCCAGACAGTGGAGAAAGGGGGGGGTTCATCTCTCTGCAAGCCTGAGCTTCTCTGGCCCAGCCTTCCCCTTCTACTTTGTCTTTCCTGTCTCTCTTTTAACTGTTCCTGCTGCTGAGCTGAGCTGAATCAACTTGCTAGCTGTTTAATCATCCTGCCCTTAACCAATTAGCTCCTCAGTTTGGCCCATATGGGGAGGCTTGTAAAATGCACAGGAATGATGATTCAACTCTATGCTACTCACCTGTTGTCCCACACTGCCCCCATTCCCCATTTGGGGCCTTTTCTCTCCTTCCCAGGGCTCTGCTTTCCCTCTGTGGGCTGCCCTCCCCTTCCAGGAGCAAGGTCTCTTTAAACTGGCTCTCTACAATGACCATAGGAACCTTCTCCATCCTCACCCAGCAAAAGTTCATTCCCCTCTATTCGGCATTGGTGAGGTCTCATCTGGAGTAGTGTCCAGTTTTGGGCCTCACACTACAACAAGGATGTGGAAAAATTGGAAAGAGTCCGGCGAAGTGCAACAAAAATTATTAGGGGACTGGAACACATGACTTACGAGGAGAAGCTGAGGGAACTGGGATTATTTAGTCTGCAGAAGAGAAGAATGAGGGGGCATTTGATAGCTGCTTTCAACTACCTGAAAGAGGGTTCCAAAGAGGATGGATCTAGACTGTTCTCAGTGGTAGCAGATGACAGAACAAGGAGTAATAGTCTCAAGTTGCAGTGGGGGAGGTTTAGGTTGGATATTAGGAAAAACTTTTTCACTAGGAGGGTGGTGAAACACTGGAATGGGTTACCTCAGGAGGTAGTGGAATCTCCTTCCTTAGAGGTTTTTAAGGTCAGGTTTGACAAAGCCCTGGCTGGGATGATTTATTTAGGGATTAGGTCCTGCTTTGAGCAGGGGGTTGGACTAGATGACCTCCTGAGGTCCCTGCCAACCCTATGATTCTAAGTTGCTCTGTGACGGAAGGGGTAACTCTGACATCTCTGTTTCTGCCCCCCTTTTTTCACACCAGGGGGCCCTTTTATATCACTGGGCTTCTCCCCCATTTTAATATCTCCCCCAGGTTACCCTGCATTTCAATACATGGCTGTTCTGGCTCTGGATCACTCTGGCCCTTGACTTTTTCACATACAATTTTGCCTGCTTTCTCTACGAATCCTTGTTCTGGTTTTTCCCCCTTTTCATTCCCCTCTAACTTGTGATCTTCGCCAAGGCCTTTGGGTTCTTGGATTGTCTCCTGTTGAGTCTGTTCTGCTTCTTCCTTCTCTAGCCCCCACTTGGCTTCTTGACCTGTTCCTCAACACCTGGTCCTGCCCTCCTGGGCTTCCCCAACTCCCCCTGGGTGAACACATGACCTCAACAGCCTGAGGATATGGGCCCTCCCATTGGCTCCCTACATGTCCGGAGAAGCTCAGGCTGCATCCATGGTGCTGAGCGATAGGGAAGCAGCTGGTTAGGATTATGATACTGTGACAGATTGAAGCCCATTTCCTTTCAGGAAGGGGAGAGATGCCCAGAGAACAGAGTGCCCAAGCTCAGCTTTGTGGCTCACCTTCCTCCTGGGCGGTGGGTGAAGCAAGCTTGTCTCCTGTCTTCCTTATGGTACCCGGAGGGGGATAGGTCCCTGGGGCCATGTCCTGGGCATTGGGTGGAGCTGTGGGTGGGGAGGGGCTATCTGCTCCCGGGGCTTGCAGTGAGGAGCATTGGCTCTTAAGAATATTCATGTTATTACTTTGGCTGCTGTTAATATTGTCCTGAGGAATCTGAGCATCAGAGGGAAATGGTAATTTTCAGGAATTTATATATCTGCCAAACGTGAACAGAATTTCTTGAGACAAAGAAAGGCACTTTTCTAGCCCTAGGCTTCTCTCTGCCCAATTTCAAACAACAGATGTGTCAAAGGTTCTCAAAAACAGGAAGCAGATCTCCTTCATAAAGGAAAGGGTTCAACAACACCCACTAGCATCACCCCTTATAATACTAACAAAGAGCCTGGCCACGTCCTGCGGAGCTGGGCATGGAGAGGACTCGCATGGCAAGGAGGGGCAGTTTTCTCTGTGATGGCATGTTCCCCTTGCCCATCGCAAAGAGCGCAGGGCACATACAGGACTGGCAGGCTCCACCCACCAGATCTGTTTGGGAGAAAACTCCATGGTGAAACTCCCTGCAATTTCCTCCCCACTTCACCCTGGGTGTAGGGCTTGGGAGCAGAACAATCACGCCCTATCATCCAGTGGCCTCAAGTATAAGGTCTGGGAGCTGCGTTCTGTTCCACTCAGCCGTGCCATTGTGGAATGTGCAGGCAGGAACCACCATGCTTCTCTGACACGGCCTAGTTCACACTGGAATTCAATCTATCCACAAAGCTGGCACCAGTGCACACCTGTCGGTCAATACAGCTGGCACCAGTGCACACCCCTAGGGCCGGTACAGCTGGCACCAATGCACACCTGTCGGTCAGTACAGCTGGCACCATTGCACACCCCTCAGTCGGTACAGTTTACATCAGTGCACACCCTTAGGGCTGGTACAGCTGGCACCAATGCACACCCCTCAGTCGGTACAGTGGGTACCCGGGCACACCCCTCGGTCAGTACAGCTGACACATATCATGTACACACATGCATCCACCCACAGTCGTGCACACAGACAGACACACAATAGCTGTAAGGCCAACACTGACACATGCACGTATACTCTCACATACAGACAGAGATCCACATGCACATGTGTATGTTTACATACGTTCGCACAGACACACCCACACACATATACACACACATTACGTTTTCTGCCATAAGAACCGAACTTTTGCATCCCCATTTCCTCAGTTCTGGTCCTGCAGAACACACTTCTCCCCCTATTTTAATGTCTGTTCAGGACCCCACCTGAGCTTGCTGTCTTCTCTGGCCCATCTGGCATGTGTCCTGGCCCCACCAACCCCTGGATCGTTCGTGGATGGAGGTCAGAAGGGACCACTGTGACCATCCAGTTGGGCTCCTGCACCACCCAGTGACTCCTGCCTGCAGCCCAGTACTGACAGAGCACAGCTATTACCCAGGACAGAGAATCAACCCCTCCCTTGGTAAGCGATTCCTAGGGTTAATTCCTCTCCCCTTCACCTCATTGCCAGTCTGAATTTGTCTGGCTTCAGCTCCCGCCGTTGGATTATTAGACCTTTGTCTGAGAGGTTACAGAGACCTCTGCTATTGGAGACCTCCTCCCCATGTAGGTTCTTATAGACCTGGGTCAAGTCACCTCTTCCCCTGTTCCTTGCTAAGCTAAAGAGATGGAGCTCCTTCAGTCTCTCCCTAACAAGCAGATTTTCTCGACCTTGGATCATCCTTCTAGGTCTTCTACGAACCCTTTTTAATTTGTCAACATCCTCTCCAAGATGTGGACACCAGAGCTGGACACAGTATCCAGAGGTAACATCTGGCCCTACTGGATATTCTCCATTTACTCATCCAAGGGTCATGTTAGCCCTCTAAAGGTATGTCTACACTGCAGCTGGGAGGAGTGATTCCCAGGGCAAGTAGACAAACCAACGCTAGCTCAGCTCAAGCTAGTGCACTAAAAATAGTAGTGTGGTTCTTGTGGCACAGGGAGCAGCGTGGACTAGCCATCTGAGCTCAGCCCCAGAAGGTTAGACGAGCTTGGGTATAGGTGGCTAGTGTGATCCACCACCAGTGCTGCAATGTCCAAACTGCTATTTTTAGCACACTGGCTGGAACAGAGCTAGCATAAATCTGTCAACCTGGGCTGGGACTCACACCTCCCAGCTGTAGTGTGTACATACCCTAAGCCGCACCACGTCATTGGGAGCTTGTGTTCAGTTGGTGTCCGCCATGACTCCTAAAACAGAGTTCTGCTTTTCAGGATATGCCCCCATCCTGTGGATGGGACCTACCTTCTTTATTCCAAGCTGTGTGTGGCTATATTAAAATGCATATTTTTCCGGTGAGTCCAGTTTACCAAGTGACTCAGATTACCTTACTCCTAGGGGAATTCTGCACCACTGCACGTGCACAGAATTCATGTCCCCCGCAGATTTCTTTGCTTCCCTTCAGAAAAATGACTTTCTGACAGGAAAGTTGCAAGAGCAGTCACACACCACTCCCTAGCAGCACAGGTACAACGTCTCAGGCACCCAGAGCAGCTGGCAAAGAGGTAAATCACTGTGGGGCTGGGGACACCTCAGCCAGTGGCTCCTACCCTGAGCCAGCATTAGCTGCAAGTCCCGGCTGGGCTGGAGGCAGGAGAGGATGGGACTTCCTCTTCCCCTGCAAGGAGTGGCTGGGGCTGTGTCAGACACGCCCCCAGAAACCTCCGCCAGCTGCAGGAAGCTCAGCATCCTCCCCTGCTTCCTGTCCCCATCACTCCTTAGCTGTGGGGAGAAGGGTCACTGTACGGGGAGCTGCTCCCCCATCCACCCAACCCCTGTGCATCTGGACATCCCAAACCCAGACACCCCTATCAAGCCTCACCTGGTACATCCAGAACCATCCTAGCCCTCCATACCCGAACCCCACCCCACTGAACCTCAACCCCTGCATCTGGAGCTCCCCTTTAGCAAGACCCCCTGCTTCTGGACCCCCACCCCTGCATCCAGACAACCATCCCCACTGAACTCCCTACACTCAACCCCCAATCCTGATGTCCCACCCTCTGCACCACCCTGAGCCCCCACATCCAGACCCCCATGCCACTGACCACCAACTACCTGCACCCAGACCCCCACTCCACCAAGCCCCATTCCCCCAGCCCCCCCTGCTGAGAACCCCATCACTGAGAAACCCAGACCCCTCTGCTGAGCCCCCATCACTTTCAGCTGGAAACCCCTACAGAGTCCCATTGCCCCTGCACGTGGAACCGCCCCCAATGAGCCTCTGTGCATCCAGATCCCCCCACACCTAGACCCCCCCACTGAGCTGCCTGCACCCAGATTGTCCCACACAGAATCCTCTTACCCCACACCTGGATTCCCCCCACACTGAGCCTCTCCACACTTGGATCCTGCCTGGTTGAGCCTACCTGCCCCACAGCTGGTGCAGCTGGCGCAGAGGGGCATGGGCCCAGGGTGTTTCTGGGGCAGGCCCAGGCCTTATGCTGTGTCAGGTTCAGGTGCAGCCTCACAGCTGAGTCTGTATCCTGGGGGTGGGGAGTGGGAGGGCTGCAGGGTGATCTTCCACCTTCGTGCAGCCAGTGGTCTGTGCTCCCCACTGCCATGCTGGAGCCACTGCATTTATTTATTGACAAATAAAACTTGCAGAACTGTAAAATATCGTGCAAAGAATTTTTGATCTTTGGCGCAGAATGCCCTCAGGAGTCTACTGTGGATACCTGGCCTATCCTTTACATTATTTACCATGCCATTAATTTTGTGTCAGCTGCAAAATTTACCAGAAATGATTTTCTGTTTTCTTCCAGATCATTGATAAAGCTATTGAATAGTAATGGGCCAAGACCCTGTGGGTCTGCACTAGAAACACCCCCCCTTGGATGACAATTCCCCATTTACAATTACAGATCTATCAGTTAGCTATTTTTGTTCCACTTAACATGGGCTGCACTGGTTTTGTAAAGTGCTAATTTCTTCATCAGAATGTTGTGCGGGACTAAGTCAAACGCTATATAGAGTTGAAGTATATTCTGCCAACACCGTTACTTAGTCAACCAAACTTGTAATCTCATCAAGAACCAATAGCAAATTTGTTTGACCGCCCCTGTTTTCCATAACACCATGTGGGTTGGCATTAGTTATGCTGCCACCCTTTTGATCCCTCACTGGTTGTGTCCAGTTTCAGGTAACCTTCCTGCAGCAGAACTGCAGCAGTTACAGTCTCTGCTACGTTGCCCAGTCCCTGGGGGAGTTACATGCCCCTGTTGCTTTTTAAATCAAACGTCTTGTTTTTCTGTCTTGTAAGTTGCCATAAAGGGAAGATCCATTCAGCTGGAGGATGGTTAAGCTCAGCAGACTCCTTGGAAGCAGACAGCAGTTTGCTTTGAATGTGCCCTCTCACCCAGAATTCAGCTGTACAAACGTAACTTCTTGGCTCATGTTGCCATGGGCCACTGCAACCCCAACATGGCTAGTGAATCAAGGTTGTTTCCCATGGCCACCTGATGGGGAGATGAAAGGCCAGAGTTCGGGGCTCTCAGGCCCCATGCCTTCCTGGGAGGATTTTTTACCAACCTCTTCTCTTCTCTGAACTTTCCAGTAATACCTGTAGCACGCAGAACACAATGGGGTCCGTTCTCCCCCTAGATGCAGTGTAACTATAGCATGGCATTTCTCCTGACTCACACCACAGTAAGTAAGAGAAGAATGAGGCCCTGAATGCTCCATAGCTGAGGCCACAGATTCACAGCTAGGCAATTTACCAGGGCAATGTAGTTTGTGACACGATTTTCCAGTGAACTCTGAGGAAGACCCACATCATAGCCCTATCACCTCCTGCATGCTGTGCCTGCCAGCCCTTGGATCCCTTTTGTCCTAGTGCTGGTTGGCTGGCATGACATCATTTTGTATCCATCAAAGTCTCTAAACCCCCAGTCAACCAGAAATGACTGATTCCTGGGTCTGAGGGAGGGTGGAATCTCATACAAATGGCTGACATGGGCAGTAGGAGATTTCAAAGAGTAATTGGGTGTTGTAATGCTATGGAGTGTGGTGGTGGGTGATTAAAACAATTTCCATAGGTAGAGAAAGGCTGGATGTTTCCAAGATGTTAGGTTCATTCTGAGAACATTAGAGGCACCATGGACCAACTGCCCTCCTAACAATACTATTGGTTCCTCCAAGTCACCCCTAGTAACCCCTCCAGCACTATACCAGCAGCCTCAATGCATCTCCAAATGATATGGAGAGTTGAAATCCAAAAAAGACAAAGCAATTCAATTTTGCACTTAGACACTCTGGTGCTAAGGGCCACACAGATAGATAGTTGCACAACTCAGGGTTCCATAGTTAAGTGGTATTAAATTTTGCATTTAAAGCAGGGATTCAACTACTTGGTTATGTATAAAGAATTCAGCACATCTTCCCCAAAAATCACAGCAATTACTCTGAGCACAGACTGAACCTGAGAAAATTTACAAAAAAAATCAGTTAATTAGTTTTAAAATGGGCCGTTTAAGACATTTAGCCTCAGGTGTTGGACCAATTTTTTATCCTGATTGATTTTAGCAATGGAAAAACATGAGCCCTTCAAACTTTTCTTGTAGTTAAAACTCTGAAATCTCAGGCATAGGCTACATTTGAAGATTTTTTTTTTTATGGTTAAGTTTTTGTTTTGCCACTATTCTTCAAAACTAAGTTTTCTTCTTCCGCAGGGTGCAGACAAATAAACTTCTCACCAGAAGCATGGCCAGCCCCATATATTCAAAAATCATGAGTCGAGTCCCCAGAAACATGAGATTTAAAATAATGAGATTTCTAACAATAAAAAAATGGGTTCTTTTTATTCACTTGTTGGTTTCTGAGTCTTTAGGCTGTACCTACTTCATGTTTTCTAGTGTGTCTCTGTAACCATGAGGGCCAGAATTTTTTTTTTTTTTTTTTTTTTAATGAAAGCTGATATTCTGTTCCTATATAATGGGTCTTGCAGTTGGGGCTTCAAGAGAAACACTAAAAAAGAAGGATGCAAGAGTTGGCAACACAGATTAACAGAGAGTGCTGCTGTTTTTCAGCATTGCTGCCTTGTCCTATTGTTCTGAATGAGAATGAAGCCATGAGGCTGCCATTAGCAAAACATCCTTTTTCAAAATGGTCACAACCTCCCTTTGTTCTCAGAGGAAATGAGGCGAAGCTGCCCGCAAATGAAAAAATCAAATTGATCAATCTCTCTATGAGTCAAGGTGGTGAGGTAATATCTTAGTGTTTTATCCTGTCACCCATCACCATCGTATCTGGGCACCTTCCCTGAAGATCAATAGCAATAGCTAGGGACCGCCTCTTCCCCCTCCCCCCCCCCCCCGAGTCAATCTGAGTGACTCTCTGGCTCCTCTCCCTGTAGGAGTCAGAAATCTGCTTGGGATAGGGTTTTTTGGGGAGTGGGGATTTGTGATGTTTGGGTATAAAAGGGCTCTTTGAATTGTGTGTCCCCCACAGGAGCGAAGCTGTTGTTATCAAAGCTTGACCCATTAGCTGCTGTGATGACTTGGACCAAAGCCTTAAAGCAGCACAGGGAGCTGACAGAGCCAGTGAGAGACCTGAGCATAGGCTTGCTATGCTCTCAGGGGCCTGAGCCATGGAGAAGGCAGGCAGCCACATGCTGCACCAGTTGGAGCCTGCACATCAATCAGCCTCAGAGCCAGTGAGTTAGGGTAACCCAGCCTGGAGGTGACAGGTGGCCAAAGCCAGAGGGGACGGGAAGAGTTTCCCAGCAAGCTGGAGGTGAAAGGCAGCATTATGCAAAGGGCAGCTGGGGGTCCATGCTCAGCAATGGGTCACACAGCACCCTGAGCTTCCTAGGTTACCAAGTCCGGCACAGCAGCATTTTTGAGGCTCTGTTCTCTGTCCAGGTGGATTTTTCAAATCACAGGAAATGTTCTGGATTTTTGCAGAGCAGACAGTGCAGCTCAGAAAGAGCCCTGCTTGGTCCACTTTCCAATTGGCCCTTTCCCCTGCAGCCACAGCTTCTGGATCCCTCCTATCCAGGCCCCGGCTCCCAGCCCTGGGAAGAGGGTTCCACAGGGAGGTGCTGACTGACGGCTTGCACCAGCCACCCTGCCACCAGGACAGGGAGGCCATGGCAGTAGTTTCTCAGCGCACCTTCTGGGACACTGCCCCCCTTGGTCACACGAAGCTGGCTGGCGGGTGCCGGGCACCACTCCGTGTGCCGTCTTTCGCTTGCTTGCCTACCCCGTAGGCTGGAAGCAGCGGTGGGGGTGTTTGGGGGGGAACGATGCCCCAGCGGGATGGGAACCGTTTCCCTCACCCAGGAGCCAGGTACCTAGTGCTCTTCACGAGCCTCACAGCCCAGGGAAGGCGGTGGTTCAAAGACTTGTGCGGCCTGAGGTGGTCCAGAGTTCCCCACGGGGGGGAGGGGGGGGAGAGAGAAGGGTGGAAGGGGGACCACCGAGGAGGGAAGGACATCTGAGGCTGCCCATTCCCTGCTTGGTACCCCCACGCCACCACACCCTCATTCCCGGTCCACGGGAAGCCCAGGATGAAGCGGGGCTACCCTGCAGCACCCCCAACTGTACCCCCACTCCAGCTACCACTCCCTCCTCCCCTTCTATCTCCCCCCACCCCTGGCAGTGTCCTCTTTTTGGGAAACTGAAATATGCTATGACCAGTAAGGGCTGTAGCCTTCAATGGAAAGCGGAGACAATGTCTTGGCCGGTTCTTCAAAGCATTTCCCCTTCCTGACCAGCACCACTTAGTCTTGCCTAGGTTCAGCTGGAGTAGCTGCTGCTTGTCCAAGAACTGATCTCCTTCAGGCATTCTGACATTTCAGCAGTGGCGGTGGCTGCATAAGTTCAGAAGGAGATATAGAGTACATGCTGTGGGCGCTGAGTGCACTATGTCTCCCAGTGGACTCTTGTAGGTATTGAAGAGAAGCAGGGATAGTCTGGGTCCTGGTGGGACCCTTCTCCTTTGGAGAAGAGGCATAGTGACCCATCCCTGATCTGAGTTCTGCTGGAAAGGAATCATTGGTGCCACTATCACGCTGGGCCATCTACTGCTGCTGCATCATGTAGGTGGGACAACAGCGCCTTGTGGGCCACTGTGCCAAAGGCTGCAGAGAGGCCCAGCAGTGTGAGGCTGGAGATCTTGCCTCTGTCCATGACCCCGAGCAGGTCATCTTTTAGTGCTGTGAGAGCTGTCTCTGTGCTGCCCTGGTCTGAACCCCAAATGTGTCTTTAAAAATCAGTTAGGAGACTGCAAACACTATTATGCATCAATCATAAGTCTGTTTAATGCGTGGTGTCCCTACAGAGCAGAGTTAAGGTCACCTGGAAACCCTAACTCTGTATTTCCATTCCTTAATACATTGGCATTTTTTTAAACTTTAACCTTATTCAGAATTTCCTGAGTTTGTAAAGTTTGTTCTTGGGATAATTACAACAGCCTTTTAATATTTTCATTCTTGAGTTACTGATATGAATTCAACCTTAGGTCCAGTTTAAGGTAGTTTTTATCTGGGATTAGATAGATAGATTTGTTATTTACTTTATCATGCACAGTGGCTCAAATTCTGATCTCAATTACACTAGTTTGACAAAGCCTCTCATACTATCCAGTCTTTGGCTAATTCATGTTTTTTAAACTGTGGGACAATAATTAATGTGATGCGACTGTGTGTAACATTATTGCCACAGCCTGAGTGTAGGTATTGTGCTGCCTTTCTGCAGCCAAGACAAGAGACGTCACCCTAAGATTGGACAGGTTTCTGAAGTCGATGGGAAACGATCCACTGGTGATGGTTCATATTGACTCTAATGACACTGCATCATTCGATGTCTTACAGATAGTAGATGACTTCAGGAAGCGTGCTGAAGACAAAGATATCCAAGCAATTGTCTCTGAGATCCTTCCCGTCCCATGAGCAAAGGAAGACAGAGGGCAGAAGATTCTGGAAGTGAAATGCTGGCTAGGTAAGTGGGGTAGGGTTTTTTTATGTGGAACATTCCAACATTCTATGCCAACAAGGGGCTGTATAGTTTGGATGGCCTCCACCTCAGTAGAAGAGGGACCAGTCTTCTCAGGGACAGTCATGCTGGCTAGAATATCAGGAGGGCACTAAACTAATTACAAATGAGGGAAGATATGAGTACTCAGCACAAAATCGAAATGTTGAGAACAAAATTAATCAAGGAAGCAAAGAACATGAATAAAAGAAATTCTTGAATTGCCTATACACCAGTGCTAGGAGCCTGGGTAACAAACAAGAAGAACTGGAACATATAATCGTATATGAGCATACATACGATGTAGTTTGTATTACTGAAATCTGGTGGGATGATTCCTATGACTGGAATGTTAAAACCAATTTAGGAAGGATGAAGTGGGCAAAAGGGCAGTGGGGAGGGCACTCTGTCAAAAATGGCATTACCTGTTTCCAAATCACTGATAACTCAGAAGAAAATGATCTTGAATGCGTATGGATCTATGTCCTACCAAACAAAGCGCAAGATGGGGTGTTATTTGGTGACAGACACCAAATTACACTGCGGAATAGGACGGGCAGCTTCTGACGCAGTTTCTATAATGTGTAGGGAAAAAGCTGCATCTTCATGGGGGACTTCAGTTGGAGTGCCACGCCCTGGAGGTCGCATGCTGAAAGTACTAAAACATCCTTGAAATAAAGTCCAACCAGTGATATCTATGCGTGGTGTTTTAAAAGGGCCAGTTTCACAAGCTGAAAACAATTATGAGCCAAATCAGCTGGGACGAAGAATTTAATCAGAAAAATGTGAATAATAATTGGAATTGTCTAGGAACACTTCACTAGATACCCAAAAAGCCACAATAAAGGGAAAAGGCCATATTGGTTAAAAAAACTAACCTGATTTAGCGGAGAACTGAAGGCAGTTATAATTTAAATATGACTTAAGGACAATAAAAAGGAGGTTTTTAAAGTATAGTAGGAACAAAAAGAATCCTGACAATGGTCTTGGTTCATTACTAGATGGAAATCATAGAATCATAGACTTTAAGGTCAGAAGCGATCATTATGATCGTCTAATCTGACCTCCTGCACAACGCAGGCCACAGAATCTCACCCACCCACTCCCGTAACAAACCCCTAACCTATGTCTGAGCTATTAAAGTCCTCAAATCGCTAAAGTCTAAACTTCCTGATGGCTAGTTTATATCCATTTGTTCTTGTGTCCAGATTGGTACTGAGCTTAAATAATTCTTCTCCCTCCATGGTATTTATCCCTCTGATATATTTATAGAGAGCAATTATATTTCCTCTCAGTCTACTTTTGGTTAGGCTAAACAAGCCAAGCTCTGAGTCTCCTTTCATAAGACAAGTTTTCCATTCCTCAGATCATCCTAGTTGCCCTTCTCTGTACCTGTTCCAGTTTGAATGCATCTTTCTTAAACGTGGGAGACCAGAACTGTACACAATATTCCAGATGAGGCAGAATTATCAATAATAATGCAGAAAAGGCAGATGTGTTCAATAAATATTTATTTTCTGTGTTTGGGAAAAAACAGATAATGTAGTCATTTTATGTGATAATGCTTTTTCCATTCCACTAATATCTCAGGATGACTGTGGCAGGATTAGCACCTTATTGCTGTCAGGGTTCCTTCCCCACTCTGAACTCTAGGGTACAGATGTGAGGACCTGCATGAAAGACCCCCTAAGCTTATTCTTACCAGCTTAGGTTAAAAACTTCCCCAAGGTACAAACTTTGCCTTGTCCTTGAACAGTATACTGCCACCACCAAGCGTTTAAACAAAGAACAGGGAAAGAGACCACTTGGAGACGTCTTCCCCCAAAATATCCCCCCAAGCCCTACACCCCCTTTCCTGGGGAAAGCTTGATAATAATCCTCAGCAGTTTGTATAGGTAAACACAGACCCAAACCCTTGGATCTTAAGAACAATGAATAATCAATCAGGTTCTTAAAAGAAGAATTTTAATTAAAGAAAAGGTAAAAGAATCACCTCTGTAAAATCAGGATGGAAAATACTTTACAGGGTATTCAGATTCAAAATACAGAGGATCCCCCTCTGGGCAAAACCTTAAAGTTACAGAAAACAGGAATAAACCTCCCTCTTAACACAGGGAAAATGCACATAAAACAAAAGATAAACTAATACGCCTTGCCTGGCTTACCTATATTGGTTGCAATATTGGAGACTTGGATTAGGATGGGTTGGAGAAGATGGATTTCTGTCTGGCCTCTCTCAGTCCCAAGAGAGACAACCAGGTAAACAAAAAGCACAAAACAAAAGCCTTTCTTCCCCCAAGATTTGAAAGTATCTTGCCCCCTTATTGGTCCTTTGGGTCAGGTGCCAGCCAGGTTAGCTGAGTTTCTTAACATTTACAGGTAACAAGATGTTGTCTCTGGCCAGAAGCGATTTTATAGCACTGTATACAGAAAGGTGGTTACCCTTCCCTTTATATTTATGACACCGCCCCTTTGGTATGGGGAGGGATGGGGTGCCTGAGCCTCACCACTCCCAAGTCTACGCTCTCGCTTATCTGCAGGCGGACCGATGCAGCCTAATGGCCTCTCACCATGCAATCACCCCCTTCATCTGGGTAGTGAGTCCTAACGACCAAAGTCCATGTAATTCTTCCCAAACATCAGGGCTGTGTGGCTCAATGGCCAGAGTCCACAGAATCCCCCCCTCACAGGCGGCATAGTGCGGCCTAGCGGCCTGAGTCCCTGTAACTCACCCCAAACATCAGGGCTGTGTGGCCCAATGGCTAGAGTCCATATAACCCCCCTCGCAGGCAGGGTAGTGCAGCCTAGCGGCCAGAGTTCAAAGGGGGCAGGTGGCTGGGAGGGGTAGAGGGAACCGGGCCCACCCCCTCCTCTGGGTCCCGACCCAGAGCCCTGTTAGTGGCAAGTTCCCCTTGCCACCGGCTCGGTGGGGATCCGCTCGAAACACACCGAGCCTCTGTGCGGGTCCAAGGCTGTTTTCTTCTGAAGTTCCCCTGGGTCACTTCCTACCATAACTTCCAGGTCCTCTGTTTCGGGGGGTCCTCTGGTCAGTTCCCCTTCTGTGACCTACTTGGTCTGGGCGTTGGTGCACATTCCAGCTTGGCTGGCTTCCAGATCCTGGAGCACATGCTGTCCCTCCTCAGGAGCTGGCGGTATGCCTCCTTCTCCTCCAGCGGTCAGCCCAGACTGAGCAGCTCTGCAAACTTTAATACCTGTTGTCCAGTTGGAGCATGTCCAGCAGAACCTCAGGGGCGTGGCTTCCTCTTCCAGGAAGAAAGGATTAACCCCTGCAGTACCAGTGTGGGGCTGCTCTGCCCCATCAAACACCCTCCCCCTTAAAACAACCTCCAGGGCCGGCTGACCATTGCCCGTTCCCTTCCCTACCTCTTCCCCGACTCGGGAAAAGAAGTCCACATTCCAATGGGCCTTCCCTGGCCAGTGTAACACGTGGAAGGAATAGGGATGAAGGGACAGATACCACCGCATGATTTGTGCATTTGTTTCCTTCATGCTATTAATCCATCTGAGGGGTGCATGGTCAGTCACCAAGGAAAAGGGGTTCCCTAATAGGTAGTACCTCAGGGCATCGACCGCCCATTTAACTGCAAGGGCCTCCCGCTCTATGGTGGAATACTGGGTTTCTCGGGGGAACAGCTTGCATCTTAGATACAAGATAGGGGGAGAAGAGCACCCCACCTCTGAGGCATCGGTCTGAAGGATAAAGGGCTTTGTGAAGTCAGGCTGTGTCAGTATTGGCTCCTGGGTCAACCGTTCCCGCAGGGTGCAGAAGGCCTTCTCACAGTTTTCCGACCATTGGACCTTCCAGGGCTGGGAGCTTCCCGTCAGGTCTGTCAGAGGGATGGGGAGCGTAGCAAAGTTAGCTACAAATCATTGATAATATCCGGCCAGCTCTATGAACTGCTGTACTTGGCTTTTTGTCGTGGCTTCTTCAAGACTTCCACCTTATCTACCAAAGGGCGGAGTTTCCCCTGGCCTACTGTATAGCCCAGGTAGGTCACTTCTCATTGGCCCAAGTGACATTTGGCTGGGTTTGCGGTGAGGCTGGCCTTGCCCAGAGCTTGTAGCACCTTGGTGAGGTGCTGGAGATGTTCCTCCCAGTTGGCACTGTAAACGACGATGTCATCGATGTATGCCGTGGCGTACGAACTGTGGCAGCCCCATGCAACCCAAAAGGCATCATCGTGAATTGGTAGAGGCTGAATGGTGTTGGAAAAGCTGTCTTTTCTCTGGAGGTGGGTGTCAAAGGGATCTGCCAATATCCCTTGGTCAGGTCTAGGGTGGAGATGAATTCTGCCTTGCCTAGTTGCTCCAGCAGCTCATCCACCCTAGGCATGGGATAGGCATCAAAGCAAGAGACCGCGTTCACCTTACGGAAATCAGTGCAGAAGCTGACTGTGCCGTCCGGCTTGGGAACTAGCACTATTGGGCTCCGCCATTTGCTCCTTGACTCTTCGACCACTCCCAGGGCCAACATCACCTCAAGCTCTTTCCGCACGGTCTCCTACGTTTTCTTTGGGAGCGGCTGGTGGTTCTCCCTCAACTTTGTGGCTGGGGATGGTGGTGATATGATGGCTGGTCAATGTGGTCTTCCCTGGCTGGGCTGACAAGACGGGGGAAGGCTGATATCAACTGTTGTACCTGTTCCTGCTGTACCAGGTCGAGCTCCTGGTCTATGGCTGTTGCCCCTGGTTCTGCCAGTTCGCCGGCCAACAGCCCCAACTCGGGTTCTGGAGTGTACGGGGTGATCATCAGGCCTTCCCGGTCTCTCCAGGCCTTGAGGAGGTTCATGTGGTAGACCTGTGTGTCTTTCCTTTGGCCCGACAGCCGAACTTCGTAGTCGACAGGCCCTACTCATCTGGTCACTTCAAGGGACCTTGCCACTTTGCTAACAGCTTAGATTTGGAGGACGCGGTCCCCAGGCTCAAAACTCCTCTTCTTCACCCCTTATTATACTGAGCTGCTTGACTACGTTGGGCCTTCACCAGGTTCTCTCATGCCAAGGCTCCCAACTCTCAGAGCTGCTCCCATAGGTGGAGGATATATTGAACGGATCCGCTAACCCGGGTCTCTTGTTCTTCCCATGTTTCTTTCAGTAGATCTAGGATTCCCCGGGGTTTCCTCCCATAGAGGAATTTGAAGTGGGAGAACCCTGTGGAAGCCTGTAGCACCTCTCACATGGTGAAGAGGAGCGCTGGGAGCAGCTTATCCTAGAGCCAAGCGTTGTCTTCCACGAACTTTCTCAGCATGGCTTTCAGGGTGCTGTTAAATCTTTCTACCAACCCATCTGTCTGAGGGTGGTAGACTGAGGTCTTAAGGACATGGATATTTAACAGACAGCATAGCTCAGCCATCAACCTAGAAGTTACATTAGTCTCCTTGTCCGTCAATATCTCCCATGGCAGATCGATGCGGGCAAAGATCTGCAGGAGCTCATTGGCGTTGACTGGGGCTGTGGCTGTTCGTAAAGGTACCGCCTCTGGGTACCATGTTGCATAGTCGACCACAACGAGGATGTACTTGTGGCCCGAGCTGCTCTTTTCCAAGGGCCCCACCAAATCCAGGCCAATCCACTCGAAGGGTGTTCCAATTACCAGCAAGGGCACAAGGTGGGCTTTTAGTGCCCCTTTCAAGCTGGCCTTCTAGCACTTGTGGCAAGAAGCGCAGTAATCCCACACCTCTTGATGGATGCCCAGCCAGAAGAACCTCTGGACCACCTGTTGCCGCGTTTTCTCCCTCCCCAGATGCCCGGCCCAAGGTACTGAGTGAACCAAGTGAAGTAAGTTCCACCGGAACCACCGCAGGACCAATAGTTGGCGCAGTTCTTTCGTTTGTGGTTTCTGGACCACCTAATAGAGTAAGTCATTATGGATTTCAAAGCGGGGGCCTTGCTGTCAGTGTCGGGGCTGGTCTTCTTCCCCAGGGGAGTCCGTCGCCTGCTCCCAGGCCTCGCTGAGGGTGGTGTTCGCCCTTTGTTCTTCTAGGAAGTCAACATCGATATCCAGCCATCCCTGGCCCTCCCTTGTCAGTGCCTCGGCAGGGGCTCAGCCTCTTTCGGCTATCTCGGGATTCTCTGAGACCCCCTCCAGGGGGTCATCCGGCGCTGGTCAGCCTAGTAATCCACGCCTCCCTGCCCGCAACCTCCTTTTTCTGACAGGCTGGGTACGCCACTCCTACAGGAGCTCAGCAAAATCCAGCGAATCGTGGCCCAGAATCACTGGGTAAGCTAACTTCGAGGCCACCCCAACTAGGCACCTCCCTCCTTGCTGAGCAGCCTCAAGCTCCACCCAGACGGTGAGGTAGGGTTTCACATCTCCATGAATACACTGAAGGTGTATGCGAGCCCCTGTGTGACCAGAGGGTTCTATCAGCCCAGCCCGGATAGCTCTCTGGCTACATTGATGAGGCCTCATCTGGAGTACTGTGTCCAGTTTTGGGCCCCACACTACAAGAAGGATGTGGATAAATTAGAGAGAGTCCAGCAAAGGGCAACAAAAATGATTAGGGGTCTGGAACACATGGCTTATGAGGAGAGGCTGAGGGAACTGGGATTGTTTAGTCTGCAGAAGAGAAGAATGAGGAGGGATTAGATAGCTGCTTTCAACTACCTGAGAGGTGGTTCCAAAGAGGATGGTTCTAGACTATTCTCAGTGGTAGAAGAGGACAGGACAAAGAGTAATGGTCTCAAGTTGCAGTGGGGGAGGTTTAGGTTGGATATTAGGAAAAACTTTTTCACTAGGAGCGTGGTGAAACACTGGAATGCGTTACCTAGGGAGGTGGTGGAATCTCCTTCCTTAGAAGTTTTTAAGGTCAGGCTTGACAAAGCCCTGGCTGGGATGATTTAGTTGGGGATTGGTCCTGCTTTGAGCAGGGGGTTGGACTAGATGACCTCCCGAGGTCCCTTCCAACCCTGATATTCTATGATTCTATGATACATCCTGAGTCCATCAAGGCCACAGTAGGTGTCCCGTCCACTTTCACTGGTACAACAATCTTACCCGGCTCCCACTTCCGGGCATGTTGACCCGTGGCCCAAACCTGCCCATAATTACAATCCATGTATGGGCACTCCCTCTGGAAATGCCCGATCTGTCTGCACTCATAACACCAGTCTCGCCTTTCTTCTCCAGGTGGGATGTTTTGTGGGGGTGCTTTGCCTTCCTGACGAGTCATCTTGGCTCTACGTGACATCTATTGAGTCCCTTGCACTGAGGGTTGGTGGGGCGTACAAATGGTAGCCCCCTCCCATCTTGCGCACCACCCATGCCGGAGTTGAGTTCCGTTCACCTGCCTTCCCCAATCTGGAGCCAGACTTCTCCCCTCCTTCCATTGCCATATAATACTCCATTAAGGAGGTCGCATCAGCGAGGGTCTTTGGGCAGGTCGCTGCACCCACTCCTTCTCCCTGGCAAGCAGGGTCTGTGTGCTCTAGGGCCACAGTCTCAGCTACTTGAATGCTTGTCTGGTGTTCTGGTTAAAGCCACCTCCAACAGAGGTTGCGGATTCGCTGCATCATGACTCGTGGTTGGGCCCCCAGCAGGCACTGCTCTTGGTGGAGTCGCTGGCGGTAAGTCTCAGGGTTGATGCCCGTTTGGTCCAAGGTGGCTGCTTTGACCTTAGAGTACTCCAGCGCCTCCTGCGGATCGAGGTTGTGATAGGCGGATTGAGCCGGGCCAGTTAAGTAAGGGGTTAAGATAGTGGCCCAGTGTGCGGTGGGCCACTGGATGGCAATTGCAACCCACTCAAAAGTCATGAGAAAGGCCTCAGGGTTGTCCCCGAACCCCATCTTTGTTAGGCGCACTGGTGGTCCTCTGAAGTCATCCCTGGCCCCGCCCCCGGACGTGGCTGCGGGAGGACTTGGTGCGTGTGTTAGCAAAGTCACCCTCTGCTGGAATAGTCTCTCCTGGTTTGCGTGTTGCTGGGCAGTCAGCTCCCGAATCAGCTGCTGCTGCTGTTCTTGCAGCTGTGCCGCCTGCAACTGCTGTTGCGCTGCGAGATGTTGGAGCACCTGGGCTTGCTGCTGCTGCTGTTTTGCAGCCTGATGCTGTTGGTTGTCCAGCAGCCATTTCAGAAGCTTCTCTGGCTCCATCTCAGGTGTCTGGGGCCTTCTTTCAGGCCCTGATCACTGCCCACATTCTCCACCAGTTGTGGCGGGTGTAGCACCTTACTGCCCCTTCAGGGCGGGGAGGGGATGGGGTGCCGGAGCCTCGCCACTCCCAAGTCCGCGCGCCCGCCTCTCTATGGGCAGCTCGATGCGGCCTATTGGCCTCTCTCCATGCAATCACCCCCTTCGTCCGGGTAGCGAGTCCTAACAGCCAATGTCCATGTAATTCATCCCAAACGTCAGGGCTGTGTGGCCAATGGCCAGAGTCGCAGGCGGGGTAGTGCAGCCAAGAAGCCAGAGTCCCTGTAACTCACCCCAAATGTCAGGGCTGTGTGTGGCCCAATGGCCAGAGTCCATATAACCCCCCTCACAGGCGGAGTAGTATGGCCAAGCATCCGGAGTCCATGTGATTCCCATGCTGGGCCGCCCCTCCAAAGGGGGCAGGCAGTTGGGAGGGGTAGGGGGACCCGGGCCCACCCTCTCCTCCAGGTCCCGACCCAGGGCCCTGTTAGTGGCAAGTTCCTCTTGCCACCGGCTCGGCGGGGATCCGCTCAAAACACACCGAGCCTCTGTGCGGCTCCAATGCCGTTTTCTTCTAAAGTTCCCCCGGGTCACTTCCTACCATAACTTCCGGGTCCTCTGATTTGGGGGGTCCTCTGGTCACTTCCCCTTCTGTGACGTACTCAGTCTGGGCATCGGGGTGCGTCCTGGCTTGGCTGGCTTCCGGATCCTGGAGCACAGGCTGTCCCTCCTTGGGAGCTGGCGGCCAACCTCCTTCCCCTCTGGCGCTCAGCCCAGACTGTGCAGCTCTGCAGGCTTTTTTACCTGTTGTCCAGTTGGAGCATGGCCAGCAGAGCCTCAGGGGCGTGGCTTCCTCTGCCAGGAAGAAAGGATTAACTCCTGCGGTACCAGTGTGGGGCCACTCTGCCCCATCACAAGGACGTTAAACAGAAGCTACTAACGTTAGACATTTTTAAATAAGGAGGTCCAGATAACTTGCATCCAAGAGTTTTAAAAGAGTTGGTTGAGAAGCTCCCTGGAAGGTTAATGTTGATTTTCAATAACTCTTAGAACACTGTGAGAATGCCAGGAGAGAAAGATAATGTACCAATATTTTAAAAAGGTAAATGGGAAGACCCGGAAAATTATAGGCCTGCAAGCCTGACATTGATCCTGGGCAAGATAACAGCATGACTGATACATGATTAATAAAGAATTAAAAGGAAGATAATATAATCAATGCCAGTCAATATGAGCTTATGGAAAGTAGATCCTATCAAATTAACTTGATAGCTTTTTTTTATGAGATTCCAAGTCTGGTTGATGCAGTGCTGATGAACTATACTTAGTCTTCTGTAAAGTATTTGACTTGGTACTTCATGACATATTGATTAAAAATTTAACATGGTGCACATTAAATGGATAGGTCTCCAAACGTAATTGTAAATAAGGAATCATCATAGAAGGGTTGTGTTTCTAGTGGGGTTCCACAGGGATCAGTTTTTGGCACTACATTATTTAATGTTTTTATTAATGACTTGGGAGAAAAGATAAAATCATCACTGATAAAGTTTGCAGATGACACAAAAATTGGGGGAGTGGTAAATAATTCACTAATACAGAGTGATCTGGATCACTTGTTAAACTAGATACAAGCAAACACTGTGCATTTTAATATAGCTAAATATAAATGTATACAACTAGGAACAAAAAACGTAGGCCATACTTACAGGAGAAGGGACTCGATCCTGGGAAGCAGTGACTCTGAAAAAGATTTGGGTACTGTGGTGGATAATTATCTGAGCATGAGCTCCCAGTGTGATACTGTGGCCAAAATCCTTGAATACATACAAAAGGGTATGTTGACTAAGAATATAGAGGTTATTGGACCTCTGTATTTGGCACTGGTGTGACTGCTGCTGGAATACTGTGTCCGTTTCTGGTGCCCACAGTTCAAGAAGAATATTGATACATTAGAGAGGATTCAGAGAAGAGCCACGAGAATGAGTAAGATTAGACAACTTGGCTTACAGTGAGAGACTCAAGGAGCTCAATCTATTTAGTTTAACAAAGAGAAGATTAAGGAGTGACTTGATTACAGTCTTTAAGTACCTACTTGGGGAACAAATATTTAATAATGGGATCTTCAATCTGCCAGAGAAAGGTCTAACACAATCCAATGGCTAGAAGTTGAAGCTAGACAAAATCAGACTGGGAATAAGGTGTAAATTCTTAACAGTGAGAGTAATTAACCATGGGGTTGTGGTGCATTCTCTTCACTGACCATTTTAAAAACAAGGTTGGATATTTTTCTAGAAGATCTGCTCTAGGAATTATTTTGGGGCAGGTCTCTGGCTTTTGTTCTGCAGGAGGTCAGAAGAGATGATCACAATGGCCCCTTCTGGCCTTGGTATCTATGAACCTCAGCTTGACAAGATCCTGTCCTCTGACGTCTGACCTCTGGCACTGAGTGTCAAATTATCACAATGGCTGCACCCTGAGTAGATAATGGAATGAGGCAGCCCTGCAACAGCAGGTAAATAGCAGGGCATTCATAGCAGTCATGGGGAGTAGTTTAGGGAGTAGTTCTGTCCTGCATCCACATACAAACTCTAGTCAGCTAGTGCAGTTGTACTGCCCTCTGGGTCCCCATCCCACACTTCCCAGCACAGCTGTCAGGAACTCAGCTGGCTCCAGGCACGGTCGTCTAGCAACCCAATGAGCTTGACTGGGCCCAATAACCCCCCACCAAGTGACTGTGCTCTCTGGACAGCACGGCCAACAGCTCACCATTTAAGCCTTGTAGCAACAGCAGCACTGTGGGTGCTCAGTGCGTTCCATGCCCCACTGCTGCACCAACCCTGCTTCCTGCACCAGCCCTTGTTCCAACCTGTGTCTGTTCCGCTCTAGCCCTTGTCCCTATCTTCCTCAGAACTCCCGACTCCCGGCTCCGACCACTGACTTGTCTCCGGTCCACCACTCCGGCTCTGCCCTTTGGTTCTGTTCTGGCTCCTGGCTCTGACCATTAGCTTGTCCCTTGACCATGCTTCCAGTACTGCCCTCTGAGTCTGCTCCAACCACTAGTCCAGATTCCTGTTCCGATCACTAGGTTGCATCACCCAAACCCCAGCGTGGGACAACAGCCTCCCAAAGAAGTGGCTTATGGGAGATTTTGAAAAAGTCTAAGAGGTTTGTGGGAGAAGGAGCCAAGGCGGGGCTTTTCAAAGGAACCCAAGGGATTTAGGTGCCCAAATCCCACTGACTCCATTAGGCTGTTTTATAAACATCATCCTGAATTACCATAACTGCCTGGGAAACACAGACCTAGCCTTGAAGGCCGCTTAGCTCTAGTGTAAAGCTTGGCCTCTCTGGTCCTTTTTGTATCCCTTCCCCCTCTCTCAGGGAAATGCTCCCAGCTGCCCCCTGAGATGAGTCTTTCTGAAGCCCCAGCTCTCTTTAGCTGTGGAACCCACAGGGAGAGCTCCACATCAGGGCTTTGGCAGTTCCCAGACAATTTCCTTTGGTCTGAGCCCAAATTTCAGCAGAGTGAAGCACGTGCCAAAATGCTCATCTGGCAATGACTAGCGAGGGAAAGGAGGTGGGGGAGGGTAGCGGAACAATCTGCACTGCAGCCCCAGTGCGTTCTCTCTGCTCTGCACATATCTGAGGTGCGATTTGCATCCTGAGTCACTGGCTTTTCCATGGGGCCTTGCAGGACAGATTCATGATGGACCAGAGGGTGTACCTTTCATCTCCAAGAATCCCCAAACACTTTGAAAACTCTATGCACCTGACAGCACTGAAATGCAGCCATCTCTAGTGTGGAGGCCAACAACCAGCCAATGTGGGAAGGAAAATATTGGCCAGATTCTGAGTTCTCTGAAAAGCATCTTCTGATGGTCAGAGAAGGAAAGGCTGAGTCAGAGGCTCTGGGATTGGAACCCTTAGGGCCCGATTCTTTTCTGACACTTGTTTAAAATGAATCTTTAAATCCAGATTGGAAATCCTTCTAAAAGATTTGCTGTAGGTCACCCAAGGGTGACTGGGCTCGATGGGGACGTTCTGTATTAGGCAGGGTGTAAAACACCAACTTAAGCTAAATCCATATAAGACACAGTTATTCTGAAATAAGAATGTCCACACCCAGGGTCTTGTCAAAATACCTGAAGGTGCCAATTAAAGCTGACTTTGGTCTTTCAGTGCAAGTTTACGTGTAGACCAGCCCTTATACCAAGGGAGCCCCTGGCCCTTGTACTGTAATGATCAGTGCAGACAGCACTTCCACCAATACCTGGTTCTGTATCTTTATCTACTGTTAAGTTGCTATCTTGTTTTGATGTTGCATTGTTGTCTGGGTTCAGATGGCAGGGCTAGGAGGAGGTTAAGTTCTGCCGGTGTGTGCTGGAGTTGATACTTGAAGTGTCCCAATAAATCCTTTTATTCTATAAAAAAGTTTTACCACTGGGGCATCAACGTTCATATGGCAAAAGCACTTATGTCAGAAGAAATGTACAGGTCATGTGGATGAGAGTAGAATCTGTGAGCACATCACAGACTTTGATGAATGAATCATGCATCCGATGAAGTGAGCTGTAGCTCACGAAAGCTTATGCTCAAATAAATTTGTTAGTCTCTAAGGTGCCACAAGTACTCCTTTTCTTTTTGCAAATACAAACTAACACGGCTGCTACTCTGAAACCAGACTTTGAACTGTTGCTCTTGATGAACAGTGATCTGATTAGAAAGCAGCACAGTACCAAAGCATTTTACATCAGCTTCTCAATGTGGATTATGGTTCTTTCAGACAATACACAAACACCTATATGACCACTATGGGGGGGATTGGCCCTTCTGAATTCTGGAAGGAATGACAACCAAAGGGTCAGCAGGAAGGTAACCCCCTGTATAGTTGTTTGTGTGCTTTGCAGAGACTGTTTGACAGGGCTTTCCCTGCACCAAGCTGTCTGGGACAGAACGTGTTATACTAAATCTGCAGCTGGCAATCTATGGGAAACCATGAGAGAATCCTGGGTGAAAAGTCAGTTTATGAATAGTTTAACAAGAGAATTTAATGGCTTGTTGTGAAAGATAACATGGGCAAACTATGACCCGCAGGCTGGATCCAGCCCGCCAGCCGTTTTAAGCCAGCCTTTGAGTTCCCACTGGAGAGCGGAGTCTGGGCGCTCCAGCTGGAGAGCAGGGTGGGGGGCTGGCTCCCTTCTGGTGCTCGAGCTGGGGTGCAGGGTCAGGGGCCGCTCCACGTGACTCCCGGAAGCTGCGGCATCAACACCCTCCGGCGCTCCAGCCAGGGAGCAGGGTCGGGAGCCCCTCCACGCGGCTCCTGGAAGCAGCGGCATGGCCCCTCTCTGGCACTCCAGTGGGAGCTGCAGGGGCAGTGCCTGTGGACAGGGCAGCGTGCAGAGCTGCCTGGCCATGCCTCCGCATAGGAGCCAGAGAAGGGACATACCTCAAGCGGCTCCCAGAAGCAGCAGCAAGCATCGCCCAGAGCCTGGACTCCTGAGCCTTTCCCCATGCCTGATCATGTGAATGAACTAATGAGCATAGCAACTGAAGGAATGGAAGTACTGGACACATGAGAAGCCACCAAATATAAACGCATTGCATTCAGGAATTTCATTAACAGAGTTGTGCAAAATTATAACAAGAAACCAAGAAGGATGTAGATGTAGTGCTTCATCGAAGGCTTGAGTAGCCAACTTTAATTTGTGTGATGATTTTAAACATGAGTTAAAACTAATAAAATGGTCATGAATCATTTTTCAGTTGTTAATATGGTGCCATATAGCCCACCTTCACCCTCACGGTCTCACCCCTCATCGGCCCTGATTAAATTCGAACACCCCCACTAATTTCAATTCCTGGGGAAAATACTGCTCCCAGCCTTGCTCCAGCCCCGCTCCTGCCTCGGACCCAGCCTTACCCCTGCCTTTCCTGACTTCAGGTAACCCAGTACTGGCCATGGCTCTGCTTCCTAACCCTTGGCACTAACATCTGGTGTCTGACTCTGGTTCTGACCCTTGGTTTCAATTCCTGACTAGTGACTTCTGCTCTAACCACTAGGCATGACCACCCATGTCCCAGTAACTGACACCTTGGGACATCTCTTGGGGCTTTAGAGTGCCTACTTTAGAGTACTATGCCTACACAGTGATGGAGATGCACTGCTCCCTGGGGTGGCTCAGAATAAAGTTGCAATAATACCCCTAAAAGTAAATGACTGCTGTAGTGAATTTGTAGGAGTGTTTGAAGCTACCAGTATCCTGTCAGGGCTGTGTTTAGCAGAACTCTGTTTCAAAGTGGACCAAAGGATGAGTTTTGGGAAAGAGCAATTAACACAACTGACCAGGAGATGCAGCTAGTGAAAAATCAGACCATGGGGGCAGCATCCAGTGTAGCTGGTGTCCCAGGGCCTCTCACAAGGGCAGAGATAGAGAGCTGCAAGGCAGCCCAGTCAGTAACAGAACTAGGGGCTGACTTGACAGAAGCAGCCATAGAAGGAAGTGGTTAGAACAGCTGCTCTTAGGATATGCTTGTGTGTTCTCCAGGAACAATGAAGAGCTTGGGAGATATGATTGGGTGCAACATTGGATAGTGCTTATGTAACCCACACACCTCCTGGGTGTGGTGTTCTGTCCCATCTAGTGGCACCGAGACCACTTAGCCCTGGTCTACACTACAAGTTTAGGTCAAATTTAGCAGCGTTAGATCGATCTAACCCTGCACCCATCCACACAACGAACCATTTTTGTCGACTTAAAGGAACCAATACCCTCCCAACCCTCCCAAGGTGGGCTCCCGGACCTTGAAGGTGGAGAAGGCACCTCTGGTGAGTGTACCTTTGTAAATATAATACATGGTTTAAAAGCAAGCATGTTTAATGATTAATTTTCCCTGAAGACTTGGGATGCATTTGTGGCCAGTACAGCTCCTGGAAAAGTCTGTTAACGTGCCTGGGGATGGAGCAGAAATCCTCCAGGGACATCTCAGTGAAGCTCTCCTGGATGTATTCCCAAAGCCTTTGCAAAAGGTTTCTGGGGAGGGCAGCCTTATTCCATCCTCCATGGTAGGACACTTTACCATGCCAGGCCAGTAGTATGTAGTCTGGAATCACTGCATAACAAAGCATGGCAGAGTATGGTCCCGGTGTTTGCTGGCATTCAAGCAACATCCATTCTTTATCTCTCTGTGTTGTCCTCCGGAGAGTGATATCATTCATGGTCACCTGGTTGAAATAGGGGAATTTTATTAAAGGGACATTCAGAGGTGGCTGTTCCTGCTGGGCTGTTTGCCTGTGGCTGAAAAGAAATCATCCCTGCTTTTAGCCATGTTGTGGAGGGGGCCCCGTTCAAGCTGAGCAGTTCGTGTTTGGCTGGCAGGGATCTTCCCTGATACTAGTCACGCAGTGGGAGGAGGGGTGAAGCGATCATCCCAGAGAATTGAGTGGTGGGGGTTTAGTTGGGTTTCTGCTGCATGTTAACCCGAAAACTGCAGTCCCTCCTTTTAAATGGCCAACTCAACGGGTGCTTGGTATGGGAAAGGAGGAGGCTTCTGTTTGAAACCATTCACCATGAAATGGTTTCAAACCATTCACCGTGAAATGCCAACCCAACAGGTGCTTGAAATGGGAAAGGAGGGCGCTGCTGTTTGAAACCATTCACCATGAAAGAGTCTACCCATTGTTCTCGAAAATGTGTCTTTTTAAATACTACTTTCCCTTTTTTTCCTCCTGCAGCTGCAAATGTTTCAACGCTCCCCCAATCATCTCCATCCCAGAGGCTAGCGCAAATAAGAAGGTGAAAAAAATGCACTCGCAATGAAATGTTCTCTGAGCTCATGCAGACTTCCCGCACTGAAAAAGCTCAGCAGAATGTGTGGAGGCAGACAATTGCAGCATTCAGGAAAGGAGAAAATGAACACGAGGAGAGGTGGCAGGAGCAAGATGATAGGTGGCAGCAGCTTGATGAGAGGAGGCAGGATTCAATGCTGAGGCTACTGGAGGATCAAACTGATATGCTCCGGCGTATGGTTGAGCTGCAGGAAAGAGCACATACCGCTGCTGCAGCCACTGTGTAACCGCCCACCCTCCTCCCCAAGTTCCATAGCCTCCTCACCCAGACACCCAAGAACCCGAGGGGGGGTCTCCGGGTACCCAACCACTCCACCCCAGAGGACTTCCCAAGCAACAGAAGGCTGGCATTCAATAAGTTTTGAAGTGCAGTGTGGCCCTGTCCTTCCCTCCTCCCCTCCTCCCCCACCTCACCTGGTGCTTCTCTCCTCCCCCACCCCTCCTGGGCTAGCTTGGCAGTTATCCCCCTATTTGTGTGACGAATTAATAAAGAATGCATGAATTTGAAACAACAATGACTTTATTGCCTCAGCAGGTGGTGATCAAAGGGAGGAGGGTGGTTGGCTTACAGGGAAGTAGAGTGAACCAAGGGGCGGGGGTTTCATCAAGGAGAAACAAACAGAACTCTCACACCGTAGCCTGGCCAGTCATGAAACTGGTTTTCAAAGCTTCTCTGATGCGCAGCACGCCCTGCTGTGCTCTTCTAACCTCCCTGGTGTCTGGCTGTGTGTAATCAGCGGCCAGGCGATTTGTCTCAACCTCCCACCCCACCATAAACATCTCCCCCTTACTCTCACAGATATTGTGGAGCACACAGCAAGCAGTAATATCAATGGGAATATTGGCTTCACTGAGGTCTAACCAAGTCAGTAAACTGTGCCAGCACGCTTTTAAATGTCCAAATGCACATTCTACCACCGTTCTGCACTTGCTCAGCCTATAGTTGAACAGCTCCTGACTACTGTCCAGGGTGCCTGTGTATGGCTTCATGAGTCATGGCATTAAGGGATAGGCTGGGTCCCCAAGGATAACTATAGGCATTTCGACATCCCCAATGGTTATTTTCTGGTCTGGAAAGTAAGTCCCTTGCTGCAGCTGTTCAAAGAGTTCCTGAAGATGCAAGTGTCATGTACCTTTCCCGGCCATCCCACGCTGATGTTGGTGAAACATCCCTTGTGATCCACCAGTGTTTGCAGCACCATTGAAAAGTACCCCTTTCAGTTTATATACTGGCTGCCAAGGTGGTCTGGTCCCAAGATAGGGATATGGGTTCCGTCTATCGCCCCACCACAGTTAGGGAACCCTACTGCAGCAAAGCCATCCATTGTGACCTGCACATTTCCCAGAGTCACTACCCTTGATAGCAGCAGCTCAGTGATTGCATTGGCTACTTGGATCACAGCAGCCCCCACAGTAGATTTTCTCACTCCAAATTGATTCTCGACTGACCGGTAGCTGTCTGGCGTTGCAAGCTTCCAGAGGGCTATCGTCACTCACTTGTGAACTGTGAGGGCTGCTCTCATCTTGGTATTCTGGCACTTCAGGGCAGGGAAAAGCAAGTCACAAAGTTCCATGAAAGTGACCTTATGCATGCGAAAGTTTCGTAGCCACTGGAAATCATCCCAGACCTGCAACACTATGCAGTCCCACCAGTCTGTGCTTGTTTCCCGGGCCCAGAATCAGCATTCCACTCCATGAGCCTGCCCCATTGCCACCAGGATGTCCAAATTGCCGGGGCCCGTACTTTGAGAGAAGTCTGTGTCCATGTCCTCATCAATCTCATCACCGCGCTTTCATCACCTCCTTGCCTGGTTTTGCAGGTTAATGCACGAGGTGTTTACCATGCTCATAACTGCCGCGGTGAGCTGAGCGGGCTCCATGCTTGCCGTGGTATGGCATCTGCAGGAGAGCAGAGTTGCAGCAGAAGCGGTGGATGACGATGGTTAGCAGACCTACTGCACCGTCTGCTGACAGCAGCACCAGGACACAACAGCGGCGGTGTCGGTGAGCTGAGCTGAGCTGAGCGGGCTGCATGCTTGCCGTGGTATGGCGTCTGCAGGAGAGCAGGAAAGCAGAGTTGCAGCGGAAGCGGTGGCTGACGACCTGCGAGGTGGATTCATGAGAGCAGGAGAGCAGAGTTGCAGTGGAAGCGGGAACCCATGACAGCAAACATGGAGAAATTTGCTATCGAGACAAGAGCAGGAGAGCAGAGTTGCAGCAGAAGCGGTGGTTCGATGATGACGGTTAGCAGTCCTACTGCACCGTCTGCTGAAAGCAGCATGGCGTCCGCACTGAAAAAAGGTGAGAAACAATTGTCTGCCATTGCTTTCACGGAGGGAGGGGTGACTAACAACATGTACCCAAAACCACCCATGACAATGTTTTTGCCCCATCAGGCATTGGGAGCTTAACCCAGAATTCCAATGGGTGGCGGAGACTGCGGGAACTGTGGGATAGCTACCCACAGTGCAACGCTCTGAAAGTCAACGCTAGCCACGGTACTGTGGACGCACTCTGCCGACTTAATGCGCTTAGTGGGGACACACACAATCGACTGTATAAAATCACTTCCTCAAAAATCAACTTCTATAAATTTGACATAATTTCGTAGTGTAGACATACCCTTAGAGAGAGAGAGAGATTAATAAATCTGCTCTACAGCCTTATCTAAGAGCCATATGGCTTTTAGCTCATGTGGTAGAGACTCATGCACTAAGCTCCAGAGGTTCGATCCCCCCTGTCGACGACCGGGGTCTGTCGGTGTTACACTTAAGCTAGGGAGTGTTCCAGTGAGGCAGCCCCCATCGTGGATTCCCCGGTGTATCTGGGAGGAGTGAAAGAGAAGCTAAATCATAGGCATGATGATGGTGTGTGTGAGCAATCTGTATCACCTTGGGTTTCCCCAGTTGTAATTGTGAAAAGCCCATCAAGAGACTGGGGGATATGTGTTGACTACCGGAGACTTAATTCACACACAGTTCAAGGTAGCTGCCCACTCCCTTACTGTGACAAGGTTTGGGGTGTAATCCAGAGTAGGGAGGGGTTTTGTCACCACTAGCCCTGCAACCATGGGTGCCTCACAATGCTTTGCTGCTGTAGCTCCCAAGCTGGGACGCTTACAGCCAGCATGCAGGTCACACGCTGAGTGTCCGTGTGCTAGGCAGCTCTGGTTCAGCAGCTCGGACCCCAGCACTGATTTTAGAGTTCCACTGGACCTCCCCACCAGCCCACTTGTGAAATGGGCAACTTTTAGTTGTTTCACCCCACACAACTACCATAATTTACTGACTAGCTGAAGCATGAAATTCAACTCACCATCAGATAAAATCTCTTGAGGGAAACCCACTCTGCTAAAAATAGCGAAAAGGGCATTTGCCACAGAATCAGCCTTTTTTAGTTAGAAAAACTGCTTTGGGTTATCTAGGGGCACGATCCACCACCACCAGGATAGATTTCTTTCCTCTTTGGGGAGGAAGTGGCATAGGACCCACAATGTCCATTGCTACTCTATAAAATGCCTCTTGTATCACAGGCAAGGGGCGGAGAGGAACCTTTTGGGTTCCTGCAAGTCTTTCTTTTATGACATAATTCACAAGACCTGCTATGATAAATGGGGGGTGGGAGGGTGGGGGGAAGGGTAGCTCCCTTTTATGGACACCCAGCCAGCCAGTTAGCTATAAAATTCCTCTTAGTACCTGTTCTCTACTTGCTTTACCTGTAAAGGGTTAACAAACCCACTGGTAAAAAGAAAGGAATGGGCACCTGACCAAAAGAGCCAATGGGAGGACTAGAACCTTTTAAAATGGGGGGGGGGAAGCTTTCCCTTTGTGTCTGTTGTTCTCTGGGAAAGAGGGGAGCAGGACAGAAGTTATGCTGTGAGAAGCTTTAAAATCAGGTATGAAAAAGCATCAAATCATACCTCAACCCTACTTATCTGAAACCCCAAATATGTCAGTAATCAGGGAATGTCTAGGAAGACGTGATTAGGGTTATTTCTTTTATTTCTTATTGGCTTGTGGTCTCCTCTGTGCTAACCCCAGATCATAGAATCATCATAGAATCATAGAATATCAGGGTTGGAAGGGACCTCAGGAGGTCATCTAGTCCAACCCCCTGCTCAAAGCAGGACCGATCCCCGACTAAATCATCCCAGCCAGGGCTTTGTCAAGCCTGACCTTAAAAACTTCTAAGGAAGGAGATTCCACCACCTCCCTAGGTAACGCATTCCAGTGTTTCACCACCCTCCTAGTGAAAAGGTTTTCCTAATATCCAACCTAAATCTCCCCCACTGCAACTTGAGACCATTACTCCTTGTTCTGTCATCTGCTACCACTTAGAACAGTCTAGAGCCATCCTCTTTGGAACCCCCTTTCAGGTAGTTGAAAGCAGCTATCAAATCCCCCCTCATTCTTCTCTTCTGAAGTCTAAACATCCCCAGTTCCCTCAGCCTCTCCTCATAACTCATGTGTTCCAGTCCCCTAATCATTTTTGTTGCCCTCCGCTGGACTCTTTCCAATTTTTCCACATCCTTCTTGTAGTGTGGGACCCAAAACTGGACACAGTACTCCAGATGAGGCCTCACTGATGTCAAATAGAGGGGAACGATCACGTCCCTCGATCTGCTGGCAATGCCCCTACTTATGCATCCCAAAATGCCATTGGCCTTCTTGGCAACAAGGGCACACTGTTGACTCATATCCAACTTCTCGTCCACTGTAACCCCTAGGTCCTTTTCTGCAGAACTGCTGCCGAGCCATTCGGTCTCTAGTCTGTAGCGGTGCATTGGATTCTTCCGTCCTAAGTGCAGGACTCTGCACTTGTCCTTGTTGAACCTCAACAGATTTCTTTTGGCCCAATCCTCCAATTTGTCTAGGTCCCTCTGTATCCTATCCCTACCCTCCAGCGTATCTACCACTCCTCCCAGTTTAGTGTCATCTGCAAACTTGCTGAGGCTGCAATCCACACCATCCTCCGGATCATTTATGAAGATATTGAACAAAACCGGCCCCAGGACCGACCCCTGGGGCACTCCACTTGATACCGGCTGCCAACTAGACATGGAGCCATTGATCACTACCCGTTGAGCCCGACAATCTAGCCAACTTTCTATCCACCTTATAGTCCATTCTTCCAGCCCATACTTCTTTAACTTGCTGGCAAGAATACTGTGGGAGACAGTGTCAAAAGCTTTGCTAAAGTCAAGGAACAACACGTCCACTGCTTTCCCTTCATCCACAGAGCCAGTTATCTCATCATAGAAGGCAATTAGATTAGTCAGGCATGACTTGCCCTTGGTGAATCCATGCTGACTGTTCCTGATCACTTTCCTCTCCTCTAAGTGCTTCAGAATTGATTCCTTGAGGACCTGCTCCATGATTTTTCCAGGGACTGAGGTGAGGCTGACTGGCCTGTAGTTCCCAGGATCCTCCTTCTTCCCTTTTTTAAAGATGGGCACTACATTAGCCTTTTTCCAGATGCTTTTGTTTTGCTTGTAATCTTGAAGCTGAACCTCAAGAGAGCTACCTTGATGCTTAATTTTTGTAATTGTTTCTTTTAAGATTTAGCAAAAAGCCTAAGTTCCAAATGTATTTCCTTTCTTTTTGGGTTTAATAAAATTTACCTTTTTTAAGAACAGGATTGGATTTTTGTGTCCCTACGAGGTTTGTGCATATGTTGTGTAATTAGCTGGTGGCAACTGCTGATTTCCTTTGTTTTTTTCTCAGCTCTTCCTGGGAAGGGGGGGTGAAAGGCCTTGAGAGTACCCCACAGGAAGGAATTCCCAAGTGTTCCTTCCTGGGTTCTCATGGGGGAGGGGACGTTGCACATGGGTGGTGGCAGCATCTACCCATCCAAGGTCAGAGAAAAGCTGTGACCTTGGGAGTTTAATACAAGCCTGGAGTGGCCAGTATTAATTTTTTAAATCCTTATAGGCCCCCACCTTCTGCACTTGAAGTGCCAGAGTGGAGAATCAGCCTTGACACCTGCAATACCCTCCTCCATCATTCTGTATCCCTGGCTGGGGGCTCAAGCCGGTTCTGTGTTGTATTGTTGAAAAGGAAGTCCTACATATTGAACCCGGGCATGGCTGCTGCCGACTCCACCTGGCAGATAGGTTACATCAGGCCAGGGCTGAACATTTCAGAACACATTTCTGGTGAAATTCAGGGGTGCTGGAATCATCATACTCGTTGCCAGCCAAGGCCGGTGGAGACCTGTGGAAATCTGTGGTATTGCTGTCAGGCGCCAGGATCCAAAGCACTGAACCAGGGCTGCCCATTATATAGACACAGAGTGCAGCCTTGTTGCTGGGCATCCTAGGAAGAGCGCTACAGTCGCAAGGCACTGTAAAGACTCAGGGTAAGATGTGACACAACTCTTCACCAGCTGGATTGCACCCCAGACCGTGACACCCACATGGCAGACACTCTGAATAAAATATCAGGAGCAAAAGAGTTTTGATTTGGTATCTGGATACCATCAGGTTAAAGTGGTACCTGAGCGTCAAGAAAAACTGCCTTTGGGATCCCCTCTGTACTTTCTCAATTCCACAGAGTGGCTTTTTCACTCATGAATGTATCCAGGATGTTTCAGAGGATAGTAAATGATCTAACCCAAGTTCTGAGAATTGAAAACACCCTCACGTACTTAAAGGTCTTCATTTGTTTCCATAAAACATGGGAGAGCCATCTGGTGGGAGTGGAAAGGACTTTAAAGCTTTTAAGGAGTCAGGGAACTTGTAGGAAAGAGAGGTCAGTTTGCAAGGTGTCGCATCATCTTCCTGGCATGCAAGGTCATTGGAACCCGGTCCCAGAAACAAAATGTTATAAAGGACTGGAAGGTTCCTACAAACCTGGAGCAGGTGTAACCCACATGCCTAATAGGGAGATATCTCCTTAAGACAGTGGTCCCCAAACTTTTTACCTTGCACCCCGCCTCTTACCTGCCTGTGCTCTCCTGGCCACCAGGGCCAGGAGTGGGGCCATAGCTCTGGGAGGGTAGGACGTGCACAGGGTAAGAAGGCCGAGACTGGAGCCAGGTTCAAGGCTGGCAGCTAGGGCTAGGGTCAGGAGCAGGGCCAGCCCACAACATTTTGGCACCTGAGGCAGGGAGCTCAAATGATGCCCCCATGCCCCCTCGCTTGGGCTAAAACTTTGAAAGTTCTCAATTCTGCTTTCTTCCTCTTCTGCCCCTCTCATGGTACTGCTCTGTTACCTACCTCAACAAAGGAGAACAACTTAAAATGCCTTGTTCAAAAATTTTAAGTAACACTTAACTTTCAAATGCCTGAGCAGCAAATGTGACTTTTTTTGTCTGCATAGTAAACACTGGCATTTTTATCTGTTTGAATAATCAAAGTGGTGCTTTCCGTGCCTTCTTGGTTGCAACGATTTGAACTGCTTCCTGCTGAAGGTCCACAGTCTGGGCCAGCTCATGCTCTATTGAGATGGTTGCAAGGCCGACCAGCCTCTCCTGTGTCATTGTGGAGCGTAGATGTGTTTTTATTAACTTCAGCTTGGAGAAGCTGCGTTCTCCACTGGCAACTGTTGCAGGAAGTGTTAGAAATGTGTGCAGAACAACAAAAGCATTTGGAAAGAGGGTGGTCATCTTATTTGTGTACATATATTCCAGAACAGCCTTTGGAGTTGATCCTGCTGAAATGTATCTTGAAAGGGCTTTCGGTTCATCATCTAAATCACTCGCATCAATATCGCGCATGTCATCATGTGTCAACACTGTCTCTAGTGCCCTGCATTGCTGGCGTAGGTCTTCTTCAGGTAGAGTGAGGCGTTTGGGAATATACAACATCCCAAATATACTGCTATGTTCCTTGAGCTGCACAAAACGTTCTTCAACTGACTGTACTGCACAATCTAGCACCTGGTTAAAGAATTCAACTTTGAATAATTGTTTGGGGTCTCTTATGGGATTATCCCGTGCCTCGTAATCAAAATGTCTTCTTCTTCGGTGACTCTTGTATTCTTGAATGGATGGGAAAATAGCTTCAGTGTGGAGTTCCTCTGCGAACTTCTGTGCACTCTTCAGAACGTTTTGAAATCCCTCATCTGACCAGTAAGATTGTAGGTATGACTTTGCTTTGTCCAGTTGTTCCATTGCTCCAGGTATATCAAGGTCAACACCTTCAAGTCTCTTGCTTACATTTATTTCAAACAGTGTGTTATGCCACAACACTAAGTCACACAGAAATTTGAAGTGATGTATGTTTCTGGTGATTCCATTTCCCTCTGCCACTGTTCTCCCACGAACACTTCCTGTCATAGCATTATCCTCCATAATGGCAACTATGGCATCATCTATCTTCCCAGTTTGGTGTTTGATAGGCTTTATCGCCTCCACTTGACTTTCCCATTGTGTGGCACTCAGTGGTTTCAGTGTCAGAGAGGATGTTCCCAGATGTTGCTTCAAAATTTGCCATTGATGAGTTGATGTAGAGAAAAATACATAGATTCTTTGAATTACATTAAAAAATTCAGCAGTCTCGCTGATGCTGCATCACTGACCACCAAGTTCAATGAATGAGTACTGCATGGGACAAAAAAAGCTCAAGGGTTTAACTCTCGGATCCGTGTCTGCTCTCCTCTGTCCTTTCCTCTCATGTTGGCACCGTTATCGTAGCCCTGACCTCTCGTGTCAGCTATCGCAATTCCCGTATCTTCCAGCTTTTTAAGAAGCACATTTGTCATACCAGTTCCTGTAGTATCATCAGTGTCAATAAATTCTGGAAAATGCTCTCTGACAGTCACCACTGCCGGGACATTTTCACTAGGTTCTGTTGTTGATACAAAACGAACCATTAAAGGCATTTGTTCCGTATGGCTGATGTCAGGTGTGCAGTCCAGAATAACAGAGTAATATCTTTCTGACTTCAGATCTGCCACAATCTTCTGTTTGACTTCTGTTGCCAGTAACTGTATGATCTCATTTTGAATTGTTTTTCCAAGGTAGTGGTGTGTGTACATTGCTTGGGTGGTGACTCTTCTTAGATGCTCCTGGAGTACAGCATCAAAGTCAGCCATCAGCTCCACAATTGTAAGGAAGTTTCCATTGTTTGGCACATACAGCTGATCTGAAGTGCCACGCAGTGCTAGGGTTTGGGTAGCAGCATTCTCACAATGGCAAGGAGCCTTTTCAGAACATTTTGCCAGTAAAGAGACTCTGATGCAATCTTCTCTTGATGCTGATCATTTGTGGTGGCCTTTAACCTTAGTCTCATCTCAAGCTGTTTCCACCTATGGAATGCTCTCTGGTGATTTGCTGCCTTCTCATGGCATGCCAGATTTCTAGACAGATTTTTCCAGTCCTTTGTTCCTGTAGAACCCAATGTGGCTGGAACATTAGACTGAAAGAGTTTGCAACAAAAACAGTATGCAGCATTCTGGGTTTTTGAGTACATAAGCCATGGCCTCTGCACTTTGTCACCATTGGGGATTTCACGCCAGTAATGTGTTGGATGGAAACTTCTGTTTTCATTGTCTTTGGGGAACATGAAGTTTTTCACTTGCTGTGGCCCATGCAGTACAAGGAAGTCCCTCAGGCTCAAATGGGTCCACAGTCCTGGATCATCTAGACTTAAGGAACTAAACTCAGCAGCAGCTGTTTCTTGCGCCTCCACCACACTCTTCTCTGATCTACACTTTTCTTCAGGAATGTGCACGGTTACATCCATTTGAGATGGAGATATGGATGCTGCAGTAGCTGCCAAGTCACCTTCATGCTGACTAACTGGAAGATCAGGCACCTCCTCACCACTAACAGCCTCACTGGGGCCAGAAGGCTCTCCGTGAACGTTTGTGTCTATGTATCTCAGGAGAGCTCCTTCCTGCTCAGATAGAAAAGCTTCCTTTGCTTTCTTTCTTTTTCTGAATGCTGCCCCAGAGGGGCGTTTTCTTCTTTCACTCATGACTGCTGTTCTGTGCCAGCTATAGTGGCTCTAAACACTCAATTGAAGGGGACAAATAAGCAGGCAGGTAGCAGGGCTGAGTGATGGAAGATATCAGCGTCTTAAGGGCCTAACTGGCTCCTACTACTTCAGCTGACTGCCTGTTCTCCTCAAGTGGGTTCAGGGAAGCAGCAGGAAACAGAAAGCTCCCTGAGAAGCTGGGGTTAATCAGTCCAGGCTCCTGGGGGTGCTAGAGAGGTACAAAAGAGGCTCCTCCTTCTCTCTCCCCCTGCAGCTCCTGCTGCTTTCTGTTGTTCCCTCTCCCCTTTTCTCCTGCCTGCCAGTTATGTCTCTTGTGCCCTCCTCCCTCCAGCACCGCACTCCACCGTCTCTGTGCATCTAGAGCAGGGAGAATATATGTGCCCCAGCAGCAGACACAATCTTCTACACTCTGGGTCCTAGTGCCGCCCTCCCACAGTGTGCCGCCCTCCCACAGTCTGCCACCTGAGGCACCTTCTTAATCTTTCCCTGTTTGCTGTTGAGGATGTTGATGAGGTGGTTCCGGCGCAGTTTCTTTGAGAGCGTGTGGCACAAGCTGTCAGCATAGTCTGTGTGGTATGTAGATTGTAATGGATTTTTTACCTTCAGTCCTTTTGCTCTGATGTCCATCTGTTTGCATTTGGAAAGGAAGATGATGTCTGTCTGTATCTGTACGAGTTTTTTCATGAAGTTGATAGATTTCCACTCCATACGGCTAAATGCAGTGCCTTGCATAAGGACAGGTTTCAGAGTAGCAGCTGGGTTAGTCTGTATCCACAAAAAGAACAGGAGAACTTGTGGCACCTTAGAGACTAACAAATTTATTTGAGCATAAGCTTTCGTGAGCTACAGCTCACTTCATCGGGTGCATTCAGTAGAAAATACAGTGGGGAGATTTATATACACAGAGAACATGAAACAATGGGTGTTATCATACACACTGTAAGGAGAGTGATGACTTAAGATGAGCTAATACCAGCAGGAGAGCGGGGGTGGTGGTGGGAGAAAACCTTTTGTAGTGATATGGCTGACTTAGAACAACGCTTCCTCAGTTCTCATCCCCTAATGCCCCTACTTTACTTGCGCTATATTGATGACATCTTCATCATCTGGACCCATGGAAAAGAAGCCCTTGAGGAACTCCACCATGATTTCAACAATTTCCATCCCACCATCAACCTCAGCCTGGACCAATCCACATAAGAGATCCACTTCCTGGACACTACGGTGCTAATAAGCGATGGTCAAATCAACACCACCCTATACCAGAAACCTACTGACCGCTATTCCTACCTACATGCCTCCAGCTTTCACCCACATCACACCACACGATCCATTGTCTACAGCCAAGCTCTACAATACAACCGCATTTGCTCCAACCCCTCAGACAGAGACAAACACCTACAAGATCTCTATCAAGCATTCTTACAACTACAATACCCATCTGCGGAAGACAAGAAACAGATTGACAGAGCCAGAAGAGTATCCAGAAGTCACCTAGTACAGGACAGGCCCAACAAAGAAAATAACAGAACGCCACTAGCCATCACCTTCAGCCCCCAACTAAAACCTCTCCAACGCATCATCAAGGATCTACAACCTATCCTGAAGGACGACCCATCACTCTCACAGATCTTGGGAGACAGGCCAGTCCTTGCTTACAGACAGACCCCCAACCTGAAGCAAATACTCACCAGCAATCACATACCACACAACAGAACCACTAACCCAGGAACCTATCCTTGCAACAAAGCCCGTTGCCAACTGTGTCCACATATCTATTCAGGGGACACCATCATAGGGCCTAATCACATCAGCCACACTATCAGAGGCTCGTTCACCTGCACATCTACCAATGTGATATATGCCATCATGTGCATTGGTCAAACTGCCATGTGCATTGGTCAAACTGGACAGTCTCTACGTAAAAGAATAAATGGACACAAATCAGATGTCAAGAATTATAACATTCATAAACCAGTCGGAGAACAATTCAATCTCTCTGGTCACTCGATTACAGACCTAAAAGTCTCAATATTACAACAAAAAGACTTCAAAAACAGACTCCAACGAGAGACTGCTGAATTGGAATTAATTTGCAAACTGGGTACAATTAACTTAGGCTTGAATAGAGACTGGGAGTGGATGGGTCATTACACAAAGTAAAACTATTTCCCCATGTTTATTCCCCCCCCCGCACTGTTCCTCAGACGTTCTTGTCAACTGCTGGTAATGGCCCACCTTGATTATCACTACAAAAGGTTTTCTCCCGGCCCCCCCACCCCCGCTCTCCTGCTGGTATTAGCTCATCTTAAGTGATCACTCTCCTTACAGTGCGTATTATAACACCAATTGTTTCATGTTCTCTGTGTATATAAATCTCCCCACTGTATTTTCCACTGAATGCATCAGATGAAGTGGGCTGTAGCTCACAAAAGCTTATGCTCAAATAAATTTGTTAGTCTCTAAGGTGCCACAAGTACTCCTTTTCTTTTTGCGAATACAGACTAACACGGCTGCTACTCTGAAACAATTCTTCAACAAAAAAACTTCAAAAACAGATTCCAAGGAGAGACTGCTGAATTGGAATTAATTTTCAAACTGGATACAATTAACTTAGGCTTAAATATAGACTGGGAGTGGATGGGTCATTACACAAAGTAAAACTATTTCCTCATGTTTATTCCGCTCCGCCCCCCCCTCCTCCCTCCCCCTCCCCCCGCCGACTGTTCCTCAGCTGTTCTTGTCAACTGCTGGAAATGGCCCACCTTGATTATCACTAAAAAAGGTTCCCCCCCATTCCCCACGCCCGCTCTCCTGCTGGTAATAGCTCACCTTACCTGATCACTCTCGTTACAGTGTGTATGGTAACACCCATTGTTTCATGTTCTCTATGTATATAAATCTCCACACTGTATTTTCCACTGAATACATCCGATGAAGTGGGCTGTAGCTCACGAAAGCTTATGCTCAAATAAATTTGTTAGTCTCTAAGGTGCCACAAGTACTCCTCTTCTTTTTCCTAAGCTTTTGGGAACTCTGAGGTTTCCTCTCACTGTGTTTCTGTGGGGACTGACCTGTTTAGATTTAATTTGTTTTCTTTATGTTTATGTGTAACTGTGAAGATAATGTATGTGGCTTATAAAGTAGCCGTGTTATGTTGTAAAAATTAAATTATTATTTTATTTTTCTTTATCATAAGATTCTATAAAGTTGGCACTTAAGTTTATTCTTTTTGGGACTTGAATGTGGGGAGGTTGACCCTGTGCAGTCATTGCTGAAAATCCTTAGAGTCTGAATTCTGGATCTCCCACTGCTTTTCTATGGGAGCTGGGTTTTGCGGGTGCACTGGAATCGTAGAATCATAGAATCTCAGGGTTGGAAGGGACCTCAGGAGGTCATCTAGTCCAACCCCCCACTCAAAGCAGGAGCAATCCCCAACTAAATCAACCAATCCGCAACTAAATCAGAGAAGGCTCTGAAGTGAACTCTAGCCCACCCAAAGGTTACACTTACATCACATGGGAGCCCGAGTCTCCTTTGACTGACAACAGACCTTGGTGCTTCTGAAAATGCTACCCTATCCCTAATTACCCAGTCACCTCCCTCTGCTCTTAAATGCTTCCATATGACATGCAGAGTCTTGCACACCCCAGCATGTCTCCTCACCCCCTGCACAAGCCTCATCCTCTGCAAACCACACCAGCGGGAGTGCCTGAGTGCACAGGGGCCCTGTGCACTGACACAGCCTCCCCACTCCCGGCTCAGGTAATTGGGCAGCCAAATGAAGGTAGTTGGTTCAATTACTTCCTTCCTGGCATCAGAGCAGAGCAGGCAGCCAGACCAGCTCATTAGGGAAAAGGAGCCTCTTTTGCACACTGTTCCCCCCCCCTCCCCCCACCACCTTGGAGACTTTAAAGCCTGCAGTAAGTTGGACTCATGGTGGGAGTCATGGCTCAGGAGTCCCTGCTGGGAGCTTCTTCACTGCATGCAGGAGGCTGCAGCAGTGATCACCAACGAGGCAGCAGCAAAGGAGAATGACCAGTTGATGATCTGAGCAGGGACACATCAGGCAGCAGTAAACATACCCCCCCCCAGAAACACTTCCTCCCTCATCTGTGCTGTGGCTGCCAGCCCCCGAGATTCCCTCACCAGGTGCTGTATGGGACGCCTGTGCCTTCTGTCCTGCCTGCAGGGGGTGGGGGAGGTTGGCACTGACTGTTCAAGTGTCTCCCTCTCAGGTGGGAGGGGTGGAATGCTGAGGAATGAGGGGCTGTGATTGGCTGAAGGGGGAGCTAGAAGGTAGCTGTGGTATGAGGCTGTGGTACCCAGCCAGCCACTGCTGTGCCCACCTATTAGTAAACGCCCGAGGTTCTGTCCAGGGCCCCTGGCATGCAGCAGGAAGCCATGCTGGGCCAATGGGGTGAGCTTTGGGTTTGAGGAGGAAACTTAGTGACTCAGCAGCCATGCATGGCATCTCTTCCTCTGCCATTTACCTACTGTGTCTGTGGGCAAAAGAAAGGCAGCAGAAAAGGACCATGCCTCAGGTAAGGGGCCACTCCAGCATGTGAGACTTTCACCCAAGCCAGCACCTCATATAAAATGCAAGACCATGTCAACAATCAGCAGCCCCTTGCGGCTTGCTTGGAGCATGTCGCTAGAAAGGGAGCTGCTCTCAGAGCACTGAGGGGTCGCTGACCTTTGCTTCAGCTTCACAAAACGATTTGTGTCAAAAGTAGAGTCTGCAGTGGCTATGCCAGGGACAGCAAGCGACAGCGTGAGAGTCAGGGCTGGGGTGCCATGTAGTTTGGGGGGGATGTCACAAGTTGGTGGGGAATCCAGGGCTCCCTTACCCACTTGCCCAGGCTTGTGGCTGCCTGAGCTCTGGACCCACATAGGATGCTTGTTGCTGAGACTTGTGGGGCTACCCATTGGGTGGATGCTCTGTGCCAGACCTCCCAAGTGCTGTCCAGGCTCTGACAACCTCCATTCTCTACCTGCAAAAATCGCCTTACTCGCATGTGTGATTTTGGGGGCTGCTAAGGTGTTTGGGGACAGAAGGGCCTTGTCTTAGGATCTTTGGAGAGAGCTTGAAGGCCCCTTCAGTAGTGGCGGTTTGGCATAGCGGTGGCTGAGCCCTGTCCAGCCTGTAAGGTTGCCAACTTTCTAATTGCACAAAACTGAACACCCTAGCCACTTCCCCAAGGCCCCCACCCCTGCTCACTACATTCCCCCTTCGTTGGTGGCCTCACTCTCACTCACTTTCGCTGGACTGGAGCTGGGAGTTCGAGTGTGGGAGGGGGTGAGGGCTGTAACTGGGGGTGCGGGCTCCAGGATGGGGCCAGAAATGAGGGGTTCAGGATGTGGGAAGAGGCTCCAGGCTGGCACAGGGAGTTGGGATGTAGGAGGGGGTGAGGACTCCAGCTGGGGGTGCAGGCTCTGGGGTGGGGCTGGGAATGAGGGGTTTGGTGTGCAGGAGGGGGCTCCAGGCTGGGGGTGGGACTGAGGGATTCGGAGTACAGGAGAGGGCTGCAGGCTGAGACAGGGGGTTGGGGTGCAGAAGGGGGTATGGGTTCTGGGCTGGGGGTGCAGGCTCTCAGGTGGGGGCAAGGGGTTCAGAGTGTGGAAGGGGACTCTGGGTGGGGGCAGGGGGTTGGAGTGCAGGGGGAGATGAGGGCTCCGGCTGGGGGTGCAGGCTCTGGGTTGGGGCCGGGGATGAGGGGTTTGGTGTGCAGGAGGGGGCTGTTGGTTTGGGGGTGGCTCAGGGCTGGGACAGGGGGTTGGGGCTCAGGGTGGGGCATGGGCTTACCTCGGGCGGCTCCAGGTCAGTGGCACAGTGGGGCTAAGGCAGGCTCCCTGCCTGTCCTGGCACCACGCTACGCCCTGGAAGCGCCCAGCAGGTCCGGCTCCTAGGCGGGGGGCCAGGAGGCTCTGTGCACTGCTCTCGCCCACAGACACCAACCCCCTAGCTCCCATTGGCCACGGTTCCTGGCCAATGGGAGTGCGGAGTTGGTGCTCGGGTTGGGGGCAGTGCATGGAGCCCCGTGGCCCTCCTACCTAAGAGCCGAACCTGCTGGCCGCTTCTGGGGTGCAGCACGGTGCCAGAACAGGTATGGACTAGCCTGCTTTCGCCCTGCAGCATCGCTGACCAGACTTGTAATGGCCCGGTCAGCAGTGCTGACCGGAGCCGCCAGGGTCCCTTTTTGACCAGGTGTTCTGGTTGAAAACCAGACACCTGGCAACCCTACCAGCCTGCCCTGGTCCTGCTGGCCCCTGCTGCCAGCCTGGCTGATAAACTCTGACAACCTATGAACCCTTGTGGCCCAGCAGGAAGTGATGCATTCTGGGTTCAGTGATGAGGGCCAGATGTGAGCTCACATCAGTCAAGGAATGGGGAGCTCTGCTTTGGAAGGGCTGGGTGTGGCTGGGTGTGACTGTGCATGTGAGACTCCGTGGGAACATATGGGTGTGAATGACTATGTGTATGAATGTGCATGCAAGTGAGAGGGAGACTCTGTGCCTGAGATTATCCATTTACGTGAACAATGAAACCCAAGGAGGTCTGGGTGACTAACTCGATTATACACTGAAAATCCCAACCCATGTGTGTAGATCCTTGTGTGTGTGGGTGTCCCTGTGTGCATGTGTCCCTGTGTGTGGGTGCACATGTGTGTGTGTCTATATCAGGCATGTGTGTGGGTAGGTGTCTGTGTCCCTCTGTGTGTGCATGCCGGTGTCCCTGTGAACACACAAGTGTCATGCACACATGTGAATAGTGGTATATGTGACACTGTGAGCAAATCTGCGCACTAAGGTGCTCTGGTTTAACTGATGGTATGAATTTAACCCACCATAGTTAACCCAGTGCAATGGGCTGTGTGGATGCTCTGATTCTGGTTAAACCACAGGCTGATTTGGGGTTAGTATAAGTCAATTAGGAATCAGTTTAACTTAAACAGAAATAAGGTGGTCTGAAACCCAACTCCACCAGGGGTTTGCATCACTTCACTAAATTATCTTCAAAATGGACTGAAGTGGAAGTAATGGTGCTTTTGGTGCAGGTGAGGCCTCCAGGCCCAGACTATGATGGGAGAAACGAGGTTGGAAGTGATATCCTGAGTGTCCGCACTAGGGCTGCTCCTGGTTCAGAACAATCTGCATGGGGCTGGCTACACACCACTTTTGTTCAACTGGTCCAGTTAAATGAGTGCAAATCTCTGTGGGCATTCATATATCAGCTTAAACCAGGTTATATTAGTTCAGCTGTGCGCTATTTCTTTACAGATACAAGCTACACCAGTTGAAACCTGTGGTAAAGCAATATGAGGTGTGCGCACACAGAGCTGCTCCGGTTTAGCTAATTGGGTGAAATTAAGTTAAAGTTTAGTTAAACTGGGACAATTTTGAGTGTAGACCTGCCCTGTGTTGAGGGGAGTGTGTATGTGTGTGTGCAGGCATGTGTGTGTGGTGGGAGGATGTGTATACAGGCATGTGGGTGGGTGAGAACCTGCCCATGAGTGTCAGTGTGTGGAGTTTGTTTATGACTGTGTATGGACACATGTATGATTGAAACACAATATTAGTAATGGGAATAAGAAGGTAGGGAAAGGGGGTTCATTTCATTAGCAAATGACCAGTAGAATGATGTACCAGATTTGCAGGTGTTTTTTTTTAAGGGGAAGGGATAGCTCAGTGGTTTGAGCACTGGCCTGCTAAACCCAGCGTTGTGAGTTCAATCTTTGAGGGGGCCATTTAGGGATCTGTGGCAAAAATTGGGGATTGGTCCTGCTTTGAGCAGGGGGTTGGACTAGATGACCTCCTGAGGTCCCTACCAACCCTGAGATTCTATGAAACAGTGTGTTTATGTGTGGGTGTGTGAGCATATATAGTATGTGTGTAGCTGTGTGCATGTGAGAACTGGTAAGGGCATAGGAGACCAGGATCTGACAGCAGCCAGAACCAGCTGGTTCAGAGAAAGGTGGTAGAGCCCCTGCAGCAGGGTATTATGAGCAATGTGATGGCAGCAAACAGCATGTTAGTTCCATGATATTTTTGCGGGGGCGGGATTACACCTTTAGACCAAAGCAATCGGCCCAAAATTCGGGGTATTGTGGGTTGTTTACTTTTGGAAGAGAAACTAATGATGGAGGCAGGTCTGTCTTAGATGCAATCCTGTCATGTACAAAGAATATACAAAGCTCTGTTTCCTTGGACACAGGAGTAATGAAATAATAGGAGACAGTTTCCCCTTTTATTTGTCTCTCACTAAGATAAACTGCCCCAATCTTTTCATTCTCTCTGCATATGGAAGTTTTTCTGTCTTGAGTGACCCTTGTCACCTGATGCTGACCCTTTCTGAGAAGGGGTGACCAGAACTGCACACAGGTCTGGGTGAGGGTGTCCCATTGATTTATAGAGAGGCACGATAACATTCGCTGTATTATTCTCTGGCCCTTTCCCTATGCATCCTAACATCTTATTTGCTTTGCTGACCACGGCTGCACATTGAGCAGAGCTCTCCATGGAGCTGTCCACAGCGATGGCCAAGTCTTTGTTCTGTTTACTACAGCTAGTTTTGAACCAGTCGTGTGTATGAATAGTCCAAGTTAGTCTCTCCAATGGGCATCACTTTGCATTTGTCAACACTGAATTTTATCTGCAATTGTTTTGCCCATGCCCCTGGTTGCTGTGATCTCCTGAAGTTCTTCACAGTCTTCCCTGGACATGTCTCACATCAATAATTTTGTATCACTACAAATTTTGCTCCTCCCCTTTTCCAGATCCTTAATAAATGCTGTAAACAGCATGGGATGTAGTACAGAGACTTGATCCCCCATGGTTCATCTTTTGCCATGATGACAATTCACCATTCGTTCCTACGTTGTTTTCTTAGCCAGTATCTGATCTATGACAATACTCTGCCTCTCACCCCATGACGACTTGGCTTCTTTAGTAGCCTCTTGTGGGGGACCTTGACAAAGGCCCTTTGAAAGTCTAGATCAAATGCACAGAGTTTCAGAGAGTTTAAGAGTAGAAGGGACCTTAGATCACCTAGCCTGACCTCCTGGGTAGCACAGGCCCTTACATTCCACCCAGTTACCCCTGTATTGAGAGCAAAGACTTGAGTTAGATTAAACTACTTTAGTCCTTGGGAGACTAAACTGTTGTGAGTCACAAGCAGAGGACAGGAGAGACTGAGGTGCCTCTAATCCCTGAGGCCCCTGCAGATTAGGTTTATTAGGTGATTAGGTGGCATATGCCCAAATTCTAGCAGGCAAACAATCCCAAAGGCAAAAAAACCCCCCAAAAAACCTAAGGTCCCTGACAGATTTACCTGGGCGGGGGGGATTCCTGGCCATCCATTGTGTGTTGTGCATACACTCATAATCTGCAAGCAAGGCATGTGTGTGTGAGTGCATTTGTGAGTATGTATACGAGGAGCATACATCGGGGGATGCATCATGGGTATGCAAGTGTATGTAAAATGTGTGTGCATATAAGTATGTGCTGAGAGATTTTCTGTATGTCCTCCCTGCTGCGCACTCTGAGATGCATTCCCTTTTTAATAAATCTGTTGCAGTCATCTACAGATTTAGCAGCTCATGCCCCTGCCTTCCCCCCTTTAAATCTTATTTGGAAGCTTTTAGCTGATACATTAGCCCAATAAAGCCCAACAATTGGAGAGAAACCCAATACCTCTCCCCATTCTGCCCCCTTCTTCTCTGAGATCAAACAGGCTTGAATCGGAATAGAATTTCCTCTGAGAAAATGAGTAAAATCTGTGGCTCACATCCGCCAGCCAGCAGCTCCCCAGGGTGGGCTCCCCACTTGGAGTTTGCTCAGAAGTTTCATTCTCGATGTTTTTGGGTGGGGAAAAGGGGCTGTGGTTGTGACACGATTATGCGGGGGCTTTGCCCTACAGCCCTTCCCAGCACAGAGCTCAGGTTTGCATCCAAGAGCCCAATTCTCCTCTCACTGCAATGAAATCTGGAATGACTCCCCTGAGGTTAGTGGAATTGCATTGGTGTGAGTGAAAGGCGCCTCAGCCACTCAAGGTATGTCATGAGTGGAATTAAAAACCTGCAGCCAGCTCGGGCTAAGGGGCTATTTAATTGTAATCAAACTTTGCAGGATCCACAATTAAATAATCTAAACTGCAATTAAACAAACGCTTAGCCTGAGCCCTGTGAGCCCTTGTCAGCTGGCATAGGCCAACCCAGGGTTTTTAATTGCAGTGATCCCCAGGCTTCCCCAGCCACACAGGGTGCCATTGACTGGGTGGGTTTTGTGACATGTCGCATGTGAAATGTCCAGGCCGGTGACACTGTCTCTGGAGTGGCATGACTGAGTCAGGCACTTCCGCTTGCTGCAGCCCAGCAATCCATGGCTAGTTAGCAAAGTTCCGCAGCACATGAAAGATCCTGCTATGGCGCTCAGGAAATGGGCCTCAAACCCGACTCCAAAGCACCAGCAACTCATTCCATCCGTGGAGGGGATTGTTTCCTTTCATCCTCAGCCAGGAGTTTAACCGATCTTTCGTCTCTTCCCAGACAGGGCTTTGAAGGCTTGCCGGGCCCCCCCACATGTGTTGCTGGGGGTGGGGGCAGTGCCTGCTCTGGGACTGGTGGGGGGGGCATGGAAAGCAGCCCAGGAGAGAACGATTCCATCCCCAGAAGAGTAGGGATGTTCAAATGGACAGTGCACAAAGTGTGGGTAAGTGTTTGGGGGGTTGCAAAGAAGTGATCCCCTCAGACTGTGCAGACTTGGTCCCTGAGCCAGGCTCCCTGCCCCATGGAGGGGTGGGTGCAGGCAGCCAGCAAGGGAGAACCCCGGGGTGGCTGGGCCTCCTGCAAACTGCCACTAAAGTGACAGTGAGACAGGCAGTGGGTGGGCCGGAGGGGTACAAAGTGTGTGTGTGGGTTCAATAAGCCAGCTGCCTCCATGGGTAGGTGCATACTGCTGTAATTCACACTGGGCTGGGCTAGGCACCACATCAATCCCACAGCCTGGGGCTGGGCCCCTACACAGGCCTGTACTGCAAGAGCACTTCGCAGCAGGCAGGGGACAGGGCTGCTTCACGGAGCAGTGAGGGGCTTAGAGGGGCATTTATAAAACCAAAGAGCACAGGCTTGTGGCACTGGTGTGTATAGTGGAACGCTGCCCCCATCCTGAGGGCGCAGTGAGGGTGGGGTCCATGCTGCACCCATTGTGAGCTCTGTGGTTGTTTTACACTGCCTTAGGTCTCTATGATGATGGGTTGTTGAGAGGCCAGTGTCCCAGTGTCACTGCTGCATATTTGGGAGTCTAAACTGGTGTAAATATGGCACCCTGTCTGGGGGCAGCACCACACCAAGGCCTGGCTAGGGGTGTAGAAGACACGGGCTAGAGGGTTTCTGTAATGTAGACACTGGAGGTTAGTCGAATCCCTTTGGAATCTTGTCAAGTTTTTTATCTCAGTGACTTCCTGTAGCATGGAGTTCCACAGACTAATTACACACAGATTGTGTGTAAAATGTTTCCATTGATCAGTTTTGAATTTGCCATTAATTGAATTTATTCATTCATTATTGTATATAGTGGATAAAGCACTGGACTGGGACTCAGGAGAGCTGGGTTCTATTTCTGGCTCTGCCCCTGGCCTCCTGGGTGACCCTTCCCCTCTCCGTGCCTCGGTTTCCTCATCTGTAAAATGGGGGTAGAGATAGTGACCTCCTTAGTAGAGTGCTTTGAGATCTGCTGATGCAAAGCGCTAGGTAACAGCTAGGTATTTACTATTATTATGTTGTTGTTATTATTATATACTTTTATCTCGCATTTCTTTGGCACCTTCTATCCAAGCAAATCTCAAGCCATTTTACAAATTTTACTATTTTTTCCCATTATCCTGCCAGCTCCATTCATCCAGTATGTGACAGATATTGGACACACTGCTTAACGCACCTACTCAGAAATCATGACAAGAACTCGGATACAACAGAAATAAATTATACACCTTTCCCCTTCATTGGTGACTAGTTTCCTTTGTCCATTAGTCAGCCCGCTCCACTTGTGATGCATCATCATCCCACAGGGAACATTCTTCTACATGCCTTAAATAACCAAAACTCCTATTTGAACGTTGGGGAGTGGGGCTCACCAAAAGAGCTTGAACTTTGTGTTGATTTTGAATTCCTGGTAATGAAGCTGTTCATATAAAAACAACCTACCATTTCTCAGAAGGTACATATGTCTATCTGTACAGCTTTCGTTACTCTGGTCTCTGAGGCCCTTGGATTGTTTAGGGAGCAGCCAATGGAAAACAATTTTGAACTCTTGGCAACTGTGATCTGTTACTTCCAAAGTTCCTGGTGTTAGGGTGACCCACCTTTTCAAAATGCAAAAATGGGACACATGCAGGAGCCCTGCCCCTGCCATGCCCCCACCCCTTGCTCCTCCTCTTCCCCCCAAGGCCCTGCCCCCTGGCTAGGCCAGAAGTGGGAGCTGGTCTGTGGTAAGAGCCTCACAGGGAGCTGGGCTGCTGTGGGGAGCCCTGGACCCTCCAGGGCAGCTCTTACCATGGCCCAGCTTTAGGCCTGACGGGGGGCAGAGCCTCAAGGGAAAGAGGAGGAACAGGGGGCAAGGCCCTGTGGCAAGGGGGGACTAAGGCCCACCTCAGCCCCCCACCCGCCCACCAGGAAGAGGCTGGCATTGCCCCTGAGCCTCAGGCAGGCGCAGAGCGGCGCTGCAGGGAGTCCAGGACAAATACTGTCACAATTGTTCAGTCCAGGACAGGGACTTGAAATGTGCATTTTGGGACCTTCCTGCCCATTTAGGGATGGGTGGTTACCCTACCTGATGTGTGTTGGACCTAGCTTCTATTGCTCTGTCAGTGGAGGAGTTACAGCTTCCCATGCCACTCGAGATCCCTCACAGTTCCTGTGGCATACGTACAGGGACACCTGCCCTAAACGATGCGAGGGACCCAAAATAGCTGGTTGCTTAGCAGAGATGGGTCTCCAGCTAAACTGTGCTACAAAGTGTGGGGACATGGCCATTTGTCTTGTATTACGCTAATCATTTATTATTTGCATAGCTCAGGGCCCATTGTGCTGGGCACTGCAAATACAGTCAGTCAGCCCTGGCTCCGAAGAACCTGCTGCCTGAACAGAGAAAAGCTGGCAATAAGGCTGGATTATGACCCTGTTTGATAGCAGGGGCGCTGTGGGACAGACTGGTGAAGGAACAGATTTTCCAGAGCATGCAGCAGCTCCTCTTGCTTTCACTTGTGGGGGGAAGAATTCATCTTTCTCAGAGGGAGCTGTTGGGTGCTGAGCTCTTAGGCCAGAATTTCCAAAGTGATGTTTTTAAGGTCCTCCAGGACTGTGCAGCAGATCCAGGAACTGAGCCCAGGACCGTTCCTCACCTCATCCCCAAGCCCCTCTTCCTTTTTGGGTTTGGCTGTGCCATGTTTCCGACAGTTTGTTCTCCTAACTCACCATGTCTGGTGCTCGTACTGTCCAGAGATGCATATTAGCCACAGTAGGTTTGGAGGAGAAAGGGAGGGATTTGTGTGTAAAAGGAGCAGTGTCTCTGGTCAATACCATGTGCAGGTGAAAATTCTGGTGCCCAGCTCCTCCACGGGGAGAAGTTTGCAAACCATGTCCTCCCTCCAGGCCAGCTCCACTCTCCGGGCTAGCAGAACCACAGATACACCCTGTCAGATGAGTTGCTTCTCTTGCAGAGAAAGAACATTCCCAGGATCTCTGCTCCACTGCTAACAAGTTTTTGAACAAGTTTCACTTTCATTGTGGGCATCCCTCTCCCCCACAGATACTTGGACACATTTTCCTGGCATTGTTCACGTTGACTCCATGTTTCTCTATGAAGGCTACTGCGGTGTGCGGGCGTCCATGCCCGCAGGCATTGCTTTAAGATTGTGTGCTGGCAGCCAGGGATGGCTAAAACATACAGCATCCTTTTGGGGATGTGTAGAGAGGGATAACTGAGTGCTAAGAAATGCATGTTCTGCTCAACCCAATTCCTTTAAGAGAACAGGTCCAAGAGAACCTGTTCTGTACACGGAGGAGCATGGGGGTGGGAATACAAGGCCTCCTCCTTCAGGTAACACTAGGATCGGGACACACTGTTGTGCAATCACATGCAGCATTTTCATTGTTTTCATGATCTGTTAACCTAAGTCAACTTGTTTCCACACAGTTTTGCACATGCCCACACCTACATTTGTCTTCCTGCTGATGGAAGCTCCCTTTTACAGTGACACCATGACACTGCCTCCCCAAGCAATGCAGAGCTACAGTCAACCTACTTCCATCAACATAGCGTTAGTGCAGACACTGCATTGCCTGTGTTGACTCTAAGCGTGCTCCAGCAGCTGTCCCACAATGCTCCTGTCTACAACAGTGGTTGCTGTGGTTACAGTTTTGAACTGCCACTGGCAGCCACTGGCAGTCTGCCCCTCCCTTTAACCCCTGGTGTGATTGCCTGCGATGGCAAGCACAGCTACCAGCCTCACTTTGCAAGCATCCAACCGTGCCAGCTCCACCCATCTTCAGAGTTACGAGGAGCAGGAAAGGAGTCTTGGATCTTTGGCCTGGGAAGAGAGGCTGTGCAGGCCCAGCTCAGGAGCAGTCAAAGAAATACAGACATCTATCTGCAGAGTGCACAAGTGGTGCCAAAACTGAGGCATGACAAGGATGAGTAGCAGTGCCCGGTGAAAAGAATATGGGCAGGCATCTCAGAAGGCAAGGGAGGGCAACAACAAATGTGGGGCCACCCTGCAAACCTGCTGCTTCCACAAGGAACTGTGTGTCATACTTGGTGGGGACCCCACCCGCACGCCGCATGTGATTGTGAGCACTTGGTGAGAGCCTGATGTGGAGACCCCTATAGGGAACAGCAAGGTGGGGAGGGGCAGGAGAGGGGAGCCAGGAGCTGTTTGAAACTCAGCTGGAGTAAAGCCAGGAGAGCGCAGAAGAGCCTGTTGCTGAAAGAGAAGGGAGTTCAGTAAGAACACGCATGCATTATCCTCATCAACACTGTTTACCTTTTCGTTACCCAAAATCTCCTCTTCCTCCCCAATGTGCTTCCCGGTTTAAAATGCTGCCCATCCCATCCTCGTGTTTAGAGAACAAAGGCCTCAACGTTTGATTCCTCACTTGACTTGTAAAAAGCTAGAAAATACATTTTAAAAAACTAGCATGGTAGCCCAAATTACACAGTCCATGTCAGCCCAGTGTCCCGTGCTCGGACAGAGGTAGAAGCAAGCGGTAGAGGCTGCATCTGCTTTGGCTTGTCAGGGGTGGGAGGGCACAATTCTCCCCCTGCAAAGTAGGGCAACTCATAGGAGGGACACAAAGGGGGGCACCAGCTAAAGGGGGGCATGTGACCCCCCCCACGTGACTCCTCCCTGCCCCCACTCCGGGGCCCCATGCTCTCCCCATCCCACATTACCTGAGGAGGGGGGCCTCTCTCCTCCTGCTTCGCCAGATACCGATTTCAGGAGAAAGGAGGGCGGCACCACGCTGGCAGCTCCTCCAGTGCGGCTGTACTGCCCCCAGCCCTTCCACACAGCTGCGTTTCCTGGGGTCTGTACAGCCCCGCCGGAGGACAGGGCTGGGAGCTGCCGGTGCAGGGCACTGGCTCCTGAAAGCAGTGGTCCCACATTCTGCTCCTTTCGCCACTGCGGGTCCCGGGAGAGCCCAGCGGTTCAGTTCAGCGCTGCAGGGCTCTCCCAGGAACCACAGCAGCAAAAGGAGCAGAGCATGGGGTCACCAGGCGATCCCTCACTGGCAGTTCCTCCGGTGCAGCTGTACCGGTACCGCCCCCAGCCCTGTCCTCTGGCTGGGCTGTACAGACCCCAGGAGACGCAGCTGCGTGGAAGGACTGGGGCTGGGGCTGGGGGCAGTACAGCTGCGCCAGAGGAGCTGCCAGCTTGGGTCTGCCTGGCAGCCCCATGTTCTACTCCTTTTGCCGCTGCAGTTCCCTGCTGAATGTGAGTCTGGGGAGGGGCATGTGTCCCTTCTTGACCCTCTCAGGCGTTACCTTTCAGCTGTCTCGATGAAACAATCATGGAGATACTCTGCAATCCTCTCCCGAATATTTCTAGGGATGGCGGCCTTGTTTCTGCCCTGGCGATAGGAGGCATTCACACACCGTTCTGCAGTGAGTTCCGTTGGCACCATTGCAATAAACAGGCTAGGAGCACATGGGCCTGGGTGGCTTTGGGACACTTGCAGCAACTGTGTTCTCTGGGCCTTTGTCACCCTCAGGAGAGAGATATCAGCCAGAATCACCATGGCCTGCGAAAATAGTGGCAATATTCACTGCACTTTCCCTATACTCATATCCAAGGCGCCCATCAGCAACAGTCCCCCGCACCGTACTCACCATGGTTTGAGCTGCAGAGCAGAGCTGTAGCAAAGTACTCCAAAGGAAAAGTGACCATTAGCATTTCTTATTAAAGGGTTTTAGGGGAATAATATAAAGGAGTCTTGAGACATGTCTTCCCGTTTCCATTGCAACTGTAAATCTAATGCGGTATCTGTCTGTTTTAATCAGCAGCCTCTGGTGTGGTGGCCTTGAGAGGTGTCCCCACCCTGCCTGCTGAACACTTGACCTGGATCAGGTGAAGAAAGAAACAGACCAGGAAGGATATATTCTGCAAGATTCTCCAGTCCACTACAGCTGCTGACTATGAACACAGGGGCTGGAGGGGCCAAATGGACGAGAGCAGGGTAAAGGATCAGGAATGGGGAGATCAGTTGCAGTTGCACTGGGACATTACAGCTTTGCTCAGGCAACAAACGTTATTGAGCTGCATGCTCTACTCCTGGGGGCATTCTGCGCCAAAAAATTAAAAATTCTGTGCACAATATTTTAAAAATTCTGCAAAATTCTGCAAGTTTTATTTGTCAATAAATAAATGCAGAGGCTCCAACATGGCAGTGGAGAGCACAGGCCACTGGCTGTACGAAGATGGGAGATCACCCTGCAGCCCCCCCAAACCCACGGGACACGGACTCAGTGGTGAGCCTGCACCCAACCCTGACACAGCACAACACCTGGGCCTGCCTCAGAAACACCTGGGGGCCCTGCCCCTCTGTGCCAGGCACACCAGGTGTGGGGCAGGCAAGCTCAACCAGGCAGGATCTAAGTGTGGAGGGATCCAGGTGTGGGATGAGAGGGTTCTGTGTGAGACAATCTGGGTGCAGGCAGGTCAGTGGGGGGTCTAGGTGTGGAGGTATCTGGATGTACAGAGGCTCGTTGGGGGGTTCCAGGTGCAGGGGCAATGGGACTCTGCAGGGGATTCCAGCGGAAAGTGATGGGGGCTCAGTGGAGGGGTCTGGGTGTGGGGGTCTCAGCAGAGGGGGCTGGGGGAGTGGCGCTTGGTGGAGTGGGGTCTGGGTGCAGCTAGTTGGGGGTCAGTGGCATGAGGGTCTGGATGTGGGGCCTCAGGGTGGTTCAGTGGGGTGGGGCTTGTCAGGGTGGGGATTTAAGTGCAGGGAGCTCAGTGGAGGTCTGTGTGCATGGGTGGGGGTCTGGAGGAAGGGGGCTCCAGATGCAGGGGTTCAGGTTCAGTGGGGTGGGGTTTGGATATGGCGGGCTAGGGGGCTTCTGGATGTACCAGGTGAGGCTTGGCAGGGGTGTCTTGGTATGGGAGGTCCAGATGCATGGGGGTTGGGTGGATGGGGGAGCAGCTCTCCGTACAGTGACCCTTCCCCCCACAGCTGAGGAGTGATGGAGGCAGGAAGCAGGGGAAGATGCTGAGCCTCCTGCAGCTGTGGGTTCTGGGGGTGGGTCTGACACAACCCCAGCCACTCCTTGCAGGGGAAGAGAGAGGAAATCCCGTCCTCTTCTGCCTCCAGCCCATCCAGGACTAGCAGCTGATCCTGGCTCAGGGTAATAGTCACTGGCTGGAGTGTCCCCAGCCCTGTGGTGATTTACCTCTCCGCTGGCTGCTGCAGGTGCCTGCAATGTTGTACCTGTGCAGCTAGGGAGTGGTGGGGCTCAGGCGGGCTCACCTTAAGATCATGTAGTAATTTTTGTTGTTAAAAAGAGGTCACAGTGCAATGAAGTTTGAGAACGGCTGATCTGCACCATCTCTGGCAAGTGTTTGCCTAACCTGCTTTTAAAAACCTCCAGTGATGGAGATTCCACAACCTCATTAGGTAATTTGTTCCAGTGCTTAACTACCCTGACAGTTAGGAAGGTTTTCCTAATGGCTAACCTAAAACTCCCTTGCTGATATTTAAGCCCATTGCTTCTTGTCCTGTCCTCAGTGGTTAAGGAAAACAATTTATCACCCTCCTCTTAAAACAACCTTTTATGTACTTGAATACTGTTATCCTGGCCCCCATCAGTCTTCTCTTCTCCAGACTAAACGAACCCAACTTTTTAGTCTTCCCTCATAGGTCATGTTTTCTACACCTTTAATCATTTTTGTTGCTCTCTTCTGGACTTTTTCCAATTTGTCCACATCTTTTCCAAAGTGTGTTGCCCAGAACTGGACACAATACTCCAGCTGAGGCCTTATTAATGCTGAATTACAAAATTCATAACAGGAGTCTATAACCCACCCATTTGCAAGCTCTGTACACATGAAGGCACATTAGTTCACAAAGCAGCACATAGCAGTACTATGGCTGACTGGTAAAATGTTCTTTTAAGGCCTCCCTCAACTGTATAGCTCCTTGGTGGGCTCTTGTACCAGTCATTTTGTCTGGCTGTTCAAATTCAGCTGACAGTGGGCTCACCTCGCCCCTCCACCTGACTGGTAGCCTTTTCCCCTTTGCCTCACAGATCAGAGACAATGCATAACTGTTGATAGTGAGCGGGGGGAGGGCACAATTTAAAGCAGTGGCTCTCAACCTTTCAAGACTACTGTACCCCTTTCAGGAGTCTTTGTTGTCTTCCATATCCCCAAGTTTCAGCTTACTTAAAAGCCACTTGCTTACAAAATCAGACATAAAAATACGAAAGTGTCACAGTACACTATTACTGAAAAATTGCTTATTTTCTCCTTTTTGCCATATACTTATACAATAAATCAATTGGAATATAAATATTGTACTTACATTTCAGTGTATAGTCTATGAAGCAATATAAACAATTTTATAATTATATAGTAAAATGAGAAAGTAAGCCATTTTTCAGTAATAGTGTGGCTGTGACACTTGTATTTTTATGTCTGATTTTGTAAGCATCCGATGAAGTGAGCTGTAGCTCACGAAAGCTTATGCTCAAATAAATTTGTTAGTCTCTAAGGTGCCACAAGTCCTCCTTTTCTTTTTGTAAGCAAGTGGTTTTTAAGTGAGATGAAACTTGGGGGTATGCAAGACAAATCAGACTCCCAAAAGGGGTACAGTAGTCTGGAAAGGTGAGAGCCACGATTCAAATTGATATAGTATCTTTCATTTCAACATTGCTAAATGTCTACCAAGAGCATTTTAAATAAGCAAAATAAGTCAAATCACTAAGTGTTTAAATTGATTAATTGACCGTAAGGTTGGTATGACATGGTGCATTGCCACCCTCACTTTTGCACTGCTGCTGGTGGCCTAGCTGGGCTGAGAGTATGGCTGTGAAGTGTGTCTGCAAAGATGGGGAGCCCTGACCAGTGCAGGGCACCTCCCTGAGTCCCCCCCCCACTCTGGGACTGCCCCTCAGTCCCTCCTCAGACTGCTCCTCCAGCCAGAGAATGACCCCGCCCATTTCCCAACCCCCCTGGGACTGTCCCCCTAGCTAAGGTGCTCAACTTTCTAATTTGTGAAAACCAGACACTAATTGCCAGAACCTACCCCACCCCGCCTCTTCCCCCCTAAGGCCCTGCCCCCACCCCGTTGCTCGCTGCTCTCTCCACCTCTCTCCCTCCACCAGCAGAGCAGGGCGGTAGGGGTGGAGGGGTTACTGGGGCAGGATGGGAGAGGGAGAGCCGTGCTGTGGGGGTGAGGTGACTAGGGCAGGACTGGGGAGGGAGAGCCGCGTTCCGCAGGTGGGGGAGGGCTGACTGGGGCAGGACAAGGGGCAGCACCCCAGGGGCAGGGCACAAAGGAGGCTGAGAAGGGGGCCTGGGCAGTGAGCCCAGCTACCAACCCCGCTCCTCAAACACTGCACGCTTAGGATCCCTCCCCTGGCGCCAGCTGCCAGTACCTCTCTCTGCCAGATCTGAGCAGGTCCTGAGTGCTCCTCCAACGCCAGCAGCGACGCTCTTCCCACCCTCCCGGCGGTGGGATGGAAGCTGATGGCAGACGGTTACTCAGGTAACTGGACTTTGGTGTCCAGTCAGTAGTACTGAGCAGACACTGTCAGGTCCCCTTTTCTACCAGACTTTCCAGTAGAAAACTGGACACCTGGCAACCCTACCCCCAGCATCCAGACCCCGCCCCTGCCCCCACCCCCAATCCTGGGCTGGCACATGTGCCTTCCCTGCAGAGACAGTGTATCCTGTCCAGGGCAGAACAGCTCCTCCAGGGACTGCCCCCTCCAGCATCCAGTTCGCCACTCAGGGACTGCCTCCCATGCACCCAGCCCCCACCTACGGACTGCCCCACAGCATCCCCCAGCAACTACCCCCAGCATGCAGCCCCCTCCAAGGACTACCCCCCACACTCAGCCCAGCCATCCAGGACTGCTTCACCCAAATTTCCCCCCACCTTGAGTCTGTACTCCATGCACCAGCTGCATCCCACTCCCTGCGGCCCTAGCCCTCTGCACCCCCTTCCCTGTGTGCCCCCCCGGCTCTAGCCCCCTGTTGGCCCCCTACCTTGGCTGCAGGTACTTCAGCCATGCAGCCCACCTTGCCCACCAGCAGTTGTAGTCCTAGTCCCAGGGAGCCTGCTCAAGACGGGGTCACTGGTCCCACAATCCTGTGGGGTTGGGGGCTGCTGAGCACCGTGGCCTCCTGCTGATGCTGCTGGACCCGATCCTGCCAGAGGGAGAGGGCTGACGCCGCTGGTCCCTATCTTGGGGGGGGACTGACACTGGGCCTGATCCTGCACCGCCCCATTTTTGTGCCCCCCCCCACCGCCAACTCTGCACCTGGGGCAGGTGCCCCTTCTGCCCCCCATAGTTACAGAACATAAGAAAGACCATATTGAGTCAGACCAAAGGTCCATCTAGCCAAGTATCCTGTCTTCCGACAGTGGCCAATGCCAGGTTCGCCAGAGGGAATGAACAGAACATGTAATCATCAAGTGATCCATCCCGTCTCGCTCATTCCCAGCTTCTGGCAAACAGAGGATAGGGACACCATTCCTGCCCATCTTGGCTAATAACTATTGATGAACCTATCTTCAGTGAATTTATCTAGTTCTTTTTTGTACCCTGTTATAGTCTTGGCCTTCACAGCATCCTCTGGCAGAGATCCACAGATTGACTGTGAGTTGTGTGAAGAAATACTTCCTTTTGTTTGTTGTAAACCTGCTGCCTATTAATTTCATGTGCTGACCCCTAGTTCTTGTGTTATGAGAAGGAGTAAATAACACTTCCTTATTTACTTTCCCCACACCAGTCATGATTTTATAGACCTCTAGCATATCCCCCCTTAGTCATCTTTTTCCAAGCTGAAAAGTCCCAGTCTTATTAATCTCTCCTCATATGGAAGCTGTTCCATACCCCTAATCATTTTTGTTGCCCTTTTCAGAACCTTTTCCAAATCTAATATATCTTTTTTGGGGTGGGGTGACCACATCTGCATGCCGTATTCAAGATATGGACATACCATGGATTTATATAGAGGCAATATGATATTTTCTGTCTTATTATCTATCCCTTTCTTAACAATTCCCAACATTCTGTTTGCTTTTTTGACAGCCGCTGCACATTGAGTGGATGTTTTCACAGAACTATCCACCATGTCTCCAAGATCTCTTTCTTGAGTGGTAACAGCTAATATAGTCCCCATCATTTTATATGTATAGTTGGGATTATGTTTTCCAATGTGCATTACTTTGCCTTTATCAACATTGAATTTCATCTGCCATTTTGTTGCCCAGGCACCCAGTTTTGTGAGATCCCTTTGTAACTCTTCACAGTCAGCTTCAGACTTAACTATCTTGAGTAGTTTTGTATCATCTGCAAATTTTGCCACTTCACTCTTTACAGTCCTGAGGATGTCATGTGGATGACAGCTGTGTGCTGATTGGGTGAGCTGAGAACCACTGTGCTAGAGCAATGCCAGAGACTGAAAAGTGGCACATGGGAATTTTAAAAACAGCATGAAAATTATGGGATGTAATAAGTACTATGGGATGGAGAAAGTGGCATTCTGAGAACTTGACCTCAAGTTCCCAGAAAACTCTGGGCCAAGTGCTGGTATCCAACAAATGACTGCAAAAATGTTCCTCATGGCATTGCATTGGACATGGCACAGGGCACACCGGGGACAGCTACCACATTTTCCACCACTCCATCCCTTTCCTCAAAACCCCACCCTGGTTCCACCTCTCCCCGCCCCTGCTCCTCCCCTCCCCCCAGCATCTCCTGCCCACCACCAAACAGCTGATTGGCAAGTGTCTGGTGGGTGCTGAGCACCCACTATTGTTTTTCCATTGGTGCTCCAGTCCCAGAGCACCCAAGGAGTCGGTGCCTATGCCAGGAACTGAACTTGGGCTTTGTGAATCACACTCTGTTCCTGGGAGGTGGCATCTCACAGGAGCACCCTCTTACTCTGTTGTCCTCAGACACTACAGTGAGAGGGGATAGAGTTAGACAGATGCTTGTCCAGCCCCAGGAGCTTCTCAAACAGTTGTGTCCCAAGTGATCTAATTGGACCCCCCCAGAGAACACTACTGAGAGACCGGGCCCAACAGAGACACACAGAAAAAGCTATCCCAAATGACAAATCTTAAGGAACAACACCAGGCTGCATTCAGAGCCCACTCCCCACATGGATGAACCCAGAGTGGAGAGGATGGAGCAAAGGGAGTCCCCTCGATAGAGTTGTGTAGTAATAATAATAATAATTCAGGGATAAGCTTATGTTGTGAAGTCACAGATTCCGTGTTTTCCAGAGACCTCCATGACATTTCCCCCCTTAGCCTGGGGCAGCAGGGGAAGTGATATTCCCTGTAGTTGCACAACAACATGTACACATCAGGGTGACAGAGACTCACGTGGATCCCCATGCACAGAAAGGCCCCCTGCACTCTTAGCTCCCAGCCAAAAGAATGGGAGAGGTCAGTTGTGTTATGTCTCCCAGCTGATGATGACTGGCTGAATCACTGCACACAGTGACGAAAATACATTTCCCAGTGACCCAGCAACAACTGCCAGGAATTCTGCTACTCCCATGCACAAGTCCATGGGGCCGGACGAGTTGCATCCGAGAGTGCTAAAGGAACTGGCGGCTGTGATTGCAGAGCCATTGGCCATTATCTTTGAAAACTCGTGGCGAACGGGGGAAGTCCCGGATAACTGGAAAAAGGCTAATGTAGTGCCAATCTTTAAAAAAGGGAAGAAGGAGGATCCTGGGAACTACAGACCAGTCAGCCTCACTTCAGTCCCCGGAAAAATCATGGAGCAGGTCCTCAAAGAATCAATCCTGAAGCACTTACATGAGAGGAAAGTGATCAGGAACAGTCAGCATGGATTCACCAAGGGAAGGTCATGCCTGACTAATCTAATCGCCTTCTATGATGAGATTACTGGTTCTGTGGATGAAGGGAAAGCAGTGGGCGTATTGTATCTTGACTTTAGCAAAGCTTTTGACACGGTCTCCCACAGTATTCTTGTCAGCAAGTTAAAGAAGTACGGGCTGGATGAATTCACTATAAGGTGGGTAGAAAGTTGGCTAGATTGTCGGGCTCAACGGGTAGTGATCAATGGCTCCATGTCTAGTTGGCAGCCGGTGTCAAGTGGAGTGCCCCAGGGGTCGGTTCTGGGGCCGGTTTTGTTCAATATCTTCATAAATGATCTGGAGGATGGTGTGGATTGCACTCTCAGCAAATTTGCAGATGATACTAAACTGGGAGGAGTGGTAGATATGCTGGAGGGCAGGGATAGGATACAGAGGGACCTAGACAAATTGGAGGATTGGGCCAAAAGAAATCTGATGAGGTTCAATAAGGATAAGTGCAGGGTCCTGCACTTAGGACGGAAGAACCCAATGCACAGCTACAGACTAGGGACTGAATGGCTAGGCAGCAGTTCTGCGGAAAAGGACCTAGGGGTGACAGTGGACAAGAAGCTGGATATGAGTCAGCAGTGTGCCCTTGTTGCCAAGAAGGCCAATGGCATTTTGGGATGTATAAGTAGGGGCATAGCGAGCAGATCGAGGGACGTGATCGTCCCCCTCTATTCGACAATGGTGAGGCCTCATCTGGAGTACTGTGTCCAGTTTTGGGCCCCACACTACAAGAAGGATGTGGATAAATTGGAAAGAGTCCAGCGAAGAGCAACAAAAATGATTAGGGGTCTGGAACACATGATTTATGAGGAGAGGCTGAGGGAACTGGGATTATTTAGTCTGCAGAAGAGAAGATTGAGGGGGGATTTGATAGCTGCTTTCAACTACCTGAGAGGTGGTTCCAGAGAGGATGGTTCTAGACTATTCTCAGTGGTGAAAGAGGACAGGACAAGGAGTAATGGTCTCAAGTTGCAGTGGGGGAGGTTTAGGTTGGATATTAGGAAAAACTTTTTCACTAGGAGGGTGGTGAAACACTGGAATACGTTGCCTAGGGAGGTGGTGGAATCTCCTTCCTTAGAAGTTTTTAAGGTCAGGCTTGACAAAGCCCTGGCTGGGATGATATAGTTGGGGATTGTTCCTGCTTTTGAGCAGGGGGTTGGACTAGATGACCTCCTGAGGTTCCTTCCAACCCTGATATTCTATGATTCTATGATTCTATGATTCCCGCCTATAACTGACCTCTGGCCTCTGGTGACTGGTTCAAATGCAGAGCTAACTTGAATGCTTGGAAAGTGTTCTGACATGATGGAGCTCTCTTGATGCCCCCCTACTCCCTGCTTTAAGCCAATGGTTTGTGCCATCCCTCTCTCTCACATAGGATGTCCTCTCAACCCTGTGACACCTTCATGTCCCCATTAAGCCATACAAAGGTGACAGGACCTCATTCTCCAAAGCACAAGTCTCTGTGGCTGGAGCTAGAGAAAGCCAAGTCCCCATCAGCTGACACCTGAATTCTGTTGCTACTGAACCATGAGCAGCTGGTTCCAGCTGTGTGGGGAGGAAGTCAGTGGCAGTAGCAGGACAGAAGGGCAGGGATGTGTTTGCACAGAGCCAGGGGTGTATTTGCTCCAGGCTGGGTCAGTGGGAGTACACAGCCAGCCCTGGTGAATGGTTCAACAGCTGAGTACACAGGCTGGAGAAGCAGTGATGAGCAGACATGGGTGTGCTCCTTCCTGGCACCTCCCAGGCTGCTGCTTCGCTTGTCTTTTAAACCCTAAGCCCTGGTCTACACTAGGACTTTAGGTCGAATTTAGCAGCATTAAATCGATGTAAACCTGCACCCGTCCACATGATGAAGCCCTTTTTTTTGACTTAAAGGGCTCTTAAAATCGATTTCCTTACTCCACCCCTGACAAGTGGATTAGCGCTTAAATCGGCCTTGCCGGGTCGAATTTGGGGTACTGTGGACACAATTCGACGGTATTGGCCTCTGGGAGCTATCCCAGAGTGCTCTATTGTGACCGCTCTGGACAGCACTCTCAACTCAGATGCACTGGCCAGGTAGACAGGAAAAGAACTGCGAACTTTTGAATCTCATTTCCGGAGACTGCGGGAACTGTGGGATAGCTACCCACAGTGCAACACTCTGGAAGTCGACGCTTGCCTCGGTACTGTGGAAGCACTCCGCCGAGTTAATGCACTTAATGCACTTAGAGCATTTTCTGTGGGGACACACACACTTGAATATATAAAACCGATTTCTAAAAAACCGACTTCTATAAATTCGACCTAATTTCGTAGTGTAGACATACCCTAAGAAATAAAATTGGCAGGAGCAATAAGGGAGAGGACAGTAGGGCCTTTTCTTCCACACTCCTTTCAATGGTATTGTTATCCCCTCTTTAGAGAGGGAGAAACTGAGGAAAGGAGAGGCAAGGCCAACATTTCAAATGTGGGTTCCTACGGTGAGACTGTAAATCCATGCTGGTGTAGGTGCTAAAGTATGGATTTAAAAGGCTAACTTTAAACACCCAAGTTTTGCTTGGGTGTTTAAAACAAACTCTGCTAGTCCGTGCTTCCATGGCTGTGCTGCTGTTATTACCTACCCACATTGCAATCACTTCTTCATTTGCTGTGTAGACAGAACCTTAAAAAGAGACAAAGGCTTTGACACCTCAGTTTACAGACGGTTCGCACCGCTGCAAGCTATTGTTTCCTCAGGGATCCCTTTGTGAGTGACATAGGAGAGCTTGTCTACACACACTGAAATATGGACAGCTGCACTGGTCTACACACAGAAGTTGCGCCCTATTAAAAAAATTGATTTAGGTAAACCTGTTAAATAACAGGGACAAGCTAAACCAATATATGCCAGGTTTAAACCCCTATAGAGCGTCCACACACAAAGCTGCACTAGGTTAGCTAAATATGTGCCCCATTGCCCTTTTACCAGTGTACCCATCAGATCCTAGTTTTAATTCAGATCTTTAATTATTTTGTGTATGGACACATTTTGGTTTAAAAGTCTCTTATTTGGGGTTAGTTTAAACCAGCTCCTAAATTAACTTCAACTGAACTGAAATAAGCCTGGTTTACCAAAATCAGAGCATCCACACAACCTTTAGTGATATAGGGTGGGTGAGGTAATATCTTTTATTGGATCAACTTCTGCTGGTGAGAGAGACAAGCTTTTGAATTTCACAGAGCTCTTCTTCAGGTCACAACACTGTATACTCACAGCCTTTGGCAGTGGTTTCAATAAATTGTTTTAAAATCACATCTTTATTTAAACCAACTTACTCATCAACAAGGCCTTTAACTAAATCAAAATATACCAGCAAAGAACTTTGTCAAAGGGGAGTGAAAGTTTTCTGGCTCTGGCTCATCTCCTTCCAGAACGTGGGCATTCCAGCTGGAAACAGACACTTTGCAGAACTCAGAAATACACTCAGCAGAACAGAACTCTCATGTGTGAAAGGTTAGTGACCGAAGACAGGCGGAAAATAGGGATTTCTGCAGAGAATTTTGAAGCAAATGAAAAAAATGTTTTTGTCAAAAATTTCCATGGAAAAATTCAACTTTTCAGCCAAAAAAAATCAAAACTTGAAAACTTTTAGCAAAAAACTGTTTTGGTTTTTCCCCCTGCAAAAACCCTTACTGTTTGGAAACGCTGCCTTGGCACCCTAGTAGGTGTAGTTCAGATGCCTCACTTCTCCTTTGCAGGCCAGGTGCCCTGGCTGGACTATACCTCCCAGGTAGACCCCTGTGAATTTAGTGTGGGGAGACAGAAAGGGATCCTCCTTTCACAGAACTGCTCGCTGAAGTTCCTCAGCTCCTCCCCATGGAGACTGGTTTAACTTTAAATCTGGCTAAATATTGACATTTTCCCCCATGTTAATCATAGACCCACAGGGTAAGCCGGGACTGCAAGGGTCATCTAGTCTAACCCCCAAATCCTAAGAATGGAGTCAGATGGAGCCAGGATCAATGGCTAGTGGGTACCACTGAAGCCTGTTAAGGCAAGGATGGGATGGTTGAAATGCTTTCCCTCCGCAGCACTCCCAACACTGTCAATCAGCCCTTCCTATTGAGCAGGTAGAAAAACAGACTTCCAGGCATGACAGTGTATGAGGCTCTTTCAAAAGAAGCCATCTGAGTTTCTGTGTGGACATTAAGATGGATCCTCGGGCAGCTTTCATAAGATCAGGGCTTTGGCTCAGTCTTCTCCCCTGCTCTTGAGCTATAAATTCATAGATTTTATCATCTAGTCTGAACTCCTGCAGAACCCAGGGCAGAAAATTTCGCTGAGTGATTCCATCACTGAGCCCATAATTGTTGGTCACGCCAGAGTGGACCTTTCAGAGAGAGGTGCCCAATTTTGAGTTAGAGATTCCAAGTGACAGAGAACCCAGCATAGCCCTAGGTGAGTTGTTCCACTGGCTAATTACACATGCTGTAAAAACATGCCATCTGACAGTCTGAATTCATCTAGTGTCAGCTTCCAGCCATTGGACTTGGTCAGCTGTTAAAGAGCCTTCTGCTATGAGAAACCTTCTCTCCAGTACTTACAGTCTGTGACCAAGTCACCTCTTAGCTTACTCAGTTAAGTTATATAGATTGAGCTTCTTCAGTCTCTCTGTCAGGCAGGTTCTCCAGACCTCGGACTGTTCTGGTAGCTCTTCTCTGATCCTTTTCCAATTTGTCAATGTCCTTTTAATGTGTGCCCTCAGAAGTGGACACAGTATTCAGGAGCGGTCTCTCTAATGCCATGCACAGTGGTAAGAACACTTCCCGACTGCTACTCAATATTACATTCCTTATGCATTCAAGGCTGTATTTGCTCCCTTAGCCACCACATAGCCATGGAACTCATGTTCAATTAGTTAGCTACCCTGATCTCTATGTTCCCTGTGTACCAGTTTGGCTGTTGTGCCCCACCCCAGAGACAGCTGCATTTCATTGTTCCTGTGCATGTTTTGTAAAGCAGTTTGGGATCCCTCAGAGCACGAAGGTGATATAGGACTATAAAGTATGACTGGGCTATATTAACTGCTATTTTATTGCTAATAATGGGCCTGATTCTCCACTGCCTTTATCACTGCCAGATCAGAACGGGAACATTTTACACCCACTTCACACCTAGCTTGCACAGATGGAAGTAACTGTACAAGGTGCAAAGCAGTGGGGAATTAAATGGGTCCAATGTAATTTAATGACATTCACCATGACCGTAAATTCCTGCCTCCAACCAGGCTAATATGTACAATAAAAGAGGCAGAATGGGTCCTTAATTCAGCGCAGCCTTCAACCATCAAACTAAGGTTACGCAGTTATTCTTATTAATAATATTAATCGATTAGTAAGTCTCATCCTCTTGTATGCCTGGGTCTGAGCCTCTGTCACATGCAGCAGCCTACACTGAGCACTGCTCAGGTAAGTGACAGGGATGGACCCCATGGCCCTGCAGAAGGAATGATTAGGCACGTGTGCAGGGCTGAGGAGCTCTCAGCAGTAGGCACCGGAACATGGTGCTTTGCTCTTTTGATGGCCAGATGGAAAAAAACTTTCACATGTAGGACTCCAGTAAAGAAAATTAACTGGAAACAACATGGCAGCTAGTGCTTGTGTCTATGCCAATGGGTAGTGGTTGGCATCTGTGCACTGGGTGCTGGGGCAGCACTAACATCTGTGCTGCATCTCCTTCACAGTGGCGTGCTGTTCCCTTTCCATCAACTCTCCCTACCCAGCGTGCTCTAGCTCACAGGGAAGAAGGTGGCATCCCAGGGAGGTGGATGCAGAAGCGTTTCTCTGGCCACTTCTGGCCTGGGTGTGGGGGACTGATGCTTCTCCCACTCTGCACACTCTGTTTAGACACCATGTAACTGATTGCATTTGGGCCTCCCCTGCCCCAGGCAGGAGGCAGGGTAACATGCCCGATCCCCAGGCTTCTGCCTCTCCTTTGGGGGCTGGGGGGAGGGGAGTTCCATGGAACATCTTTTAGTTCTTAAAAAGTTCAGAAAGTTCCAAGAACATTATGTCATTTTGACAAGGAAATGAATTGCAAGGCCATCAATCAGAACTGCAGGCGCAGAGATCAAAGGCCTCCTGAGCACTTTACAGCCCGGGCTCTCTATGATCCCGCTCTTCCATATTCCCTGCGGTTGCCGGAGCAACAGCACGCTACAACGGATGCTTAGCATTTTTATTCGCACCACACATGTTTCCACTCTAGCCCTGAAATAACTAGAAAAACCTGTGAAACCAAAGCTGCTTCCCCCAGCCTTCAGGGGCAGCCACTCTTCCCGGCTCCCTTTCATGTTCCCCATTGATTAGTGTTAGCCTCCTTTTTCCACCCAGATAAAACAGAGATGATTTTTGTCCCTTCCCAAAGAAAAGGAGCTGACAAAGAGCCCAGAACAAATGCTCACCTCTTATTTGGTGTCCAGGGTTATTTGCAGGAGCAGTCGGGTCTTCAGCCTTTCAAGTGGCGCTGTTGCACACTGAGCACTTTGTACCTGCAGATCCCAAAGCACTTAGCAAAGGTGGGTCAGCATCACTGTCCCCATTTCACTGGGTTGGACGCTGGGCATGAAGCAGGAGGTAAGATTTCCCAAGGTGACACAACAGGCCAGTAGCGGAGACAGGAGCAGCCCGGGCTACAGATCTCCTGACTCATCCTCGGCCCCTGGATCATGCCACCTCTCCAAAGGCCGAGGGCCAGGCATTGCCTCTCTACACTGTTTGCATAAAAAAGCTGCCTCCATGCTAACATTACAGATGTGAGGAGGCTCAAGGGATCAAATAAGAAAATCCCAAGAGTCCTGTGTATGATACCCCAATTCTCCCTCCTGCCCATCCCATCCATTAGCACTCCCCACAAACACACCCAGCACACAAAGGCTAGGCTTTCGCTCCCCAAACAGCTCTCCTTTGGTTTGTAGTAAGCTCCTGATCCCACCTCTTGCCCTGTGGGCTCCTCTTCTGCTTTCCCCTACTGACCCGTGTGTGTGAAAGCAGCCTCGGGAAGGCAGCCACCTCCTCCTGTGACATGTGAGCCCCAACCCATTGGCCCCTCATGGGGTGGATGAGTCTGCATGCACACAACTTCTGATTCAGAAGAGGTGAGGGACATGGCATTACAGAGCGAAATGCTTATTCTGCCAGAGGTTGGGGTGGTTCTGTGGTTCCTGAGTCTTCCTAGAGGGTGTCCTGGACACACGTTCTTTCAGCGTCCTGGGTATTTGTTATTCTCAACCATCCACAGTCTGGACTATTTTGTTGCCGCAAAAGCTTTGTGGGCAGCTGACTCCTCTTCCTCCAGGGAAGTCATGGGACACTATCTGGTATCTCCTGAAGCCAGGGGACTGAACATTTTAGTTATATCGCTGGTTAATGCAGACCCTGCAAGACTGGCAGATCCTCTGATGCATCTGCTACAAGTGATTCTATCCAAGTGCAAATGTTGCAAAGGGAAGAACCTGGGGTCTAGCTCGGTCTCCGTGATGCCACACATCCCTTCCCCAGCCACCCCTGCTCAGGTGCTGAGACCAGACAGAGATCAACACTGGTGACCTGGCAGGCTGTGCAGAAAGCAGAGGCATCAGCCACTGCCTGGATGGACCTGCTCAAGCTCCTTTCAAACTCTGAGCATGACAAATGAGGAGGAACCCTAGCTTCAGGGAGGGAAGAAGGGACCCACCATCTTCACCCTGCTACCAAGTGGGGAACTTCCTGGGTGGTTAAGCCTGTATTTAGGAAGTCTATGGTAAAGACATCAGAATCTCACCTACAGGGAGAGAACAGCCCCCTCTGTTCATGTCTGCTTTGGTGACATTGCTCTTGTTCAGCGTACTGCTTCAGTTTCTAGTGCAGACCTTACCTTAGCCCAAAGTTCATTGGATGCTGTGCAGAGGGGCCAACCCAAGGCTCTCTAGGCAGACATAAGTGCATAGGTGTGCATTTCGCTGGGAGAGGGTAGAGCCAGAAGTTTGCTTGGGTCAGTGCCTCTTTCACCCTCCCTGGCTCAACCTGCAGGACTTCTCATTCCCATGAAGGTCTTTTCTTGCATCTGTAGTACTGGTGCCTCAGGCACCTCCCTCCTGAGTCTGCTTCTCTTGCTCTTATGAGCCTAAACTTTTCCTTCCTTTGGTTCAGGCTGGTGCTTCTTGTCCATCCATCTCCAGAGACGGTGAAGAATTCCCTTTCTTAATTCCCTATTGGCTCTTTGAAGTTACTTATAGGCCCTGATCCTGCCCCACTCCTGACATAGGTGCCGGAACTAGGAGTGCTGAGGGTGCTGCTGCACCCCCTGTCTTGAAGTGGTTTCCGTCCTATACAGGGTTTACAATTTGGTTCAATGGCTTTCAGAAACCCCACTATACAAATTGTTCCAGCGCCCCTGGCTCTGCTCATTTCTAGATACTGTATGTTCAGTTCCCTCCATCTCCCTGCATGTGTTTGCCTTTGTGTCTTCTTCACTTCCTTTCTTTCTATTTCTCCCCTTTCCAAAGCTGGGAGGACCAGAACAGCACACAATGGGCTCCATTTGGATCCCACTTACCTGGCTATTACACTGTCATGTCCCTGTTGGCTCCAGCAAATTTACTTCTGGTTTACACTGTGTAATTTAGCTCAGAATCAGGCCCAGGCTTCCAGGTGTGGTCACTCCAGGGCTATGGAGAGTGACCCTGAGCCTCCCTAGTTTGACATCAGAACTAAGCCAAACATAGGAAAAACACAAACCAAAAAAAGGCTGTGGCAATTTCAGTAAATTCAAATGTATCTTCCACGCTGTGGTGTTTCAGTCAATCAAACAATCTGATTTTGATTTTGTTTTCCAAATTTGTTGCAAAAATTCTTCAGATTGAAATTAAAAACAATTTGTTTTTAAAATCTGAAATGTTCACCAGCTGACCACTCAAAATGAGCCCTGGGAAAAAAAATCTATAAAATGGAATATGAGAAACACAAACACTGAAAAACAATTTGATGATAAATGGATGAGTGACATTTTTTCACTAAAAGTTTGCATTAACATTTTGCACAAATTGGAAATTTTTTAAAATTGAAATGTTTTCACTTGGGTGTGTATACATTTGATAGTGCACTGTAGCAGTGTACGTGTGTATGTACATTCGATGGAGTGAGTGCACGGTAACATTAGTGTATGTGGATGTGTATACATTCAATACAGACTACACTGAAGCACTATACATTAGTGCTTCAGACTGCGAAGACGTTTAGGAGGATTGGCTTGACTAAGACTCCATGTGGTGTGTCTCAGGAGTGCTGGCTTCAGTTCCTGGCACTGCGAGCATTCTCCTGAATGATTCGGGGCAAGTCACTGAACCCTCTTGGCCTGCTACGCCCCTGCCCAACCTGGGGATATTAGCCCTTCTGTTCTCCCATCATGCCTGTCTTGTCTCCTCAGCCAGTTGAAGTCAACAGGCTGGCAACCCACTGAGGACAGTGCAGAAAGTTAGGCATGTGTGAAAATCTTTGCAGGACCAGGGCCTCAGGACGGGGCTGTCTGTGTTTGCTGCATCTATAACAATGGGGCCCCCAATCTCAGCCTGCCCTGGGCTGTAGGGACTGAGATTGCCCCTGGCATGCTGGTATCCTGGAGCCTTTGCCTAGCCCTGGAGAGAAGCTAGGCCAGCTCTGGTTGGTGAAGATGGAGTCTGTGACACAAGTCTATTAGACAGGGAAGGGACATCCCCAGGTCTACAATCCGTGCATCCAAAGGTAGGGCCTGAGACTATAGCATGTGAAAATACAACTGCTTCTTGCCTCTCTGGCATAAGCAACTTAACCCCCCACCCTGACCAGGGCACAGCCTCCAGTCGTGGGGGTCATTAGAAATTGTTCCTCTCTGCTTTTCCTTGTATTTTTGCAGTTAGGCCCTGACCTCATGCATCATCTCCCAGACTGACTGAGCATGCTCCAGCCCAGGGCTGCAGGGGCTGAGCTGATCTTTCCCTGAATGTGCTCCTCCTGATTGCCATGGGATGGTGTGGCTCTGAGCACTAGAACTGAGAGCAGGGAGACTGTCTCCTTGTCTCTGGATGCCCACCCTGCTGGCACCCATGTGGGAGGTGGGGTATAGGGACAGGGTGAGGGGGCAAGAACAGAGAGGACTGGGGCACACTGGGGAGGTGCAGGAGCAGAGGGCTGGTGTAGGGGCAGGAGGAGAGGGAAATAGGGCAGATGGGGAAGGAGCAGAGGGGATGGAGTACACTGGGGTTAGGGGCAGAGGGACATGAAGAGGGAGCAGAGGGAGATAGGGCAGACGGGGAGGAAGGAGCACAGGGGTTGGAGTATACTGGGGTTAGGAGCAGAGGGACATGCAGAGGGAGCAGAAGGACATGCAGAGGAAGCGGAGGGAGATAGGGCAGATGGGGAAGGAGCAGAGGGGAGGTGGCACGCTGGGACGGGGAGAGCAGGGACTTGCTGAGGAGTTGGAGCACAGGGGCATGCTAGGGGGCATGAGCAGAGGGAACATGGGTGGAATGGGGGGGCAGGAGCAAAGGGGGATGGGACAGGCTGAGGGTGGAAGGAGTGGGGACATGAGCAGGCTGGGGTGAAGAAGCAGAGTGGGACAGGGTGCAGAAGGAGGAGGAGAGGGGACAGGAGAATATTTCCCTATGTGAAGGAATTCGCCTGGCCATTTTTCCAGGTTGGGTGCTGAACTGTCCAGAGAGCAGCTGGGGCCAGTCATTGGTTTACCCCATCAGCTCTTGGGTAGGAGGCTGCACCCTGTTCTTCCAGTGTGCCCTCCCAGCCTTGTCACTGCCATGCACCCAAATGTCCAAAGGCTCCAGCTGGCTTCAGGACTCCCTTGCTGGGTGCTGCATAAACACAGTAACAGCCTACCCCAGCCCTCGCCGGACAATATCTAAGGACAGCAATAGGGCAGGGATCAGATCATAGAATCATAGAATCATAGAATATCAGGGTTGGAAGGGACCTCAGGAGGTCATCTAGTCCAACCCCCTGCTCAAAGCAGGACCCATCCCCAATTAAATCATCCCAGCCAGGGCTTTGTCAAGCCTGACCTTAAAAACTTCTAAGGAAGGAGATTCTACCACCTCCCTAGGTAACGCATTCCAGTGTTTCACCACCCTCCTAGTGACAAAGTTTTTCCTAATATCCAACCTAAACCTCCCCCACTGCAACTTGAGACCATTACTCCTTGTCCTGTCCTCTTCTACCACTGAGAATAGTCTAGAACCATCCTCTTTGGAACCACCTCTCAGGTAGTTGAAAGCAGCTATCAAATCCCCCCTCATTCTTCTCTTCTGCAGACTAAACAATCCCAGTTCCCTCAGCCTCTCCTCATAAGTCATGTGTTCCAGACCCCTAATCATTTTTGTTGCCCTTCGCTGGACTCTCTCCAATTTATCCACATCCTTCTTGTAGTGTGGGGCCCAAAACTGGACACAGTACTCCAGATGAGGCCTCACCAATGTCGAATAGAGGGGGACGATCACGTCCCTCGATCTGCTCGCTATGCCCCTACTTATACATCCCAAAATGCCATTGGTCTTCTTGGCAACAAGGGCACACTGCTGACTCATATCCAGCTTCTCGTCCACTGTCACCCCTAGGTCCTTTTCCGCAGAACTGCTGCCTAGCCATTCAGTCCCTAGTCTGTAGCTGTGCATTGGGTTCTTCCGTCCTAAGTGCAGGACCCTGCACTTATCCTTATTGAACCTCATCAGATTTCTTTTGGCCCAATCCTCCAATTTGTCTAGGTCCCTCTGTATCCTATCCCTGCCCTCCAGCGTATCTACCACTCCTTCTAGTTTAGTATCATCCGCAAATTTGCTGAGAGTGCAAACCACACCATCCTCCAGATCATTTATGAAGATATTGAACAAAACCGGCCCCAGGACCGACCCCTGGGGCACTCCACTTGACACCGGCTGCCAACTAGACATGGAGCCATTGATCACTACCCGTTGAGCCCGACAATCTAGCCAACTTTTTACCCACCTTATAGTGCATTCATCCAGCCCATACTTCTTTAACTTGCTGACAAGAATACTGTGGGAGACCGTGTCAAAAGCTTTGCTAAATTCAAGAAACAATACATCCACTGCTTTCCCTTCATCCACAGAACCAGTAATCTCATCATAGAAGGCAATTAGATTAGTCAGGCATGACCTTCCCTTGGTGAATCCATGCTGACTGTTCCTGATCACTTTCCTCTCATGTAAGTGCTTCAGGATTGATTCTTTGAGGGCCTGCTCCATGATTTTTCCAGGGACTGAGGTGAGGCTGACTGGCCTGTAGTTCCCAGGATCCTCCTTCTTCCCTTTTTTAAAGATTGGCACTACATTAGCCTTTTTCCAGTCATCCGGGACTTCCCCCGTTCGCCACGAGTTTTCAAAGATAATGGCCAATGGCTCTGCAATCACAGCCGCCAATTCCTTTAGCACTCTCGGATGCAACTCGTCCGGCCCCATGGACTTGTGCACGTCCAGCTTTTCTAAATAGTGCCTAACCACCTCTTTCTCCAGAGAAGGCTGGCCATCTATTCACCATGTTGTGATGCCCAGCGCAGCAGTCTGGGAGCTGACCTTGTTCGTGAAGACAGAGGCAAAAAAAGCATTGAGTACATTAGCTTTTTCCACATCCTCTGTCACTAGGTTGCCTCCCTCATTCAGTAGGGGGCCCACACTTTCCTTGGCTTTCTTCTTGTTGCTAACATACCTGAAGAAACCCTTCTTGTTACTCTTGACATCTCTCACTAGCTGCAGCTCCAGGTGCGATTTGGCCCTCCTGATTTCATTCCTACATGCCTGAGCAATATTTTTATACTCTTCCCTGGTCATATGTCCAAACTTCCACTTCTTGTAAGCTTCTTTTTTATGATAAAGATAAAATAAAGATAAAGATAAGATAAAGCGCACAGGCCAGTGAGCGGGGCGGTGAGTGGGGAGACTGGCCCACGGATTGTAGCTGTTGTTTTGAGTGTGATAGAGGTGTGTGTGGGGGGGAAGGTAAGAAGTGAGGGAAGAGTAGTCACAGTGCGTGCTCAGCAGGCTGGCTTTGTGGGCACCATAGCAAAGGTGATCCTGGGCACCTGGAGGAAGAGAAGGCAACAGTTGTTTGGATTTTTTCCAGGCGTTTTCCCTATACTCAGGGGGGCAGCGTGGAGACAGTCCAGCGGGGTCTGAGACTGGGAATGGTGGGGAGTAAATGGGGTGGGGCTGGGCTTACATTACGAAGGCATCTTAACAGTAAAGACAAAATGCTTGTGTTTGATGTGAAGGTGCAGGGGTAGCTAGTGGCTCAAATAGGGGCCTGCTGTGGTCAGAGCCACGAGCGCAGAAGACAAGCTTAGTAGCAGCCTTCTCAATGGAGCTGGGGCTGCAGGAGGGGAGAAGGCCAGGGGAGAGTGTGGGAAGTGATGAGGCCTTGGGTAGAGTCTGGGCTGTGTGGGGGAGAGGAAAGGCCAGATTTAGAGCTGTTGTGATAGGACAAGTGGCAAAGCTTAGAAATAGCCTGAAAAGGAGGGTCTGTTGTGAGGACCAAGTGAAAGACGGCACCCAGGAAGGGGCCTGAAAGCCTAGGGGATGGTGGTGGTGGCCACAGTGGCTGCAGAAGTGGGAGAGGGGAGGGATGGGGGGAAAGGAGGAGCTCAGTTTTGGCCATGTTGGGTTTAAGATGATGACTGGACATCCGTGAAGAGGTGGTGGGTGATTGCTCATCAGCAGAGAGGTAGGTTTGTGCATCATCAGGAGAAAGATGGCATGAAGGCTATTCTTACAGCCAAGTGTACCTAGAGAGGGTAAAGAGGGGGAAGCCAAGGACAGAGCCTTGTGGGACCCCCACAGAAAAGAGAAGGGGAGACGGATGACTCACCTAACGAGACAGGCAAGAGGAGAGGACAGAATCATGAAAGCCAGTGGTGCTGAAAGCCACTCAGAAGCTGAGGAGAATGGAGAAGAGGCCCTGAGACGTGGCCAGGAAGTGAGTGCAGTTTCAGTGGAGTGCAGAGAGCAGTAGCGTATTGGACAGGCTCAGGAAGGGACTCATGGGCAGAGTAGCTATGGAGAGCGAGCAAGCCTGGGGATGAAGGGAGAAGCGAGGCAGGGCAGTGGTCTGATGGAGAGCCTGGGCCAACAGTGGGTTTGTTTCAGGGGGAGTGGGTGGGAGTGGAACCTGATGGGGTGAGAGGTTGAAGAGCGTGAGAGGGGCTGAAGGGAGAGCAGGTGGGAGTCTCTGTCAGTGACAGAGGGGAGTAGGTGCGGGTGGGGCTTGCAGAGGGAACAGGGGTGTGGAGTGAGGAGGGAATGGTAGGGATGGGGTTTGAGGAAGGAATGGGCAGGGCTGGGTTTGCAGAGGGAATGGGATGGGCCTTGAGGAGGAAATGGGAGGGGCAGGGCATGCAGAGGTAACGGGAGGGTGGGGCTTGAGGGCATCTGTGGTCTGTGACCTCTACTGGCTCCCGGTTTAACCAGATGGGGGTTGGGAGCTGGGAGCTTTCTGTGCAAGCTCCTCCAATCTGATCTCTCAGTGTGCTGGAGCCTGAGTTCTTTGACTTTCAGGCTATGCAGCTTCAGGGTTACCAATGACCCCAGGCTTTGGCAGAGGAGGTGGGCTGAGGAGGGAGTTTTACCAGTGGGTTGGGTTGGGTGTGCACTGTGTGTGTGTTCAGACGTAGACTGGTTGATCCTCTGTACACCCCAACAAAGTCAGTGACCACGTTAGGCTTTTAAAGTGGCATTGCAAAGCCCCCAGAGGCCATAGAGGAAACACAGTACCTTCAGGGTCAGGGGAAAAGTCCTCACCTGAATTGTAAATTAAAAAAAGAAGAGCCAGAGGGCCAAATCCTCAGCTGGTGTAATTGGTGCAGCTTCACTGAAGTCACTGCAGCTCCACCTATTCACATCAGTTGAAGAACTGGCCCAAAGTCTCCATTAAATGCCTACTAGGACCTCACCAGGCCAACCTAATTAATGCAAGAGGTGCTCAGATACTACAGTGATGGACACCAGTACAAAAGCTAGAGGGGTGTGGATGGGGATAGCTAGCTAGAGTTTATTACTGAGAAGTTCCTGGGAGCAGTCCCAGGATCTGACTTGTCCATATATTTATTCCCCATGGTAACCTATTTTAAGAGTATATTAGCACCAAGCACAATATTAACAGAGCTTTTCACTTATGAATCAGGAAATGTGGAAGTTAACTCTGCCCTTCCGTGTGTGTATGGAACATCATGATACAGATTCTGTCTGTCTGTCTAGTTACTTATATGACCCTCATCACTGTAGTATATGAGAACTTATAATACAATCATGTACTACTTCTGAAATAATAGTTTCCTTTCTACGACCTCCCATGTTGCACATCTCTCTTTGTTTTCTTACACCAATTTTATTCTCAGAATGGGCCAGTTTTTCTTTATTGACTTTAGGGTAAACATTTTAAAAGGACCCAAATCACTGAGGATCCTATGTTCCATTTTTGAAAGTGACATAGGCACATAGGACCCTAAGTGTTATTGCAAGTCAATAGGACTAAAATCTCTTAAGTCACTTAGGTGTTCTGGAAAAATTTCCCCTAAACTTTTGAGATGAAAAGGTCCTTTCTTTCTACAGCACTCATGTAATACATATTTTCTCTTGTGCCAGCAGAAGTACAGTCATTAGTCTTCCTTAGGGTGTAGTTCAAGGGATGAGGCCATTAACTATGAAGTTAACAGATTCAAAGTTTGGTGGTTGAATGTATACTAGCAAATGTCTCTATTATTCTGTATTGTTATACTTCATCTATAATAAATAGAGTCATTCGCATTGGACAAAGCCCTCTCCCTGGGTGAAATTCACCCCTAAGGGTAGGCAGCACTTAAGTAGGCAAAGAGTCCAATGAGTTTCTGTGCAGACAAAGGGATCCATGCTAGCTGCTCCAGATGCAGGATTGAGTCAAATATTCTAGACATTGTACAGATGAAGGATGGGGCACAAGAAGCATCCATAAGCCAGTGACTGAGTGGTAATGTGCGACACACCTCTGCTTAGTTTCATGATTTTAATGCTTTTGGATTTTTTTAGTTTATTGTTTTTTGTCAACTGTTTTATTAACACTGCTTTCAGGAGAGGGCTGGGGCTTATCTGTCTCTGCTTGCATACTATGGTGATGAGGGCCATATCAGTAGATAGATAGATAGATAGATAGATAGATGCAACTCCAGCTTCATGTAGGTTGTTCAGAATTCCCCTGCTTCTTAAGAAGAGTATGGCCTGAGCTATTGCATCTTCTCTTGGATCCAGTGAATGTACCGTCTTGCTCTGTCCAAAACATGCCATCTCACAGAATGTCTGTCCACATTTCCAGCTGACTCAGTCACAGATAATAGATAACAATTAAAAATCAGGGATCAGACATAGAAATAAATGTTTGTGACTGACTGTAATGGACTGAGCGGCGGGGGGCATAAGGGGGGGAGGGCTGTTAAGAAACTTCTTCACTGCAGTTCCTGTTGCTCAGGTTAGCAAAAGGAACTTCCTCTGACATCCGGGCAGCAGGCAGGAGCATCTGTGCCTAAGGGCTTGGGGTGTGTTGCGGGGGAAGGGAGGAAGGAAATCTGGAACCCATAAGCTCCACTGATGTTTGCATTACCTTGCACTGTTGTATTGGTCTGTGCTTGGCCCCTCCCCCAGCCCTCCCTGCCCTATCAGCAAAGGACATCCACAAAATTATTCAAATGTCCCTCCTCTCCTTAGCCCTCCCCCCACCCCCAAACAAAAAAACCCAAAAAACCACCCAGCTCCTTGAAGGTTGGGGAGGCTCCGAGCCTTGAGGAAGTTTGGGAAGTCTGGCCAGTGGACACGTCAGGGCTGCATTCCCTGAGCTGGCTTTGTCTGCTTTCCAGGCTGCCTCTCCAGATGCACTGTGGCCTTTGCAGGCCCTCCATCCTGTGAGGTCCAAGGCCCCAGTGCCTGCCAGGTGGGAGAGACTCCTGGACTGAAGGGGATCAGTTCTGAGAAGATGAAAGAGGAAAGCATGTGCCAGGACTCCCCCGAAGGCAGCCTGGTCACTAGTGAGGAGGAGGGCGAACGGCTTCACAAGAAATGCCTCCGCAAGCGCAGCCAGCTGGGCAAGCCCCTGGAGGATTGTGGCTCGCATTCTCCGCAGGGCAAGCGCAGCAAGCGCAGCCCCGTTCCCCAGTCCTTCGAGGATGTGCACACTCAGCGGGTGATCGCCAATGTACGGGAGAGGCAGCGCACCCAGTCACTCAACGATGCCTTTGCCGAGTTGCGGAAGATCATCCCCACGCTGCCCTCCGACAAGCTCAGCAAGATCCAGACCCTCAAGCTGGCCACTCGCTACATAGACTTCTTGTACCAGGTGCTGCAGAGTGATGAGCTGGACCACAAGATCACCAGCTGCAACTACCTGGCCCATGAGAGGCTCAGCTACGCCTTCTCTGTCTGGAGGATGGAAGGGGCTTGGTCCATGTCAGCATCTCACTGAGCCTGCAGGATCCAGCCAACAGGTATGTATAGCAAGCTTCCTGCTGCCCAGCTCCACTGAGGGCATTGTCTTTGCATCCCTCCCTCCTGCCTTCTCCGGGCACCTCCCCAGCTGTATTTGTAGCTTCTCCAGGGAAAATAAATGTCATCTCTCCCCCCACCCCGCCACGTGCAGTGTTTTTGAACAAACCCCAGACATGCGACAAGCCCGGTGCTCAGGCGAGGTAGCTGACCCCCAAGTTAACAGGATAGCTTTCATTGCCAAGCCACCACACACGTTAATGGGACCTTGGAGGGATCTGAGCAGCAGAGCCCTAGAGGGACTGATTTAATTTACCAGCAACAATGTGGGATTGTTTCTAAGGACCAGTTAATGAAAGGTTTAAAACAAGGGTTTAAAATCAGATTCATCCTCTGATTGTGGCCCAAGAGTGTGGTTTAAATCAGGAGCAGCTCTACTGAAATCAATACACCAGTGTAAGAGAGAGCCGAATCAGGCCCAGCTACTGCACTGATCACCTCAATGCAAAATTCTTGTAAGATGCAGTGCCTGATTCTGATCTCATTGCACTGGTGTAAATCAGGGAAGAGGCTGCCCTGTTACTCTCCTGGAGCACTGTTTAAAAGGGTAGAGAACAGTAACCTTCTCTGATCTGATGGGAGCTCAGCCCAGCTGTAGTATGCCAGGAATTAGGTACTCCAGGGAGGATGCGGGAGACACGGAGTTTCACGCACATATTGCTGCAAACATTGCACTGAGTCTGGATATTATATGCATTCCAGCCTCATGCAAATGCCATCCAAGCATTCTCTGGGCTTCAGGCTCTGCCACTGGCTCTGCTCCTCTCAGCCACTGACAAAGGAAAGAAAAGACCTATCAGTGGTTTTCTTATTTCTGGCAGCCAGGAGCTGCTGCAAGGGCAGAGAGAGTCCCGTGAAATGGGCAAAGGGATGTGGGGAGGCCAGGGCAAGGGAGGGTGACAGCACAGCATCCACAGACCCATCCCGACCCCTTGCCATCCCTGGACATCCGAGGTAACTGAGAAATAGTGATAATAATTAAAGCCAACTTCTGGCCTTCCTCAGGCAAAGCTCCAACTGCAGTTGTCTGGGAAGGGCAGCAGCAGTCATCTCCTAGGATATAAACACAGGGCCATGGGCATTGCCAGACTAGATTCAACCCAAAGTCCATCTAGCCCAGTGTCCTGACTCTGATGTGCCCAGCACCAGATGCTGCTGAGGAAGGTGTAAGAATCCTGCAGTAGCAGATGTGGTCTCTAATAATTAGCTATCTGCTGAAGCCCCAAAGCCCTTTCCAGATGCTGGGTAGCATTAATGACAGGAGCTCTGGACATTCTCATTATCCATAGAAATGACCGGTCCCTTTTTCCAATCCCCCAAAGGGATGCGCATCCAGCTCACTGCAGTTCTACGTCCTGCTCTGGGTGCCATAAAGCCACCTTCCTGCTCCATCCCCGTGGATCGGCCCAGGTCCTCTTTCCTGGACTCCCGCCCTCATTGCTGTGGCCCTCATGCTGGGATCAATATGTCTGGCTTTCCTTGGATACTGACAGACTGGAGAGTGGAACACCTAGTTAATCAACAACTGGCCGCTCTGGCTTGTGTCAGTCTGGATCCTATGGCACACACTGGTCTAGGCTGAGGCTAAGCTTAGGAGGAACATGTCAGTGTTATTTCTGCTCACCCTGGGAGATGCAATCAAACTTCCTCAACATGCAAAAGACCCTTCTCCTTTGATTTTTATTTCTAGATATTAATTCTTTTATTAGAACCCGATCCTGCATGTCTCCTTACTCAAATACATGTCTTGAGGGCCGGATTCCCCTCTCAATGTGCCACTTTCAATCAGGAGTAAATCCATTGAATTTAATGGAGTAGTTAGCTCAGAATCAGACCCATAAAGGTGAGTGTGGGCGGGATCAGGCTCTTCACTGGTTTCAATTTAAATATGAAGCTACAGACCCTTTTTATTAAACAAACATCAAGGTATCAGATCCGCATAACGGAAGCTGTGCCTGCTCCAGTGTGTATGAAACCCCAACCACTGTCAAGCAATTATCCTTCCTCAGACAACAGGCTTTGTACACGGAGTGATCTAAAATGTGAGGTGAAAGGGAAGAGCTCAGTTCTGGAGGGACTAGCAGGGAGCTGGGAGTATGACCTCTGCTTAATGGCCCATGGCTTGCTCACCCTCTTGGCTATGCCAGGAGATGGGGAAGCCTGACGCCCAAAGCTCCTTTCTCTCTTGACCCACTGGAAGGTCAAGTCCTGTGTCGTTCCCCCGCACCCCACATTGTCAGTTTCATCTGATCCTGGACTGGGCTCCCCAAAGGCAGGAGTTGGAGCCAGAGTTTTACTTTCCCAGGTGATTCCTGGGAAGGGCCATCAGTAATCTAAGGTTTATGCAGCAGTGACCGAAACTCTCTGGCGTTCCATAAAGCACCCTTCTGACCGTTTATCGCTGCACCTGCTGGGTTCTCAGTCATTGCTATTGCGACCATTCATTACTTAATGGCTTTGGCTGTTAGGGTCATAATTTCAAAGGTCTTTAGGTGCCCAAAGAAGCCGATTGGCACCTCGTGGGCTCTACAAAAACATCTAAGCAGGTTCGCTGCTGAACTCCCATTAAAATCAATTTTGGGGCCCAACTTGAGACACCATTCAGAGTTACTGAGCACCACGGCTCCTCACGGCCTCAACTGGAGGTGCCAGTCACTCTGCAAATCATCAGGGCCAAGCGGCTCAGAAACTGCACCTGAAGTGTGGCCTTTGGCACCCCATTTAAACTGCTCTTTTTGAAACCCTGGGGCGAGATGTCTCATAATGGGCACCTGTGAAAACTTGGCACCAAGAGTCACAGGCCACTTCTGAACATTTATTATTTAATTGAGTATTTGTTGGTCTGTTCCAGTGTGATGCCCAAAAGCTCGCTGCTCCCTTTTGCTGATGAAATCCCCTGAGCTCCATCCCTGACCTCAATCACTGCCAGTCTCTGCGTTGTACTTGCCCAGTGTCTGGGAGCTGCTTGGCTCCATTTCTGTAGGACCCTCCGCTGTTTGCTCTGGGTAGCAGTGCAGTTGGAGGGATTACAATGGGGATTTATCACCCCTCCCATGCATTGGGGTCTTGCAAATCATCATAGCGCTGGATTTGCTCTTAGTCCTGCGCCAGTTCCTTCCACCGCAGTAGGGTCATGGCTTCACTGCCTGCTCAGGCAGCAGATGCAATCACTGTTGGGCTTTGAATCAGGATTCGTGGAACGAGAAACCTCCTTAGGTCACACACTGTAAAGAAACCATTGTTGTAAAATCTAAACAGACCAAACGAGAAGTTAAAAGTATTTTCAGGCTTTATGTCTACCCCCAGCCCCTGCTCTGAGCCGCTCACTCACACATGTGTGCGCGCACACACCCTGGCACCTGCCCTTCACCTCAGACCAATTTTTGTTATTTTACAGTGGTGTTTCCCTGCTGTTTAAAGATGTTTGTCTCTGTCATGTCACTGTGATGCACTCAAACAACCGGGGAAGCATGGGAACAGCCTGCCTCTGCACAGAATGCCGCTAAATGGACATGGTAAACAAGCTGAAAACCAGAGTTTTTTTTGCCTCTTCTGCCTGTCATTGTGAGCTGTGGGTGCCCACGCAAATACAGTGGGTGAAATACAGTCAGATGGCAGGATGTGGCTTTTAAGATGACCATGTTTCTTTAAGTGTCCTTTATAGGGTCTTTAACTATTAGGCCTAATTAGCACTGATTTCCTGTGCAATCCCAGTGAAGTCAGTGCTAATGTAACACCAGGGTGAGGATGGTCCAGCAGTAAGTGTGGCTGCTGGAGGCAGCCGTTTAAACAGACAGAGAAATCAGAAGGCAAGTTTTGTTCCTATGAAGTTAATACGGACAGATCTGTTATTGCTCCTACTGAACAGTGTAGCAGAACATTTATTAGTGGTGTTGGGTTCACAGAAAGCTAACTCAGTCTCAGTCATCTACGGCTTGAGCGAAAGGCCATTGGAGTCAATGCAAAGACACTCTATGACTGCACTGGGCTTTGGATCAAGCTGCTAGTGCCCTGCGTGCTTTGGATTGTCTATAGAGATGGAGTGCTTTCCCATGCTGTGTGCCTCAGTGGGAATCTGAGAATGAAAGTCCCTGGCATCAATGGCCACTTTTTGCAAATGCTGAGCCACGTGTCAGTGTGAATGTGGGTGTCAGGCTTGCTAAGATGTGCAAGTCTGCATCTGTTTCTGTGACTGCGTGTGCTTGTAATTAAGTTAGTCTGTGTTTGGCAGGGGTTTCATTCCTATGATAAACCAATGAGTGAAAGCCCCTTCAGTGAAATAACTCTTGTAAATATCCCCCCAGTCCTGTAAGTACAGACAATTGGTGTCCTTAATAGTCTTGTTTCATATTCAGCCCAGATGGCTCCAAAATGCTTGCTAGAAACCCTGGTCTTTTTGTGATACGCTGGTCTCCAAAATGGATGAGTGTTTGTACTGTGCATTCCTGCCACAATGATACCAACTGACAGCTCCAAGTTAGGCAGGGAAATAATGGGCAGTGGAACTTGCAAGGTAGAGGGCAAAAGGAAGAAGCAGCAGCACTCAGAGAAATGCTCTTTAGTTACAAAGGCTGTATCTATCTCGCCAGTCAGTTAGTGAATGCAACGTTTGCAATGGGGCTGTCATTTCAAAATGCAAAGCAGCTAATGCCTACTGAGTTTGCAGCATACTTGTCTCCATTGGAACCTTGCCTATTAAATATCAAAGGCCGCTGGAACAGCTGAGTGTGCATATATCCTTGTGAAGCAGGAGACATCACTGAGGGGGAGGAGGGAAGGGAGGGAGCCCCTGGGCAAGAAAAGTTAATGTTTGAAATCCACCGAGCTCACAATTTTCAGGAAAAAAAATACAATGTTGAGCACATTAAAACTGATGCCTTGTTCCTTTTCCTGATGAATGGGGAGAAAATGAGGCTATAATTTAAAATCTCCAGGGAAAAAATTTCTGGAGCTGTTAAGGGTGATATTATTTGACTGACTTTAAATTGGCTCCCTGGATTCACTGTATTTTTACAATGCCCTTACACAGTTCTCCACTCTGAAAAGCCTCTGATGTAATTCAGCACTTGCCTTTTGAGGACTGGTGCCCTTGATCAGAGTCCGCTCTGTAGGATAGTTATTTCCTTTCCCCCTGTTTTATAACTAGGTCCTACAACATAATGCTAAAGCATCAGGCAACAAAGGGGAAGGTAAGCTCAGCCTAATTCATAGAATCATAGAATATCAGGGTTAGAAGGGACCTCAGGAGGTCATCTAGTCCAACCCCCTGCTCAAAGCAGGACCAATCCCCAACTAAATCATACCAGCCAGGGCTTTGTCAAGCGTGACCTTAAAAACTTCTAAGGAAGGAGATTCTGCCACCTCCCTAGGTAACGCATTTCAGTGTTTCACCACCCTCCTAGTGAAAAAGTTTTTCCTAATATCCAACCTAAACCTCCCCCACTGCAACTTGAATTGTTACGAAAGGCTTCCTCCTCCAGATCCACGCCTGTTTGGGCAGCCAATCTGGAACAATGTCATGGACTCAGGAAAAGGCAGCGAGATCCTGCCAATGAAAATCGTGCTATGGATCACGGAAAAGGAATCCTGTCTGATTGGTCTGGTTGGGTACATCAAAATTATAATAGAAAGAAAGAAAGAAAGAAAGAAAGAAAGAAAGAAAGAAAGAAAGAAAGAAAGAAAGAAAGAAAGGGGGGTGGGATAGCTCAGTGGTTTGAGCATTGGCCTGCTAAACCCAGGGATCTGGGGCAAAAATTGGGGATTGGTCCAGATGACCTCCTGAGGTCCCTTCTAACCCTGAGATTCTATGAAAGAAAGGTAGGTCTGTGGCAACAGTGTAATGCTATTCAGGGGTAATCCATCAGGGTTACACTGCTGGAAGTGAGAGCCCCTCATACCCTTTGTTCTAAAGTATGAAAGTTAAATTCTCCACATGCTCTTCCCCATGTGAGAGGTGGCATCTGGTATGGGGTTAATTGGGCAGCCACAGGGGAAGAGAAGTGGAAAGTCCAGCTGGGACTCTAGTGTCATGCCTGTGTTGTTTTCAGTTCTGTCCTACCATTCGGCTTTAAAGCGACAAAAAGGGTTCTCTCTTCTGTAACTTCCCCAGCTGTGCTGGGTGTTTATGTGACTCTGCAGGCCCAGACTGGCTTGGCCTGGCTCCTACGGAGGATTCTGCTAAGCCCCCATTGCCCCAGAGGATCCATGAACATATCCACCCAGGAAGCTTACTTTCACTTGTGCTTCAAATTCCAAGTGAGGAAAAAAATGCCTTGCCTTTCCCTGTGGCTGGGGAATTTTTCTTTGCATGGCTCTAACCTTCACTGACAGTCATACATTAATAAGGGCCTTTTCCTCTGGCTGGGCCAAAGCAGAACTCTCCAGGCAGGCAAGCAGTGTCCTGTGGGTCCAGACCTGTCTGTCCACCTTGCTGTTTCTACAAGGCTGCCCATCACCACGGCGCTGCATTTCTCTGCACTTTTAACAAGCTCACTAGGCCACAGGAGGTAGCAGAGAGGGGTCTGCTGACAGCAGATTCCTTCTGTACCAAAGTTTCACTCTTATTGCTGCAGAAATATTAGAACAGAATTTCTTTGTGTTCTGTTCTTCTACGTCTTTTGCTTTCTACAGTGCGGGCTCTGTAGGGTGTATGTTAAATATAGAATCATAGGACTGGAAGGGACCTTGAGAGGTCATCTAGTCCAGTGCTACTCAAAGTGGTGGTCCACGGACCGGTGCCGGTCCGCGAGCTGTCGGCTGCCGGTCTGCGTGCATTGGGAAAAAATATTGCCAGTCCCCCACATCAGATAGCTTGAGAAGCGCTGGCCTAGTCGACTCATGGCAGGACTAAGTATTATCTAAGTATATCAAGGTGTAGAGCCTTGACTGCTGTTAATTATCAGTGCTTCCTTGACTTCAGTGGAGCTATGACAATTTACACGAGCTGTTGTTTTCCTCAGTTGGCTGTGCTGGGTCCAGACCTGGGTCGGCGCCTGTGCAGTGCTCTTCACTACCTGGCTCCATTTTCTCTCTGCCCTTGGGTTTTGCAACTGCATGTGTAATCCGATTCATGGGCAACTTCAGCCTGAGCATTGCCCAGGTGCGTTGAGTAGCTGGCAGCATCAACCCAGGCAGCACTAGCCAACCCAAGGCTTAGGTGCAGGCTTGGAACAGATTGCCTGTCTCGAAGCTGTCTCCTATCATTTGGGCCGTAAGAAACCATCACTGTGGGCAAATTTTCCTGTCTGGGGCCCCAGCTGGGGTTTTCAGCAGAGCATCCAGCACCAGGCATCAGAGATACCTCAGCTGCTTTGTGACCCATGGGAGATGGAAGGAGAGCTGGGGAAGGGGCAATGGGTTTAGTGACAGGAAGGCTCTCCTAACTGGCGATGGCTTCCTCCCTTGACAAGTGGGGTGGCCCCTTGCTCTCACCTTAGCCTGCTCAGTTCGGTGGGCAGTGGTGTGTGGCTACAGCTGCATCTGCCTCTCTGTCCCAAGCTGGGTCCTCGCAGGGCACGTGTACCTTGGAAGAAAAGACCTACAGCATGGCCCCTGCTGTGTCTCTAGGTCTATGGGTGCTGTGATTGCAGTAGCCCTAGCACCTAGGCATAGCCCAGCACCGACACCAACCCCTGACTGGACCAGCAGCGGGGCCCCAGGAGGGAAACCAACATACCAAGGGTTTCCAGCATGGCTGCTGGGCTGCTTTAGACCATCTGACTGGACAAAAGGCTTGGGGGAATGCTCCCACAATGGGGGGATTCAGTGACTGTTGGAGCAGCTCAAGCGGCTCCTGTGTCCTGGTGGGTAGAGGAAAGCAGGGGAGAGCCCTGAAGCCTTGTGGGGCATTTCTGCGGTGTTCATGCTTTCTCTCTGCCCCTCCTGAGTGTTGCTTCCTGCCCCCTTCCTGACGTACACAGGTACACCCCCTCATCCCCATCCCCATGCTGCATGGCCAGTGACCAGCCAAGTACCCTGCAAAGCACCACGTAGGAATGGCTCTGTGTCCAGAGTTGGGGAGCAGCCAAGTTCTTAGAAGCCACTGGAGTCTCCACCACATTCCCTCTGATCCTCAGGGTCCTCGGCAGAGGGAGCCAACCCCAGCGTCCCTGCTAGGAAAACCCAGCAGAGTCACCTACAAGCTGGAGCCAATTTCTCTCCCCTAGGGAGTGGATCTGACTTCAGCCAAGTGTGGGGGTGCGTGTGTCCCCTCATTCTGGCCCCTACACTTCATTCCCATCCTCTTGATGGATTATAAATACACAGCCAACAGGGATCAAAGGGATCTGGGCCTGAGAGAACGAGCTCTTCTGGGAGGCACCAGGGAGCTCTGAGCTGGGACAATTCATTTGATATTGCATCATTTTTTCCATTTGGGTAAGAGGTACCGGGGAGGCAGGGCACATCCCAAGTTGTATGAGGGAGGGGAATAAGGAGCACTCATTGCACTGCATATGTGCATGTGTGGATTCATAGATTCTAAGGCCAGAAGGGATCATTGTGATCATCTAGTCTGACTTGCTGTTCACACAGGCCAGAGACCTGTCCCCAAATAATCCCTAGAGCAGCTTTTAGAAACACTTCCAATTTGGATTTCAAAATTTTTCAGTGATGGAGAATCTACCATGATCCTTGATAAGTTGTTCCAATGGTTAATTACTCTCGCCGTTAAAAATGTACGCCTTATTTCCAGTCTGAATTTGTCTGCCTTCAACTTCCAGTCACTGGATCACGTTAGACCTTTTGCTGCTAGATTGAAGAGCCCATTAACAAATATTTGTTCTCCATGTAGATACGTACTGTAGAACTAATTAAATCACCCCCTAACCTTCTCTTTGTCAAGCGAAATAGATTGGGCTCTTTGAGTCTATCATTATAAGGCAGGTTTTCTAATCCTTTAATCATTCGCATGGCTCTTCTCTGAACCCTCCAATTCATCAACATCCTTCCTGAATTTTGGTACCAGAACAGGACACAATCTTCCCGAAGTGCCAGTGCCAAATACAGAAGTAAAATAACCTGTCTACTTTTATTCGAGTTTCCATTGTTTATGCATCCCAGGATCACGTTAGTTCTTTTGGCCACAGCGTCACACTGGGAGCTCATGTTCAGCTGATTATCCACCATCCAAAAAATTTTCAGAGTCACTGCTTCCCAGGATAGAGTCCTCCATCTTATAAATACAGCCTGCATTCTTTGGACCCAGATGCATACATTTACATTTAGCCATATTGAAACACATATTGTTTGCAAGTGCCCTATTTACCAAGAGATCTAGATCAGTGACCTGTCCTCTTCATTATTTACCACTCCCCAAATTTTTGTGTCATCTACAAACGTTATTAGTGATGGTTTTATGTTTTCTTCCAGCTCATTGATAAAAAATGTTCAATAGCTTAGGGCCATAACCAATTTCTGCAGGACTTTGTTGGAACCGTATCCACTTGAAGATCCCCCATTTACAATTACTTGTTGAGACCTATCTGTTAGTCAGTTTTTAATCCATTTAATGTGGGCCATGTTAATTTTATAGCTTTCTAGGTTTTTAATCCAAACATTGTGCGGTACCAAGTCAAATGCCTTATGGAATTCTAAGTATATTACGACAACACTAGTACCGTTATCAACTAAACTTGTAATTTCATCAAAGAAAGGTATCAAATTAGCGTGATGGGATCTATTTATGTGAGGCAAAAATTTGGGGTTTGTCAGTACCTTTTCCCAGCTCCACTTTTGAGGAGCATGCTGATTAGTAACCAATCATAGCCAATAATTAATAACAATTGTCATTTCTACAGCCCCTTCCCCTCAAAGCACTTTGCAAACACTCGGGAATGAGGCCTCTGGATACATTGTCCAAAAAATGTGACCCAGCTCTAGCTGTGCGTTCCACAGTGCCTATCCAACTCCTGGGGGAAAGGGGGTTCTTCCTTCTGCGCTCATGAGCAAAGTGCTTTGAGTTCTCTGAGTAGAAGGGGCTGTAGAAATGCAAAGTGATCCTAGTGATGGAAAGTTCCATTGCTCTGGTGCAGCAGAACTGTGGTGGGCGGTCACTGTCATGGAGGCAGCTCTCAGGAAGCTAGGGCCAGTCCCAGGGAGGGCTGTGAATACGCTGTATTCAGTGGGGAGAGCAGTGCACCCCTCCTTCCCCTGCCCCCAGGGCCTTTATGTGCACTGACCTAGATGGACGGGTTGCTGTATTTTATACCAGCTGAAGCTTTTTCAGGGCATGTGCCTTCCTTCCTAGCTGTAATGAGTTGCAATCCTGAAGCCTGGAGCCACAGATGTGCAGATCACACATGTTCTGTGGTCTGACTGGCTGGGCTACAACCTTCCAGCCAGCAGCAGAATGAAGTGGATGGGTTTTGCTGCCATGGTTAGTTGGGCAGAGAGGAGTTCAGAAGCCCCCCACGGCTGTGGAGTAGCTTAACAATCTGAGAGCTGTTGTTGTCAGCAACAGGGGCTCCTGTAATTATGGCCAGTTTCCAAAGCTCTTCTCTCTTCCTACCAGCATCTCCTCATTCTTTGGCCAGCTACTCTGCATCCCTGCACTGATCTTGGCCTGGTGCTGGGAAAGCTGGGAGATGTCACTGCTTGTGATTCCCATCATGGAGCAGCATGGCCTCTCCAACCAGTACTGCCAGCGTACTCCCCTCTGACCTTCCATGTTCCCAGCTCGGGGAGGATTTGGGGATTCAAGGACATCAAAGGTCTAGAGGCAGGTTTTTCAGGGCTTGGCTAATTTCAGTGAAAGAAATGGCCTTCCCTGTTCCCTCTATGGGAGTTCCAGCCAATAGTTTCAGTGACATCTTTTATCTTTATAGTAAAGTGCACACAGCATTTAACTCTGAGCTGTCCCAGGGTGGGGGGAGGGGGTATGTGAGAGGGAAGTTCCGATACAGAGCAGGAAGGCAAGTACTTAACACTGGTCAGGATTAAAGTTAAAACACAGATAAAATTACACAGCTTTGCCCTAGTGATCAATAAAATATCCACTGGTTTATGATCTCTGCAAGGAATCTGGCTCTTAGGATTTCAGCTGCATTCATTTATACCCAAAGGAATGTCTTTGAAACTAGTCAGTGTTTCATATCTGAATGGCATGGAAAGGGCCCTGAGACCTGACAGAGAGTGACTGAGCTGCATTAACAAAGATTTTTGCATTTAATTTCCTTTAAAAAAGTAGGGGGGTGAGAAGCAAAAAATGTTGAATGAGCCATTAACATGTCTGAGTAATGGTGGGGTGACTCTTAGCCAGCCCCTTATATGCAGGAGGTGTTACCTTTAATAGCTCTCTAGTCACACTCAGCATACTAATGCTGTTGCTTTGCATCCTGTTAGTTTTTGACTAGCATCATGAATGGGTGTTTACTGTTGGCACTGCAATAGCTCCCAGAGAATCCATTGGGCTGGGCATTCCGTAGCCACATCAGTAGGGTTGGCCCATGCCCTGAAGACTTGCTGTCTAAATAGGTGAGTCAAACAAGGCAAGAATTGTTATCCCTAGTCACAGACGGGGAGCTGAGGTCCAGAGACTCCAGGTAAAGTGACTGGCCCAAGGTCACCCACGGAGCCATGACAGAGCCAGGAACTGAACTTACATCCAAGTCCCAGGCCAATGCTCAGTGAGCCCTGCTCTCACCAGTCCAATAGCCCCCAGGAGTCCTTTTTTCAATTTGCGGGCTTGCAGTGACTCCACACTGATTTTCAGAGGCACAGGGTCTCCACAGCTCCCAGCTAGAATCAGTGGAAGGGGAAGGTGCTCTGCTCCCCCAGCACCTTGCAGAATCCTGGCCCTTCATTCTTCCCACTCTAGTGAGCCTTGGTGCAACCTCACCTGAACTCGCACAGGAAACTAGGAGAAAGTATCCCCCTTGGGAGCAGCTGGTATCATGTGCTGGGAATCAGCCTCCTCTGCCTCCAGGCATGTGTGTTCTTGGAGACTGAATGCTGGGATTCTCCCCCGGAAGCTGGACAAGCCACAATTGTGAAAGAGAGCCGCCCAAGTACAGCCCTCACCTTGGTATGGACACTGAAATTTGCCCTGGCAGCTCCCACTGACTTCTCACCTATACAGTCTGTGGGTGCTCAGCCCCTCTGAAGGTCAGGCTGCTTTTGGGGTGGGGGGATCCAAGGCGGTTATTCTTCCTGTGAGTTGTGTGTGTAGCGTTAGTGCTTGCGGGCCCCAACAGGGGCTGGGCACTGCACAAACACAGGGGGAGGATATTGACCTCAGTATTTAGACGTGGTCACTTTTCCTAAGAGATGCAATTGCTCTCTGCGTGAAATAAAGATTAAAAATTACCTGAGTGCTGAAGCCAACTTGGCATCTCCTTAGCCCCGGTTAGTCCCTCATGGACACCAGGCGATGGGCCTCTGCTCCAGAATCTTACTGCAGGCTTCCAGGGCTGAGAGCCCTGCAAAGCAGCACCAGGCAATTGTACGCTACTGAAGGGTCCATGCTAAAATGTATGTTGGGTAAGAGCCAGAGAGACATCCTGTGTGGGTGCAATTCGCTGGCCAAGCCATGAGTGCCACTTCAGCCGCACTTGAGCGCTGCGGGCACCAGGTCCATCCCATCAGACAGAGACATGGACACACAGCTACAGAGCAAGGGGGGCCCACTTGCCAAGTTTTATGCAGCACCATCAGTAGCATTTCCTGCAAATTATGTAATGAGCTAATTTGTATATTTGCAAAAAAGGTACACGTGACTATAGGCTTCAGCTTATAAAAGAAGCTGTGCATATTTAGTACTTGTGAAAAGCATTGGATTTGACCAGTGGCGTAGCTGGGGGCGGGGGGGAGCGGGGCAGCGGCTGCTCCCCCACTGAGCACAAGTGGCGCCTTGTGAATGTCTTGGCGCCTTTTAAATTTTCCCTTGTGGAGGGAATGGGGAGCGATCCAAAAAAAAGGCACCACCCGCTGCAGTGCTTTTACTCACCTGGCGGCACTCTGGGTCCTCGGCGGCACCTCGGCGGCGGGACCTTCACTCACTCTGGGTCCTCGGCGGCACCTCGGCGGCGGGACCTTCACTCGCTCCGGGTCCTCGGCGGCACCTCGGCGGCGGGACCTTCACTCGCTCCGGGTCCTCGGCGGCACCTCGGCGGCGGGACCTTCACTCGCTCCGGGTCCTCGGCGGCACCTCGGCGGCGGGACCTTCACTCGCTCCTGGTCCTCGGTGGCACCTCGGCGGCGGGACCTTCACTCGTTCCGGGTCCTCGGCGGCACCTCGGCGGCGGGACCTTCACTCGTTCCGGGTCCTCGGCGGCACCTCGGCGGCGGGACCTTCACTCGCTCCGGGTCCTCGGCGGCACCTCGGCGGCGGGACCTTCACTCGCTCCTGGTCCTCGGTGGCACCTCGGCGGCGGGACCTTCACTCGTTCCGGGTCCTCGGCGGCACCTCGGCGGCGGGACCTTCACTCGTTCCGGGTCCTCGGCGGAACTTCGGCGGCGGGACCTTCACTCGTTCCGGGTCCTCGGCAGCACTTCGGCGGCGGGACCTTCACTCGCTCCGGGTCCTCGGCGGCACCTCGGCGGCGGGACCTTCACTCGCTCCGGGTCCTCGGCGGCACCTCGGCGGCGGGACCTTCAGTGTCACCGGAGACACCCGGTACGAGTGAGGCCAGCCACCAAGGTGCCGCTGGGTGAGTAAAAGTGCTGCAGCGGGTGGCGCCTTTTTTTTGGATCACTCCCCCTGGCTCCGCGGCTGGGTTTGACAGCCTGAGTAAATCAGGGAGCCTTTTTTCTGTCTATTTCCTAGAGTAAGAAGGTGGGGGAGGTAATATCTTTTATTGGACCAACGTGTTGATGAAAGAGACAAGCTTTCGATCAATACAGGGCTCTTCTTCAGGGCTGGGAAAGGTATTCAAGAATGTCACAGGTGAAACAGATCGTTAAGTATCTATTTCCTACTCACCACTGACCCGGCAGTCTGATCTGTGACCTGTGACTTCCTCTAGGGCAGAGGTCCTCAAACTGTGGGGCACGCCCCGGTAGGGGGTCATGGAGCAATGTTTGGGGGGGGTGCAGTGGGGCCCCACAGAGGGTGGGGAGAGAGCGCCACCCAGTCCTGCTCCACTCCCAGCTCTGCTCCGGCCCCGCCTGACCACGGCCTGGCCACAGCTCCACACCCAGCCCAAGCCCCAGCCCCAGCTCTGCCCCCAGTCATGGCTCCAGTCTCGTCCCCCTTACTCTTTTCTGCCCCCTACCCGGGGCTGTGGCCCCACTCCTGGCTCGGGGGGGGTGGGGAGGGAAGAGATGCAGGCAGGGTTAGGGGCGGCATGACGCTGAAAAGTTTGGGGACCACTGCCCCAGGGGCACTGGTTGGGCCTCTGCTGATTCTACCAGTTAGTGAAAAGGCTGATGGGCTTGTTACAAGTGAGCTGGAACTGAGACCCACCAAACTCAGCTCATACAAGGGCCACTAAATTTCCATTCGATGAGAGTAACTTTCCACCCCTACTGAACTGGGATGGATTCATACTGCAAGTGAAAGCTCAGTAGCTCGTTAGCCATGACCTGAGGCATCTGCTCCCCGTATGTGCTAATGTTCCACCTTGCTTCTGGAAATATCTGTTACATTAACTTCTGACTGCTTGGGTGCTGACTCAGGCAGGGTCTCCACTCTCTGGACATAGGAAACATCCCACACCCTGTGCTCAGACTCAGGTACACACTGCAGTAGGTGCCCTGTTTGTAAAGCAGCATCCCATCACCCAAAGTGGAAGCGTTAGCAATTCAACAAACATTGAGTTCAACACCCAGCCCACTCCTCCATACACCAGGAGCAATACAAAACCATTGCAGCAATCACACCTTGGTACTCTTGTTCAGTTCAGAAATGATTGTACATGTATATTGGATTTTTGTGTGTACATTAATTTAAATTCATAGGAGGACCTTGCTGTCATCCACATCGGTCATCAACAGGGTGTGACTCTCCTCCATCTGTCTGATCCACAGCACAGGGCTCCTTCATCCTGCTGTTCTTGTGGATGTGGAGCAGCCAGCAGCTGGTGTGCAAACATGCAGCTCGTTGGGATGAGCACTGGAGGAGGGCTGGGTCTGAGGGTTCCTGCTATGGGAGCAGCACGGGAGCTAGTAGTAGAGACAGCAGAGCCAAGCACACAGTTTGGGCCATTTCTTCTGAAGGATGGTGTGACAAGGTGGGTAAGGCTGGGGTTCTGCTCCTAGCTCTGTTTGAAGTCACCTGCCTAACCTCTCAGTTATCTTACTGTCAAATGAGAGCTCACAGTCTGCTGGCGCGTGGCTCAGTAGCCTTTCATTAAGCTGCAGGCAGCTCACTAGCTGTGTGGGGGAGTAACTCTACCTTGTATCTGAGCTGCGGGAATGTGGGACAGACCTGCCAGATGAATGACTGCCTGTGCCAGCCAAGCTGTGTGACATAGGGTAGGGCAGAAGGTGCCAGCCATTTAGGTGGTAATTTTGCACACACCCGGTGCTTGGCAGGGAGATGGAAAGGTATGCACTGGCTGGAGGTCATTCAGCACCCAGGAAGGAAAGGAGGGCACTGTCCTTTGGCTGGGCAGCCCTGGCATCTGACGTCTCGTTTCCATCTGCAGATTCAGAAAGAACCACGCGCTCTGCTGCTGTGTGAGCGCGTGTGTGCATAGAGCTCATTTGTGAGATGACAGGTGCAGGGATTGGATGGGGCTGCTGGACCTCACTCCAAGAGGAGACTGTGAGACAGGCCTGGCACTGGCCTCCGAAAGTTTTAAGCGTGCTGAAACTGTCTAGTGTTTTATTTCACTCTCTCCATATGCAATGCGGTCTCATCTTACGTTCTGCTATGAGAGACAGAAATTAAAATGGAGAGAGAATCAGAGAGACCCTAGGGCCTCCGCAGCTCTCATGGGGCTGCACAATTAAAATTCAACTGCAATAATAATGGGTAGCCCATAAACAACATGCATATCATGAAATACTGAAACCCCAGATTTCAGAGTAACAGCCGTGTTAGTCTGTATTCGCAAAAAGAAAAGGAGTACTTGTGGCACCTTAGAGACTAACCAATTTATTTGAGCATGAGCTTTCGTGAGCTACAGCTCACTTCATCGGATGCATACCGTGGAAACTGCAGCAGACTATATATACACAGAGAATATGAAACAATACCTCCTCCCACCCCACTGTCCTGCTGGTAAAGCACAGTGGGGTGGGAGGAGGTATTGTTTCATATTCTCTGTGTATATATAAAGTCTGCTGCAGTTTCCACGGTATGCATCCGATGAAGTGAGCTGTAGCTCACGAAAGCTCATGCTCAAATAAATTGGTTAGTCTCTAAGGTGCCACAAGTACTCCTTTTCTTTTTTTGAAACCCCAGAGTGTTCTTTATTTTGTTAAGATGTAAAGGATGCAACTCTGCACGGGTTGCCAACCCTCCTGGTTTGGCCAGGAGGCTCCTGGAATTGGGCTGGATCTCCCAGAGGCTACTGAAGCCTATCTGGGCGATTTTAGACCACTAAAAGTCCAGCAGTGCAGCGGGGCTAAGGCAGGCTCCTAGGAGGAGGCATGGCCAGGAGGATCTCTGCGCGCTGCCCCGCCCCGAGTGCTGACTCTGCAACTCCCATTGGCTGGGAACGGGGAACTGCGGCCAATGGGAATTGCGGGGGTGATACTTGCAGGCAGAGTCAGCGTACAGAGCTGCCTGGCCGCCTGTGAGCCTAGGAGCCACTGCCAGACGTGCTGCCACTTCCAGAGCCACCTGAGGTAAGCACCACGCAGCCGGAACCTGCATCCTGAACCCCCTCCCACATCCCAACCCCCTGCCCCAGGCTCAGCCTGGCGCCCCCTCCCACATTCCGAACCCCTTGGCTCCACTTCCCCAAGCCCAGAGCCTGCGGCCCGTCCCACACCCCAACCCCTGCCCCAGCCCAGTGAAAGTGAGTGAGGGTGGGGGAGAATGAGCGATGGAGGGAGAGGGGCTGGAGTGAGCAGGTGTGGGGCCTCAGAAAAGGAGTGTGGCAGGGGCATGGCACTGGGAAAGGGCATAGCAGAGGGCAGGTGTGATACTCTGTACCTAGGGGGAACACCCAGCATCCCCATGTTCATCTTTATGATATGATTGTGTGGTATCCCATGCAAAGTTTGTCATGTCAGGTGTCTTTGGAAGGCTCATGATGCACTAAGCATTATTCTTATAGAAATGTTACAGCTTATAATTTCATGTATGTAGTTATGAGGCTGAAAATGTATCCTCATGGCTTAAAATAAGCCCAGGCAAAAACGCTCCAAGAGCAGAGAGGCAGTTCACACCTCATCAGGACAGGTCTGGGACAAAGCCAGCCCAGCATCACAGGAACAAAGGACACTGGCCTAGGCAGCAACAAAAGAATCTGGTAGACTCTCCAGGGTGTCACCCCCCTTCCTTTGGTCAGTTTGGAACTGATTTTGAAGGGGGGGGCAAAGCCAAGAGGGAAGAAAGGACATGATAAAAGGGAGAGACATTTGCCATGCTTTCTCTCTCTCTCTTCCACCTAAATCTACAGACACCACACCAACCGACTGAAGCGCTGATCAAAGGGGAGAGCCTGGCTGAAGAGCAACCAACCAGCCTGTGGTGGGACGCATCTAAGTTTGTAAGGGCATTGAAAGTGTTAAGATCAGCTTTGAATGCATTTTGCCTTTATTTAATTTGACCAAATCTGGCTTGTTAGGCTTTGATTTATAATCACTTAAAATCTATCTTTCATAGTTAATAACGTTTGTTTGTTTATTCTACCTGAAGCAGTGTGGTTGGTTTGAAGCATGTCAGAGACTCTCCTTGGCATAACAAGCCTGGTACATATCAATTTCTTTGTTAAATTGACGAACTCATATAAGCTTGCAGCGTCATGCGGGCATAACTGGACACTGCAAGATGGAGGTTCCTAGGGTTGTGTCTGGGAACAGAGATATTGGCTAGTGTCATTTGGTTGCAAGTAGCTGGGAGCAGTTTACATGCCAGAGGCTGTGTGTGAACAGCCGCGGAGTGGGGGTTCTCACAGCAGAGCAGGGTAAGGCTGGCTCCCAGAGTCGAGGATTGGAGTGACCTAGCAGATCACCGCTCCAGATAACACCAGAGGGGAACGTCACAGCGGGGCAAGGGTGTTTGGGTTTGTGTGATGATGGGTTTCTGCACCCCAGCAATCACCCTAGAAAAACTTGTCTCTGCTGAGCTCTTTGTTACCAATCATGTTGGCTATGAATTGTAACCCCTTTCCTGGCTAGCAAATTGCTCTGGCCCTGACCCTGACCCCTGCTCTGTTCATTATCTATAAGCAGAGCTGGTTAAAAAAAAAATGGGAAAATATGTTTGTAAAAAATTCTTAGGTTTTGAATTCTGCACCCCAGCAATCACCCTAGAAAAACTTGTCTCTGCTGAGCTCGTTGTTAACAATCATGTTGGCTATGAATTGTAACCCCTTTCCTGGCTATCAAATTGCTCTGGCCCTGACCCTGACCCCTGCTCTGTTCATTACATATAAGCAGAGCTGGTTAAAAAAAATGGGAAAATATGTTTGTAAAAAATTCTTAGGTTTTGAATTTGTTTCTATTTCACAGGGCTCTGACTGGAATCTGCTCGTTTCTTCCAAATTTTTAGTGAAATGTTTTTTGAAATATATCCAGATTTCCTAAATGTTTACTTTATTTGCATTTTCCTCTTTTCTCTCCTATTGCCTATATCTCCTTCTTTGCCATGATTGCAATAAAATTATGAATGTCCAGGTTAGGTTTGCTTTTTCCATACTGTAGCTTTTCCAAATTTCTCGAACTCTAGGCTAGTCGCCAAGCTTTGAAGACAGAGTTTCATTTCTCCGTTGGCCTCTCTAGGGCTTTGCCAAAGCTGGAGAAGTTTTCAAAACTTTCAGCGACAAAAGGAAAAGCTCTAAAAGAAACCCCAGCTGTTGCTCCTCCTATGAAGGGGGGAAAAAAAAAAGGAAAAAGGGGAAAAAATTCAAAACAATTTTTTTTCAGTTTTAAAAAACTGAAATTAAAATTTCAATTTGAAACAAAATTGAAACAATAAAAATATTTTGCCGCAAAAAATCATCTTTGATCAACCCCCCACCCATTTTTCAGCAGGAAAATTGCTGGGTAAAAAGTAGGGCTGTTGATTAATCGCAGCTAACTCACGCTATTAACTCATAAAATTAATCGTGATTTAAAAAATTAATCATGATTAATCACAGGTTTAATTGCACTGTTAATAGAATACCAACTGAAATTTATTAAATATATTTGAAAATGTTTTTCTACATTTTCAAATATATTGCTTTCAGTTACAACACAGAATACAAAGTGCACCGTGCTCACTCTATATTATTTTTTTTACAAATATTTGCACTGTAAAAATGATGAACAAAAGAAATCGTATTTTTCAATTCATCTCATACAAATACCATGATGGAATCTCTTTATCATGAAAGTGCAACTTACAAATGTAGGGTTTTTTTGTACATAACTGCAAAAAAAACTTTAGAGCCTACAAGGCCACACACGCCTGCTGCTTGTTCAGACAATCGCTAAGACAAACAAGTTTGTTTACATTTGCAGGAGATACTGCTGTCCACTTCTTGTTTACAATGTCACCTGAAAGTGAGAACAGGCGTTCGCGTGGCACTTTTGTAGCCAGCATTGCAAGGTATTTACGTGCCAGATATGCTGAACATTCGTATTCCCCTTCATGCTTCCGTCACCATTCCAGAGGACATGCTTCCATGCGGATGACGCTCGTTAAAAAAATAATGCATTAATTACATTTTTGACTGCACTCCTTGCGGGAGCATAGTGTGTCTCCTGCTCCATATTACTCACATTCTGCCATATATTTCCTGTTATAGCAGTCTCGAATGGTGACCCAGCACATGTTCATTTTAAGAACACTTTCACTGCAAATTTGACAAAATGCAAAAAAGGTACCAATGTAAGATTTCTGAAGATAGCTAAAGCACTGGACTCAAGATTTAAAAATCTGAAGTGCCTTCCAAAATCTGAGAGGGACGGGGGTGGAGCATGCTTTCAGAAGTCTTAAAAGAGCAACACTCCAACATAGAAACTACAGAACTCAAACCACCAAAAAAGAAAATCAACCTTCTGCTAGTGGCATCTGACTCAGATGACGAAAGCGAACATGCATTGGTCTGCACTGCTTTGGACTGTTATCGAGCAGAACCTCTCATCAGCATGGATGCATGTCCTGTGAAATGGTGATTGAAGCATGAAGTGACATATGAGTCTTTAGTGCACCTGGCACGTAAATAACTTGCAACGCTGGCTACCACAATGCCATGTGAACACCTGTTCTCACTTTCAGGTGACAATGTAATGTAATGACAATGTAAACAAGAAGTGGGTAGCATAATCTCCTGCAAAAGTAAACAAAGTTGTTTGAGCAATTGGCTGAAAAAGAAGTGGAACTGAGTGGACTTGTAGGCTCTAAAGTTTTACATTGTTTTATTTTTGAAGACAGTTTTTTTTTGTAAATAATTCTTCATTTGTAAGTTCAACTTTCATAATAAAGAGATTGCATTACAGTACTTGTATGAGGTGAATTGAAAAATACTATTTCTTTCGTTTTTTACAGCACACATATTTGTAATAAAAAATAAATATAAAGTGAGCACTGTACACTTTGAGTTCTGTGTTGTAATTGAAATCATTATATCTGAAAAAGTAGAAAACATCCAAAATATTTAAATAAATGGTATTCTATTATTGTTTAACAGTGCGATTAATCGTGCAATTAATCGCGATTAATTTTTTTAATTGCACAATTAATCAGGATACATTTTTTTAATCACTTGACAGCCCTAGTAAAAAGCATCACCCAATTCCACTTCTCAGTGTCTGGAGGCTGCTCTTTACAGGCTAGAAAACAGGAACAGTTCACGGAGCTATCCCAACCTGTCAGACCCTGCTTGTGGAGACCCAACTTGTAATGGTTGCCTGAGAGAAACAAGTGACCCTAGCAACAGCACATGTATGCCAGTATCATCCTGTGTACAAGCAAAAACAACGAGGAGTCCTTGTGTACAAGGGGGCTTTTGCCACAGTTACCTCTTGCAGCACCCCCAACTGTACCCACATGCCAGCTACCACTCCCTCCCAGCTCCTCCTTCCCCCCCTCTGTCCGTGTCCTCTTTTTGGGAACCTGAAATATGGTAACCCTAACCCTAACCACAGCATCTGAGTGGCTATCATGCTAATGGACTTTTTCTCACTCCACTATGCAGAAGGGGAAACTGAGGCAAAGAGCAGGGATGTGATGTACCCAAGGTCACACATAGCGTCAGTACAGGAGCTGGGAAGGGAACCCAGGATTTCTGAGACCTACCCCATTATTTTAACCACTAGACCATTCTCCCTCTCTTCAGATAGTTTGTGACTAGCCAATAGTGGACCCTTGTGACTGCAGTTTGGGCCCACTGCCAGCAATGAGGTGGGCCATGCTCACAGCATTACAGGCAGCCACTGCTGGGAATGTGGCAGGGCCATGGCTGCACAGCCTTCTGCATTTGGAACCAGCACTAGCTGCCACCTCCACAGCCAGAGGGATAGAAGGCCTGGCTCAGTGCTATATTGGTTTCTCTGTCCCAGCCTAGAGGCTGCTTTGGCTTGGGTATGGCAGAGTGGAGCAGGCTCTGAGAATGTGCCTGGCCTCTGGACAGAGCCCCATCGCAGAGCCATCTGCATCCCATATCACAAGGGGCTGCTCACCCTCCTTCCCTTCTGATGCAAGTGCTGAGCCCTCTGGTTCTGATTTGCAGCCTCCTCAGGGCCTGCCCCACTGAATTCCTTGTCTTCCTCACCCTGCCTGACTTCAAAGGGCAGCCTCTTTCCTTTCATATCCACACACGCTACTCGTAAAGCCGGCAAACCCAGGGGAGCCTAGGCTATGGAGCCCAGCTATTCCAGGAATATGATCTAATGTGGCAGTTTATTAGCTCCAGGCTTCAAGGAAGGGGCATGTTGCAGACAGTGTATGCAGCAAAGGTAGGCAGGGCCGAGGAGACTGGTGCGGGATGGGAGTTTGGCTGAACTGTCCTTTTATCCCTGAGATGGGTGAAATGTCGGTGTGGCGAAGCGGTGGAGTGGAAAGGGGGTGGAGTGGGATGGGGATTCAGTAGAGGAGGGTGAGCAGTGGAGAAGGATGAACAGTGGGGAAGGGGATTGAAGTGGGTCAGGGATATAGTGGGGGGAGGTTCAGTGAGGTGGGGTTGCAGCTGGGGGGAGGTGCAGTGGGGAAGGGGTGCAGGGATGCAATGGGTCAGGGGGTGAAGTGAGGAGGGACTGGGTTGGAGGGGCTACAGTGGGGAAAGAGATGCAGCGGGTTGGGGTGTAGCAGGGATGGGACACAGCAGCACATATTGTTTATTTATTTTAGTCACACTGTCTCTCTCTTGTCCAGTTGGGTCGAACCACCCTGGGAGTGCTGGGTTCTCCCTCTTGCTTTATCCACTCACATGAGGTTCGTTCCCAGGGCAGTTTATGCAGCCAGCAGAGTGACTGGGCACTCAGCTACTCTCTGCGCTGAACAACGCTGCCCTCTGCCTGTGAGGGTGACAGGGGCATGACCCCAGGTTGACTATTCTCTAAACTGTCAAACTTGGGCTGCGATCCTCCTCCCAGGGAGGCCACAGGCAGTTTCGCCACTGACTTCAGTGGATCAGGATTGAGCCCTTTGATTATACGCTCTTTGGAGCAGGGGATGTGTCTGCATCCAGAGAGATTCCTGGTCCTGCCCCCTTTACCTTCTTACTGCCCAGATCCGCTGGGCACCCAGGAGTTTGGGATGAACCATGGGCTCAAAGATTGGCCCAGCCTGGGCTTTAACTTCATAATAAATAAGGAAAGAAGCCAGGACCCTGCAACCACTCCGTCCTCCTGGCTCCCCAAATGCTGTGGGGAGGAGAGGCTAGTTGTTTTAAGCAAGTCACACCATCATCATCTTCTTCCTCACTCCTTCTTCCTCTCCCTGGGACAGATGTTTGCAGAGATGAAAGAGAAGCGGCCTCAGCCCAGGGCCGGCTGCATTCAATCAGTCCCACATTGTGCTGCGCCCAGCTCCTCCCACCTTTGTGCATTTCACTGCCATATGTTTTAAAGTATAGCTGGCTGGGATCACATGGGATGTTCAGCCCCTCTCCCCCAGGGAGCAGCACGCAGGCAGCCTTTGGCTCAGAATCAGGCCTTACTGCAGCGTTCGTCTCCTCATTGGGGTGAGCAAGCTGGTAACTGTGCTCCTGACACCATGCACAACTCTGCAGGGAGGGGGCAGCAGGAGAGAAATGTCTGCCCTGCATAGGCCAGACCATTAGTGAACATCAGACTACAAGTCTTACCTGCCAGGCGATACTTGGGAAAACAGAGATTAAGCTATTTCCCTGTCTACCTAGTGCCCCTCGATATCTGGACTCCGTGGGCAGGGAACCCCTGCCAAGCCAGTACCAATACAAGAGGGGCAGGGCACAGCACTTCTAATGCTTGTGATTTTATCATGGTTCGCCAGACATGTGGTGTTTTTCTTAAAGCCGCAGGTCCAAGTGGAATGGAATGCTAAACTTATTGTACTGATCAGCCACTGGGTGGTGCTGTGTGTAACAGAACATATTTAACCTCAGCCATCCCTGGCAGAGCATTAAAGGATCTTTGAGTGAACACATCTGATCTCTATCTCTCTGAGAAGGAAGCTCTGTGCTTAGTCCATATCTGGTACAGACGCTTGACCTGCTAGTAGCAGCTCTGCAACCTACCGTGTACAAGAAATATCTGACATGGTGTCAGGAGTAAACTAGTTCCAGAGGGAAAGGAGTACTTGTGGCACCTTAGAGACTAACCAATTTATTTGAGCATGAGCTTTCGTGAGCTACAGCTCACTTCATCGGATGCATCCGATGAAGTGAGCTGTAGCTCACGAAAGCTCATGCTCAAATAAATTGGTTAGTCTCTAAGGTGCCACAAGTACTCCTTTTCTTTTTGCGAATACAGACTAACACGGCTGTTACTCTGAAACTAGTTCCAGAGGGGAACAGAAATAGAAGGAAAGCAGCAACAAAGGGGTCAGACAGAAGGAGAAAAGCAACAAGGTTGCAGGATCAATCTCATGCACATGCCACTCGTCAGTGCCCCAGAGAACTTCAGTTTTGACGAACCTTCGAAATGGACAGAATGGAAGCAGTATTTTGCAAGATTTTGAATGGCTACAAAATTCCATAAGGAAACTGAAGATACACAAGGATGCTCTTTACTTTATGCTATGCAGAAGCAGGCAGAGCATATTTTTAAATCCCTTGCCTTTACTAAAGACACTCAGAAAGATGACTATGAAAGGGTTCTGGCTATGTCTGATGCATACCTTATACATCAGAGAAATGTGGTTTATGAAAGAGCATGTTTTCACCAGAGAATTCAAGGGCCAGGGGAAAATGTTGGATGTTTTATAAGAGCTCTGCATACTTTGGCTGAAAACTGTGATTTTGAAACTGCAAAACATGAAAATATCAGAGACAAGTTGGTTATTGCGTTAACAAATAAAAATCTTCCACAACAGCTACAATTAAAAACAGATTTAACCCTACGCAGAGCTATTCAGATAGCAAAGGAATGTGGGCTGGTGAAACAGCAAAACAAAGAGCAACTTGCCAAACTTGAAAAACAAGAAACTAGCTTAGAAGAGTTAAAATATGCAGTATGTGTGCTACTAGTCATTATCATTAGACATCTGAGGGAAGGAGAGAGAACTCCCAGGCTAAGGGCTTGGCTACACTTACATTTTATAGCGCTCTAACTTGCTGGCTCTGGGGTGTGAAAAATCACCCCCCTGAGCGCAGCAAGGCAGAGCGCTTTAAAGCGCTTGTGTAGACACGCCCCAGGGCTGGGAGCTGATCCCCTCGTGGAGATGGATTACCAGGAGCGACCACACTCACATTTCAAAGCGCTGCTGCGGGAGCGTTCCCACGACGGCGCTTTGAAGTTTCCAGTGTAGTCATGCCCTAAGATGGACAAATTCCAGTCACAACCAAAGCCTAACAGCCTAAATGAGAATGCACAAGATGTGGAAGAATTTATATCCCAAGATATGATGCATGGCCAGCCAAAGGCACAAGAGCCATTGTTTTTGGGATCTTTCACATGTGATGACACAAAAACCTGTCTAGAGAGTGAAACTGAATATTCATGGCAAGACTACTGACTTTAAATTGACTCAGGAGCAGATGTCCTAGTCATCTCAGAAGGGACTTACAATAACCGTCAGCCCCTCCCAGAGCTGAAGTCACCAGACACAGCCCTGACTAACCCTGGAGGTATCCTGAACCGCATGGGCCAGTTCACCACAGAAACAACTTACAAAGACAAAAGCTTTGCATTCCGAGTGCATGTGATCAAATAATCAAAGACCAAGAACCTTCTCAGCCGCAGCATGGCAGCCATGATAGACCTAGTGAGGGAGGTGGACGAACTTGATGGCATATTTGATGATATTGGACTTTTGAAAGGACATCCAGTACAAATCAACTTAAGAGACAATGCTGAACCATACTGTGTACAAACACCTCTATCAGAGAGACCTTGGAAGAGACTAGCTGTAGATTTATACAACTTCAGAGGACATCACTACCTGGGTGTAGTGGACTATTTTTTTCAAATATATAGAAAAAATTTACTTGAAAAAGATAACGTCACAGAATTATCAAGAAACTGAAGTACAATTTTGCTCACTTCCAGAACAACTAGTGATTGGCAATGGGCTGCAAGTGAATGTAACACTTCACTGCAGCAGAATTTAAGTAATTTTGAATGCAATATGATTTTGATCATGTTACTAGCAGCCCAAATTACCCACAAGCAAATGGAGAGGCTGAGAGAGCTGTACAGTCAGTCAAAAAAATACTACAGCAGGAAAATCCATTCCTTGCTCTTCTAGTGCTACAAATCAACACCAACACAAGTACTGGATATACTCCAGCACAACTCCTGATAGGAAGACAACTCAGAACTACTGTTCCAACTTTGGAAAATAATATATTTCCAAAGTGGCCAGACATGAAGAGAGTAGCCAAATTAGATAAAAAGGCAAAAAGAGTTTACAAACACTTTTACAACAGATGCCACTCGGATAGAGAACTGCCACATCCAGAACATGGTGACCATGTTCATGTCAAATTGAATGGAGAATAAGGACAGACAACTCCGGCTGCCATAAAGAAAAAGAATTCAGCATCCAGATCATATGTAATGGAAACTGACAGTGGAGAATTCAACAGGAACTGTTGACATCTAATTTATTCCTCAGAAAGAACAATCTACAGATGTCAGATTTCAGAGTAGCAGCCGTGTCAGTCTGTATCCGCAAAAAGAAAAGGAGTACTTGTGACACCTTAGAGACTAACAAATTTATTTGAGCATAAGCTTTCGTGAGCTACGGCTCACTTCATCAGATGCATTCGATGAAGTGAGCTGTAGCTCACGAAAGCTTATGCTCAAATAAATTTGTTATTCTCTAAGGTGCCACAAGTACTCCTTTTCAATCTACAGATAGTGGATTCAGAACAAGAGGAAGTCGCAAGGATTCCAAACCAGCCACAGCCAGATGACCAAGTTGTTATGTGTTCTGGTCATGTAATTAGGAAATCTGTATGATTCAGAGATGCTTAACAGACTGCTCCCTAGTGAACTTTAAAGATAGCATGACTGCGTAAACTTTGTAAATGATAGGAATGTAGAACTTAAAGGGGAAGATGTAATGGAATGCTAAACTGCATTATACTGTTCAGCCACTAGGTGTGTAACATATTTATATAAGCTAACTTCAGCCATACCTGGCAGAACAACTAAAGCATCTTAGAGAGAACACATTTGGTGTGTATCTCTCTGAGAAGGAAGCTCTGTAGTCGGTCCATATCTGGTACAGTTGCCTGAACTAGTAGAAGCAGCCCTGTAACCAACCATATATTAGAAATACCGGACACCTGGAGTCAGGTGATTATGTGGGAATATCTGCATTCACTGACAAAAAATATTTCTTTCTAACAATCCTGGTGATGGGGAAAAGCCTGAGAATGTGAACTCTCCAGGCTCGTAAACCAGAAGAGAAATGAAAAGACACAAAGAGATTCTTTTTTGGCCAGTCTTCTGATTTTTCCTGGCCTATGTGGTAGATTCTGAAGGTCTGGGTTAGCTGTGCTGAGATGTGGAGAGAGATCATGTAAAATGGCAATGTAACAGCAATGGGTGCAAGATCTGTGAAGGGGGACTGGCTGCCTGAATATACAGCTGCTCTGGGCTGACTCCCATAGGAGATGCCTCTGGTGTAGTTGTTACAAATTGAAGCCCAGAAAGTGCTGGATTCTAGACCTAGATCTGCCACTGGCTCATGGCATGGACTTGAAAAGTCACAGTCTCTCTCTGCCTCAGTTTCTCTGATTGTAAAATGGGGATTCATAGATTTTAAAGCCAGAAGGGACTATTGTGACCATCTAGTTTGACCCTTTGTATAACACAGGCCATAGACCTGCCCCAAAATAACCCTAGGGCATATCTATTAGAAAAACATCCAGTCTAGATTTAAAATTGTCAGTAATAGAGAATCCACCATGATCCTTGGTAAGTTGTTCCAAAGGTTAATTACTCTCAGGTTTAAAAATTACGCCTTATTTCCAGTCTGAATTTGTTTAGCTTCAACTTCTAGCCATTGGATCATGTTAGACCTTTCTTTGCTAGATTGAAGAACTCATTATTAAATATTTGTTCCATGTGTAGGCACTTATAGACTGTAATCAAGCTACCCCTTAACCATCTCTTTCTTAAGATAAATAGATTGAGCTCCTTGCATCTTTCACTATAATCATTCAATCATTCTGGTGGCTCTTCTCTCAATCCTCTCCAATATAGCAAACTCTTTCTTGAATTGTGGGCACCAGAACAGTATTCCAGTAGCAGTGGCATCTGTGCCAAATACTCCTACTTGAGATTCCCGTTTATGCATCCCAGGACCACATTAGCCCTTTGGCTACAGTGTCATAGAATCATAGAATCACAGAATATCAGGGTTGGAAGGGACCTTAGGAGGTCATCTAGTCCAACCCCCTGCTCAAAAGCAGGACCCATCCCCAATTAAATCATCCCAGCCAGGGCTTTGTCAAGCCTGACCTTAAAAACTTCTAAGGAAGGAGATTCCACCACCTCCCTAGGCAACGCATTCCAGTGTTTCACCACCCTCCTAGTGAAAAAGTTTTTCCTAATATCCAACCTAAACCTCCCCCACTGCAACTTGAGACCATTACTCCTTGTCCTGTCCTCTTCCACCACTGAGAATAGTCTAGAACCATCCTCTTTGGAACCACCTCTCAGGTAGTTGAAAGCAGCTATCAAATCCCCCCTCAATCTTCTCTTCTGCAGACTAAACAATCCCAGTTCCCTCAGCCTCTCCTCATAACTCATGTGTTCCAGACCCCTAATCATTTTTGTTGCCCTTCGCTGGACTCTCTCCAATTTATCCACATCCTTCTTGTAGTGTGGGGCCCAAAACTGGACACAGTACTCCAGATGAGGCCTCACCAATGTTGAACAGAGGGGGACGATCACGTCCCTCGATCTGCTCGCTATGCCCCTACTTATACATCCCAAAATGCCATTGGCCTTCTTGGCAACAAGGGCACACTGCTGACTCATATCCAGCTTCTCGTCCGCTGTCACCCCTAGGTCCTTTTCCGCAGAACTGCTGCCTAGCCATTCAGTCCCTAGTCTGTAGCTGTGCATTGGGTTCTTCCGTCCTAAGTGCAGGACCCTGCACTTATCCTTATTGAACCTCATCAGATTTCTTTTGGCCCAATCCTCCAATTTGTCTAGGTCCCTCTGTATCCTATCCCTGCCCTCCAGCGTATCTACCACTCCTCCCAGTTTAGTATCATCCGCAAATTTGCTGAGAGTGCAATCCACACCATCCTCCAGATCGTTTATGAAGATATTGAACAAAACCGGCCCCAGGACCGACCCCTGGGGCACTCCACTTGACACCGGCTGCCAACTAGACATGGAGCCATTGATCACTACCCGTTGAGCCCGACAATCTAGCCAACTTTCTAACCACCTTATAGTGCATTCATCGAGCCCATACTTCTTTAACTTGCTGACAAGAATACTGTGGGAGACCGTGTCAAAAGCTTTGCTAAAGTCAAGATACAATACATCCACCGCTTTCCCTTCATCCACAGAACCAGTAATCTCATCATAGAAGGCGATTAGATTAGTCAGGCATGACCTTCCCTTGGTGAATCCATGCTGACTGTTCCTGATCACTTTCCTCTCATGTAAGTGCTTCAGGATTGATTCTTTGAGGACCTGCTCCATGATTTTTCCGGGGACTGAAGTGAGGCTGACTGGTCTGTAGTTCCCAGGATCCCCCTTCTTCCCTTTTTTAAAGATTGGCACTACATTAGCCTTTTTCCAGTCATCCGGGACTTCCCCCGTTCGCCACGAGTTTTCAAAGATAACGGCCAATGGCTCTGCAATCACAGCCGCCAGTTCCTGGACATGGGAGCTCATGTTCAACTGATTATCCACCATAACCCCTAAATCTTTTTCAATCACTGCTTCCCAAGCTAGAGTCCCCCATTCTGTAAGCATGGCATACATTCTTTGTTCCTAGATGTATGCCTTTACATTTAGCTGTATTAAAACTCATACTGTTTCCTTGCACCCAGCTTACCAAGCGATCCAGATTGCCCTCTATCAGTGACCTGTCCTCTTCTTTATTTACCACGCCCCTAATTTGTGTGTCATCTGTAAATTGTATCAGTGTTGATATTTCTTCCAAGTCATTTATAAAAGTGTAGGGTCAAACAGTGTAGCGTCAAGAACCGATTCCTGCAGGACCCCACTGGAGACACACCCATTCAATGATTTCCTGTTTACCATTACATTTTGAGATCTATCAGTTAGCCATCTTTTAATCCATTTAATGTGTGCCATATTAAGTCTATGCCATTGTAGTTTTTTAATCAATGTTGTGCAATACCAAGTCAAATGGCTTACAGAAGCCTAAGTATATTACATCAACAATATTACCTTTATCAGCCATACTTGTAATCTCATCAGAAAAAGACATGAAGTTTGCTTGACAGAATCTATTTCCAATAAGACCCATGTTGACTGGCATTAATTAAATAACCCTCTTAAATTCTTTATTAATCAAGTCCCATATCAGCCGCTCCATTATCTTGCCCAGAATCGATGTCAGACTCCCAGGGCATTACCTCATTGTAGTCCCTACTGACCAAAGGAAGGGGGGTGACTCACTCAAGAGGCTAACAGATCCTTTGTTGTTACCTAGGCCAGTGTCCTTTGTTCGTGTGAAGCTGGACTGGATTTGTCCCATACATGCCCTGATGAGGTGTGAACTGCCCCTCTGCTCTTGGAGAGTTTTGCCTGGGCCTGTTTTAAGCCATGAGGACACATTTTCAGCCTCATAACTATATACATGAAATTACAACCTATAACATTACTGTAACAACAATTACTATAACATCACTACAACAACAATGCTCAGTGCATCATGAGCCTTCCAAAGACACCCTACATGACAGGCTTTGCATTGGATACCACACAATCGTTTTATAAGGCTGAACCTGGGGGTGTAGGGTGTTCCCACGAGGTACAGAACATCACACACTGTAGCACTTAAGTGAAGACATTCCTAAGGATACAGAAGGACCTAGACAAATTGGAGGATTGGGCCAAAAGAAATCTGATGAGGTTCAATAAGGATAAGTGCAGGGTCCTGCAGTTAGGATGAAAGAATCCAATGCACCGCTACAGACTAGGGACCGAATGGCTAGGCAGCAGTTCTGCGGAAAAGGACCTAGGGGTGACAGTGGACGAGAAGCTGGATATGAGTCAGCAGTGTGCCCTTGTTGCCAAGAAGGCCAATGGCATTTTGGGATGTATAAGTAGGGGCATAGCGAGCAGATCGAGGGACGTGATCGTTCCCCTCTATTCGACATTGGTGAGGCCTCATCTGGAGTACTGTGTCCAGTTTTGGGCCCCACACTACAAGAAGGATGTGGATAAATTGGAGAGAGTCCAGCGAAGGGCAACAAAAATGATTAGGGGTCTAGAACACATGACTTATGAGGAGAGGCTGAGGGAGCTGGGATTGTTTAGTCTGCACAAGAGAAGAATGAGGGAGGATTTGATAGCTGCTTTCAACTACCTGAAAGGGGATTCCAAAGAGGATGGCTCTAGACTGTTCTCAATGGTAGCAGATGACAGAACGAGGAGTAATGGTCTCAAGTTGCAGTGGGGGAGGTTTAGATTGGATATTAGGAAAAACTTTTTCACTAAGAGTGTGGTGAAACACTGGAATGCGTTACCTAGGGAGGTGGTAGAATCTCCTTCCTTAGAGGTTTTTAAGGTCAGGCTTGACAAAGCCCTGGCTGGGATGATTTAACTGGGAATTGGTCCTGCTTCAAGCAGGGGGTTGGACTAGATGACCTTCTGGGGTCCCTTCCAACCCTGATATTCTATGATTCTATGATTCTATGCCAGAAGGAGAGCTCCTCCCATTGCTGTAGTTAATCCACCTACCCGAGAGGAGATAGCTATATCGAGGGGAGGTCTCCTGCTGACATACTGCTGTCCACACCAGGAGTTAGGTCAGGGTGTGGATTTTTCACACCCCTGAGCGATGTAGATTTGCCAATATAAGTCTGTATTCTAGTCCTGGCTGTCAACTTGGAAGAAAATTATCTTGGATGCTTATGGATCAATAAAGCACAAGATGGTTTATTAGTTGGTGTCTCCTATAGACCACCAAATCACAATAGGGAACAGGATGTCCATCTTCTTATGCGCCGATCTATAATATTTAGGGGTAAAAGCTGCATGATCATAGGGGACTTCAATTTGAGTGACACATGCTGGAGGTCTTATGCTGCCGGTACTAAAACATCCTTGGAATTTCTAAACATTATAGTTAACAATTTCCTAAATCAAAAAGTGTTGCATCCAACAGAGGGGAATTCTATGGTAGACCTTGTCCTAACAGATAAAGAGTAACTGATTACAGAACTAAAAATTAAAGGTAGCTTTAAAAGGGCCAATTTTCCAAAGCTGAAAACAATGATGAGCCAAATCAGCTGGGAGGAAGAACTTAATCAGAAAAATGTGAATGATACAGGTTGCTAATGTGCCATCTGTGGAAGGCAGAGTGTGGGGGTATGCACCCTTTTGCACCAGGTGCCAGCTGGGCTCTCGTGCACCTTCCGAAATTGGTGGCATCAGGGTGCCATGCATCTGACTGTAGCAAGCAGACTTGGGGGTGCCATGAGTCCATTGGCAGGAGATGGTATGCTTGGTGCCTTGTGCTCACCTGCAATTGGCTTAGGGGGTGCCGAAGGCCCATCTGTGGTCCGTGATATTGGGGTTGGCATTTCCTTTCTGCAGCAGAGAGTGGTATTCCCATCTTTAAAAAAGGGAAGAAGGAGAATCCGGGGAACTACAGACCAGTCAGCCTCACCTCAGCCCCTGGAAAAATCATGGAACAGGTCCTCAAGGAATCAACACTTGCACGTTATACCGCAATAAAGCTGCCCAGAGCGCTCTAACTCACTCCCCGTCCACACTGGCAAGGCACGTAGAGCGCTCTGACTCCCTGGCTAGAGCGCTGCTGGTACTCCACCTCCCCGAGAGGGATAAGGTTTGCTGCGTATTGGGTGAGACGCTACAGTGTCAGTGTGAACAAGGAGTTACGGTACAGTGCTTGGATTGCCCTCCCGAAACATCCCATAATCCCATTAACTGAAGTGGCCTCTCTTGTCTTTGTTGTGAACTCTGTCAGGAAGGCAGAAGTGGCCCTTTCAAAGCTCCGGTTGGGTGCCGGTTGCTTACCAGCTCCGAGAAAAAAACAAACAGCAAATGTTTGCTTTGAGTGAGTGAGAGAGAGAGAGGCGGGGGAAGGAGGGGGGGTCTGTCTTTACAAGACATTGTGCTGACACACTCTCAACACCCCAAAAACCCACTCTCTCTCCCCCCCCCACACACAACACACTCCACCCCACCCCCTCCCCATTTGAAAAGCACGTTGCAGCCACTTGAACACTGGGACAGCTGCCCATAATGCACCGCTCCCAATGTAGCTGCAAGTGCTCGTCTCCCACAGTATTCTTGCCAGCAAGTTAAAGAAGTATGGGCTGGATGAATGGACTATAAGGTGGATAGAAAGCTGGCTAAATTGTCGGGCTCAACGGGTAGTGATCAATGGCTCCATGTCTAGTTGGCAGCCGGTATCAAGCGCAGTGCCCCAAGGGTCGGTCCTGGGGCCGGTTTTGTTCAATATCTTCATTAAGGATCTGGAGGATGGCGTGGATTGCACCCTCAGCAAGTTTGCAGACGACACTAAACTGGGAGGAGAGGTAGAATCATAGAATCATAGAATCATAGAATATCAGGCTAGAAGGGACCCCAGAAGGTCATCTAGTCCAACCCCCTGCTCGAAGCAGGACCAATTCCCAGTTAAATCATCCCAGCCAGGGCTTTGTCAAGCCTGACCTTAAAAACCTCTAAGGAAGGAGATTCTACCACCTCCCTAGGTAACGCATTCCAGTGTTTCACCACCCTCCTAGTGAAAAAGTTTTTCCTAATATCCAATCTAAACCTCCCCCCCTGCAACTTGAAGGGGGGGAGGTTTAGATTGATAGATACGCTGGAGGGTATCTATAGGATACAGAGGGACCTAGACAAATTAGAGGATTGGCCCAAAAGAAATCTGATGAGGTTCAACAAGGACAAGTGGAGAGTCCTGCACTTAGGACAGAAGAATCCCATGCACCGCTACAGACTAGGGACCGAATGGCTAGGCAGCAGTTCTGCGGAAAAGGACCTAGGGGTTACAGTGGATGACATATGTCTATTCATATGACACCATAGTCAAACCACATTAGTCCTTAAGTGGCAAACCTCCAAGCACAGCCTCGTTGCTGCAGAAGGGTGCGCACTGAGGCAGAAGGGGTGGGGAGAAGGGGGGTTCCCTCTCATTCAGTGCTGAGCCAAAGCCCTGGGGCATGCATGGGGCACACTTGCTGTAAAGAGCTGCACCCCCCGCCCCCATCCCGTAGCACTGCCCTACTCTGCTGTGCTACTGTAGGCTCCTGATAAGCCCAGTGCTCCGCTGCTTGCAACTCATCCCTGGCCAGCAGGATGTGTGCCTGGAGCTCAAGGGAGAGCATACATACCAAGGCTCATTTTCAAAACTGCTGAGCACCAGTTCTCAGTGGGGAAGGGGATTCTCCATAGGGGGCATAAGGAGTTTTCTGTGGGGAGAATTCTCCATGGGAAGAAGGGGGATTTTCCATGGGGGGAGGGGTTCTCCTTTGGGGGCAGGAGATGCTCTGTGGAGGGAGGGGGATTCTTCATTGGAGGTGGGGGGATTTTCCATGGGGAGAAGGGGACTATCCATTGAGGGCAGGGGGGTTACTCCATGGGGGGAGGGGGGTCCTAAATGGGAAGAGGGGGGATTCTCCGTGGGGGGGAGGGGATTCTCCATTGTCCTCAGTGGGAAGTGCTGAACATTGAGCACTTTTCCAGTCCATTCACCAAGTCCCTGTTGGGGAGCAAAGCAATTTTTGTTGCAGGTGGTTGCCTGGCTGTGACTGACTCTGGATCTCTCTCCTTAGGTGTTCCTGGGATGAGGGATGAACAAGCGTCATGCTTCTGCCTCAAACAAAACAAAACATCAACTAAGCCAGAAAAAGCTCCCCAAAGCCAACAAAGCTATTCTTCTCCTGAGCAGCCCCCGGCGAGGGGAGGATGAGCAGGCACCCCCCCCACACACTCTTTGGTACAACGATGACTTCTCAGCACAGGAACCACTCTCAATTCCTCAGTCCTTTGACAAAGACCCTGGAGAAAACTGGGTCTCTAGAAGAGGTAGAAATCCAAGCCAGGCCCGGACCATTTGGCTTGTAACAAGCTTGTCAGATAGTGTGTATAAAACTCTTTTGGAAGATAATTTATTTTTGAATAGCAGATAACAAATAGCCAGTTGAAAACAAATTCTCTGTTGGTGCTAGCTTTCTGCTTTGCAAGTGCCTTGGTTACTCACCAGAAAGGATCCAAAGGGTCCATTCACTCCCATTTGTGCCCAGTGCTTGGCCTGCTGATGGGAACAGCCCTGGCATGTCTCATCCATACATCCTGCAGCAGAACTGGATAACGCAAGAACAGAATCTCCTGAAAGTTATCTGTGTCCCACTTCATCTGCCCTCAGCTGAACTCTCCCAGCAGCCAGGATTCCCTTGGGAGTCTCTCCCTTTGCCGTCAGCAACTGCCCAGATAAGAGGGCTCAATCTGTGTCACCCTGCAGCCCCGTTTTTCTCATCTCCCATTTTGTCAGATATTAGAAGCCATAGAAAGAAGTCAAACTGAGTTCCTGGCTTTCGAATTGCCAATGAGGAGTTTATTATCCCAACTTCCAGCAGCTGAAGCCCTGCTGGCTGCTTCCTCTAGACTAGAGGACCATGCGCCAGTGCAGGCATCCCCAGAAATGTACCCAGATGCATATTAGAACCTTAAGCTGTTCCTTTGTCTATAGCACCAAGCAGCTTCTTCCCGGCCATATTTCCTCATCTAGTCTCTGCCCCTTGTAAGTTACCAGCACAGCTCTCTTGGGAGTGAGTGGGTGGAGCCAAAGAAGGGCAGAGGAGCGACAGACCACATGCTCCTCATTGGGACAGGCATCTGCCTATTTCCTGGATGACAGCTCAGTCCAGCCACATTTGCAGACTGTTTGCTTCTTACTTTAGTGCTGCTTAGAAAGGCAATTCATATAGTGGGTAAAATGAAAACTCCAGAGGGCAAAGAGGAGAGATGAGAACTTCCATGACTATCCAGTCCTCATTGCTTTAGAGCTTCCTAGTTTTGGGAATGCAAAAACACAGCATCCGTGGCTTTGTCTAATAACTGAGGAGGAGCCTTGGCCTGTCTGTGTTTAACATCTGTTATTATGTCACTGTAAGGACTCTGCTCTCTGAACAAACCTGTATGATAATAAAATCGTGATTTGTGCACCTGCCTGGCTCACACAGTGCTACATAAGGTGCTTTGTTGTGGGCGGTGCTGGCCTGGCTGATGCAATACCACATGTCCCCGCTCAGAGTGTAGTGCAAAGCCCTGGTGCTACAGGATGCTGGTGGTCTGTGGCGGCCCCTACTACACTCCTCCCCATTCACCCTCCAAAGGGGATTTAGAGATTCAAACCCTTAAGCACATAAAGAATTTGTATCAGAAACTTCTCAGAGACCTGCCACTTCAACCCTGTTGGTTGGAGCCAGTAAATTCCGCTAGCTTGGCTGGTTGAAAATCAAGAGCAGAAAAATCACACATTCAAATTCCTAGGGTTTTTCCATCAGAATTAGAGAGTTTACTGATATTTTACATTGAAATGTTTGCCCAACTCTGATACTAGGCAAGACTAAGAAACTGCCTCTGGATAAGGTTACGAATGACCTCTCCAAGCTCCTTCAGCTCCCAGGTGAGGCTCAGAGACCATTCACAGCCACAAAGGATGGTGGACAGATACAACACCCAGCCAGTGAATTTGCAGCATCACAACCATGCTGGTCCCCAGGGTTTTGCTTTTAAAATTAACTGATAAGGCACCTCCGCACTGGTCCTTTCCCAGTCCAATAGGGACCAGCTGTGCAGCAAGGCCACAGCACCTAAATCAGTATTTACACATCTACATCTGGTGTGCTACTGAAGCAAAAGGTCTCAGCACCTCTGGAAATCAGCCCATTTCTTTAGGCACCCAAGTGTGAACGCTTTGGCTGAAGGATACATAGCAAAGGTGTGGGCATTTCCACATGGGTATTTCCTGAACTAATGACAGATTGCTATGGAGGTTCCCAGCACTTAATTTCTCACACTGATGAGCTTTTCTCTGGGCAATGTTCTGTGCACAATAGTTCTGCCCTCCAAGGCAAGAGCTGTGCAGATGCTGAAAACTGCTCTGAAACCCCAGGATCTTAGCTCTTTGTCGCCTGGGATATCTGGAACCAGCCCCACCTGGATCTCCTGCTGCAGCATGACTCTGGTCATTTCTCCTGATTCTCCAGACACAACAGGCAGGTTCCTCACATTCAGGTGCAAACCCACAGTACAAGCAATAATGAAAAAAGACAATGCCTCCATATCTTCCCCACCATCAGCAAACCAAACTGTGGCTGCTGAAAAGGGGGAAAACTGTTGTTCTCCTTCCAGTAGCCAGGAGTCCAGGCAGAATCTGGTTCCTGTTTGACTATAAAGGATAAAAATGACAAAATCTGTATTCTTCGAACACGCTCTTCCCCTCCCTCTCTTGGCACAGATCTCACCATAATTAATGGAAGCGGGGGGGTGCGCCCATACAATCTCCTGCCTCTATATGGAAACACAACTGCCTAACATTGTGTCACAAGCCCCATTCTGTTCCCAAGTGACAGGAGAGCAAGCTGACCAGAGAGACTGAAGTGTTCTTCGACTGGTTTATGAATGTTATAATTCTCTACGGACACAAATCAGATGTCAAGAATTATAACATTCATAAACCAGTCGGAGAACACTTCAATCTCTCTGGTCACTCGATTTCAGACCTAAAGGTCGCAATATTAGAACAAAAAGACTTCAAAAACAGACTCCAACGAGAGACTGCTGAATTGGAATTAATTTGCAAACTGGGTACAATTAACTTAGGCTTGAATAGAGACTGGGAGTGGATGGGTCATTACACAAAGTAAAACTATTTCCCTATGTTTATTTCCCCCACCCCCCACTGCTCCTCAGATGTTCCTGTTAACTGCTGGAAATGGCCCACCTTGATTATCACTACAAAAGGTTTTCTCCCCCCCCCACCCCGGCTCTCCTGCTGGTAATAGCTCATCTTAAGTGATCACTCTCCTTACAGTGTGTATGATAACACCCATTTTTTCATGTTCTGTGTGTATATAAATCTCCCCACTGTATTTTCCACTGAACGCATCCGATGAAGTGAGCTGTAGCTCAGGAAAGCTGATGCTCAAATAAATTGGTTAGTTTCTAAGGTGCCACAAGTCCTCCTGTTCTTTTTGCGAATACAGACTAACACGGCTGCTACTCTGAAACCACTCTTGTAGCTGCACCAATGCAAAAACCACCCAAGATAGTCAAACCTTAATGTGACATCAGAGGTAACTCAACCAATCATTGCCCTTCCAGTCCTTCTCATTTGCATACTGCACTTCCATTGGTTGAACTGAGTAAGAAGGCAGGAAAAAGTATCCATTAATACATTCATGGCTATAAATGTATTAATTACATAAATTAATTAATACTTATGCACCTGAAATTTTATTCACATGCATTGTCCTCTTGCAACATATGGAATTACTCACAGGAGTGCATGTGTGTATTTCTTTGCAGGCTCCAGCCATTCAGTTTTAGCTGCCAGCCACCAGAAAGTCTGGGACGAATTTTCCAGGTTAAATGTGTTTTTCCCTATGTAATCCTTACTTTTTACATATTACAGCTGGTGGGGATGCTCTACCCTCATGAACTGATAGCAGTTTTCAAATTATCTAATTGTTCATTAAAATAAATAAAATTCATATTAAAATATGATTCAGTATGTCTTCATTTATTACTAAGATCCAAGGTGCATCTGAAATATAGACACAGCCATTTTTGTAATTATGAATTGCCTTAAAATCCTCCTTTAAATTAAACTTGTCAAGCATTAATCAAAGAATAGAAAAGATAAAAATTTAAAGAAAAATAGCTTAAAATCTGTTTTAAAAAAGTAATGTCCTGTTGAGATTCATTAAAAAAGCACTATACCATATTACTTAGAATATCTAGAAATAGTAATCCAAAGGGGAAAAAAACCTTTTTCAAATTCTTATAACAGCAATTATTGTTATTATTATTTTATTATTATTACAGACAGAAAAATAGTTAAAACTTTTAAAATGTAAAGTATTAAGCAAATCTTCTATTTTGACAAGATAGTTTTCCCTTTCTCTTTGACTAGCCAGAGCTTTTTAAAGGGAAAAGTGCCTGTCTGAAAATCTTTCAGACCAGGACTCCAACTCAAAGCGACACCAGACCCTGCCAGAACAACAGAGGCAAAACTTGCAGACATCTCTACTACTACGATGCTCAACACCCTCCTGCCCCGCAACACACCTTGCAAGATCTTGAAAGCCAGTAACATTTGATATAAGCAATGTCTATACTAATGCTGCATCGACCTAACTAGATTGACATTGAGGCCATGTCTACCCTACCACTTATGTCAGCAAAACTTGTGTTGCTCAGGGGTGTGAAAAAAACCTGCCTGAGCAACATAAATTTCAGCAGCATAAGTGGCAGTGTGCGCAGCGTTATGTCAGCAGGAGAGCTTCTCTCTCTGGCATAGCTACCACTGCTTGTTGGGAGAGGTGTAATTATGTCGACAGGAGCGCTCTCTCCTGTCGGCACAGAGTGGCTACATGAAAGATCTTACAATGGCATAGCTGTATTGGTACACCTGTGCCACTATAAGGTCTCTAGAGCAGACATAACCGGACTCTCCGCCTCTTGTGGAGATGGAGTTATTCAGTCAATATAGCGAGGCAGTTATGCCAGCGGGAGCAAAATTTTAGTGTAGACACTTACATAGTTAGGGCGCCATAAACTGCCTTGTGTCGACCTAACTCTGTAGTGTAGACCAGGCCTTGGAAATTAGGTCAGTATAACTACGTTGTTCAGGAGTGTGAAAAATCCACTTCCCGAGCGATGCAGTTAAACGCATCTAACCTCAGGTGTAGACAGGGCTAGCTAGAGAAGCCCTCCCATAGGTGTAAATAGCATCTTCGCCGAGGTGCTCCAGCAGCACAGCTGCAGTGTTTTAAGTGTAAACAAGCCCACTGAGTACCTTTCCCGGACCCGAAGAAGTGTGCTGTGTAGCTTGAAAGCTTGTCTAGCTCACCAACAGCAGTTGGTCCAATGAAAGATATTACCTCCTCGAGCTTGTCTCTCTAATGTCCTGGGACCAACACAGCGACATCAACACTCCATGCTGTCTTTTCGATTGCCTTAAAGATGGTATTAACTGTGCTTTGGGGGTGGGGGTGGGGTTAGTTTAGCATGGTCTGGAGCTGTTGTTGCTGCTGGTGAAATCTCACCCTGTTTCCTTTAAAACAAACAAGACAGTCACACATGAATGGGGAGAGAAAGACCAGCAAAGATAGACCATGCAGCTTCTCTCCCTTGTGCTGACTCTCACTTGCAGCCTCACTGCTGGAGAAACATAGGCCCAGGATAGCGTGGGATCAGCTACTGAGACCTGGCAAATTTGGACCGGCATTGAGCTTTTCAAGGCATTGCTTGTTGCTGCTTCTCTGCTCAAAAAGGTGGGCTTGTCTCGGTGGCTCAGCCAGACTTGTTACACAGAAGGTAAAAGGTGAGAAAGAGAAAAGAGGAGTCAAACCGAGAGGAAAGGAAATGACACATGATGGCGAGGGGGTGACAGCAAGAAATGTAAGTCTCACATCTCAGGATTTAGCCGAAGACATGGGAGACAGCAATTAGAGCTGGGCAAAAAATTTCTAGCAAATAGTTTATTTGCCAAAAACTGCAAAATTCTTGTCAAGGTTGCAAAATAGTTTTGACTGAACGAAAAAAAGAAAAGAAAAAAGAAAAAAAAGACTTATTCTGGTAATGTCAAAAGGGTACATTTTGTTTCAACCCAACTGAAACATTTTTGCTTCAATTTCAGGCATTTTTGACTAAAGCAAAGGAAGGGGGACTAGATTCACAACACAGCTGGAACAGATGGTGCTGCCGCTGCACTTCTAAGCTTTATCCCAGTGGTAAGGTACTCACATGGGATGGGGGAAGACCAAGGTTCAGTTCCCCTTTGTCAGATATGGAGCAGGGATTTGAACTTGAGTCTCTCACATTAGCAGAAAGTGCCATATTCAATGGGTTATAGACATTCTGACATGGCACTTTCTCAGGCTCGCCTGTTGGAGCTGTCCACGTTATATAAATAATTGCGTAGTCATTGGAGCATTGGGGTCTCCCACATCCTAGGCAAGCACCCTTACCACCAGGCTGTAGAGTCATTCTCATTGCCTTTCCCTGGCTCAGTGACAGCCACAGTGGCAATCCATAATCACAGAAATGCAGGGCTGGAACAGAACCTCGAGAAGTCATCAATGCTCCTACTAATACAGCCCAATAGGCCAATGGGGTTCCAAAGAGGATGGAGCTAGGCTGTTTTCAGTGGTGGCAGATGACAAAACAAGAAGCAATGGTCTCAAGTTGGAGTGGGGGAGGTCTAGGTTGGATATTGGGAACCGCTTTTTCACTAGGAGGGTGGTGAAGCACTGGAATGCATTACCTAGGGAGGTGGTGGAATCTCCATCCTTAGAGGTTTTTAAGGCCTGGCTTGACAAAGCCCTGGCTGGGATGATTTAGTTGGTGTTGGTCCTGCTTTGAGCAGGACTAGATGACCTCCTGAGGTCTCTTCCAACTCTAAAATTCTATGATTTAGGCCCCCTTGTGCTCATGTAACTCACACACCTCCCGGGTGTGGTGCTCTGTCCCAACTAGTGGCACCGAGACCACTTAGAGATTAATGAGTCTGCTCTACAGCCTTAGCTAAGAGCCATGTGAGGCTCATGCAGTTAGCTGTAGAGGTCCCAGGTTCAATCCTGACTGCCAACGACCAGGGCCTGTCGGTGTTACATTAGACCATCCCTGACCAGTGTTTGACCAGCCTTGTCTGAAAACCCTCCAGTGATGGGGATTCCACAACATCCATTGGAAGCGGATTCCAGAGCTTAACTAGCCTTATGATTAGAAAGCTTTTCCTAATACCTAAATCTCCCTTGCTGCAGATCATGGGTGGCGCGTGAGCCCCCCTTTGGGAAGGCTAGCCACTCGGCCCTGCCCCTACTCCCCGCCCCGTCTGCAGAAGTCCTGAGTGGCCGCCCACTCTCCATCCACCGGAACCCTGAGCGCCCACCCCTGACCCCCTGCGGGCAGAGGAGCCCCAGCCGAACTATCCTGGGCCACCCCCAGCACTAGCCCCAGCACTGGGCCGCTAGCCATCCCCAGTGCTGGGCTGCCAGCCAGCTTCAGCGTCAGCCCTAGCGCTGGGCTACTGGCTGACCTGAGCGCCAGGTCACTGGCTAGCGTCAGCACCTGCTCGAGTCGGCCACCCCCAGCATCGGGCCACCCCCAGCATCGGCCCACTGGCCTTTGGCCGGCAGCAACACTGAGCTTCCACCAGCTTTGGTGCTAGCTTGGGGGAAGTCAAGCCCATTATTTCTTGTCTTACCTTCAGTGGATATGTAGAACAATTGATTATAGTCCTCTTTATAACAGCCATAACATATTTGAAGACTGAAATCAGATTCCCCACTCAGTCTTCTTTTCTCAAGAGTAAATATTCCTTTTTTTAACCTTGCCTCAGAGGTCAGCTTTTTTATCATTTTTGTTTCTCCCCTCTGAACCTTCTCCAGTTTGCCCACCTTGTTCTTAAAGTGCAGCACCCAGAACCGGATACAGCACTCAGCTGAGGCCTCACCAGTGCTGAGCAGAGTGGGACAATTAGCTTCTGTCTCTGACATTCAACACTCCTGTTAATAGCCCCCACAATGATATTAGCCTTTTTCACAACTGCACCACATTTTGATGCTTGTTCAATGTGTGCTCCACTAGAACTCAAATCATTCACTCCGGGTTTTGTTTGGCACTGAGTTTGGATTTTTGACTTCAAAATTTTTTGAAAAAAGTGATTTTCAATTCAACCTGCAATGAACCTTGTTTTTTGTTTTTTGTTTGGAATTGCCAGTGAACCAAAAAATCCATGATCTGTCCAGCTCTTGTAATGAGGCCATCTCAGGTTCCTCTCTCTCCTGGAGTCCCAGGAGACAGCAGGAGTACCAGCTATGCTGGTAAAGCTGGTGCCGTCCAGACCAACCATCTCCTTGCTTCCATTGCTTGACAGCCTCCATCCCCGAACACTGTCCATGAAGGTGTGGCTGCCTCAGCTCATTAACAGTCACCAATTAAAGCACATTGTGGTGATTCCAATTATAAACATTCCTTCCCACTTCCAGGTTTAGCTCGTTGCCATGCCAACAGTAGCTTAACCAAGAGCCTTGCAGCCCCCTCTGCCCCGCGCAGTTCACTCCAACAGTCCTGTCTGGGCCGGGTCAGTGGGCGCCTGCTTCTGCTGACTTCCAGCAACTATTTCATGTAACAGGCTGAGTGGGCCTTTTGTTAGCTTGGAAACCTCAAAGCACAGGGCCCAGGACAACTGCAGCTTTTGCTAGTCGAGGCCTCAGCGACACTGCGGGGCAGCAGCATGGCGGAGGCCCTTCCTTTGCTAAGCCAAGGCACTGGAGACCCCCGGCAAGGGGCTTGCAGATCTGGCAGCCTCCAGCCCCTCAAGGGGCGCCTCCCCCATTGAAAGGGCAGAGCTGAGCTGAGACCTGCCCATGCTCCCAGGCTGCCTTTGGGGCTTGAGAGCTTTGGCCTCCAAAGGTGCCGTTGCAGCATCACCACCAGTGCCAAACCCCACCCCAGTCCCAGGGGGAGCCAAGGCAGAGCGGGGACAGGGAGGCCCGTCTGAGATCGCCAGGAGGCCCCTGGAAAGGGGTTATGATTGTGGAGAAAAGGAGCACCCTGTGAGTGAGCAGGGAGGCCTGCGAGCTGGGGGGCACTGCCTGTTCATTGCAGGAAGTGAGAGTTACAGCAGAGAGCTACTGGGAGGGGGAGAGAGAGCCCTGTGCAGATGGTTGATATTTTGGGGAGATCGGACAGGGGAGACTGGATGGGATGTGGGGTGTCAGCAATAATTGTTCCAGAAGTGGGGGGAGGAGGGATCTCATTGTCTTGTCTCCAACCTCATTTTTTGGGGCAGCAGCTGCTGCTGAGCAGTCTGGATCCTGGCAGGACCAGAGCCTGCTGGCTGCCACTTGCAGAGCCAGAAGTTGAATCCACATCTGAGCAGCACTGTAACACGGGGCTTGCTTAGGGTTGCTAACTTTCTAACCACACAAAACCAAAACACAAACCTAGCCCTGCCCATTCCCTGAGGCCCCACCCCTGCACACTGCATTCCCCACCCTCACTCACTTTCACTAGGCTGGGGCAGGGGGTTGAAGGTGCGGGAGGGGGCTGCGGGTTACGGCAGCGGGTTGGGGTGTGGGAGGGGGTGAATGCTCTGGACTGGTGAATGCTCTCCCCCCTCAAGGAGCTGGACCTGGTTACTTCCGGGTCACGGCATGGTGCGGTGCCAGGATGGGTAGGGACTAGCCTGCCTTAGATCTGCAGCACTGCCGATCAGACTTTTAAAAGTCCGGTTGGCAGTGCTGCCCAGAGCCTCCAGGGACCCTTTTCAACCAGGGGTTCCGGCTGAAAACCAGAGACCTGGCAACCCTATACATGCCCCCAGGCCAGAGGGCACCACAAAAGCCAGGCCCAAAGAGGACAGCAACCCTTCTCTAAAGAGCTGTAGTTTCCTAGAACTTAAGCCCAGAAGCTCAGTTCTTCTGACCTCCTGGCTAGCACAGGCCCGAGAACTTCACCCAGGCCCACATGCACTGAGCCCAGTAGCATGGCTGGCTATCATCTCTTCCAGAAGGCAGCCAGTCTCTGGGGGGGAAACACACCCACAGGGCATTGGCCTCTGGAGGGGACAACAGACCCACAGGGGCATTAGGCTCTAGGGGGAATGTATCAATGGAGCACTGGGGAGGGGACAACAGACCACAGGAGCGCTGGGCTCTGGGGGGAACACGTTCATCAGGCTCTGGCGGGGAAGCCACATCCAGGGGAGCACGTGGATGGTGCAGGCCATGGCGCAGTCTGAGCTGTGTCCTGTGTGTCTGAGCCCCAGGTCGGCGATGCAGCCATATCCCCGCACACAGCTTGTGCAGTTCAAAGGCAAAGAAACATTTATTCTTCCGAAGTCTTTTTTCCTCTTTTTTATATTTTTACAAACAGACTTGTCCCTCTCCCTGCAGACAGCGCCTCGCCAGACACCCAGCCCTGCGTGCCTACTCCACACCTCCAGAGCCTGGCCAGGTATCCCAGGCCCTGCGGTCTGCCCCACTGGTCTCACTGAAATGCATGTCCCCACACTTCCTGTCTGCTTCTGTTTTGGACATTGGCATGGAACCAAGGAGACACTCAGTTCAGCCAAGGGGCGCGCCCCCCAGCAAGTGCTTGTGGCCATCACACAGGCCCCAGATAATGGTCCCAACTGCTCCCATTGCTGCATGTCACATCAGTTTCTGAGCCAGGCCCCTCTCTAAAGAAATGGTGAGGGCTTGCTCCCATTACACTAGAAGACTGGACACGAGGAGTCAGCTGGAGTGAGATTAACCCAGGTGTGGGCTTGCAGCGCAAGCTGAAGCTGGTGTTTTGGGGGGGCCTGTTCTTCTCCCAGGAACCTGCTGCCAGCTGGCCCAACTCTGTTCCTCTACAAAATCTGTTTAACGGTGAGGGGGCTGTTTTTAGCTCTTCCGTGCCGCTGTGAGATGATACAAACAGTGAAGCCAGGGTCAGGTGGGGGCTGTAAAAGCTGCCAATTCTGGAGGCCACAGGCTCTCCAATGCCATTTCTGGGGTGCAGAACCATTGGTCTCCTCCAGCTGTGTGGGTGGAAGGAGCCATGGCTACAGGGGCGTGTGTGTGAACCCATGTGGTCTACCCAGGGAGGGGGAAACTCTTTGCAAGATCAGCCCAGATCCTAGTCCCACCGAAGTTGAGGAAAGGAACGGTCAGTCACTGTGTGCCTGTGTAGTGCTGGCTTGACAGGGCCCCAGTCTCAGCTGGGGTCTGCGCAGCACCTGGCTTGATAGGACCTTGATCTTGGTTGGGGTCTGTGCAGCAGCTAGCATGACTGGGCCCTGATCTTGGCTGGGGTCTGTGCAGCATCAGGCTTACAGGGCTTCGATGTCGGGGGGTGGAGGGGTGTCTGTGCAGAACCTTGGATGATGGGGTCCTGAGCTTGGGCAGGGTCTGCACAGCACTTGCGACTTCTAGGGGAGCAGGAACTGGGCTGGGGTTTCTGCTCACTCCAGAGAGGCTCTAGCTGAATCCTGGGGGCTCTCTGGCGTGTTTCTGACGTGTGCACCCTGGGCCAGCTAAGCACTAAGCAGCGCTCAGCCCTGTGGTGAGCGGAGCCCATGTTAGCCCAGAGATGCCCTGGTTCTCCTCGGCAGCTGGGCTGGGGGCAAAGGCAGGCTCCCTCGTGAGGGCTGTCTGAAGGACACTGGGAAAGCCCTCAATGGCTACTCTGGAAGAAGCCCCCCCTCCTGGAGCAGGACAAAGGGCCCCGTTAGACATGGATCCTCAGGTCACTGACCTAGCTGGTTGTTCCAGGACTCAGATCACCTTGTGAACGTCCATCTGCAGAGGAGTTTGTTCCCCAAAGTCCCATAGAAAGAAGGGTATGTCAGGTGCACATTAGGACATGTGTAATCTGCAGATAGTGCAAATCAGAGAGGCCCCGTCCCCAAAGGCTCACGCTCTGGTTAGTGGTTAAGGTGACCAGGTCCCAGGCTTGCAGTTCTGGGCACATGGGACACTGGAGTCCAGGGCTTCCCTGTGATTTGCATGTCGTCAACCATCCTCTAACCTCTTTTCATTCACAACGGGCTCAAGCCCCAAGTCATCGTGACCCCTAACTCCCACCTCATGCCTGGCAGGAGGCTCTGATCGCTCCCAGACAAAGGTACAAAGAATGTTCCATCCCCCCTCCCAGGAGCATGCAGTGCGGGGGGTCCCTGTAGGAACCTTTGGCTGTCTGGAGAAGGGGCACAATCCTGAGGTTGGGTCTGAACTGCACGTCAGCCACCGCTGTCCATCCCAACACCTGTCCAGTTCCCCACTGCCACCAGGATGAGCCCTTGGAGAAAAGCAGCTCTCCACCAAGCGGGCAGGGCAGAGGCCTTCTCACACCCCGTTGGGCCTTTACACCCCTGGAAGGCCCTGAGGGGAGAGCAGGTGTAAGGCACTTTGCCAAGCACTGCAGGGTAGATCCTTGGAGAGGGAGTTTCTGGTCCTCAGCTGATCCCAAGCAGGAAGGTGATTCCCAGACAGCAGTGGGCTCCTTTGCGGGTGACCTGCAGATGCCGCAGCTGGAGGGCCAGTCCGTTCCAGGGGTGACTTGGGGAGAGAGGACAATGTGGCAAACAGGGAGCCAAGAGAGCGAGTCACTGGCTAGGGAGAGTCCAGACTCCTTCCTGCCACTGGCGACTCAGAAACCAGCACCACTCATCACTGATTCATGGGTTCCTCTTCCTCCATCGGCTCATCCTGTGGCCTACAGTAGAGGAAATCAGCCAGCATGGTCAGAGGGGGCCTGTTCCCCCTGCCAACCCACCGGGGAGCAGCTGGAATTCTCCACACACCATGGCCAGATGGGGGCTTCTCCCCCCGCCATCCCCCAGGGGAACTGTTGGAATTCCCCATACACCATGGCCAGAGGGGGGCTGCTCCCCCCGCCATCCCCTACTCGTGGGGGTGCACTTGCAAACATGGTACTGCAGTTGCAAGCCCTGGGCACTGAATGCCCTTGGACTGATCTTGCCCTAGTGGGTGCCCTACAACCCCATGGGGCAGACCCTAAGATGTGGGAATCCCCAGGCACTACCCTAGTGCCCCGTGAGGGCAATTTCTGCTGCAGTCACAGAGCTGGTGCAGGCTGGGCTCAGGGGGTCGCTGGTTAGAGGTTTGGGGGCTGGTGGTGAAGCTGGGTTGTGACTCCCCCCTCGACTCCTCTCAGAAAGCCAGTGTCTGCCTGGAGACCCAACAGGCGTGCACAGCTTGCCCACGTCCTGGTCCCTGGCTGACAGCACACTGGAGCCGTGGTGCCAAGAGGCTCAGGGCCCAAGAGCAGCGCTGAGTTCTGGGTGACCCCAGGGCTACAGGGAATGGCACCGTCACCTCTTCTCCACCATCACTGCCACCGACAAGGAGGCCAAGGCCGTCACCGTCTCCACCTCCTCTGGGTCATGGTGCTGCGCCTCCAGGAACGAGCAGCTCACCTTGGAGGCAAAGCGCTGCACAGCGCCCCAGTATTTACCTGAAAGAGAGGCAGGGCTTAGGGGGGGCCTCCCCATACTCAGAGCGGGGGAGGAAGAGGGAGGGGTCTTCCCGCTCAGAGCAGAGGAGGAGGAGGGGCGGAGGGCTTGCTGCTCACAGAGAGGAAGGGGGAGGCTGGCCTAGCTTTGCCCAGCCTCTGGCTGTCTGGGTTTTCCTGCGCTGGGGGCTTTCCCAAGCTCCCTAGGGTGAGTGGCATGGCTCAGCCTTCTCTGGGAGGGAAACGAGACCCTGGTGCGCCCTCTAGCACTGGGATTGCGTCCCCACCGGTAGCTCCAGGCATGAAGCAGCCATACAGCCAGGGTGCTGGAAGCTCCAGCAGCCCCACCACACTCTCGAGCCTCAGCTGAGGCGGGTGCTGAGTACCAGTGATGGAGCCTGCTCTGGAGTGGTGGTGTGACTGGGGTCTGGGCCTTGGATGCTGATCCCTCCCATATCCCTTTTCTGGCCCCCCTGGAGTCAGCTCCTCCCAGGGACACTCACTCTGGACCCGGATCACTGCTTCCAAGGAGCGCACAGCATTGGGGTTCGGCTTCTGCCTCATGCTCTCCTCTGGGAGGGGATCCAGCTGCAGGGACAAACGCCAGCCAGACCCGTTAGCGCTGCTTCCGGCCTGGAGGGGAGCTCATTGCAGAGAGTTGTGCAATCCCCCCCTCAGCCCAGGGGGGCAGCGCAGCCGGAACACACTGCAACCTTTGGCCAGCCCTCCGATGGAACGGTGGGCTGTGGGGCTGGCCGGGGTCGCAGCCACGCCCTGCTGCCATACATGGAGGATCTGGGACACTTGGGGCCAGCCTGTCAGACAGGCTCCAGGCTGGCTCTAGGGATACTGGACAGTGTGTCCTGCTTCAGGGAGGTGGAAGAGGAGCAGACTGGTGGGACCACAGGGCCTGTCATAACAGATCAGCCTTGTCCTGTCCCCACATGGGCTCCCCAGTGCTGCAGAAGACAGCAGGCCCCTGCAGAGGATGGTGGGCTGTGGGCAAAGAGGGTACCCTGCTGTGTGGCAGTGTCCAGTGGACAGGAGCTGAGCGAGTCATGCAAAGGCGCTAACTTCCCCTCTGCCAGTGGGTGCTCAACCCCCCCTGCCCCTGGCTCCCCCCACCCCGCCTCCTCCCTGCACTGCCCTTGCCCCACCCCCATTTCACCGCTGCCCCGAAGTTCCCGCCCCACCCCGCCTTTTCCAACCTCAGCCCGCCCCCTTCCCGCCCCCATTCCACCCCCTTCCCCCAAGTCCCCACCCCTGCCCTGCCTCTTCTCCGCATCCTCCCCTGAGTGCCGCGTCCCCACTCCTCCCAGAAAGTCCTAAGCGCTGCCAAACAGCTGTTAGGCGGCGAGGGGGAGGAGCGGGGGTGCGGTGTGCTTGGGGAGGGGGGGAGAAGGAGGCAAAGAGGGGGGAGCTTGGCTGCTGGTGGGTGCGGAGCACCCGCTAATTTTTCCCCATGGGTGCTCCAGCCCCAGAGCACCCATGGAGTCGGTGCCTATGGGCGAGTGCACCTCCCCTAACTTCCATGAGATCCAGCCCCAGGCTTTGCCTCACTTGCCTCTTGCCAGTTCCACAGGGCAGCAACCACTAGGGCAGGGCCAGGGAACTCGGGCTGCCTCCCAGGTCTGCTGCCCTCACCACTGGGGCTGGGAAGAGCACATGCCAGAGCTCATTGCCTCACCTCATTGCCCAGCAGGGCGGACACGCAGGCCTCCGAGGCATCGCAGATGGCTGTGAGGTCATGGCCCCCTTCCAGGGCGAGGACGATGGCTCCTCCTGCCAGACTCATCAGCTGTCGGGTCAGGTAGCCGAAGCCTAAGGAGGAAGAAGCCAAAGGAGCAGCCTGTCAGCCACCCTGCTGCACTGATCATGCCCAGGCACATGCCTGCTTTGTAGACTGCCCTGGCTACCAGGAGCAGGGCTGACAGGAGCAAGCAGCTGGCATTGGACTCCAGCCCAGACCATCAGCCTTGGGGACTCTGTAACCCCGGGACCATGTGTGCCAGTGACTGGAGCAACAGGCTGACCTGCCAGGTGGGGCTGGTCAGCACTCCCATGGCTTCCCCATCCTGCTGGGAGGGGCCTTAACGAGCACACAGCCAGCAGGGCTGAGCCACTCAGTCCAGGACTCTCTGGTCAGTCCAAAGTGCCAGGGAGCAAATGGGGGTGGCTGCTGCATCACAGAGCACAGGCCTGTGCTGCTATTACAATAACCCCCCCAATAACCCCCTCTTGCCCTGGCCTTTGCAATGTGGAGAGCTCCTGGAGCAGCTCTCCCCTCCTCAGAGCACTTCCACACTGGGAGCACATTCCTCCCCTACTGGCCTCCCGTAGCAGCTCCTGAACAGTCCTGTTCCAGGCAGACCCAGCCCCAGCTTGCTTTCTAACCCGCCAGTGCAAGAGCATCAACTGCAGCTCCTTACATTTGGCAGAGACTTTGTAGCCTCCCAGCGGTGGCGGGTGGCCGTCGGCTGCGTCAAACCCCGCAGACACCAGCACCACGTCTGGGGAGAACTCATGGGCGATCGGCATCACAACAGTTCTGACAGGGAAGGAAACACACATTCAGCAAGGGCAATGGCCTGGGGCTGAGGACACAAAAGGTACCCCAGAGCAGGTATCAAACTGCAGGCCAGAGGCCAGAACTGTTCTGCTCGATGGAGTCCCTGTGACGTGCTGGTTTGGCAGGATCTATGCTTTCTAGCCCTCAGGGTAGTGAAGCTGGCCTTCTCAACATAACCTGTGTAGCAATGCAGTGACGTCTTCTGGAGCCTACAGACAACCTGAAACAATTGCTCTGGGAGGTGTGAACTCCCTCCCACTCAGAGATGGGATGTTCACTCTGAAGAGTAATGATTTCACTTGATATGTCACAGCTAACTAGTTGTTGCTGATCATTTTATCAGATGGGTTGCGAATGGAGTGGGCATTTGCCGCTGATGGTGGAGGGAGAGGGAAGAAACTGGGATCCGCACCAGGAAAGGAAGTGAAGGAACATATGGCCAGGGCTGGGGCTGGGGAAGGAAGAGGCGTTTGGGGAAGAAAAGGCTGAGGCCTACTGAAAGACACTGAAGAGAATGCCTGGGTTAGATAGTACATGAAGGTCTCACAGCCTCCTTGTCAATAATGGGGCTCCACTGGAGGCTGAGGGTCCCACATGTACATCCCAGAGCACAAATCCACATGGATACTGGCTGCCTCCCAAAGTGCCTATGCCTCTCACAGAGAGACAGACAGACATATACTATGCACAGCACAGCCAGACACTGCACATCCCCAGGGACAGAGAGCAAACCACAGGAGCACTAGACAGCAGACACAGACAATGTCCGTTCAAAGGAGCAGCCCCAGCATGTCCAGATTCCCTGGGTCTGTCCGCTGGCCCCTCTCCAGCATATCCCAGCTGGGAGCCTAGGGCCAGGCTCCTGGGGACAGCAAGAGAAGCCAGGGTTCAGCTTCAGCCGCAGGCAGGTGGGGAACAGAAGGGAAATGACCAGACTGTCGGTTCAAAGGGCAGGATATTCCGTGGGCTCCCTGGAAATGCAGCCTCTCAGAGAGGACTCTGGGCCTGGATCAGACCCTCTTCCCCTTTCAGCCCTGCTGCCGTAGGAGGCATGGCTGCCCTAGGGCTCTGGGAAGGAGGAGGTCCTGGACAAAGCAGGGCAGGACCTAGGCAGGTCTGTGGACAGCACGTTGGCCAGAAGTGTTGAGTGGCCCGTGGGTGGGCTGGCTCCAGCACTGGCAAGGCCAGGGGGCTGGGGAGTGAGTGGAGATCACATTGCTGCGTAAACAGAGAGCTATTTATAGAATCTTTCGAGTAAAGCAAAGCACAGGTGTGGGAGTAGAGGGGACGACGCCCGGCTGTGAGCCCATGGCTGTGTGCGCTGGGCTGGCTCACACAACGCCTGCCACTCCTGGCTGGTGCTTAGCTGAGCCAGCAGAGCTCCTTAACGCCCTGGGCCGGGTCAGGGAGACCCAGGAGCGGGAGGGGCTGTTCCAGCAGGGGTGGTCCCCTGTTGTCTCCCCCTGACACAGGGGATCTGTGCATCTTCCCAAATGGATGGGGTTGCATCTTTCCAACCCCCCATCCTGCTTTGGGCTGCCCCGTTTAGGGCCATCCAAACCTTCCTGATTTGGACTGCCCCCATGGTCCTCCCAAGAGGCAGGATTCCCAAGGAAGTCCCTAACCATCCCCTGCGGGAGCAGCCAGTGCTGCCCCTGCCAGCTGTCAACTACTGGGTGCCATGGGAGGGCCATGGCTTGGGACAGAAGGGGAGGGGGCCGTGGGGGTAGAGACAGGAGGGACGTGGCTGGGGACAGCCACAGAGGGGCGTGGCTGGGGACAGAAGGGGTGGGGGGAGGGCTGGGGACAGTCGGGGAGGGGTGTGGCTGGGGACAGAAGGGGAGGGAGGCGTTGGAGTAGAGATGAGGAGGGGTGCGGGTGGGGACAGCCAGGGAGGGGCACGGCTGGGGACAGAACCCCCCCAAAGGAAGGCTACCTGAAAGCTGCCAAATACTCTGGATCCCCCATGGGTGGGTCGAGCCCACCAGTCCAAGCCACATTGATATTAAATCCCTCGCCAGCGCCAGAGCCAACCTGGAAGACAGAAAGGAAGAGTGCTGCAGCAGAGGGCATGGTGTTCAATGGCAGGGCCCGCCGTGCCACGCCAGGGAAGCTCTTAGCTACCCACTTCCCAGCCAGGATCGGCTCCAGTGCCAAGCTCCAGCGGTGCCAGACTGGAGACCCGCATAGTCCACAGCTTGTCCCTGGGCTCAGGTTCCAGCCCAGGAAAATGGCTCCACCTCACAGGAATTGTCAAAGCAGAGCCCTTGACGTGCAGTAAGGAGCTGTGGTGTTTCCCTATGGCCTGTCACCCCCTGTGCTTTGCACACTCTCCACTGCAAGCCAGGGTGAGTCCTGACAGCTGCTTTACCTGGGCTCAGCAGTGCTTGGAGACGGTCTGGGACAGGAAGTGGAGGGGAATCCTGCCACCAGCCGAAGCTTGTCAACGGGACATTTAGAATTAACTCTTGGAATCAGTTCCCCAGGGGCATGGGGGATTTGTCCGTCCCTCACAGCCTGTCAACTGAGGTTGGCTTGACTGTGAGACCTGGGCTGGGGGACAGGAGTCATTGTGCAGAACCTCTGGCCTGGGAGGTGCTGGAGCTCAGACTGGGTAGTCAGAACAGTGCATCAAGGCCTTGACATCCCTAAAATAATAATCCCCAGTGGGATTCCTGCAGGGGAAGCCCCAGGGGCCCAAGTCAGGGTTGCTCTGCACCTGTGCGATGGCTGCACAAGGTGAGGCTGGCAGTGAGGGGAGGGGGGGGCGGCTTGATGGACATGGTGGCGGTGGTGGATCTCAGTGCAGTCTGCTGCTGAAATGGTGTTCTCGGCCAGACGGGGAGCCCCCCAGGCCTTGTCCTGCACAGCTGGGCGTGTTTGAGGGAGGAGCTGACTCTCATTTCCTGTGCCCAGCACCATCAGCAGCTGCCCCGTGAAACCGTGGGCCTGGCATAGGCAGGAAGACGTGGAGAAGAAACTAGCTCATAATGTGCTTAGTAACCACAGCTACTGGCTAAGCATCATAAACCGTCCTCAGCAGCTCTGCCATCCCCCTGAACGAGGGCCGGGAGCCACACGGGAGCTCGACCTGCCTCTAACCGCTCAGCACAACGCCCCTTCGAAAGTACATTGTAAAGGACAAAGGACTGGATGGTATCCGTGTTTTGCCTTTTCCCCTCCTCAGCCCTGCTCCCTGAGCCAGGTTCGCCTCGAGGGCACCGCAGGGAGAACGCGGCTGGGGTGTGGGCTGCTGCGGCACAGCCTTGGGGGAGCTGTGCAGAGCACCAGGCCCCAAGGTCAGGGGCAGCACGGCCTTGGGGGCTTTGCAGAGCACACAGCCCTTGGGGGGCCGGATGGCCTTGGGGAAGCTGTGCAGAGCCCTGGGGGTTGGGGGCAGGATGGCCTTGGGCAAGCTCTGCAGAGCACCCAGCCCTGGCGGAGGGGGTGGCCAGGGGAATTTCTTACCAAAGTAGCTAAGCAGAAATCAGCCAAGGACAGCAGAGATATGCGGATGCTCTCGAGCAGGCAAAGCAGTACAGACCCTGCTCATCCTCCCTCACCCTGGCCAGCCTCCCCTGCTAAGACCTCACCCAGCCTCCCCAGCCAACAGGAGTCCTGTGGCCCTGCCCAAGCTTCCCCAATCACCCCAAGACTTCACTAAACTTCCCCTCAGCCCATCTCTTGTCCAAAATTCCCCGATCCCTGCCCCTGTCTCCACCAGACCTTCCCCAGGTGACCCCAGGGACTCCCTCCAACCTCCCCCAACCTCCTGCCCTACACAGGACCAACCCCAGCTCCCCTGGGCCTGCTGTGGTCACCCTGTGCACACCCAATTTCCTAGAGTTTAAGACCAGAAGGGACCATCATCACCATCTGGTCTGAGCCCCTGCATCACGTTCCCAGCCCATGGATCCACCGAAGGTGTCCTGCCTTTGGCCCAATACAGCTGGTTGAACTAGAACGGAACTTGTAGAAAGTGACAGCCAGACTCCGAGCCATGGAGAACTCTCCTCATTCCTAGGGGAGCTGTTTTGATGGCTAACTGCCCCGTCTCCCCTTAAACATTCGCACCCTATTTCCAGATTGAATTTGCCTGGCTGCAGCTCCAGCCACTGGATTTCGTTCAGCCTTTGTCTGCAAGATTAAAGAGCAACCTGCTCTCAGAAATCTCCTCCCCGTGTGCGTGTTTCCAGGCCTAGGTTGACTCTTCCCTGCTCTCTGTTAAGCTAAGGATCTGCCACTCCTTCAGCCCCTTGACCTCACACAGGGTCGCCAGGGCTGGGATGGTTCCTGGAGATTTTCTCTGAACGTCCCTTTTGCCACCATTCGTCTCCAGGTGTGGGCTCTTGGCTCTAGAGCGCAGACCTGCCCCAAACATGTCAGGCTCCACCTGGCCGGGAGCATGAGTGCCCCACTGGCTCTTGGCAGTAGTCCATGTGAGCCATGTGTGATGCACAAGTGCTCACGAGAAAGGAGTGCAAAAGAGGTCAGAGTGAATCCATTCAACAGGGCATCTGGCTAGCTCTGCTCCTGGCACGCTCCAGCCTGGGCACCCCACGCTGTGCCCCTCGCACGCTGTCCCCATCCCCTTGTCTCCCAGAGGATGCGGAGCTGAGGTAACCTGGGAGGGGCTCAGAGGCTAATGCTCTCACCTCATCGGCTGCCCCACTGCCAGGGAAGAAGTTGCCGTCATCATGGCGATGTAATGAAATGTAGAGAATGTCTGGGTCTTTGTAGAACACTTGCTGGGTGCCGTTTCCATGGTGAACATCCTGTGTGAGAGAGAGGCTGTGAGTGAGCTCTTCACCCTCTGTCCACGGGATGGCCCTAGAGCCAGGAGCCCAGAGGAGTCCAGGCAACACAGGGACTGCTCAGACCTCTGCCAAGTGTCTTCTAGGCACATGGACTAAGGACATAAAATAGCAGACAGTAGCACCATGCTTTGGCCTTTCTCCTCCCCCATTTACACTGGAAGTATCAAAAACACTGAGAAGACGAAGACTTCAACTGAGGAGATTGGTCCAGGCTTAAGTGAGAGGCCTGTGTATTAAAAATTGTAACATCCAGTGGGGTGAGAAAATTGCTTGATCTAAATACTGCCTAGTGTAATAAGGTTTCAGATTTAGACTGTATGCTTATCTTTTATTTTCTTTGGTAACAATCTCTGACCTTTTATGCCTGCCACTTATAATCACTTAAAACCTAGCATTCTGTAGTTAATATAACTATTTTATACTTTACCTAAAACAGTGTATTTTGCTTGAAGTGCTTAAGAAATCCCAGTTCAGTTTACAAAGGCTGGTGCATGTCCTTTTCATATTGAGGGAGGGGTGGACTGGGTAATAAACATACACTGGCCAGGCTTCTGACCAGGGCAGGACAGTACAGGTGTGGGGTGCAAGGCCGGGGATCTGGGGGGAATTGGCTGGTGCCTTTCTCTGTGTAATTCACGAATGGCTTTGGGAGCATTCATGCAATCTAGCTGGGTGTGGGGCTCCACATGCTGTTATGCTCAGTGATAACAGCACCTGGAGGGGTTTGCTGCTTGCCACTAGCAAAGCAATGTGTGAGACAGCTCAGGCTGGAGAGTTAAAGGGGTACAGCAGTACTCTATTTCCAGGTTGCACCCTGGGGATCCTGCCACACCCACTCATACAGCTCTGCCCCTCAATCCTGACCCACAGCCCCCTCCTAACCCACCCACTCAACTCTGCCAGTGCCCCTCAATCCCAACCCGCAACCCCATCTGCAAAGCCACTGGCCTCGAAGATAGGACAACGCTGTACTATCCGCGTACATACAGATTACTGGGGACATGTGGCTTGTTGCATCACATACAGCTGACTGGGCTCTGCCCAAAGCTAGCTAGTGGGAGGAACCATCGAGAACAGCTCCAGCCTGAGGAGAGGACAGAGTGGGGAGAAGCCGGGGGGCCAGTGGGGCTGGAGGAGACTCACCCAGTCCACAATGAGGATCTTGCTCAGCTTCCCCTTCTGCTGCAGCTGCTTAGCAGCGATTGCCACTGAGTTGAAAAAGCAGAAACCCCTGCAAGGAGGGAAGAGCAGGAGCTGGTCAGTGCCCAGGCACCCTCCCCAAGCAGCCACTGCATCCTCCGAGACAGCCACTACCCTACCCATGCCTGTGGGTTCTCCTGCCCCTCCAGAAGGGGTGGGTTCTCCTCTCTCCCACCCTCTGGATGGGGTGGGCTCTCCCCTCTCCACCCACTGCCCTCTGGGACGGGTGGGTTCTCCCCAGGGCCGGCTCTACAGTTTTTGCCGCCCCAAGCAGCGAAAAAAACTGCTGCCACGGACGGCAAAAGGAAGAAGCTGCTGCTGATTTGCCACCGCAGCAGGAAAAGGGGAGAAGCTGCCGCCGATTTGCCATCGCGGCTGGAGGAACTGCCGCCCCTTTCTAACTACCTGCCGCCCCATGGACCTGCTTGGAACGCTGGTGCCTGGAGCCAGCCCTGGTTCTCCCCTCTCCTCCCTCCAACCACTGACCTCTCGGTGGGGTTGCTTTTCCCCTCCCCTCACTGCCTCCATGGGGTGAGTTCTCCTCTCCTGCCTGCCCAGACACTGCTTGTCAGTCCCACTCTACACAATGGGGAGCCAAGGTTGGAGGCTGGTAGCTCAGCAGGGACTCCCAGCCTGAGCTGCTCCTGCCCTGTATGACTAGCTACTACAACACATGGGATCCGTGTCATTTCCAGCCTACTCCTGGTGAGAGGAGCCTGGCAGTGAGCTGGCCTGGCCCAGATTCCTCGGGCAGGAAGCAGACAGGGTCAGGAGGCAGATGATGGCTCTTACATGGCTGTGGAAGGGTCCGCATGGTGTCCTGGGGGTCGCACCACAGCAAAACCGTTCTGGGGGTAAGACAAAGATGTGATTGTGGGGCCGTTATTGTCCACCTCTTCCTTCCTCCTTCCCCCCCGCAAACCCACCCCCAGTGCACAGGCCAGGCTTGCCCTGAGGGTGTCAGGGGGTGCTTTGTCCAACCCCAACGCAGTCTGGAGGACCCCGAGGTGTCCCTCTCACCCTCACACAGAAGTGCCTGGGCCTGCCTGGCTCCATGGCCCCAGGAGACTCTTTCTCAGCCCTGGGGCCCCTGCATGGAGCTCGCAGCCATTAGACCCCCAGGTGGCTCCGGTCATGGCACTCAGTGGTGTGAAACCTGCCCCTGCACTCTCGCATCAGATCCTGCTGTCAGTGGCCCCCTCCTAGCTGGGCCCTTGGCACTGGCGCTGGGCAGGGAAGGCTGCCATTCATTCCCATGCTGAATTAGAATCTCTCTTAGCTTGAGCCAAAGGGCAAAGGTAATTTCCAAGGGGCACCAGGCCCTGCTGCCTCTGCTTCTGAGCTGGCTGCCTGAACGAGCCCTCTAACCAGTCATGCCAGCGCTCCCTATTGCCCCACCCACATGAAGTCCAGGTACCTCCAGGTTACAGAGGGAAGTGTCCTGGGGCCTGCTGTACAGGGTCCCAGACTCTAATGGGCACATGCCAGGGCCTGGAGCCATCGACAAGACCCACACAGGAGGTTGTAAACACCTCCATGAGTCCCCATCAGCCAAGGGAATGGCCAGGGATCCCCACCCCAGACATTGGCACGATGCCAGTACTCATTCCTGGCCTCCTCGTACCTTGAGCTCCCTCGTGGCCACTTTGAAGGCCAGGTCAGTGACGCTACCAGCGGCCCAGCGGGCGGCGTTGGAGGAGTGCAGCTCGTTCCAGATAGTGTCGCTATCCACCTGGAAACAAGTGGACAGGAAAGCAGTGAGTGGGGCAGGCCGCCCCTCCCGGAGCTGGGCACGGGGGAGTCTCTACAGAGGGACCAAAGAATGAAATGTGGGCTGGCTCTGGCAGCAGCGCACTGGCTGGCTGCTTGGTGCCAACAGCTGAAACTCAGTCCTTGGAGGGAGGCCGAAAGTGACCAAACCCCCAAACTCCACTTCCCAAGCCAGTCGGGCAGGCCTCTGCACTTCGAGTCCCCAGGCTGGGCCAGCTATCCAGGTGGCTAGCTCCCTGCGTGGCCCAGTTCTTAGCTGAGCAGGGCCAGAGGCGGGGGGGAGTCCACTGCGGGCTCTACACAGCGTGGCTCCCCTGCGCCTGGGGCTGGGGCAGGGATGGAGAAAATGCATTTTACCTTCTTTATTTTATTTTACTGTTTAAACAAACATCTTGGTTTGATCAGGATCACGTCATGGGCCGAGCCAGAGCGGAAACCTCAGAGTCTCTTCTGATCAAGTCCATGTGTGCGGCTCAAATGCCCACTCTGCTCACAGACAGGGGGCAGCATCCAGCCGAGGAGCCTTGGCTCTCCTGCTCTGGGGGACGGGATGGGCAAGAGGGGAGGAGGGGAGGCTGAGAAGGAGAGAGAGAGCAGATGGGACGGAGGGAGCCAGTGGCCCAGCAGCAAGGGCAGGGGAGGAGGAGAGCCAGAGCAGGGAGTGGGAAGGCGAGGAGAGAGTGAGACACTTCCTGAAAGACAGAGAGACAGAGAGAGGAGAGGAGAGGAGAGGAGAGGAGAGGAGAGGAGAGTGCAGTGAATGGACAGAAACCAGGGCAGCAAGCTGCGAAAGGAGAGAGGCAGCAGGGGTGTCTGGAGCATCGGGCAAGGTGGACGGCTGGTTTGCTCTCCCCCAGTGATACTGCTCTGCCCCTCTGACCTTGCCCCACTCAGGGCCCACCCTGCTCCCCTGACCTGCTTGGGCTGGGACCATCCCCGCACTATCCCCACCCCCACCCCAGGCCTCTGTGAGCCAAATGCTTTTGGTAATCGGGGCCCCAGGCTGCCAGGGCCTGGTTGAGCCCTCCCAGCCATGTCATGGGGCACTGAACAGCCGACGGGGGGGGTCGCTCTGATCCTGGGATCCCATCACCTGGAGCTGACCTTGAGCTATTCCATGCCCAGAGAATCCATGGCTTCCTCAGATGCTACATAGTCCTGGGGCCAGCGTACTTGGCTAGGCCGTGCTCCCCCGCACAGGGCGAGGGCAGGGGAGCTGTGTTACTAAGCCCCAGAGTTACTGAGCCGAGGCCTGTCTCCGCCTTGGGAAGGGGGGCTCCTGCTCTGCCCAGCCTGGTCAAGGGGCCTAGCACTTGAGCCACTCACCGCAAGTCTTCCCCCCCAAACCCCCCCAAGGCAGAGCCTGACACTTACCCCCACCCCCCCACAGGGCAGCATGACGAACATCCTCTGCGACAGGATCCCTGCAAGAGAGAGAGGCAGTCAGGGACCAGGGTGGGAGGGCATGGGGGCCACTGTAGGTTGACAGACAGGCAGCAGGAGCAGCTAGGGGTTGGGGGGCAAAAGGTACCTGGGGGTGAGTGGCAGGAGGCATCTGGGGGTTGGGGGGCAAGAGGGTAGGAGATTCCTGGAGTGTGAGGACAGGAGACACCTGGGAGGAGAGGGATATGGGGGGCAGGAGGCACCTGGCCTGGCTGCTTGGCGAGAGTTCAGCTTTGCCTTTCAGCATCTGGCAGAGGTGCATGGCCAGGGCTGGACTAAGCCCGCAGCAGCAGGCACCTGGGCAGGTGCAGGGGTGTGTGCTGGAGAGTGAAGATGCAGGGTGCTGAGTGCAGTGCAGAGTACAGGAGTGGGACGGTGTGGAGAGCTGGGGTAGAGGAGGTTGGTGGCAGGATTGGGGCCAGCTGTCACAGCTGCATGTGTCTAGCAGCGTCATGGGGGCAGCACCCCATGGGTATTGCTCCTACCCCTGCCCAGGAGTCAGCGCACCCCAATCAGGCTTTATCTCCTTTGAAGGGTTCCTGCCAGGGACCTCAGGAGCCTGTTCCATCTGCACCGCCAGGTGAGAGTAGTTGAGTTTAGGAGCATGGTCCTGGCCCAGCTGCAATCCCACATCCTCTTGGCTTGGGTTGAGCAGCCCCAAGCTGCCTGCAGTGGGGGTACGGCGATGAACTAGAGCCAGCACCCCACCTCCCTAGGGTTAGTGCCATGGCACGCAGGGTGATGGAGTCTTCACCCAGGGCTCTGGGCTTAGCCTAGCCATGTCCACCGCACATTCTACCTCCAATTCTGCACCTGGGGTGGCATTTACCCAGTGCGATGCCAAAGTGCAAGGCAGCAGAGAACCAACTCTGTTGTGCTCTGGGGCCCACATTCTCCCTGCAGCCTAGGAAGCCAACCTGCTCAGCTAGTGCAGGTGCACTTGGGTCCAGGTTTTCCAATGCGCCTAACTCCCAACAGCTCCTTCTGTGTCCTGGCCCTTAGCCCCTAAACAGTGAGCAGAGCGCATTAGGGGGCCCTATGGATCAGTGCTCGTGGGGGAGGGCTGGACTCCAGTGCACAGAAATGGAGAGGATGGGGCGAAAGTTGCCCAATGCCCGGAGTGTGTGACCCAGGGACAGCCCCCAGATGGCTACGTGTGATGGGGTAGTGGGGCCCCCAGGGCCCCCAGGAGGCAGCTTGCTGGCCTCTATGTGGGGAGGGGTGGCCCTGTCTCCTACCTGCCAGTTTCCCGTTGTCCAGTTTGAGGCGATTGAGGGGGTTGGTGCCATAGAGGAAGACGTGGCGCTCAGTGTGCACTGACTGCAGCTCCTCCAGGGTTGCCTTGCGCCCCCGCAGACACTGGCAACAAGTGGGAGCAGGGCAAGTTAGCAGCATCGGGAGGGAAGAACAGGAGGCAGGGTTGGGCATTAATTCCGGGCGTGCCCACGTGCCACCGCCGGCAGAAATCCCAGTCCCTGCCCTCAGCTGGAGAAACAATGGGCCTGAATGAGAGCGGCAGGCTGGAACCAGCATCTAAGCACCAGGAAGGGAGGCCTGGGGGTGGATCTGTTGGGGGGCTGGGAGTCCCTCGGGGCTCAGTGTGCCAGCCCCTCTCTCAAGGACTTGCTTGGTCTTCAGGGTATCAGCTTTCTTTCAAACCAATTGCAAGGCCATGTCTGCACAGCAGTTGCACCAGTTCAAAACTGATGTTAGTTAACTGGGTGAGGACCTGGCCTTGCTGCTCTGAGCTGAATTGGCTTGTGCGGGATTGAGGCCTTGTTTACACGCAAAGGCTGCAGCGCTTAACTGTAGTTAAGTGAGGAGTGAGGAGACTGAGGAAGCTGCTGGGGAAGGATAGCTCAGTGGTTTGAGCATTGGTCTGCTAAACCCACGGTTATGAGTTCAATCCTTGAGGGGGCCATATAGGGATCTGTGGCAAAAATAGGGGATTGCCCCTGCTTTGAGCAGGGGGTTGGACTAGATGACCTCCTGAGGTCCCTTCCAACCCTGATATTCTATGGTGCATTGGCAGGTCCACTGCTCACCTGGGTCCAGTGAGCCCAGATTGGGTGGCGAGAGGGCACCTTTATCCCCGTATAACCGTGTCCGCACTGGGGCTGTATCCACAGAATTTCTGCAGTAACCCCTCCCCCCCACGGCTCCATCAGGACACGTGCAGAGCAGGCCTTCACTTGGGCTAAGCGCGTCAACCCCAGCCATTCACCCCAGTGTAACTAGACCAAAGGCTCATCCCCAGAACAGTCCAAGGCAGGTGAGAAAGTCCAGCACTGTCATTCTCCTAGCAGAGGCGCTCTCCTTCCAAGAGGGGCCTTTGGCAGTTTAGCTTATGTGACTTTAGATGCGTTTTCAAACCAAACTGAAAGCAGCCCCGTGTAAACTGGAATCCAGCTGGGGCTGGCACTGGGAGAGCACACGTGATTTAGCTGTGCTGGGAGCTAGGGATGGACACTCCCTGGGACACCAGGTTAACACTCTCCTGTGTAGGCAAACCCCAATCTAGTGAGACTAAGGCCACATCTACACTACAGAATTATATCGACTTAGCTTACGTTGGCATACAGCCACCGCAGCTATTAAATGGCGTGGCTCCTTGGGTGCACGTCCTCCCCAGGAGCACTTGTATCCACTGCACTGTCAGCGTGGGACATTGTGGGACAGCTCCTGGAGCCAGTAACTGTCGACATAAGCAATGCAGTGTGTGCACCAACCCTTCATGGACCTAATGACATTGACTGTGGCTGCATCGCTCGGGGAGGCGGTGTTACTAAACTGGGGAAGAGGGGCACTCATTGGCAGGAGCCAAATTTAAGTGAAAACTCGTCCACAGCTAGGTTGACGCCAGGCAGCTTACGTTGACCTAACCATGTAGTGCAGATCAGATCTGCTGCAAGCTTTCTAATATAGACAAGGATGTACACAGACAAGGCCTGAGTTTGCAGGGTCTGAGATGGGGGAACCACTTCAGCAGGGGCTAACACAGATACCTGGGATGATACATAATGTCCGTGCTCTCCGCTAGGTCCCAGCTGTGCAAAGCGTGGGGAAGGAGGAGGGTCAGCAGGGCCTGAGGGATGGAACAGGGCCAGGAGCCAGAGAAGAGAAGCAGAGCTAGGAGCTCTGTGGCAGCGTGCATAATTGGGAAGCACCCATGCGCTTCTCCTGGATATCAGTGGGCACTGACCCACGCTTGGAGAACTTGATCCAAGTATTTTTTGCTTTTCTCACCAGAAATGAGTGAACCCCCCTCCAATTTCCTCTTTCAAAGGCTGGCAGGACTCATGCTTGTTGTGAGTCTTGGCTCCTCTGGGGCAGACCCAGAGTCCCCGCCTCTGCACAGAGGCCACCTGGGCCTTCCTGATGTAGCTGCCCATCCTCTCTGAGGCCTCCCTTGGCTTTGGCAGGACAAGCTCAGCCCGCGCTCTCTCACTTACCTCGCACTGGCTGCGCAGACCCCGCTCCTGCAGGCGGGACCAGATACTCTGAATTCTCCCAGCATGTTCGGGATGGTTGCTGTTGTCCCCGCAGGAGCACTGGTGTTTGAGCATCACGGAGTCATACACGAGCCCTGAAACACAACAGCAGGTGGAGGTGTTAGGGGACACCCGCCTGCTGCAACCTCCATCACCCAGTGTCAGGGTTCGGTGCAGTGCTGGGCTCAGCTTCACAATGCTGCTGTGCTCACAGCCCAGGCTGCTGCTCTCTCTTGGGCACCTTACCACCTGCACAGGCTCCCTCTTAGCCGTGTCTGAATGGAAGTCCATGGCTGACTGGGTTGCTGCACGGGGCCCTGCATTGAGCTCCCCTAAGACACGCCTGCCTCCTAGGTGCAGGCTGTCTCCCCGGCACCTCATACTGCCCTGTGTGCTGTCATGTGGAGGGGGCAATCCCGGGGCAGCCCTGTTTGGCTGGGTCCCAGAGACATCTCTTCCCACACTCCGGCCCAAGCAGGGAGCCCAGCCCAGAGCCCTTCGCAGCAAGGGGCAGGGGGCTGACTCTAGATCTCTCTGCCCCGGGAGATCTGGGTGGGACGGACCAGCGATGGGGTCAGTGTCGACATGAGCCAAGCGGCTGGGCACTGGTGTCCTTATACCTCCGAAAATCAGTGAATACAGCACACGCCACTGTACACCATCACTCCTACCCTTCCGCCCACCCCACAGGGGCACTCACCCCCTCAAGCCCCACAGGCGCTAACCCTCCAACCCCACGGGGGCACTCAAACCCCCCCCCAGCTCCATGGGGGAACTCACCCCCCCAACCCCATGGAGCACTCACCCCCTGCAACCGCATGGGTGCACTCCACCCTTCCCCCCCCAGGAGCACTCCACGCCCCCAACCTCACGGGGGCACCTACCCCCCTCTGCAACCCCAAGGGGGCACTCCACCCCCCCAGCCCTAGGGGCACTCACTCCCCCAACCCCATGGGGGCACTCACCCCCTAACCCCCAAGGGCACTCACCCCCCCAGCCCTGGAAGCTGGCTCTAAGCCTTGTCTGGAAGCTGACCCCTGATGGCCCAGAGCCCAGTCCCTCTTCAAAGGCTGGGCTGGGGGCGAGGCTGAGACCCTACAGCCACCTCAGTCTCTGCTGTTACGGCATGGCCCTCAGACCAGAGTCTCCCTGGACACCTCCCCATCCCAGGAGGCCTGAGCCGAATCCTACTCCTGACTCAGGCCGGGAGCGGAGGAGACCCTGGTCCTTACACTCCAGCCCAGCTGCATGGGTACGGCAGCATCCCAGCTGGCCATCGGGTGAGGCACTGGGCCTCTTTGCTGGAGGGCATGGGCTGGACACACCCAGGGGGTGAATGACACAATGGGGACGCCAGGCTGGGCAGGCTGGGATCCTGAGGGCTCAGTCCTGGCTCTTCACGCTCCCTTGCAAGAGCTTGGGCTCTGAAAGGCGTTGTGGCCCCATGCTCCTTTGAGCCCCACCAGTTCCTCCAGTGTCTGCTTGCCTCCTCTCCCACCCTGGGGCTCAGGAACATACTGAGAGGGAAAAATGCCAAGAGACCCACCCTTGGCAGGCTGGGGGAGGTGGCCGCGCAGTAAGGACAGTGTCTTCCCATGGACACAAGCTACACCTGCCACCCCCAGCCTATGTAAACTTTTAGAGAGGGGGCGATAAACACAGCAGGAGACTGGCCTGGCACTGGCCAGCTCCCCAGGCTCTGTTGCCGTCAGGGCAGTTTAGGGCTGGCACTGTGTGGGCAGAGACATGCAGGGTTTATCCGGCTTTCCTAGGGACAGAGTGTGCCTGGTGCAGTGAGGCTGAGTGGTGTGGTGCTTAGAGCAGGGGAATGGGAGTCAGGACTCCTGGGTTTTAGTCCTGACTTTGACCTTCATGTGACCTTGGGTAAATCCCCTCCCTCTCTGCGCCTCAGTTCACCTTGTACGTCATCTGCTGCTGTGGGGTTAATTGCCATGTGAGGAAGTGGGAAGATGTGATACTTTTGAATCCTGTGTGCCTCAGTTTCCCCTATATGCTGCATTGTTACCCAGTGGGGTGGAAAAGAACTGTTTGCTCTCAGCACAGGCAAAGGGACAAAGATGTGAGTGTCCTCTGGCTGTCTGGGCCTTAGGCCCCATATCAATGGAGCAACCAAGAAGACAATGGCAAATCTTGTCACCAGGACATTGGCACCTGACAACCAACAACCACAGATTGCCCCACCTCTCTGCAGGAAGCTGAGCAGCATTTCCCCAGCATGAGATCAAAGAACTAGCAGTGTATGGAGTAGGGGATAAGAGCTGGCTGCTGGAAGGAGTCAGGGCTCTCACCTGGAGTCGAACAAAAGAGGTCAGATGGTGGGACAGACAGAGCTTGAACCAACAGGTTCACTACAGCTTGGCTGGGCTCTGGGCTAATCAGAATGGACCATGCTTTACCCTTCACTTTTCTATGTTACCCTAAGGACTTCCTGTGCTGTGTTCCAGTTAATAAATAAACCTTCCCACTTTGACAATGCTGTCTGAGTGTCACTGCTAATGGTGTGAGGTGCATTAGGCCCTAACGAGTGCACAAGTCTCCATCAGGATCTGTCTCAGTTGTACTCACTGAACGGAGCTCACAGTGTGAAGCAAGAGTGTTGCAGGCCCAAACGTCCATTCTAAGGAGGCAGTGAAGACGCGTAGCTTGCGCTGGAGGAAGAGCAAGACCCGTAGGGAGTCTGGCACTGAAGGGGTTCCTCCTAGAAACAGTTCCAAAGCTAGGGCCATAGCACCGATCCTGTGGATCCGTGACATACCTGCAGCCCTCCTGGAGCGCTCCCTGCTGGAGGCAGCCCACATTACCTGTTGTGAAGTGCGGTTTGATTGGTGGCTCTTGCACCGGCAGGGAGAGTGTCTTGGTGGGTGCGTCCTGGGCAGGAAGGGCGATGGTAGCAGTGGCAGGAGATGACTGGGCCCTGGAGAGAGGTCGGTGCCCGCCGTGTGTGACAGGGACCATCAGGGAGTCGGCTGGTGGCTGCCGCTTGAGGAGAGAGTGCTGCAGGCGCTGGTGATGCTCCCACAGGTAGGCCTGCTGGGGAGAGGGTGTGGCAGATGAGTGTGGCGCCCTGGGCCAGGGATGGTTTGGGGGATTCTGTAGAGGGCCCAGGTGGCACATGCCGCTCTCTAGGCCGGGGAAGACCCTGCCTGTCAGTGAGCTGAGCGCAGAGCCTGTGCTAACACCCCCCAGGGCCAGTCTGTGTAGCAGCAAGCGGGGCCAGCGGCCCCCCACAGCATCTCAGCAGCTCTTCAATGCCAGGCCTGACAGCAGGTGTGGAGGAGGGGAATTTCTGCACTGAACATCAGGATCTGCTCACTATGCAATGGGCCTGTTCTCTCTGGGCTGTTCCCAACCCAGCCCAGGGAGTGGAAACCCTAGTCCAGAGCTTCCACAACAGACCAAGGCACTGCTGCCTGGGCCTTGGCCAAGTCACAGTGTCTGATGCCCTCTTGTGGCTCTGCATGGCATTACCCCACCCACTGAGGTTAGGGGAAAGGGAGTACAACATGTCCGTGGCAGGGAGCCCAGAGTGCCCGGTCTCCTGCACACATGTTGCTTTGGCAGTACAGTAGGGGACCCCTGAACTCTTGGTGGCCTGTGGAGGAGCTCGCCTGGCCTAGTAAAAGTGCTGCAAACCCTGGGGTGGCAGGGGTGTAAAGGTTCTTTATTGTGGCATAGGTGACCCTGTATGGAAAGGGGAATAAGCCACCCCAGTACAGGCCCCTTTCATACAGAAATGACACACAAGGAGACTCTGCTAAACAAATGTTAGGGCTGCAAAACTGAGAAATGCCAGAATTCAGGCTGCCCGTGCAACCCTCATCCAGCCCTGACGCAGGGGCCTTCGCTACAGTCGTTAACGACACCATCGCAGAGCAGGTTTCCAGAGCCCCTGGCCCTGCAGTGCCCACTGTGGGCACTGCTCACAGAAGGAGCAACCAGCCAGCGCTTGGTTTTCTCCTCACTGTGTGCCCAAGCCTTGTTTCCTGCACACTGTTCCGAGCCTTCTCTGGAAACACACGGGTTTGTGATGGGTGTGTTGGGCAGCCTTAGCTCCTGCTGTGTCCTTCTGGCCTTAACATCTAGGAATCCGCAGCAGAGCCCCTGCACCCAGATGGGGGCGCGGAGCAACAGGAGCAGGCTGGAGCTGCTGGCTGAGGGGCAGTGAGGTGGGCCCAGTCATGCCCTCTTCACTACCTTCCCCTCCTCTCATGGGAGGGCGATTGCCCAGCAGGGCTTTGTGCCCTCCAGAATAGAGGAGCTGGCAGCCCGCCAGCAATGCAGGCGGGGGTGATGAGTCCTGATGGCTCCACGCAGGCTCCTCCCCTCTCCACCCCGGGCATGGGTTTAGAGAGGACATTGATGCCACTGGGTTGGCTGAGCAGCCACACTCCCCATGGCCAGTGAAGTGAGGGCTGCTCCAGGCTGGTGCTGTGCCCAGCACTCCTGGTGCCCTGATCCCTGCCAGCCCTTAGGTACCTGCTGCAAGACGAGCTCCTCCTGTGGCTGCATCAGCTTTGGGCTCCGTTCAGGCTCCTTTGTGCTGACCCCTGGCCGCGTGAGCTCCACTCGGCCCCTAGGCTGGTCACTGCGCTCACTCACTCCCTCTGGGAGCCCCTCCTTGGCCTCCATGTCCTCCGAGGAGGGGATTTGCCGCAGACGAGACTTCTCACTGGACTTGGTCATGAGCTGCAGGGGGATGGGTCAAAATCACTTTGGGGAAGAAAGCTACCAGAGGCTCCCCTGGGATAGACCCCCAGGATCTGATCTGGATATGGGCAGAGACCTCTTTAATCTATTTAATGAAATAAATACTAGTGGGAATTGTGTGATGATGAGAGACGTTAACTTCCCAGACATAGGTTGGAGGACAAGTGCTACCAATAACAGCAGGGCCCAGACTTTCCTGGACGTGATAGCCGATAGATTTCTTCATCCAACAGTTGCTGAGCATACAAGAGGTGACGCCATTTTAGATTTGGCATTGGTGAGTAGTGAGGGGAATAGAAGAGCTGATTGCAGGAGACAGCTGTGGTTTGAGTGATCAAGAGCTAATTCACTTTAAACTAAATGGAAAGATAAACAAAATTAGGGCTGAAACTAAGGGCCTTGATTTGAAAAGCGCAAACTTTAAAAAATGAAGGGAATTAGTTAGGGAAGTGGGGTGGACTGAAGAACTCGAGGATCTGAATGTGGAGGAGGCCTGGAATACTTTAAATCAAAGTTCAAAAGTTCTCTGAAGCCTGCATCCCGAGGACAGGAGGAAAAGGTTGTGGGGAAGGGTTGCAGACCAAGCTGGATGTCCAAGTACCTGAAACAGCTGATTAAGAGAAAGCAGAAAGCCTACAAGGAATGGAAGGTGGGAAGGATCAGCGAGGAAAGCAACCTCTTGGAGGGCAGAAAGCGTAGGGGGAAAGTGAAAACTGCCGAAAGTCAAGCAGAGCTGGACTTTGGAAAGGAAATTAAAACCAACAGTAAAAGGTTCTGTAGCCAAATAAATAAAAAGAAAACAAGGAAAGAAGAAGTGGAGCTGCTAAGCATGTAGATGGGCTGGAGTTTAAAAATAATCTAGGCATGGCCCAAGGCCTAAACGAATATTTTGTCTCCAATTTTAATAAGGGTAACGAGGAGCTTAGGGGCAGTGACAGGGTGGCTAATGGGAACGACAATATGGAAATAGAAATGACCACATCCAAGGTGGAAGTCCAATTTAAACAACTTAATGGAACTAAATCGATGTGTCCAGATAAACTCTATCAAAGAATATTAAAGTAACTAGCACATGAAATTGCAAGCCCAATAGCAAGGATTTTTAATGGATCTATAAACTCAGGGGTTGTACCCTATGACTGGAGAATTGCTAATATAGTTCCTATTTTTAAGAAAGAAAAAAGTGATCCAGGAAATTACAGGCCTGTTAGTTTCACCTCTCCAGCAACCACACACCACACAACAAAACCACTAACCCAGGAACCTATCCTTGCAACAAAGCCTGATGCCAACTCTCTCCACATATTTATTCAAGTGACACCATCATAGGACCTAATCACATTTGCCATGCCATCAGGGATGCACTTGTTCACCTGCACATCTACCAAGGTGATATATGCCATCATGTGCCAGCAATGCCCCTCTGCCATGTGCATTGGCCAAACTGGACAGTCTCTGTGCAAAAGAATAAATGGACACAAATCTGACATCAGGAATCATAACATTCAAAAACCGGCAGGAGAACACTGGCCACTCAGTAACAGATTTAAAGGTGGCAATTTTGCAACAGAAAAGCTTCAAAAACAGACTCCAACGAGAAACTGCTGAGCTTAATTTAATATGCAAACTAGATACCATTAACCTGAGTTTGAACAGAGACTGGGAGTGGCTGGGTCATTACACATATTGACTCTATTTCCCCATGTTAAGTATCCTCACACCTTCTTGTCAACTGTCTAAATGGACCATCTTGATTATCACTACAAAAGTTTTTTTCTCCTGCTGACCATATCTCATCTTAACTAATTAGCATCTTACTCCACCTTTTCATGTTCTCTGTATGTATGTATATATATATATCTTCTTACTATATGTTCCATTCTATGCATCCAATGAAGTGATGTCGTGAAGCTCACGACAGCTTATGCTCAAATAAATTTGTTAGTCTCTAAATTTGTTAGTCTCTAAGTCCCTGTTCTTCTTGCGGATACAGACTAACATGGCTGCTACTCTGAAAAAAGATCTGGATGACCTTGAAAACTGGAGTAACAGAAATGGGATAAAATTTAATAGTGCAAAGTCATGCATTTAGGGACTAACAACAAGAATTTTTGTTATAAACTGGGGAAGTATCAGTTGGAAGCGACAAAGGAGGAGAAAGACCTGGGCATATTGGTGGATCGCAGGACGACTATGAGCCACCAACGTGATGAGGCTATGAAAAAGGCTAATGCAGTCCTAGGATGCATCAGGTGAGGTATTTCCAGTAGATACAGGGAAGTGCTAGTACCATTATACAAGGCACTGGTGAGACCCTAAGTTCCCTGTAAGCTGCACAATTGTGCAGCAGCCTATTTAGCACTGCACAGGTGCTCAGGGAACCCGCTCTGGTTCCCTGTGCTGTACCCGCTCCCTGCTGCGGCCGGGGTGCCCCTCCCCCAGCCCCAACGCAACCTGTGACCCGGACCTGCTGGGGCAGTGTGACTGGAGCGACCCCAGCTGCGACTGGTGTGGCCCAGGAGTGGCCATGGCAGCAAAGCCCAACCCCAGAGCAGCCCAGACCCAGGAGTGGCCTTCCCCCAGCCCCAGACCTGCTGGGGCTGGGGGAGGGGCGCCTATCCTGTAGCCCCAGCCCCACAGCCCACGTGCTGCTGCGGGGAGAGAGAGCTGGGAAGAGTCCTCTCTCCCCGCCATAGCCACGGAGCACCCTCCTGCACCCCAAACCCCTCATCCCTGGCCCCACCCCAGAGCCCGCATCCCAACCCTCTGCCCCAGCCCTAAGCCCCCTCCCACACTCTGATCCCCTCGGCCTCACCCCCACCACATGAATTTTGTGAATGAATGAAAAAATGAAAAAATTCATTCCACAAATGGGTGGGAAAAATTAGAGGGAACACTGGTGAGACCTCATCTGGAATACTATGTGTAGTTCTGGTCTCCCATGTTTAAGAAAGATTAATTCAAACTAGACCAAGTGCAGAGAAGGGCTACAAGGATGATTCGAGGAATGGAAAATCTATCTTGTGAGAGGAGACTCAAAGGGCTTGGCTTGTTCAGCATAATCAAATGATGGCTGAGTGGAGAGATTGCTCTTTATAAATACATCAGAGGGATAAATACCGGGGGGGGGGGGAGAGAAGTTATTAGAGTGTTAATGGCTATAAATTGGCCATCAAAAAGTTTAGGTTTGAAATGTGATGAAGGTTTTCAACCATCAGAAGAGGGAAGTTCTGGAACAGCCTCCCAAGGGGAGCCATGAGGGCAAAAAAACAAATTGAAAACAAAACAAACAAGACTGAACATGAGGAGTTTCTGGAGGGGATGGGATAATGAGACTGTCTATAATGGCATGTGCCTGATATGCGACTGCTAGCAGCAAATATCCCCAATGGCCAGTGATGGGACCCTAGATGGGGAGGGCTCTGAGTTACTACAGAGACTTCTCTCCCAGGTGTTTGGCTGCTGGGTCTTGCCCACATGCTGAGGGTCCAACTGATTGTCATATTTGGGGTTTTCCCTGGGTCAGATTGGCAGAGGGGGGTTTTCACCTTCCACTGCAGCATGGGGAACCCCAGTGGTGGGGGAGCTCTGTATGACAGGGTGAGGCGGGAGCTGTGCGGGGATGGGAAAACCCAGATGGGAGGAGCTCTGTGTGACGGGGTGAGGGGGGAGCTGTGCGGGGGTCGGGAACGCCAGGTGGGGGCACCTGTGTTCAGAGGTTGATGTGAGGAACTCTGTGATGGGGTGGGGGGTGATGTGAGGCACTCTGTGGGGTGGCGTGAGATACCCCTCCCTGCATGCCATCTGGGGTAATGGGGGAAGCTCTGTGCAGGGTTGGTGATGAGGGAGAGTGTTGCGTTGGTGGGCCGAGGTTACCCTGGATGGTGATGGGGGGGAGCTCTCTGCAGGGGTGATGGGAGCACTGTGGCATGGGGGTACACCAGACATGGGGAGCTCTGTGTGGGGGTGATGGGGGAGCATTGTGGCATGCAGATTGAGGGATGTGATCGTTCCCCTCTATTCGACATTGGTGAGGCCTCATCTGGAGTACTGTGTCCAGTTTTGGGCCCCACACTACAAGAAGGATGTGGAAAAATTGGAAAACATCCAGCAGAGGGCAACAAACATGATTAGGGGACTGGAACACATGAGTTATGAGGAGAGGCTGAGGGAACTGGGATTGTTTAGTCTGCGGAAGAGAAGAAGGAGGGGAGGATTTGCTAGCTGCTTTCAACTACCTGAAAGGGGGTTCCAAAGAGGATGGATCTAGACTGTTCTCAATGGTAGCAGATGACAGAACGAAGAGTAATGGTCTCAAGTTGCAGTGGGGAAGGTTTAGGTTGGATATTAGGAAAAACTTTTTCACTAGGAGAGTGGTGAAGCACTAGAATGGGTTACCTAGGGAGGTGGTGGAATCTCCTTCCTTTGAAGTTTTTAAGGTCAGGCTTGACAAAGCCCTGGCTGGGATGATTTAGTTGGGGATGGGTCCTGCTTTGAGCAGGGGGTTGGACTAGATGACCTCCTGAGGTCCCTTCCAACCCTGATATTCTATGATTCTATACAGGTACCCCAGATGCAGGGGCTCCAACACTGCTTAGCTGGCAGCTGTACTGGCAGCAGCAGACGCCAGGGAGCTCACTCACTTTCCTGGGACTGAGGGAGGACAAAGCAACTGCTTGTGTCTGCGGGCAGTGCCGCCACCCAGTGCCCTGGCCTGGCAGCTTGGGTGCTGAGTGCCACATGGGCCTTACTCCGCCATGCACCTGAAGTGCCCTCAGTCCCAATGGTGCTGCCCAGCATGGTGCCCTCCTGCCCTGGCAGTGGTGTTCCCCAGCCTGCATGCCCGTTAGCCTCTTACCTTTCCCAAGTGTGTCTGCTGCTTGAGTCTCTCCAGGAATTGGGCATGGTGCTGCTGGTACGCCAGCTGCTGCTGGATGGCCTTGGGGTTGGGGGGTAGGGGCTCAGAGCGGGTCCGCCCCAGTGGTTTGTGGTGGCCTGCCAGCGACAGCCGGTCGGTGGGGATGAGTGAGTGGGCGAAGTGGAACGGGACTGTCCCCAGGCCTGGCACTGTGGGGAGAGAGACTGGTGAAGCAAGGCTGGAGCTGGGTGCAGCACCAGGCGCTCAGGAATGGCAGCCAGAGCATCTCAAGTAGCCTGGGCTTGGGGTTGGCATTATCAACCCCTAACCTGGCCTGTGACCCCTGGCCTGCCCCGTGCTGCAGCTCAGGCCCCACCACTGCCCTTTGGGGCTCCGTGCAGCCCCACAGACAGAAATCATTGTGTCTGCTGGGGCTCACCCCCTCCCATTTCACTTATTTATACAGCCCTTACAGACGATTTGGGGGGCCCCGGTACAGTTGTTCCCCTTTCTCCCATCTCGTCAGCTCTGGGGCTTCCTGCTGGGCCCACTACAGCTCTGAGAACCCATGCTCCAGGGGTGCCATAGCCAAGCACTTCCCAAGGACAGACTGGCTAATGCCCAGCACCTGCTGCTGCATGGTTCTCAGTGGGGGCTGAGGGGGAAACCTCCGTGGTGTTCCCTGGGGGAGGGGAATCTCCCTGGGACTCACTGGGGGAGGGGGCGGGAGGTGAGCTCCATGTTCTCACAGAGCGTGGCGGGGCAGGCCTTGACCTGTAGGCTCGCTGGAAATCCAGCCAGGTGCCAGCCTCAAGTGCAGCATGTGTCCGGCTGGGAGGTAAGTAGCAGAGGGCATTCGCATTACGGCTGGCCACAGCTCCCACCCTTCTTGCCCCCCCTGCCCTGCCATTGTGCAGCCTGCGGTGGCTGGGGGAGAGCTCTGGCTGCCCCTCACCCGCTCTGCCCTCTCTGCTTCACACTTGGAGCAGGAGGGGTGGGTGAGCCATGGAGAGGGAAGCCCAGAGGGAAGCGACTGGGAGCTGGTAAAGGAACACTCACCCCCCTCCCTCATGACAAGTCAGCGCTGCCCTTGGCTGCAGTTTGAGAGCTGAGTAAATCCCAGCAGGGTTCGGAGCTGAGTTATGCAGAGGTGTCTGCCTGAGTGTGCCCGCTGCTTGACAGCCAGCAGCTTCCCAAGGCATCTCCATGAGTGTTAACTCTGAAACCTAACAATGTGGAATCCCATAGCAGCATTAGCTACCTTTCTGCTCACATGCCAGCTGGTCAGAAGGGAGATTGTTAAGCATAGACCAGTTCTCAGGGATGCCAGGGGGTCTCATACAGCACTGCAGGAAATCTGCTGAGATCCTAGAGCCCCTTTCAGGTACATGCCAGCAGGGCTCTGAGCTGCACTTGGTGCTGGGACTGCAGCCTCAGCCCCAGGACCCTTGGTCAAGGGGAGCAATACGTACTTGCCACAAGTGGTGCGTGGGTGACCGAGGACTCAAGAATAATGACAGGCTGAAGCCGAGGGGACAGAGGCCCTCCAGGCTCATGCTGCTCCAAGCCAGCTGGTATGAACATGGATGAGTGGGTGCCCGAGAGGACAGGCCCATTCAGCACTGGCACCCGGTGTGCCAAGCCAGAGAGGGAGCGGCGGTCTGCGTCGCCCTGCAGAGAGAACAGGGAGTCCATCAGCAGCAACCAAGGCGGGGGTAGAGGAGTGGACTGTGATGCCTAGGAGGGGACCTACGGCCTGACAGAGGCACTGGCAGAGTCTAGAGGAAAGGGATCCCCCTGGCTCTGTGTCCCAAGGTGGGGGGGGGGGTGGGGGCTGTGGGTCTGCAAATCCATGAAGTGCTGCGTCATCCAGGACTGCTGCTCAATGACCTGCGCGTGCTGCGATCCTGGCCTTCAGAAGGGGGGTTGGGCTCTCTCTGCCCTGCATGAGCCCTCAGCAGGGTTCCGGAGTCCCTTGTGACCCGGCTACCTACCCTGGCACTGGTAGTAGCTGGCAGTCCCAGCGAGATGGCTGGAAGGGAGGCCGTGCTCTGCGGGGCTAACTGGGCCAGCGAGCTCTCCTGCATCATCAGGCGCTGGGCGAGTGGCGCCTGCACCAAACACAACAGGTCAGTCTCCAGGCACGGCACAGCTGTGTGGGGCAGCAGGAGCAACAGCACCAGTGCCAGCAAAGGGTGGCAGCAAGACCCAAGCAGGGAAGACAGCACTACCAACCAGAAGGCATCAGGGGGTCACAGTGCAAGACAGGGAGCAGTAGGGGGACCTTCAGGGCATCAGGGCAGCAGTGGGGTGGCTGGTGACTAGCCAGGGGGAAATAGGGTTGGGTGGGGTGCCACCAGCTACTGGGGGGAAGGGAGGGTAGCAGGGCCCAGAAAGCTGGGACTAATTCTTAGCTGCTAGTTTTCAAGGAAGTGGGAATTCTGGAGGGGAAGTTGCCTGGTCCTGGCTCCAGGCCCCGGGGCCCATGAGAGATCTGGGGACAGAACTGTAGAGTTCATTAGCCTATGCTGCTCCCCAGGGACAGCTTGCCCCAGTGACCCCACCCAAGGCAGCATGTCCTGAGCTCCTGGCTCCCTTCGACAGGCCTGCAGGCTTCGTACCTCGTGGGCCATGCTGGGCCCAGCAGGGGGGACTCCATGTTCTGCTGGGAGGCTGTCGTTGGGGGAGCTGCAGCCAGACACAGGGGTGCTGCTACTGCTGGGGGACGAGTCTGCATAGGGAAGAGAAGTCAGACAGGAGAGTGGCAGGATGAAGGGACTCAAGGGCACAAGGTGGCCTGGCACCTTCACCGCTGCATGCACATTGCTTTCTCTGTACCCTTTCTCCCATCAGGTACCCCAGCTTCCTTTCACAGGGACACAACCTGTGTGCAGCTTTCCCTCACGGCTACATCACCCCTCCCAGCTACACCAGCCCGCTGCTGCCCTCCTGGCTCCTGCACAGTGCCCTTGCCCTGCCCTTGCCAGCCGGGTGACACTCAATTCCATCTGGACTTAGCGCTCTCCCTGACCAGCTGCCTGAGCCCAGGTGGGCAGGCAAGGACGGCTCATGCCCTGAGAGCACATACTCCTGGCAGTGCACCAGCCAGAGGCAGGGACTGTACCTGGTTATGCATCCAGCCCCGAGACAGGGCAGTGTGCGCAATCTTGGGGCAGTCCCTGGAGTCTGCCATCATCTACCCAGCTGTGCTAGTGGGAAGAGTGCCCGCCCCCAGGTCAAACGCCACACATGGGTATGTCCTGCTTCTCCCAGCAGGGGTCAATCAGTCATGGCCAGGGAACTGGGCAGGTATCGTTTGCTGGGACTGCTTTGGGCCCATTAATCCCTCAAGTCTCTGACAGGTCAGAGAAACAGCCCTGCGCAGCTCCAGCATTGCCCTCCCCACTGGCTGGGTCTGGCCCTGCATGGCTATTAGCACATCACACCTGGCCTGAGGCTGCCTTAAAAGAGCATTGCTGCCATGGGGTAGCACCATCCCTGTGCACTGAGCGCCCTTGAAGCTCCATTGGCATGTGCGACCCCCTGCACGGAGCCTCGGGTGCAGGGCTTATGCGGGGTCCTAGTGTGCAGCAGCTGCTTTCCCTGGAGCCCCAAGCTCCTACTGTTGCCCCAAGAGACCCTCACCAATGGCCTCTGCTGGCCTCCTCTTCAGGGAAGGGGGTGCACTCTCCTTGCGGGTCAGTGGGTTCTTACGCCGGTCCACCGACTTCTTGGGCTTGTATCGCACCTTCAGGTTGGGCTCAGATGCTGTGGGCAGACAAGGCTGTTTGTTAGTGGTCTCCCTGCGCTATGGCATCGATACAGTGCTGCCGCACTGGCCTGTTGGGCTCAGGCATGACCCTTGGGGCTGTCGCAAAGTCACCCTCAGACCTGCACACCCCTGTGCCAGCCCGACCTCCTCCCACTCCCGAGCCAGTGCCAGTCTCACCTCCCTGCCAGGACACAGGCCCTGCTGTGTGCGGAAGCGAAGGCCAGGAGGAAGGCAGGCTGGGAAGGTGGGCTGAGTCCACCCTGCGGTCGCACCTGCGTGCATGGGCACGAAGCCAGCATGGCATGGCCTTACCTGTTTTCCGCAGAGGAAAGTGCTCCGGAGGGTCTATGGAACTGTTGGGGACTTGTGGCAGGAAGGGGCTGAGCACAGGAGGGGCAGGGCCTTCAGTATCCAGGGGCTCCAGTGATCTGCAGCGAAGTAGCAGCAAGGTTAGAGACCGGCCCTTGGCTCCAGCGGCCCTTGGCTCCAGTGGCCCGTGGCTCCAGGATTTTTCTCAGCCCTACAGCACTGGCATTCCCCCGGAAAAGCCTGGTACAGCCTGGCCCCACCATGCCACCAAGTTTGCCCGCAGCTTCTTGGCACTGGGGTTGTTCCTGGTCCTCAAAATCCCACCAGCCCAACAAAGGGCATCCCCACCCCTGGTGCTGGAACAGCCCCCAAACACCCTCATCCCAGAGCAGCCTCTGCCCCGATGTTGGGACAGCCCCCAGACACCCTCAGTCCAGCGCAGCCCCTACCCGATGCTGGGACAGCCCCCAGATACCCTCGATCCAGCGCAGCCCCAGCCCCTGGTGCTGGGACAGCCCCCAAACATCCTCGGTCCAGAGCAGTCTCCGACCCTGGTGCTGGGACAGCTCTCAGACACCCTTGGCCCAGCGCACTTCCTGCCCCTGATGCTGGGACGCCCTTGGCTCAAATTCCCTTGGTCCAGTGCAGCTCCCACCCCTAGTACTGGGTTTTCCTCAGCCTGGACTGTCCTGCCGGGAAAGGAGCACATGTGCATCACTCTGCCCAAAGTTTTCCCCCACAGTCTGTACGGGAAGTGCCTCTCCCCACTGTGTGGATCCAAGGCTCGGACACTCCAGAGGTGCTACAGTTAGACCTCTGCACAGATACAGCATTTAGATACACATCCGAGCCGTGATCTGCAAAAATGGCCCGGGGCTCTAAAGCGGCTATCCGCGGATTTGCAGGGCTCTAGCTACAGTCTCAGAGATGGCCTGTCCAGGTGTGAGCAGTGGGCCCAACTTTTGGGTGCCTGCCAGGTCCCCATGAAGAGCAGATAAAACCAGGTCTGGCCACTAGAAGGAGCACCCTGGTTGCCGCAAACCACAGAAAAATCCAGCTCCGAGGGGCTGCCAGAGCTGTAGAGTCCTAAGGAACCTAGGTGAACAGAGCGTCCCCCACAGGATCACTGCACCCACGGCTGTGCTCCACAGACACAGCTGCTGTGAGAGCCCCTGCCCCACAGACAGATGCAGGCCTTCCCCCACCAGCAGCCCCATCAGGAGACAAGCTCTCTCCACTGAAAGCCCAGTATCTCTGCCTCACCTGTATGGCCTGGGGGCGTGTCTTGGGGATGCTCAGGTGTCTCTCTCTCTCATCTATATGGCGGCAGAAGGTGTGGGGGGGATGCTCAGGTGTCTCGATCTCACCTGTACGGCATGGGGGGGGAGGGGGTTGGGGGTGCTCAGGTGACTATCTCACCTGTAGGGCATGGTGGGGCCACTGGGGTTGCTGGTCCTTTCCAAAGCTGCCTGTTGTTTCTTCAGGATGACTTCGGCCAGCTTCTGTTTCACCACTGTACTCGCCACAGCACCTGCAGGGAGAAGGGGAATGAGCATCCTGGGTTGGGAACTGATAAGAGCCTCCTATAGGGCTCCCAGAACGACATGGGCGGCTTCCCCATGACTTTCTGTCCTGGGGCACCTGCAGGCCTGTAGCACAGACCTGAGTGGCCAATGCCCAGGGCACAATGACTTGGCTCCACAGGCCTAAGAGCTGGGTCGCTCTAGCACATCCCTACCAAGCCTTGCTCAGATGCTATTAGATTCTCAGTCAATCCCCCACTTCCATCAGCCCCTACTGCTCTGTACTGCCCACTCGGGCAGCCAGCTGTGGACCCTTGGCCCAGGATGGAAACCTTCTGCTACCCCTTGTGCTACATAATCCCCAGGTCTCATCGCTTACTCTGAGAAAGGCCCCTGAGGCTCCATCGTCTCCTTCTTGCTTTCCATTATTACTGCATTAGTGCTTTGCCTAGAGGCCCCACTATGCCAGGAGCTGCCTTGCCACAGAGTTACTGAGACTGGGGCCCTTTTGTGCAAGGTGCTGTGCATGCATGCGACAATATCTGAGATCGGGGCCTCACTGTGCTGGGCATGGGCACACGCACACACACACATACATAGAGTACCTGGATCAGTACTCCTCCAAAGTGTCCAAGAATGCCACCCAGAGGCACTCTGCCCAGAGACATGAATGGACAAGTGCACAAAATTGAGCCCCCACTCTCAGTTGCAGATCCCGTCCAACCCTGTCCTCCTTGACTGATATATGGCCAACATGGCCAACGCCAGGAGGAGGTTGATGAGATGGTCCTACAAGCTTGTGGGGCCGCAGATAGGGAGTGCAAGGGAAAGTGCAGCCAGAACCTCAACAAGAGGTTTTGGAGGAGGCGGAAAAGGGACTGCGGCCTGGTGCACTGTAAATATGCATGCGCCAGGGTCTCCCTCTCACCACAAGAAGAACAAACGTCAGGGGAGTCCGAAAACCACATAACTCTCCTGTGCTCACAGCTCCACGAAGCAGCCATTAATTTATATCCCCAGCAGACTGTGGCACAAAGGTGGAATACAGGCTGGCTCACTGGGGCTCCTTGCCCTCCAGAGATGGCAGCAGGTCCCACCACTTTGTATCGGGGCGGGTCACGAGGGTGAGGAAATGAACAATGTGGGGCACAAACTGCTCCCATGATGTGTCTCAGAAACAGACTGGCTGGATACTACTAAGTCAGTTCATATGGGCAGTTTAAAGCAGCCAGGGGGGCTCACAGGGCCAGGGCCTGACCTCAAGCTCCAGAAGGCCAGGCAAACAGGCAGGCAAGGAACACCCTGCTTCAGGACTTGCTCAAGAAAAGCTATAGAGGCTGGGGGCTGGGCAGCCTTTACCTCCTGGAGTTCATGGTAGGGGACATGAAGGGTGGGCAACCTCATTCACTGAGCAAGTGTACCAGGGTACACCCAATCCCACCAACTGTGGTCCAGAGGTCTCTGACTTTGGTGCCACCAGCCAGGACCAACCTCCAGTGCACTGAAAGAACCTCCACCGTGTGTGCCACAAGATGTGGGCGTGGAACAGGGGTTCATCTAGGAGGCGCACACCCTCAGTGCCCGTAACAGACCTGGCTGTGGAGACCAACCTCCAGGTCCTGAGACCATCCTGGTAAAAGACCGGCAGCTCAGAAAAGTCTCAAGGGAGACCTCTCGGATATAGATAAAAGAGTTGCCAGTCATGTCGGAGCGCTCAGAGGAGGTGGAGGAAGGTGTGCCCTAGCTGGCTCCAGGCCAGACAACAAGCATTATAAAGGAGCCTCTGCAGGGCCTGGAGATGGAAAGTGCGAATGCATATCAGGCCCTGCCCTTCCTCTTCAAGCGGGAGGCTCAGCACGCCTGCAGAGACTCAGTGCTTTTGCGGACAGAAGAACTCCAGGACCTTCCCCGGGAAGCTGGCCAGGGTACCCGGGAGTGGGCTTAGGCTACTGACCCAGGGCCAGAGTAGGGACAGGACTAGTTTGTAAAGAACCAGCGACCTCCCCTGAAGGGAAAGGCACCAGAGAAGCCCCGTCCATGCCCACAACCCATCAGACACCCTGGCCCCCAACTCAGTCCTATTTTCTAGTGGGGAGGGATAGGTAAAATAGGTAAAAGCCCAGAGTAGCAGACCTATGCCACACTGGACGGTATGAAGCGCAGGTGGGAGGCAGCTCACATGACACCCACCAGGCCAGAGCTCTTGACCCAGCTGACCCAGGCAGAGGAGGACCCTGAGTAGTTGGTTTGGCAAGCCTCCACCCCCATCATGTCTTCCAGATCCTGGGCCAGAAGTTGCACATCATGGGTATACACCACCCTCCAAGCCGGGCTGTGGAGCACCAGCCCCATCAATCACTTGCATAAGAGACAAAGGGAGGCCTTGACAACAATGGCATACAATTGGCCAGACAAAGGGCAGCCCTGACACACTCCCTGACCAAAGATGACTGGTTTGGTCAAGGCCCAGTTGAGCTGGACTATATACTCTTCAGAGGCGTGCAGCACCTGGAGGAATCTCACAAACTGGGGACTGAAGCTGATTGCTCACACAGTTCCCATGAGATACTCATGGTCCACACTGTCAAACCCCTTCTCCTGGTCAAGGGACAGGAAGGTGAGAGACAAAACATCCCTACATGCCAGACAGAGAAAGACCCAGACTAGATATAGATTATCAAATAAACTCCAGCCAGGGACAGCATAGGACTGGTTGGGGAGTATCACGTATGCCAGCATGGACTTCAGCCACAGCAAGATGGCTTTCGCTACGACCATATAGTCTGCACTGAGTAGGGATACTGGGCTCCAATTCCTCAGGTCCAGGAGGTTCTCCTTTTTTGGTAGCAGAGCAAGCATTGCCCACCTATGCGTCACGGAGCACCCCAGGAACTTGGCTCAGATGATGGCAAGGCCAAGGATGTCCCAGAATGAGTGGCAGAACTCCACAGTCAGCCCATCGATGTCCAGACATTTGCTAGTGGGCATCAAACAGAGGGCTTCCGAGAACTCTGCCAGTGTGAAAGGAATAGCTGGCTGTATTTTAAAGAAGCCTTATTAAGGGCGCAGGAACAAATCATCCGGATGTGCAGAAAGAATAGCTAATATGGCAGGCGACCAGCTTGGCTTAACAGAGAAATCTTCGGTGAGCTTAAATACAAAAAGGAAGCTTACAAGAAGTTACTCAGGAGGAGTATAAAGATATTGCTTGAGCATGCAGGGGTGTAATCAGGAAGGCCAAAGCACAATTGGAGTTGCAGCTAGCAAGGGATGTGAATGGTAACAAGAAGGGTTTCTACAGGTATGTTAGCAAGCAGAAGAAGGGCAGGGAAAGTGTGGGACCCCTACTGAATGGGGGAGGCAACCTACTGACACATGATGTGGGATAAGCTGAAGTACTCAATGCTTTTTTTGCCTCGTTACTCACAGACAAGGTCAGCTCCCAGATTGCTGCACTGGGCAGCACAGTATGGGAAGGAGGTGAGCAGCCCTCTGTGGTGAAAGAACAGCTTAAGGACTATTTAGAAAAACTGGACATGCACAAGTCCATGGGGCAGGATGCAATGCATCCGAGGGTGCTGAAGGAGTTGGCGGATGTGATTGCAGCGCCATTGGCCATTATTTTTGAAAACTCGTGGCGACTGGAGGAGGTCCTGGACGATTGGAAAAAGGCAAACATAGTGCCCATCTTTAAAAAAGGGAAGAAGGAGAATCTGGGGAACTACAGCCTCACCTCAGTCCCTGGAAAAATCATGGAGCAGGTCCTCAACATGGATTCACCAAGGGCAAGTCATGCCTGACCAACCTGATTGACTTCTATGATGAGATAACTGGCTCTGTGGATATGGGGAAAGCGGTGAAAGTGATATATCTTGACTTAACAAAACTTTTGATATGGTCTCCCACAGTATTCTTGCCAGCAAGTTAAAGAAGTAAGGATTGAATGAATGGACTATAAGGTGCATAGAAAGCTAGATTGTCAGGCTCACTGGGTAGTGATCAACGGCTCAGTATCTAGTTGGCAGCCACTATAAAGCGGAGTACCCCAGGGGTCGGTCCTGGGTCCGATTTTGTTCAACTTCTTCATTAATGATCTGGATGGTGGGATGTATTGCACCCTCAGCAAGTTTGCGGATGACACTAAGCTGAGGGGAGAGGTAAATATGCTGGAGGGTAGGGATAAGGTCCAGAGTGACCTAGACAAATTGGAGGATTGGGCCAAAAGAAATCTGATGAGGTTCAACAAGGACAAGTGCAGAGTCCTGCACTTAGGAGGGAAGAATCCCATGCACCGCTATAGACTAGGGACCGAGTGGCTAGGCAGCAGTTCTGCAGAAAAGGACCTAGGGGTTACAGTGGACGAGAAGCTGGATATGAGTCAACAGTGTGCCTTTGTTGCCAAGAAGGCTAACGGCATTTTGGGCTGTATAAGTAGGAGCATTGCCAGCAGATCGAGGGACATGATCGTTCCCCTCTATTCGGCATTGGTGAGGCCTCATCTGGAGTACTGTGTCCCTTTTCGGGCCCAACACTACAAGAAGGATGTGGACAAATTGGAAAGAGTCCAGCGGAGGGCAACAAAAATGATTAGAGGGCTGGAACACATGACTTATGAGGAGAGGCTGGGGGAACTGGGCTTATTTAGTCTGCAGAAGAGAAGAATGAGGGGAGATTTGACAGCTGCTTTCAACTACCTGAAAGGGGGTTCCAAAGAGGATGGAGCTAGACTGTTCTCAGTGGTACCAGATGACAGAACAAGGAGTAATGGTCTCAAGTTGCAGAGGGGGAGGTTTACATTGATTATTAGGAAACACTTTTTCACTAGGAGGGTGGTGAAGCACTGGAATGGGTTACCTAGGGAGGTGGTGGAATCTCCATCCTTAAAGATTTTTAAGGCCTGGCTTGACAAAGCCCTGGCTGGGATGATTTAGTTGGGGTTGGTCCTGCTTTGAGCAGGGGGTTGGACTAGATGACCTCCTGAGGTCTCTTCCAACTCTAATCTATGATTCTATGAAGCTCCAGCTGGTCCCGGTCACCTGCGCTGACCATTGGAAGTTCATCCTACAGTTCATCACAAGTGTTGGTGTTGGTTGAATCTGGAAAGAAGTTTGTTGTAGAATGCCCATGCCTTTTCTTGCATCTGCTCAGATCTGTAAGAGTGGTGTCATCCTCCACCAGGAGGCAGGTGATTTTTTTTTTGGCACCCCTCTCTCCTGGATGGCAGGAGAGAGATCACTAGATCATTACCTGTTAAGTGCACTCCCTCTGGGGCACCTGGCATTGGCCACTGTTGGTAGACAGGATACTGGGCTGGATGGACCTTTGGTCTGACCCAGTATGGCCATTCTTATGTTCTTATGTTGTCCAGGGCACAGAAGAAACAGGAGCCGTGATCCATCTCCTGAAGGAGTTGGATATGCAACCTAAGGAACATGCGCCAAGCCCAATCATCATGAGGGCTTGAATCTCATCTCACTTCTTCTGACACTCCATAGAGAGGGATGGATTCTCAGGGTGAGCAACCAGGCGCCTCTTCAACTCCATGACCTCCCGTTCCAGCCACTCCATTGCCACGTTCCTTCCCTGGCTGGTCCCCCAGCTGTAGTCATGGCAAAAGAGCCTGACATGCACCTGTTATACATTTCACCATCTCTGCGCTGAGGGGAATGTGTGCCTCTGCCTGGCCAGCCAAAACCCTGGAAGGACCCCACGAAGCCCATATCCTCTAACAAGCTGTCAGTAAAGTGTCAGTTGGCTGGCCTCAGTCACTCAGGTGTAAGGGCAAGCTGTACACAGACCAAGTGACAGTCCAAAAAGGGAGCTGGCTGAATGTCAGAGGAGTGGGTTCATGCAATAAGAAACCGAGAGATGTAGGTTCTGTCCAACCAGAAGTGACACGACCAAACCACCTCCACCCAAACAAAGGTGAAGGAGGTGGTATCATCCTAGTGCTGATCACGCCAAATGTCCCCCAGGGCATGCTGTTCAAGAATCAACTTGAGGACGTTAACAGGGATTCGGCACCTGTTCCCAACATGGTCCTGCACTTCAAGGGTGGTGTTAAAATCCCCACCCAGGACCAAGCACTCATGAGGATCCAACTTGCCAAGGAAGAAGGACACCTGTCGATAGAAGAGCACCTGCTCTGGGCCTGGTATCGGGGCATAAACATTAATGAGGTTTAAAAGCAGCCTCTTCATGCAGACCTGGAGGCACAGCAGGCAACCCAACCCAACCTCAGCAACCTCTTATACTTCAGCCCATAGGCCAGGGGAGAATAGGGTCACCAACCCACCCAATGACATCATGAGATGGCTAAAATATACCGTCGCCCCTCTGCACCCACCAGCTGGCGTTGGCGGCCAGGTCCATGTGAGTCTCCTGCAGGAATATCACAGAATACCTCCCCACCCGAAGGTAGGAAATGATCTCACCCTACAGCCATGGATGTTCAATGAGGCAAAGATGGCACACTTCATTAGAGAGGGGGTTGAGGATCCCCACAGTGGCGGCATCCCCTGCACCAGCAGGCCATGCAACAACTCATGCATCACTCCATATTTGAGTAGAGCACCATGGAAGGTCCTGGCCCACCAGTACTGTCTGTATTACCGCCCCTTGGCCCTCCCCTAGAAAGGCCATCACAGAGTTGAGGGTGAGATCATAATCGCCCCAGTGATCAAGAGCAAGCTGCGCCTTTCTCCCAAAGCTGTGTATGGCCTCCAGGAACCGGCATAGCTCGTCCGGTGACAGAGATGGGGCCAAGAAGTCAGTGAGAGCCCAAAGACCCCCAGTCATCCTCAATCAGCCCCCCAGCATCATCCCTGCTCTGATTCCTCCTCTCCCCCCTTCCACATCAACTAGCGTGGAGGCCCGCTGCAATATATCCTGAACCACACGGCCCACCACATCCCCCAACACAGGTGGAGGAAGTCCTGCACCCTGGGGGGGTGGGGGGAAGGAAGGCACAACAAATACTACCTCCTGGGACTCACCCTCTGGTGACTATGGGGGGATTTCTCCAGGATGAATGGACAAAAGAGAGGGTCCAGGCAGGTGAAACCTCTCTGGGGGGCAATGCCACCACGGCAGGCTCAACAGAACTTACAGACCCATCTTCCCCAACCCCAGCACTGAGGTCAAGAGGCTCGATGCTGAGGACCGGCGCCAGTTCAACGGATCCAGTGCCTGCCAAGCCAGCATCGGCAATCCCCCCAGAGGACTTGCAATCCCCAAGTTCTGAATCATAACCAGGCTCAGGGCTGAACCACTCCACTTCAGTGGAGGACATCCCAGAAGGCCCAGCACCCGGCCACTTAGTGTCAGTCAATGACACCTCCACGATGGGCTCAGCAGCCACAAGGCTGATGCCTCCAAAATGGGAGCAGGATCAAGGGTGGAAGGAGAATGCCAAATAACTTTGGTGCCCAGACTGGGGCCCTGTTCTCCCCCAAACTGTCTGGGAGGCCCTCAGTCACCAAGTACACCCTGCCATCACCTGAGGGAGAAATCTTAACCATGATGGCTCCTGGAGGGACAGATGTTAAGGACACGGGGACCCCACTAGCAACTCCCCACACTACAGGATCCTCTAGTGGGGGGAACAACAGCTATAACGTCCCCCCTAAAACCTCCTCGTCATGCGGCTTCACCCACTGAACTCTCCCACAGGACAGCAAATGGGGTGCAAGAGCAGCAGCAGCCCTCCTCAAAGATGGTGAGGCCTCTTCAAGATCAAAGGAAAGCAGCTGTGCCCTGGCCTTGCTTTGCCTTGGCTCTGCACCTGCCCCCCAAGACCATCTCTGAAACAGTATCAGCAGGCAAGATGGAATCCACTCGCGGGGCCTGCAGGGACAGCAATGGCACCTTTGCGACCACATCTTCCCCTACAAAAGATCGCTCTCCCTCTCCTGTCACCTCCTCCTTCCCCTCCAAGGACCACTTAAGTTGATAATCAGCTGGGCCCACCTACTTGGCTGGGTGCAACGGGGGGCCACCCTTGGCACCCAAGAGGGATCAGATGGAGTACTTGTGGGAGGGACCAGCTCAGAGGTTGTATCAACAGGGACTATTTTTGTGCCCTTCTGTGCCTTGGGGAGGGGGCCATAGGGCAGTCTGTACGCATGCAACCCAGTTCCCAGCAGAGGTAGCACCCTGCTTTCTCTCATAAATAGTGGGCCCTGTATAGGGTCCCCTGGAAGAGCACCACAAAGGATCCCTCCACCTCCGTGCAACCCCTGCCCACCACCATAGGATGTTAACCTGGAGGTGGAAAAATTACACTTGGCAGAGGCTTGGGTTCTTGCACTATGGGGGATATTAATCTCCCTAGGATGGGGGAGAAGGCAGGAAGACCACACTGGGGAGAAGGGGTGGCACAGAGCTGAGCACCACCCTAGCCCCCAGACCTCTGGTGGTTCAAGGAGAATAAAGATGCTCCCCACTGACATCTCCCTCTCGACCACCTCTTGAGTGGCAGCCTCTGTTGAAAGGGAGAAAATTACCCTGCCATACATTTTAGAGGCCACCACAATGGCTGAGCTGGGGGGCATCCTTACCAATGCCTGCACATAGACTTCCATGTGGGGCAAAGCAGCTGCCAGGAGGCCAGAGAAGGGACCCGGGCTGCCACAGCTGGAAGTAGGGGAAGTGGTTGGTGCTGCGGCTGTGGTAGATGACGATGGCATAGATAGTATATTCACCAGGGACACTTGAGCGTACCCCCAGGTGCCCTGGGGAGTGGGGCCCTGGTGCTGGCAGAAGGCCCAGCGGGCAAAGGAGGAATGGAAGAGCCCCTGGAGGTCTTCTTCTTAGCAGGGCTTTGCCTTTGCCCTGAGCAAGTGGTGGAGAAGTCCTTGCCCTTGCCTTGAAAGTTTGTAGCTACTGCTGCTACCCTACTGAGGGTAGTAGCCAAAGCTGGGGCAACAATGGTGGTCAGGGAACCCCCTGCTCCCTTCTCACAGAATCAGAGAATATCAGGGTTGGAAGGGACCTCAGGAGGTCATCTAGTCCAAACCCCTGCTCAAAGCAGGACCAATCTCCAACTAAATCATCCCAGCCAGGGCTTTGTCAAGCCTGACCTTAAAAATATCTAAGGAAGGAGATTCCACCACCTGCCTAGGTAACGCATTCCAGTGCTTCACCACCCTCCTAGTGAAAAAGTTTTTCCTAATATCCAACCTAAACCTTCCCCACTGCAACCTGAGACCATTCTGTCATCTGCTACCACTGAGAAAAGTCTAGATCCATCCTCTTTGGAACCCCCTTTCAGGTAGTTGAAAGCAGCTATCAAATCCCCCCTCATTCTTCTCTTCTGCAGACTAAATAATCCTAGTTCCCTCAGCCTCTCCTCATAAGTCATGTGTTCCAGCCCTCTAATCATTTTTGTTGCCCTTCGCTGGACTCTTTCCAATTTGTCCACATCCTTCTTGTAGTGTTGGGCCCGAAAAGGGACACAGTACTCCAGATGAGGCCTCACCAATGCCGAATAGAGGGGAACGATCATGTCCCTCGATCTGCTGGCAATGCTCCTACTTATACAGCCCAAAATGCCGTTAGCCTTCTTGGCAACAAAGGCACACTGTTGACTCATATCCAGCTTCTCGTCCACTGTAACCCCTAGGTCCTTTTCTGCAGAACTGCTGCCTAGCCACTCGGTCCCTAGTCTATAGCGGTGCATGGGATTCTTCCCTCCTAAGTGCAGGGCTCTGCACTTGTCCTTGTTGAACCTCATCAGATTTCTTTTGGCCCAATCCTCCAATTTGTCTAGGTCACTCTGGACCTTATCCCTACCCTCCAGCATATTTACCTCTCCCCTCAGCTTAGTGTCATCCGCAAACTTGCTGAGGGTGCAATACATCCCACCATCCAGATCATTAATGAAGATGTTGAACAAAATCGGACCCAGGACCGACCCCTGGGGTACTCCGCTTTATAGCAGCTGCCAACTAGACATTGAGCCGTTGATCACTACCCATTGAGCCTGATGATTTAGCCAGCTTTCTATGCACCTTATAGTCCATTCATTCAATCCATACTTCTTTAACTTGCTGGCAAGAATACTGTGGGAGACTGTATCAAAAGCTTCACTAAAGTCCAGGAATAACACATCCACTGCTTTCCCCTCATCCACAGAACCAGTTATCTCGTCACAGAAGGCAATTAGATTAGTCAGGCATGACTTGCCCTTGGTGAATCCATGCTGACTGTTCCTAATCACTTTCCTCTCCTCTAAGTGCTTCAGAATTGATTCCTTGAGAACCTGCTTCATGATTTTTCTAGGGACTGAGGTGAGGCTGACTGGCCTGTAGTTCCCTGGATCCTCCTTCTTCCCTTTTTTAAAGATGGGCACTACATTAGCCTTTTTCCAGTCATCCAGCACCTCCCCCGATCGCCATGAGTTTTCAGAGATAATGGCCAATGACTCTGCAATCACGTCTGCCAACTCCTTTAGCACTCTCGGATGCAGCGCATCCGGCCCCATGGACTTCTGCTCGTCCAGCTTTTCTAAATAGTCCCGAACCACTTCTTTTTCCACAGAGGGCTGGTCACCTCCTCGGCATGCTGTGTTGCCCAATGCAGTAGTCTGGGAGCTGACCTTGTTCATGAAGACAAATGCAGAAAAAGCATTGAGTACATTACTTTTTCCACATCCTCTGTCACTAGGTTACCTCCCTCATTCAGTAAGGGACCCACACTTTCCTTGACTTTCTTCTTGTTGCTAACATACCTGAAGAAACCCTTCTTGTTACTCTTAACATCTCTTGCTAGCTGCAACTCCAGGTGTGATTTGGCCTTCCTGATTTCATTCCTGCATGCCCGAGCAATATTTTTATACTATTCCCTGGTCATTTGTCCAATCTTCCACTTCTTGTAAGCTTCTTTTTTGTGTTTTAAGATCAGCAAGGATTTCACTGTTAAGCCAAGCTGGTCGCCTGCCATATTTACTATTCTTTCTATACATTGGGATGGTTTGTTCTCTGTCTCTCCATCCGCTTCCCCCCCCCCCACCAAGGCCTCTGGCAGGAAGCCTTGCCGAGGGCGGACTGAGGACCTGCCATGGTGGTGACCAGGGTGGTGACAGGGGAATATTGTGCCTCCTTTCCTGGTTAGGAAGGGGAATTAAACCAAAAAGGGAGCCAAGGGAAAACAAAGGCAAGGAGAGTTCACTGGGAGCTCACCCCTCCTGGTCACAGTAAGAGGGAGGTTAGAGATCAAGCTAAACACACCACATGGTGGAGGGAAGGGAAAGAGGAAGGAGGGGGGCAGGGAAGGAGGGAACCAAAACCAGAGAAAGGGAAAAGGGAATGGGGCACTGGCTAGCCCTGTGCTCCCCTGAGACTAAGGGATGGCTGTGAACCTTAAGCCACTGTGGGGCTAGGGACCCTACAGCATCAGTCCAGGTCAGGACTATCACCTTTATTACTCTTCCATATTTTTTGCTTCTAAGAGAAGAATAAGAGCCTGCCTGTTTGTGACTGCCAGTTTCATCCCAGGGTGGATTGACCCACCAGATCATGCAATGCAGAATGCATGCTACGCCTGCCCAGGAAAAGCATGGATCTTGAAGCTCTATTAAAATGGATGGGAGAACAAAAGTAGCTACAACATCAGCAGCTGCAGCAGATTTTGACCCAGCAATAGTTTATGCTTCACCTATTAACCCTGGAGAATCAGAGCCTATACGTAGGTGTGGGGCTGCGCTTACCTACACGGAAAGGAGGAGTCCTCACCAAAATGGGGCCAGGAGACAATCCTAAGGCCTTCCTAGAGACTTCTGAATGGCTGGCTGGGGCACACCATTAGCCCTGGGAGACATGGGCCACTAAGATCGCACCCTACTGAACAGGAGAGGCCCAGATAGCGTTCTGTGCCCTGCGGGTAGAGGCAGCAAAGAATATAAGAATCGCCCTACTGGGTCAGAACAAAGGTCCATCTAGCCCAGTATCCTGTCTTCCGACAGTGGCCAGTGCCAGGTGCCCCAGAGGGATTGAACAGAACAGGTAATCATCAAGCGATCCAACCCTTGTCGCTCATTCCCAGCCTCTGTCAAACAGAGGCGAGGGACACCATTCCTGCCCATCCTGGCTAATAGCCATTGATGGACAGATCCTCCATGAATTCATCTAGTTCTTTTTTTAAACCTTTTATGGTCATGGCCTTCACAACATCCTCTGGTAAGGAGTTCCACAGGTTGACTGTGTGTTGTTTAAAAAAAATACTTCCTTTTATTTGTTTTAAACCTGCTGCCTATTAACTATGGGACACTCAAAGCCATCATACTAAACTGCCTAGGGCTTACTCAGGAGGGCTACTGTCGGCGATGCTGACATGAACCATTCACTCTAGATTCCCAGTTGAGAGCTGCAGCCCAATGACTCTGAGATTTTTGTTCTTGCTGGTTGAAACCAGAAACTCCTTCTCCAGCATAAACTGTAGAATTGGTGACATCAGAACAGTGTTGCCAAATTCTTCCAGCGGGACCCAATGGGTGGGTCTGCTGCCACCAGGTGACTTGGCTGGAGAAGGCATACATACCTTGCAGAGAACTTTCTGGATTTCCAATTATACTGGGTGCCTCCAGGAAAGCCTGGAAAATTGAATGTCCATGGATCAGGTCCAATAAGGAAGGGGGCTCAAGCCCCCCAAAACCCTTGATAAGGGACTAAAACTAGGGTCCAGCACCAGCAATGGGCCAGTTGTAACGAATGAGGGACTGACCGCTGAAGGAGTCCCAGCTGGAAAGAAAGCGGGGGTTCCCAATTTATTTTATTTGTGGGCAGGAAGGCCACAGGTACCAATATCACCTCCATATGCAGTGCAACTGTGCCCATGCTTGTTCCAAAGAAATGTGTGGAGAACTCCTCGGGCTGAAGGCTTATGTAGTTCCAGTTCCAGTATGGGGGCAGAAGTGCTGGGCTTTATTGACTCAGGTTTGGGACATTCATATGAGAGCAATTAATAGCTCCTGAATCTCTGAAGGAGTCGAATGGGTACTGTAGGATGCAGGCATGTGGACAGCAATTCCAGGCCCCCAGGCAGAACAGTCAATGGGCCCCCTAGAAAGCGATGTGCCCGCCCGGCTGCCTTCACCGCCGCTGACACCACCCATTGCGCACCTAAGAGCCAGAGCTGGATGAATCTTTTGTGGGCCCGGTGCCAAACATATTTGTGGACCCCCATGGGGGCAATGGAGCATGATACAGGGAGGTCAATACCTGGAGGGAGGGGCCGGCCAGGGGCAATGGGGCATGACATGGAGGGGGCAGCCCCACTCTGCCCAGCCAAGTACAAGGGCACTGTTTACAAACCGGCAGCTGGCAGATGCACACTGGCTCGCCCAGCCCTGTGCTGCCAGTGTGCCCCTTCCCCTCTGGGGCGGGCCCATGCTGCGCACACAGCCCCCCACCCAACACCCCGCAACTTCCTATGCCCAGCCTCCCCTGGACCCGCTATGCCGAGTGACCCCGCCCTGCCTACAGCCCCACCAGAGCTGCCCAGCGTCCTGCACACCATCATCCCTGCCCAGCACTCCCCGCGCACACAACCCCAACCCAATTGCCCAGTACCCCACACAGACCTCCTACTGCCCAGTGCCCCAACATACAGAGGTCACCCCCACTGCACAGCACCCCCCAATGACCCCCCACTGTCTAGCACTCCAAAACACACAAACCTCCCCCACTGCCCAGTGCCCCCTGCCCCCTCACGACCCAGCATCCCCCACAGACCCATTCTCCGTGCCCTGCCCCCCGGCTGCACTCACTGGCCCTGCTGAGCCAGCGCAGAACAGGGATTCCCCCTCCCAGCCCAGTCCTATGGGGAAAAACACTGAAGCTTGGGATCACAGAGCGGTTCCGTCCCCTGGGGCCCCACCCACCCCTCCCTGCCGGCGCTGGTGCTCATGGTGGAGAGGAGGCATTTCCTTGCAGGGGTGGGGCAGCCACAGACTTCCCCAGCCCGCCGCTTCTGTAGAGAAGACACTGCGGCCTGCCTGGTAGGATGTATTCCTGGGGATGTTTGGCCCTACTCTATGACTAAAGTCATATTAATGTTGGGGGTCAAGAGGTCGAAGTGTTGGTGTCCATGGCCCTACATCTAGCCAGTCTGATAGTATGGGTCCAGAACTGGGACTGGTAACCAGTCTTCTGAGGGTGCCCAGGCAGGTGGGATCAGGACTCAACCTGGGGACCCAGGGCGAGATCAAGCTAAAAGAAATGTTCCCCTTTTCCAACACCGTTCCACACCAGAATCACACTGGGAACGGCGTCAAGCCCAAAAGGAGGCACTGGCAGCCCAAAGGGAACCCGCAAACAGAGTGGAGAAAGTCACTGGGGTGCAGCGTAGTTTGGAGCACCTGAGTAACAGCCACATGAACAGCCTTCCCCATAGGGACAACCTCCTGCTCTCAGACAAGGGGCCAACTTCATCCATCAGAGGGAGGACCCAGTCTTCAGCCCACTCTATGGCCAGCTGGCTGGAGTAAATGGGTGCTGGTTGATCCTGGCCAGCACGCCCACTATTCCCATTTTGAACTAAAAGTGGAGCTCTTGGTGAGGGTGATCTGGGACAAACAAACTAGAGCCCACCAAACCCAACTCCTGGTCCCCAAATTGTACCAGATCTAGGTATTAAAACTGGCCCATGATGTACTGTGGTCCAGTCACTTGGGAGCAGAGGATACTGCCTCAGGGGTTTATTGTGACATCAAAGATGATTGTGCATCCTGTCTGGAAGCCACTGGCAGCCATCTACCATTTCCACTTGGCTAGGAGACTCCGTCCCATCTTACACACTCAGTTGTCACCACCTGTCTGGATTACAGCCATGTGACAGACAGGGGCAGGAGGCCATCCGAATTTAGGAAACTCCAAGTAGTAGAGAATCCCATAGCACGGCTCCTGAGCAACACGGGATACTGCGGGCACATCACACCTTTTCTCTATGCCCTAAGTTTGCCTCCCACAAAAGAGAGTTCAAAGTTCAAGGTCTCATTCCTGATCTTCAAGGTGCTCTATGGCCAGGGTATGTAGAAGAGCCAAAAGCCCTGGGATAAGGGCTATGGTTGACAGCTCCATTCCTCAGGCTCAATGTAACTTTCTACCACAAGGGAAAAGCTTGCCTGTGGGGGAGACAGAGCTTCCTCAGGGATCAGTCCCAGACTGTAGAACAAAGTCCTGTGGCAACCAAGGAGCATCCCAGCCTTCCCCACCCCACGCTCCAAAGACCAACGACTGCTCCAACCTGCCTCTGCTGATGTAAACAGGGACCAGGGCAAACATTAGAAAAACAAAATGAGCAACAACAAAAAACCCTATCAAAACAGCCCCACACACCCTAACTGCACTCATAATCCTCCCCCTGGGTGAGGGGGCAGAGAGAGAACAAGCCCCACACAGCAGCTGCTAGTCATGTCACTCAGGGCATGACTGGAAGGCACCCAGATGCTGCAATGATGAGGATGGGGAAAGAACCTTCTGCCAGGTCCTGTCCACCCAATACACAGGCCAGCTCCCCCTTCTTGATGCAGAAGGTCCCAAATTTCCCCCATGTCATTACTCCGCACTCTCCCAGCACCAACTGCTCCTCTGCCTGCTCTGTGCAGGCCCAGGGGACATGTCAACTTGGTGCAGGAAGTCTGGAGGATGCTAGACACTGCAGTCCCATTTCTCCCCAAGCTCGCAGAACCTGTGCAGCTGATCTCCCACTGGAGCTGGGGGTGTAATTCCCAGCTCCAGGAGCCATACCTGCACTAGCTCTAGTCAAGCCTGCACACTATAAATAGAATCATAGAATCACAGGCTTTTCTTGACCTGCTGCTCACAAACCGGGTAGAATTAGTGGGGGAAGCAAAAGTGGATGGGAATCTGGGAGGCAGTGACCATGAGTTGGTTGAGTTCAGGATCCTGACGCAGGGAAGAAAGGTAAGCAGCAGGATACGGACCCTGGACTTCAGGAAAGCAGACTTCGACTCCCTCAGGGAACGGATGGCCAGGATCCCCTGGGGGACTAACTTGAAGGGGAAAGGAGTCCAGGAGAGCTGGCTGTATTTCAAGGAATCCCTGTTGAGGTTACAGGGACAAACCATCCCGATGAGTTGAAAGAATAGTAAATATGGCAGGCGACCGGCTTGGCTTAACGGTGAAATCCTAGCGGATCTTAAACATAAAAAAGAAGCTTACAAGAAGTGGAAGGTTGGACATATGACCAGGGAAGAGTATAAAAATATTGCTCGGGCATGTAGGAATGAAATCAGGAGGGCCAAATCGCACCTGGAGCTGCAGCTAGCGAGAGATGTCAAGAGTAACAAGAAGGGTTTCTTCAGGTATGTTGGCAACAAGAAGAAAGCCAAGGAAAGTGTGGGACCCTTACTGAATGAGGGAGGCAACCTAGTGACAGAGGATGTGGAAAAAGCTAATGTACTCAATGCTTTTTTTGCCTCTGTTTTCACTAACAAGGACAGCTCCCAGACTGCTACGCTGGGCATCACAAAATGGGGAAGAGATGGCCAGCCCTCTGTGGAGATAGAGGTGGTTAGGGACTATTTAGAAAAGCTGGACGTGCACAAGTCCATGGGGCCGGACGAGTTGCATCCGAGAGTGCTGAAGGAATTGGCGGCTGTGATTGCAGAGCCATTGGCCATTATCTTTGAAAACTCGTGGCGAACCGGGGAAGTCCCGGATGACTGGAAAAAGGCTAATGTAGTGCCAATCTTTAAAAAAGGGAAGAAGGAGGATCCTGGGAACTACAGGCCAGTCAGCCTCACCTCAGTCCCTGGAAAAATCATGGAGCAGGTCCTCAAAGAATCAATCTTGAAGTACTTGCATGAAAGGAAAGTGATCAGGAACAGCCAGCATGGATTCACCAAGGGAAGGTCATGCCTGACTAATCTAATCGCCTTTTATCATGAGATTACTGGTTCTGTGGATGAAGGGAAAGCAGTGGATGTATTGTTTCTTGACTTTAGCAAAGCTTTTGACACGGTCTCCCACAGTATTCTTGTCAGCAAGTTAAGGAAGTATGGGCTGGATGAATGCACTATAGGGTGGGTAGAAAGCTGGCTAGATTGTCGGGCTCAACGGGTAGTGATCAATGGCTCCATGTCTAGTTGGCAGCCGGTGTCAAGTGGAGTGCCCCAGGGGTCGGTCCTGGGGCCGGTTTTGTTCAATATCTTCATAAATGATCTGGAGGATGGTGTGGATTGCACTCTCAGCAAATTTGCGGACGATACTAAACTGGGAGGAGTGGTAGATACGCTGGAGGGGAGGGATAGGATACAGAAGGACCTAGACAAATTGGAGGATTGGGCCAAAAGAAATCTGATGAGGTTCAATAAGGATAAGTGCAGGGTCCTGCACTTAGGACGGAAGAATCCAATGCACCGCTACAGACTAGGGACCGAATGGCTAGGCAGCAGTTCTGCGGAAAAGGACCTAGGGGTGACAGTGGACGAGAAGCTGGATATGAGTCAGCAGTGTGCCCTTGTTGCCAAGAAGGCCAATGGCATTTTGGGATGTATACGTAGGGGCACAGCGAGCAGATCGAGGGACGTGATCGTCCCCCTCTATTCGACATTGGTGAGGCCTCATCTGGAGTACTGTGTCCAGTTTTGGGCCCCACACTACAAGAAGGATGTGGATAAATTGGAGAGAGTCCAGCGAAGGGCAACAAAAATGATTAGGGGTCTAGAACACATGACTTATGAGGAGAGGCTGAGGGAGCTGGGATTGTTTAGCCTGCACAAGAGAAGAATGAGGGGGGATTTGATAGCTGCTTTCAACTACCTGAAAGGGGGTTCCAAAGAGGATGGCTCTAGACTGTTCTCAATGGTAGCAGATGACAGAACGAGGAGTAATGGCTTCAAGTTGCAGTGGGGGAGGTTTAGATTGGATATTAGGAAAAACTTTTTCACTAAGAGGGTGGTGAAACACTGGAATGCGTTGCCTAGGGAGGTGGTGGAATCTCCTTCCTTGGAAGTTTTTAAGGTCAGGCTTGACAAAGCCCTGGCTGGGATGATTTAACTGGGAATTGGTCCTGCTTCGAGCAGGGGGTTGGACTAGATGACCTTCAGGGGTCCCTTCCAACCCTGATATTCTATGATTCTATGATTCTATGATAGGACTGGAAGGGACCTTGAGAGGTCGTCTAGTCCAGTCCCCTGCACTCATGGCAGGACTAAATATTATTCTAGACCATCCCTGTTGTTTGTCTAACCTCCTCTTAAAAATCTCCAACGATGGAGATTCTACAGCCTCCCTAGGCAATTTATTCCAGTGCTTCACCACCCTGACAGTTTAAGAAGTTTCTCCTGATGTCCAACCTAAACCTCCCTTGCTGCAATTTAAGCCCATGGCTCTTGTCCTATCCTCGGAGGTTAAGAAGAACAATTCTTCTCCCTCCTCGTAACAACCTTTTATGTGCTTGAAAGCTGTTATCATGTCCCCTCTCAATCTTCTCTTCTCCAGACTAAACAAACACAGTTTTTTCAATCTTCCCTCATAGGTCGTGTTTTCTAGAACTTTAATCATTTTTGTTGCTCTTCTCTGGACTTTCTCCAATTTGCCCACATCTTTCCTGAAATGTGGCGCCAGAACTGGACCCAATACTAGGCATAATCAGTGCTGAGTAGAGCAGAAGAATTACTTCTCATGTCTTGCTTACAACACTCCTGCTAATACATCCCAGAATGATATTCGGTTTTTTTGCAACAGTGTTACCCTGTTGACCACAGATGTCCCTAGGGGGCGGCAAATTGGGGCGATGACTCTGGGCCTCATGCTTTGGGGGGCCCACGGGCCAGCACAATTGGCCGGCGCGGCATGGGCAGCGGATGAACTGCTGGCTGGGGGAGGCTACTCCTAGCTTCGCCCCTTCTACCCGAGGGACAGCGTGTGCCCCGGAGCGCCAGGAGGGAGAGCCCACGGCAGCGCCACTGCAGCCGCCCCACCCCGGAGCGCCGGGAGGGAGAGCCCACGGCAGGGCCACCGCAGCCGCCCCACCCCGGAGCGCCGGGAGGGAGAGCCCACGGCAGCGCCACTGCAGCCGCCCCACCCCGGAGCACCGGGAGGGAGAGCCCGCGGCAGTGCCACCGCAGCCGCCCCAGCCCGGAGCGCCGGGAGGGAGAGCCCACGGCAGGGCCACCGCAGCCGCCCCAGAGCGCCGGGAGGGAGAGCGCGCGGCAGTGCCACAGCAGCCGCCCCACCCCGGAGCGCCGGGAGGGAGAGCCCACGGCAGGGCCACCGCAGCCGCCCCAGAGCGCCGGGAGGGAGAGCGCGCGACAGTGCCACCGCAGCCGCCCCACCCCGGAGCACCGGGAGGGAGAGCCCGCGGCAGCGCCACTGCAGCCGCCCCACCCCGGAGCGCCGGGAGGGAGAGCCTGCGGCAGCGCCACCGCAGCCGCCCCACCCCGGAGCGCCGGGAGGGAGAGCCCGCGGCAGTGCCACCGCAGCCGCCCCACCCCGGAGCGCCGGGAGGGAGAGCCCGCGGCAGCGCCACCGCAGCCGCCCCACCCCGGAGCGCCGGGAGGGAGAGCCCGCGGCAGCGCCACCGCAGCCGCCCCGGAGCGCCGGGAGGGAGAGCCCACGGCAGCGCCACCGCAGCCGCCCCGCCCCGGAGCACCAGGAGGGAGAGCCCACGGCAGTGCCACCGCAGCCGCCCCACCCCGGAGCGCCGGGAGGGAGAGCCCACGGCAGCGCCACCGCAGCCGCCCCGCCCCGGAGCACCGGGAGGGAGAGCCCACGGCAGCGCCACTGCAGCCGCCCCACCCCGGAGCGCCGGGAGGGAGAGCCCACGGCAGCGCCACCACAGCCGCCCCACCCCGGAGCGCCGGGAGGGAGAGCCCGCGGCAGCGCCACCGCAGCCGCCCCGCCCCGGAGCACCGGGAGGGAGAGCCCACGGCAGCGCCACCGCAGCCGCCCCGCCCCGGAGCACCGGGAGGGAGAGCCCACGGCAGCGCCACCACAGCCGCCCCACCCCGGAGCGCCGGGAGGGAGAGCCCACGGCAGCGCCACCGCAGCCGCCCCACCCCGGAGCGCCGGGAGGGAGAGCCCGCGGCAGTGCCACCGCAGCCGCCCCACCCCGGAGCACCGGGAGGGAGAGCCCACGGCAGAGCCACCGCAGCCGCCCCAGCCCCGGAGCGCCGGGAGGGAGAGCCCACGGCAGCGCCACCGCAGCCGCCCCACCCCGGAGCGCCGGGAGGGAGAGCCTGCGGCAGCGCCACCGCAGTGGCCCCAGAGCGCCGGGAGCAGCAGCCTCCCCAGCCCCAGAAAGGCAGGGGGCGTGGCCCCAGCCCCCTGGAGCCCAGCGGCGCTGCCGAAGCGGGACCCTGGGTGTGGGGAGGGGACACGCCTGGCTGTTTGAGGAGGCACCGCCTCCCTCAGCCTCCCCTACCCGTCCTTGGTGTGGTCAGTCCCGGAAGTGATGTCACTTCCGCCCCAGGCTCCGCAGCACCCTAGGGATGGCCTTGATTTTGACTCATATTTAGCTTGTGGTCCACTCTGACCCCCAGATCCCTTTCCACAGTACTTCTTCCTAGGCAGTCATTTCCCAGTTTGTGTGTGTACCACTGATTGTTCCTTCCTAAGTGGAGTACTTCGCATTTGTCCTGATTGAATTTCATCCTGTTTACTTCAGACCATTTCTCCAGTTTGTCCAGATCATTTTGAATTTTAATCCTATCCTCCAAAGAACTTGCAACCCCACCCAGCTTGGTATCATCCGCAAACTTTATAAGTGTGCTCTATGCCATTATCTAAATCATTGATGAAGATATTGAACAGAACCGGACCCAGAACTGATCCCTCTGGAACCCCACTCGTTATGCCCTTCCAGCATGACTGTGAACCACTGATTACCCTCTGGTAACGGTTTTCCAACTAGTTATGCACTCACCTTATAGTAGCTCCATCTAGGTTGCATTTTCCTAGTTTGTTTATGAGAAGGTCACGTGAGGCAGTACTAAAAGCTTTATTAAAGTCAAGATATACCACATCTACCACCTCCCCCCATCCACAAGGCTTGTTACCCTGTCAAAGAAAGCTATCAGGTTGGTTTGTTCTTGACAAATCCATGCTGGCTGTTACTTATCATCTTATTATCTTCTAGATGTTTGCAAATTGATTGCTTAATTATTTGCTCCATTATCTTTCCGAGTACAGAAGTTAAGCTGACTGGTCTGTAATTCCCTGGGTTGTCCTTATTTCCCTTTTTATAAATTGGCCTATATTTGCCCTTTTCCAGTCTTCTGGAATCTCTCCAATCTTCCATTGATTTTTCAAAAATAATCGCTAAATGGCTCAGATATCTCCTCAGCTCCTTGAGTATTCTAGGATGCATTTCATCAGGTCCTGGTGACTTGAAAACATTTAACTTGTCTAAGTAATTTTTAACTTGTTCTTTCCCTATTTTGACCTCTGATCCTACCCGATTTTCACTGGCATTCACTATGTTAGATGTCCAATCACCACCAACCTTCTTGGTGAAAACTGAAACAAAGAAGTCATTAAGTACCTCTGCCACTTCCACATTTTCAGTTATTGTCTCCTCCCCTCCCCCCCCCCCCACTGAGTAACTGTCCTTGGTCTTCCTCTTGCTTCTAATGTATTTGTAGAATGTTTTCTTGTTACCCTTTATGTCTCTAGCTGGTTTGATCTCGTTTTGTGCCTTGGCCTTTGTAATTTTGTCCCTACACAGAAGTGTAGCTATGGTGGCTCGAGTGGCAGAAGGGGCTAGCTACCCCAAGTCTGAGACCCAAGTGCATCCAGATTGTAGTTGCTTGACTAGCCTGTACCACCTCCTTTGCTGTGGCTGCTACGCTGCTATTTTAATGTATGCCTATCGGAGCTGGGAATTACACCTTTCAACTCCAGTGCAGACATATACCTCCTGGGGTCGGCGCTGACCCATTAAGCAGACACCAAACCAGCCGTGACCTCATTCCCGGTCAGTGCCAGTCCTCCCGAAACTGCCCCATAACTGTGCACACTGCCTGCTTCTACCTGCTGCATAAGGAGAGCTCACTGAAAAGATCACAGATCGGGAGCTCGCTGGGGGTTCCTCCCAGCAGGAAGCTGGTGGATGAAAGTGCACAGAAGGCATTCTGTGGAGTGACGGTTCTGGCAGGCAGCCCAGCTGGCTAGAAGAGCCACAACTGATTTCCAAAGCTCCCGCGTGGCCAAGCATTCATCACACTGTTCTCAGCCACACCTGATCATTTGCATGTTTCCACAGTGCCAGCAGTTCCCATGCTCTGGGAGGGTGTGATATCACTTCCACCTATCCCATCATGCTCAGCTCCTGAGCCTGCAAGCAGATGTCTTCACTGCAGAGTCAGCCCAGACGATCGGCACTCGGTTCTGACACACTACAAAGCCACACTCCAGTGTGTCTAGTCTACTGTGTCTTCACTGGCTCTGCATTTACTGGTGTGTGGCACAAGGACTTCTGGGGACATAGCCCATGGTTCTTAATGCTGCAGTGAGCTAGCCACTCTAGGTGGGAGAACTTGTTTGCCCTTTGCGCACCTGGGGGGCTTGAGGGAAAGCACTAAAGGACGATCAGCACTCCAGTAGTTTAGCCTGTGCCCCCACTGCAAAGTGGGCGGGTTAACAGCCTGAGTGACAGCAGCACGTGGGCTCTGGCCCACAGCCCCAGCCAGCCTGAGGGCTGAGCACTACCACATGCAGGCCAGAGAGTTTGTGTGGACGGGAGCTGAGTTAGGAGTTGCTCATGGGTGACCAGGGTGATGGCTATGGTGGGCTCCCAGACATCAGGCACAATGGCTACTAATGAGCTCTCTGAGGCGCCCAGACAGTGGGCTTTCTGCAGCCTGTGTTGTGGGTACCTGGGTGGACCAGCAGGGGACCCTAAGAAGGGTCATGGTGGGGCTGCAGTTTGGAGCTGTTCCTAGAGTACAGGCAGGTGTGATGCACTGAATGGATAACTCAGGAAGTTCACTGTTTTGAGAGCTCTGTGCTGGAATGGGCACTAGATGGGGCACTGGCTTCATGTATGAAGGTACTCACAGAGCATCGAGTCCAGGGGCGCCACCTCCCCACTGGTACTGGCTGTTTCAGTCCCAGGTCCTTCCCGCTGCCCTCAGCAGACAGAAGGGCTGGGATGGGGGAGCGCTGGAAGGAGCTTGCACAAGCTCTACCTGTGGCACCACGGCTCCTAGCCTGAGTCACAGAGTCTTGGAGGTGGATTCCTGCCCCTCCCAGTGGGCTGGTCTCCTACAGCAATGGCTCCCAAAACACTGACCAGTTCATTCTGACCCGGACCATCCCAGTGCCCATGGCTCTGCACGGGGAGTGACCCTGATGTGCTCTGCTGCCACCTGGAAAGCTAAGAAGGAGCAGAGGTGGGCTGGGGCCCAACCTGCTCTGGCAGCCCCCAGCGCTGGGGTGGCAGGTAGGGCCAGGCACTCACCTAGGCTTACCCAAGGGGATCCCTTTTGCTTTTCTGATTTGCCGATTCCTGCCCTTGTAGCAGGTTCAATCTCTGCAGCTGCCCTTGGCAGGAGGGCGGGGTGTGGGCACCAGGCGGGACCTTCGCAGCTCGCAAAGGCCCTTAGTGGAGAAGCAGAGCAACAGCACATCCTTACCAGGAGCATCCTGCACAGCGACATGGAAGGCCCGAACCAGGAGCACAGTGCCACGCTGCAGGCAGGGCTGTGTTCAGAAGGAACCCAGACTCCCAGCACGGGCAGGGAGCACCCATGTGGGAACCATCCCATCCCCACCTAAAGGGCAGGGGGCCTGAGCCCCTCCTTCAGACTCCCAGGCAGAGTCATGGCACCCATTGCATTGCAGACAGACAGATAGATGGACACAGCGAGGGGCTCTTACTTCGTTTGCTCTTGTCCTTATTGAGGAGTAGCCGCAGCTCCTGGTCCTGCTGCCCAGCCTCTGCCTCACGCTGCGGGGAGTCCATGTTCACCTGCAGGGGGGACAGAGAGCATCAGCATAGCAGCAAGAGAGCTCTGCCCCAGCCAGTGCCCTGTGGGGGAGGGCAGGGGACGGGAGAGAGGAATCCTGCCCCAGACAGTGTCCTGGAGGGAGGGAAGGGGAGCCCCGCCTCTGCCAGAGCCCTGCAGGGGAGGAGGGTGCCCCACCTCGGCCTGGTCCCTGTGGAGGGGCGGGGGGGGAGTCCTGCTCCAGATCCCTGTGGGGAGGAGAGGGGGGAGCCCTGCCCCAGCCAGCATCCTGGGTGGACAGAAGGGGAGCCCCTCCCTTGCCCTGAGGGGAGGGGAAGGCAGGAGCTCTACCCCAGGCAAGGCCCTGGGGGAAGGAAGGGGAGAGCAGATCTCCCCGCAAAGGTCCACCAGGGGGCTCCCCAGAGGGCCTTAGGCCCAGCACACCCAGAGCAGGTTGGGCGCAGGCATCAGAGTGGCTCATTCTCCATGAGCCTGTCTATTTAGCAGGGCACCAGCACCGGGGGAGAGGTGACTCTGGGAGGTGCAGCTGCAAAGCCCAAGCCCCCTCAGCCCTGAGTCCAGAGACATGACGGAGTGATGGGGCTGCAGGGAGAGTGTTGCCCTGTAGGCTCTATCAATAGTGACTCTCGGGAGTCACTTGATATAGGCCCTCTGATGGGTGGCGCACCAGCAGTCTGGTACCTGACCCCTGAAACAGGGAGGGCGAGAGACAAAGGGGCCCATCCTGGTGCTTCAAGGTACCACGACAATGGAGCCAATGGGTCCTTCCCCTGCAGGTGAGCTCCTGCCAGTCCTAAGGCTGTTCTCGGACCAGGGTGATGTGAAAGCCAGGACTGGTCACCAGCGCGCAGTGGAGCTGTCATTCAAGGAGGAGAGAAAGGCCGGGTCCCAGGGACTGGGCAGTCAAAGCAGATTTGCCACTGAGCCCCTGTGGGGGCTGCAGTTACCCAGATGAGACTGTTGGGGTCCAGGTTAGGCCCTGCTCCCCAAGTGTGGGATTTATGGGCTGTGCTGGGCTCCAGACCAAGACAGGGGGAAGCGGTATCCCCTGCTGAGCACCCCTTGGGCTTTCTGTCAGCATAGGAAGCCCTGGAACAATCCTAAGAGCTGCAGGATTGGCGACTGGATTGGCGACAGGATTGGCGACTGGAGAAGAGGGCCACTGGCTTTGACTTCTTCCTGGAATCAGATGGAGGGATCAGTTCTGGGGCTCCAGGGATGGACTGACCCTGCCTACAACACCACATTTACTGTAGGGTCTGGAAGGTTCTGACCTTCATGGTCAAGGACACGGCCAGGGAGCAGAGCAGAGACCTGGAAATGCAAACTTTGCTGTCAACGTTCTGCCATGGCCTGTGGAATTGATCTGGCTTGTCAACTTGGCTCTGCCCTGGACAGAACTCTTGGCTCTGCACCATCTGATCCAGCCCCCAGCCCTTCCTTGGGCCCATTCCAGGTTTCCTTGCCCCTTGTTCTCAAGCAGCTGGTGCTGCCACTTCCAGAAACAGGGGAGGGGTCACTGCTGGATCATCCCTATGTTCTCGGTGACCAGGAGAACTGTGTTCACATAGACATGGACAGTAGACTTCTCAGGCCTTGACAGGGGAAAGCACTGCTAACTGTGGCCTCCTGTGATCCCTGTGAAAAGCCAGACCAGAAGGTGACTTTCTGCTTTTCACCGCCACTGGCCATGCTGCACGGACCCAGCGCTGAGCCATATGAACACATGGCATTGGGGCCACTGTATTCAGGCCCAAACAAAAAGTCCATGACAGGGATGCCTCTAGGCCTGCCAGGATAATGGACAGGTTAAGGGGGTAAGAAGGGAGAGGGTCATACAGGGTGGAGGGTGCTCAAGAGCAGAGGCTGCCTCCGGCATCTCCACCCAAAGTGGCAGCCAGGGCTGGGTAGCGTGGCTCAGACCCAGAGACTGGCAGGAGTAGCCCAGCATTTGTCCTGTAACTTTCTCCATTTCATTTGGGATCTTGGAGGTTTGTGGGATGATTCGCTCCAGTCTCAGAGACAAGAGAAATAAATGATGACGTCTGATGAAAGGCCGGGGGAGCCAGGGATCTGCCCAGACCACTATCTGGAGCACCATCCCATTGGTACTGCCTGGGAAGCCAGACATAACCGCTGCTCCTTGAGCTCCCTCGAGTTCTGATCACCGACAATGGCTTGGTCCTTCTGGGGCCTGGGGGCCTCCTGCTCCCCAGCACAGCTGTGCTCAGAGCCAGGGGGTGGCTACCAGCTTCACTCCCCCTGTGCTGACTGACTGAAGCAGGCTCCCAGTGTGTCTGCAGCAGGCAAGTGCCTCAAGGGCTACTGGTGCAATGTGTCCCCAAAGCCTGAGCTTGGCCCTGTGGCGCCCCAGAGGCCCGGAAGGCTGTTCCTACCCGCACGTGCTGGTGGGTGAACTGCTCCACCTGCTGCTGGTGCAGGCTGGCCAAGAAGAGCTGGTGCTGCAGCTGCTGGGTCTGCTTGAGAGCCAGCAGGGCGGTGTCGGAGCCGGGCTTGACAAAGCGCTGTCCGATCCGCAGGTCCATGGGGACAGCCTGAGGCACCCGCAGGGAGACGCACAGGTTCACAGCAGCTGGCAAGAAAGAAGCAGGGAGAGTTCAGTCATTGTCTGATCTGGCACCCCAATGTGTCCCTACAGGCTGCTGGAGAGAGGAAAGCCCCAAAACAGGCCCCAAAGGGCTGCCCACGCCACCACACTGGGGACCCTTGTCCTGGCCCCAGGGGACAAGGAGGGCACCCCCCACCAGGGCAGTGACATAGAGCCCCTTCTCTACAGGGAGGGAACTTCAGCACCTGTTTCTTTCCTTGGACAATGAGAAGGGTTGAAGTGGAACATAAAAAACTGCTCACCCCGTGCAGTTTTGTGCCTGTGAGGGCCACAGCCCGAAGGTTCTGACCTGGATGCAGATCATTTAGGCATCCCCAGTGCATAATACTCAAAACAGAAAACCCTACACGAGAGCAGAAGCATCTTCTGCAGTCAGCACTTCTGGAGCCCTGGCAGCTGGCCTCTGGTGAACTCCAATCCAGTGTGCTCAGCTCACTGCTGGCTAGGGTTGGCTCTCTGCATACTGGCCTGACAGAGTATGTCTACACTGTAATTAAAAACTCTTGCAGCTGACTTGGGCTTGCAGTACAGATGTTCACACTTGGGCTGGAGCCTGGGCTCTAGGACCTTGTGAGTTGGGAGGGTCCCAGAGCTCAGGCTGCAGTCCAAGCCCAAGTGTTTACACCACAATTAAACAGCCGCTTAGCCCAAGCCCCTTAGCCCGAGTTAGCTAGCACAGGCCAGCCACAGATGTTTAACTGCGGTGTAGACATACGCGCAGAGTTCCCTGGGAACGTAGAATTCCTCTGGGCTCTTTTCTTATCCTCGCTGTCCCAAAGGTCCTGCTCCTGGAACTAAGTGATAATGCATACGCCACACACACCCATCCAGCCGGGCTGTCTCCTGCAGGGCTGAGAGAAGTCAAAAGTGCTAAAGCCGTTGAAGGGCATCTCTGCCAGAGCACGTCACAGCCACAGAGCTAAGGTACAATTTTAAACAGATTTTGCTCTATCAGCTTTGGAATCAACTTAAGTTAAACTGAAATGAAACTGGTTTAAACCAAACTAAGATCCAATTTAAGTGACGCCAGTGCAGCTCCTGTGTGTAGACAAGGGGTCAGGCACTAAACCCAGCAGGTCTGACTCTGAGCCATGTGACAGGCACTGCTGGGCAAGGCGGTGCCATTGTGAATCACTCTCCTGCACCTATAACCCCACTTAATAATGTAAACCTACTAAAAAAACATCATTAGAGCCCACATCTGTTCCCATAACAGCACAAACTCTTCTGCAATCTAAATCCAGGGCCCAGACTGGAGATGTTCAAGCAGTCCTGTGCGTACCTGGAGAACACTCCCCTGAGATGTGTGTTGAAGGATAAATTTCTCCAGTGCATGCAGTGTTGTCAGCTTTCATGCTTTTACTGCAGTTCTCATGACATTTGGTGCTCTTCTTAAAGCCCCAGCTCCTGGATCAGGTGATCACATGAGACAGAATTGCAACTTTCATTTTTTAAAACAGGGTAAGTTTCCAGCTCTTGGGATTGTAGAGAAAAGCTTGAGAAAGTGACTCCTAAAGACTCAGAAACTAGAAGGCAAATAAGCAGAACCCCAAAGTCATTAAAATCTCATGATCTTTAAGCCAATTTCATGATGGGGGGATGGGACAGGGGACTCATGACTTGTTAAATGCTTGGGGTTGGCAGCATTGTCCAAGCAAGTGCAGAAGCATGTGTCACCAGCAACACCCACAGAAGCGTTCTGCATTATCTCCTGAGTCACAGCTGCTCTCCCAGTGGGCCCAAGGGATACTTGCTGGTGGCCTGCAGATTGCTGGGGGAGGTATCCCAGGGTGCTGGCTCCTCCTTCTTCACTCCAGCTCTGAAGTTGCAGTAAATCAAGGTAACAATGCATTCACGGCTTTCCTAAGTTTGCAACTGCTGCTGTTCTGTGAAGGCACCCTGCACCCCATTGTGCTGGGCACTGCACAGTCACAGCATGAGGGCCAGTCCCTGCCCTGAAGACCTCGCCGTCTGAACAGTCAAGGAGGGTTATCAGCTGCATTTTGAGGTGGGAAGCTTAGGTCCAGAGGTCAGGAGAAAGTGAGGACTCTCTCAGACTCCTTTGAAGTCCTCCATCCACAGAGTCTGTGTCCGAGCCACTAATCACATCTTCACCCTCCAGAGATTAAGGACAAACTTGAAAACCCCCAGCAACCAGGGCTTTGCTTACTTTGCAGCCGGTGATGAAATCTGGCAATTGGGACTAAACTGCTACAGTACAAGGCAGAAATGTTGAGGATACAACCAAAGGAAACCCATGGAGCAATGACACAAGTGTCAGATTAAAAAAAAACCACAGCCAACCTTTTAGACCTTGTAGCTGGAAGGTGGAACACGACAGATATAGCCTGTGCCCTGCCCTTTCCAACCTCTCACAGAGGGAAGTGGCAGTGACCCTGACTCTAAGGGGTGTCTCTTGCTGAACCCCATTAAGAGTCCCAGGTTCAAAGTGCTCTAAAATCCACATGCCTGTGCAGACTGAAAAATGTTATGCCTCACTGGGCCCCATGTTAGAATTACGGGTTCAAATTTGGGGGGTTCCCAAGAAACAGCCCCCTGCCTCAAAAAATGAACTGCCTTTAAATTTTTCAGATTCTATCACCTTTTTGGTGCAGAATGAAAGATACAAATATGACTCTGACCCTCCTAAAATGTACAGCCCTGACTGCCCTGAGCTCAGTGATTCAATAGCACTAAGGACTAGGGTAGAAATATTTTAACACAAAACAAACACTTTAGCATCTTGGCGAACAGTTCACACCTCTGAGTTATTTCCTCAGAAACACACCTTGCGCTGGGCTCTCACATGGTGGCTTAGGGGAGCAGCTTTTGCCCCTCCATCACAAACCTCTGAGTTTACAGCCTCTCTGCAGGAGGTTTGCATGCTGTACACATTAACTCTCTCAATCTGCTCTGTGCTTGGGGCCACACTGGAGCTCCTTTCAGAAGTGTGAGCGATGTGTGCAATTCTATGTGATGGGGCTGAATGACGGCAGAGGCCTGGGTTATGGACATATGTCCTGCTGGACAGGTGATGGCAGAGGTTGGAGGGAGGGGTACACTCCTCATTGTGTGATAGGGACAGGTGACGGCAGAGGGAGGGGTCTGAATTTGTCTAGCTTCAACTTCCAGCCATTGGATCATGTTAGACCTTTCTCGGCTAGACTGCAGAGCCCAGTATTAAATATTTGTCCCCGATCTAGGTACTTAGACTGTAAACAAGTCATCCTTGAAGCCTTTCAAGTAATTTGTACACCCAGCATAGCAAAGAGATAGTGCAGTAACTCACATGTTAGTGGTCTTTTTCAGGTTTTGGCATGGCTATTACTTTTTCTCTGTGCCAGATGTTAGGTATTTGATTCTCCTGGATGACTCTAGATAGAAAGGTGGCTAGCTGTTATTTACTAGATTTTCCCAGTTTTTTCAAGAATTCAGGGGGGCCGTTATCAAGCTCACAGGCTTTACTTATTTTCAATGTTTTGATCACTCTTTCTACTTCATCTGCAGTGAAAGACAGGAAGCCTTCAGTTTCGGGTATGCACTGTTAGTACGATCGTCATCTCTTCTTCACCTCTCCTTCAAACTAGGGTGGCAACTGATGCATACTCAGAATACAGGACATCCCTGCCCCCGCTGGTGTGACCCCCCCCACATGCAGAAATGATGGCTAACAAAACCTGTACCAAACATTGCCACATTTAAAATGTCCAGCTCATTGCTGAATAGTATAGTAAAAGACTAATTCTAATTTCTGGCAAGTTAAATAATGCAGCAACCTACATCCAATTCCATGTAAGATTACACAAAATGGAATAAAAATTACAATGCAATGCAGAACTTTCTCAATAAAATACGTTTATTTGTGTGTAGCGAACAAAGTGACAATATAGACAGAGTTAGACTTGCTAGCAAGAAGCAGAGTTTTTGATGTGCCTAATTCATAGAGTACCATAACCGTTCATCTGTGTCTGCACTTTTGCCCACCCTGGGCCTCTTTCAGAAGTTCTTTCTTCTTGAGGAACTCAGCGTACATATTTTTGCATTCCCCTGTTAAACTGATGCATATCTAGAGCTCTGCTTTCATGCTCTCTACATCCAGCTGATTCCCTTTATTTCTCCCAGCTGTGGTCATCAGAGAGAAAACCCTTTCCATGTGACAGGTTTCAGAGTAGCAGCCGTGTTAGTCTGTATTCGCAAAAAGAAAAGGAGTACTTGTGGCACCTTAGAGACTAACCAATTTATTTGAGCATAAGCTTTCGTGAGCTACAGCTCACTTCATAGAATGCATCCGATGAAGTGAGCTGTAGCTCACGAAAGCTTATGCTCAAATAAATTGGTTAGTCTCTAAGGTGCCACAAGTACTCCTTTCCTCTCCATGTGAGCATTGCTGCACAGTATTGAAAAGATGTAGGAGCTGATCTTCTTAAAGTTCTTGAAGTTGCCCTGTGCTTGGTGAAAATGTTCTGTTGCCTCTCCTCGCTAGTTAGGCAATCCTTTAACACAGAAGAGTTTACCACTTTTAGAATTTCTTCATAGAGCTCATCCATGTCCATTTCTTTCATGCTGCAAGCCTGAACAGCTTCCAAAAATTCTTCAAAGCTGATGCGTTTTTCAAGAGCTAAATTGTACACTTTGCTGTGAAGGCTGTCTTCAGAGAAGTCATACCTGTCATGCAGATACTTCTTTGCTCTTTCATTAAAAGGCCATGAAGTCCTTTTTACACCTTCCAGCAATATTTTCAGTAATCTCCTCAAGCTTAGAATTCAGTGTGTAGCCAAAGAACTTGTTCCTAATCCTTCTCTCCAGTTTCATATTCAATCCATTCAAGAGTTCAGTAACTGAAAGAATACTAAGGCACATGGCTTCTAAAGCCTCATTACAGTCCTTGAATAGCTTCAGAGCACAGCTCCGAAAGAGAAAATATCTTTCAACTACCTCATTGGCAATGCCCTTGTCCCCAAAGCATTCCCAACTTATTTTGGGACACTCTTACTCTCCTAAACTCTGGAAATAGTGAGTTCGTGGTTTCCAGCACTTCAGTAATCTATTGATTGCTGGCAAAAAAGACAGTCACCTGGTAACAGCGTGTCTGAACCGATCGCACTCTTCCACCTCAACAATGTCACAAATCTCCTTTAATTGTTCTGTTCTAGTGGCAGAAATGTGGAAGTGGGAATAAACCTTTAGAATTAAATGTTCTACGTCAATATCAAGTTTAACTGCTGCATACTTTATTATGTTATGAAGAATGTGTGCTAAGCAGTGGGCTGCTAGAATGCCCTCTTGGACATTTTTCAGTTTCTGGTAAATGCTGTTATACATCCCATAATTTACACTGACATTATCAGCTGCATATGCTGACAGCTTCTCCAAACTGAGGTTAAAAGTCTTGAGTTTTCCACATATTTCTGTGGCAGTGGCTAGAAGAGTTTCCTATCATTGTAAAAAGCCAAGAGAAAGTATGTAACCCTTTTTCTTCAAAACTGAAATACCTTAAGACTAATAGAAAACACTTTGTTGCTCCCTTATTTGAAGCATCAGTGGCCAAAGAGAAATATAAATCATTAGCCTTAATATATCATAAATGCTTCTGAACTGAATATGGGGCTAAAACGTTCTCACTCAGTGCCTTAGCCATGGTATTTCCTCAAGTCAAGTTTTTAGCCACAGACTAGTCACGGTAAACAGTTTTATCAACTTTTATGCTACAGTCGATGCTTCAGGAAGAATGGTGATGCATAATAGCATGGAACAATTTGCAAAGTTCAGCAGCAGTCGCATTATCGTCACAAGGCAACACACTAGCTTTGAAGAAATTCTCTATCTTAGTTGAAGTAGCTGTACTCTGCGAGTTCTGTTTGTGCTTTTCAGAAGAAATGCATTGATTCAAATCTTCTTTTCCACGATTGCTGACATCTATATCCCACCGACTCAGGCTGCAGAATGCATGGCGCTCTCCTTTCCTTCTTTTAGCAATGAATTCAGATTCTTTTGGCCATTTGGGATTAAATTACATTGTTTACAGTCACCCTGCTGAAACACAACAAACTCCAAGACAATGTTGCCTTTATCGACCACAGCAGAGGATTGATCATGAATCGTGAATCATGTTTGAGGGAACAAGCTAAAAGGGAACAAGCTACTTGTACAAGCAGCAGTGTATTCATCCTGATCATGGAGATTATTAATTTTCCACCAGGGATCAAGATTTTAAAAAGATTCAGAGATTTCCCAGGATTCAGAAAGACTGACAGGTGTTCCCATACTGTGCTGGGGAGGTGGGGACAGCATAAGAACCTAAAGAGGGCAATACCAAGAGCCCCAGCAGGGCACAGTGAAGAAGTTTCTTTTTGATGCTTGTATGCAAAATAGTAGCTTCACACTAACACCAGATCTGAATCGGACCCTCTGCTCTGAGTGAAATAGAAGATGTTAGCAAACCTAGAATCCCTGAGTCCTTTGGATGTGTTACTTTTACTACTCTTTTCTGCAATGAAGAAGCTACATGTGGGGCACACTAAGATGATCAAAACATGAGCCACACATTCCAGCTGGTTTGAATGGCCTCAGTAATATGCATTTAAGGTACATGCATTTAAGTAATATGCATTTAAGGGCAAGTCATGCCTGACTAAACTAATTGCCTTCTATGACGAGTTAACTGGCTCTGTGGATGAGGGAAAAGCAGTGGACGTATTATTCCTTGACTTTAGCAAAGCTTTTGATACGGTCTCCCACAGTATTCTTGCCAGCAAGTTAAAGAAGTATGGGCTGGAAGAATGGACTATAAGGTGGACAGAAAACTGGCTAGATCGTCGGGTTCAACAGGTGGTGGTCAATGGCTCCATGTCTAGTTGGCAGCTGGTATCAAGTGGAGTGCCCCAAGGGTCGGTCCTGGAGCCAGTTTTGTTCAATATCTTCATTAACGATCTGGAGGATGGCGTGGATTGCACCCTAGCAAGTTTGCAGATGACACTAAACTGGGAGGAGAGGTAGATACACTGGAAGGTAGGGATAGGATACAGAGGGACCTAGACAACTTAGAGGATTGGGCCAAAAGAAATCTGATGAGGTTCAACAAGGACAAGTGCAGAGTCCTTCACTTAGGACGGAAGAATCCCATGCACCACTACAGACTAGGGACTGAGTGGCTAGGCAGCAGTTCTGCAGAAAAGGACCTAGGGGTTTCAGTGGATGAGAAGCTGCATATGAGTCAACAGTGTGCCCTTCTTGCCAAGAAAGCTAACGGCATTTTGGGCTGTATAAGTAGGGGCACTGCCAACAGATCGAGGGACGTGATCATTCCCCTCTACTCGGCATTGTTGAGGCCTCATCTGGAATACTGTGTCCAGTTTTGGGCGCCACACTCATAGAATCATAGCATATCAGGGTTCGAAGGGACCTCAGGAGGTCATCTAGTCCAACCCCCTGCTCAAAGCAGGACCGATCCCCAATTAAATCATCCCAGCCAGGGCTTTGTCAAGCCTGACCTTAAAAATTTCTAAGGAAGGAGATTCCCCACCTCCCTAGGTAACGCATTCCAGTGTTTCACCACCCTCCTAGTGAAAAAGTTTTTCCTAATATCCAACTTAAATCTCCCCCGCTACAACTTGAGACCATTACTCCTTGTTCTGTCATCTGCTACCACTGAGAACAGTCTAGAGCCATCCTCTTTGGAACCCCCTTTCAGGTAGTTGAAAGCAGCTATCAAATCCCTCCTCATTCTTCTCTTCCGTAGACTAAACATCCCCAGTTCCCTCAGCCTCTCCTCATAAGTCATGTGTTCCAGTCCCCTAAACATTTTTGTTGCCCTCCGCTGGACTTTTTCCAATTTTTCCACATCCTTCTTGTAGTGTGAGGCCCAAAACTGGACACAGTACTCCAGATGAGGCCTCACCAGTGTCGAATAGAGGGGAACGATCACGTCCCTCGATCTGCTGGCAATGCCCCTACCTGTACATCCCAAAATGCCATTGGCCTTCTTGGCAACAAGGGCACACTGCTGACTCATATCCAACTTCTCGTCCACTGTCACCCCTAGGTCCTTTTCTGCAGAACTGCTGCCGAGCCATTCAGTCCCTAGTCTGTAGTGGTGCATTGGATTCTTCCGTCCTAAGTGCAGGACTCTGCACTTGTCCTTGTTGAACCTCATCAGATTTCTTTTGGCCCAATCCTCCAATTTGTCTAGGTCCCTCTGTATCCTATCCCTACCCTCCAGCATATCTACCTCTCCTCCCAGATTAGTGTCATCTGCAAACTTGCTGAGGGTGCAATCCACACCATCCTCCAGATCACTACAAGAAGGATGTGGAAAAATTGGAAAGAGTCCAGTGGAGGGCAACAAAAATTATTAGGGAGCTGGAGCACATGACTTATGAGGAGAGGCTGAGGGAACTGGGCTTATTTAGTCTGCAGAAGAGAAGAATGAGGGGAGATTTGACAGCTGCTTTCAACTACCTGAAAGGGGGTTCCAAAGAGGATGGAGCTAGACTGTTCTCAGTGGTAGCAGATGACAGAACAAGGAGTAATGGTCTCAAGTTGCAGAGGGGGAGGTTTAGGTTGGTTATTAGGAAACACTATTTCACTCGGAGGGTGGTGAAGCACTGGAATGGGTTACCTAGGGAGGTGGTGGAATCTCCATCCTTAGAGGTTTTTAAGGCCCGGCTTGACAAAGCCCTGGCTGGGATGATGTAGTTGGGGTTGGTCCTGCTCTGAGCAGGGGGTTGGACTAGATGACCTCCTGAGGTCCCTGCCAACCCCGATATTCTATATTCTACATGGGTTATTCTGAAATACAGCCACGTTCCATAAGGTCTGCTTCCACCATTGCTCTGCCTAGCTGCGGAAGTAGTGGTGCCACACAAGTGCTGACATGAGGTGCAGCAGTTGGCTAGAAAGGGATTCTCCCACTATTTTCAGAGCAGCCCCCAGTGCACCATTACAGAGAGACTGTTTCATTGTTACGTACTTATCCAGACCAGAATTCAGCTGTAAGCCTTATGTTTCTCCTCTGGTTTTTTTTAGAGCATGCACTCTGGCTTGGAGTCTGGGTATAAGAGTCTTTAATTACATTGTCTGTCACTGTTTTGCTCACAAAGTTTATTGGTGGACCACCGGGGACAGACATGTGTTCCTGCTAGAGCCTGAGTCTACTTCCAGGATCAGGCCCTTGTCTTAGGAAAGCTTCAGTTCTAACAGCCTATTAGCCACCCCTCAGCCACCAGAACCCTGGCCTTGATCCACAATGTTACCTTTCTAATTCTGATTTGTCTCCATTCACTCAACCTTGTATTTCAGCCTTGCCCTCTCGCTCTCTTTGACATCCCCTCCTGGTTGTCTTCCCTTCATCTTAAATTTAATATGATAAAAAACGGAACTCCTTTCCTCTCCAGCCTGTCCTGCATTTTCCTTCACTGTTGAAACACTATCATCTTCCTGTTAGTCACTCAGACCATCAACTTGTGAGGGGTCTTTGATTCTTCCCTCTCCCGGGCCCCCATGTCAGGCTGTGTTTTCCTCTCTGGTGTTTCTAAAATCTGACCTTTTGCAAAAGTTCCTGACCCTCCTCATCAGCTCATAGTTTGAGTATTGTCACCTCACAGGCTACTGTGCAGCCTGGGCCCCCTGCAGCAGTCTAACCAACCATTAGCCCTGTCAAAGTATTGCCTGGCTGCTTGGGTTGCAGTCTCAAGCAGCCAGTGAGAGGGAAGGGCAGCTGCTGCAGCTGGCCCAGCTGTGGAGAATGGGCCCACCCCTACCTGCAGAACGCTGCATGATGGTGCTGCCCTGCCCTCGCCTGCATGGGCCCACCTGTGCCATGCCTGCCCCCCTCTGTGCCAGCCCTACTCCCGCTGGTTTAACTTTGCATGCAGTGAGGTCACACCATGGGGTTGGGGGCGGCGCACTCTGAAAAATGGCTTTCACCAACTCCACAGTCTCCTCCTCAATTTTCACCAGACAAAGCCATGTCCAGTTCTAAATTACTCCTGGACATAGACAGGGCTATACAAAATCAGGACTGTCTGGCTGGAACCAAGAGGAATGGCCTCCCTACTTCGAACTTTTTTCCTTATCCTTAGAGCATGTGTCAGGTGGGTAGCACTGTTTGGAGAGACTGGGTATGGTACTGTGTTGGAGGCTTTTGAGCCACACCAAGTCTTCTGATTAGTGCCCAAGCTTTGCGGCTGGATCTTGGCATGTTTAGCTCAGTGACAGCCTCATCCCATTTTGCTCATCTAGAAGCATTTAAGCTTAAGCTTTTAACACGTGTGTCAATGGCTGGATTGCCATGCTCTTCATATTGCTCGAGTTCTGCATGCTCCACATCTAGGCAAGGAATGTAGAGTCTCATTGCAACCTCTTGGAACGGACTCAGTGGTTGCTTTGTAAATGGCTTTTGTGGACAGCATGTCACCTTCTTCAACAGAGATGTCATGTGGGATACAAGTTATGTACCAGTCAGTGAATTGTGTAAAGCTGGGCCAGTTTGCGTTCCAGTAGTTCCAGTGAGGGTAGTTCGTGGTACTCACAATAAGTATGACAGGTTTCAGAGTAGCAGCCGTGTTAGTCTGTATTCGCAAAAAGGAGGACTTGTGGCACCTTAGAGACTAACCAATTTATTTGAGCATAAGCTTTGCATCCAATGAAGTGAGCTGTAGCTCACGAAAGCTTATGCTCAAATAAATTGGTTAGTCTCTAAGGTGCCACAAGTACTCCTTTTCTTTTTACAATAAGTATGGTTACTCCAACATTGATACGGATTGGATGATGTTGACTATCTGGGAAGGTTTTCAATACACTGCTTACAGCTTGAAGCCTGTGCTGATGGTCCAGATGAGGTTGCCTGGCAGAATGAAAAGTACCCCGTCATTTTCGACCCTGGAAGATGTGAAGGTCCTGGAGCAAGACCCAGTTCAAAACATCAACTCCACTTTGATCTGACTCTCTGCATCTCGAGTAGGAGCTACCTCCAAAAAATCTCCAAAACTGATGGCAGAGTGTGAGAGCTTAGAAAGAATATTTGGGGTAGGCAGGGGTGAAAGTAAGGCGGTACGGGCCGGTACAGCATACCAGTAAAAGGTAGCTGCAAATACCGGCCCGTACCTCTGCACTTTAATGTCGCTGCCCCTTTTGTCCACCCCCCGGCCGCCACGGGGGCAAAAAAAGTAGCTGCCCTGGGGCCGCAATTTAAAAGGGCCCGGGACTCCGGCTGCTGCTGTTGCGGCAGCACCAGCCAGAGCCCCAGGCCCTTTAAATCGCCGCTGGAGCCCTGGGCGGTGCGGGCCAGGGAGCTCAGATGGACTGGCTGGGGGATGCTGATCCCCAGTCCTGCCCCAGGCCCCGCTCCTTCCGGGGGAGAGGTGAGGGGTAGGGGAGGGGAAGAGCAGCCGTATACCGGTAAGTGCTCCATTTTACCTTCACCCCTAGGGGTAGGCCTAGTCAGTGGCCCTGTACACCTTTACCACTCTGAAATGACAACTCTTCAGCCGAATGAGATGGGATTGGGTCCGTGTCAGCAAGATCTGGTCTAACACAGGTGTAGCACATCCACATCTGCGCTATGTCTGGAGGCTAGGGACTGGAGAATGGAGTGTTTTAGCAGCTTAGACCTTCAGTGTTTAGCTGAATGATTTTCAGGAATGATCCAATGCCCAAGCCAGATTGCTGAGATCACTTGAAAGTCCATCTAGCTAGGATCTAAGTTTTGGTCTTCTGGTTGCAACTTTAATTTCTCCTGCTGAAGTAGGGTATTCTACAATAGGAGGTTGCTGCATTATGGCAGGGGGGATCTGGGAGAGAGACATACACCTCGTGATGGAGAGGGGAGATGGCAGGGGGCAGAACAGGGCATATGCCCCACTCTGTGACGGGGCTGGATGATGGCAGAGGTGAAGGTGGGAGGGACTTACACCTGTGGTGTGATGGGAACAGGCATATGCCTTGTACGGTGATGGGGATGGGCAATGAAAGGAAGATCTGGGGGAGGGGTAGGCTTATCTGCAGGATATTTATGAATCTTTTTTCATTAGCTCTAATCACATTAAAAACAAACTCTGAAACCAGCGGGAGCATGTGTGTGTTGGGGGAGGGGAGGAATAGGCGAGTGGTCAGATGTGAGCTGGGGCGGGGACAGGCGAGTGGCCAGATGTGAGCATCCGGACAAACAAGCTGCTATCCTTCCCTGCTTGCCCTGAGCCAGGAAAAAGGCCTTGTCCACGCAGCCAAGAGGCACTGTTTACAGGGGAGGGCGCCGCTGCTAAGTGGTTACTGGGCTGGGCCAGGCCTTAGACAGCAGGACTGTTCTCTTTGCAAAGTCTCTCCAGCCGCTGGTCTCTCTTGGTGTGTGTTAACCCTGCAGGAGCCTTTGCCAGTCATCTCCCCTCCTGGAGCTTCTGCCAGCCACAGCCGCAGGGTTCTGCTCCTGGTTCCCAGGACGACCAGGCAGTGGAGAAGCTGGCTTCAAACTCTCAACTGAGCGCAAAGCTGGGTCCCAGCCCAAGGAGTCACAGGGAGAATAGCAGTAACTGGCATATAACAGGGCTCAGGCAGCAGAGAGAAAATGGACAAATGGACCTGCTCCCCCTCCACGTATGTGTGACTCTGTGCAGCTACAATGGGCACCTCTACACAGGGCATGTAGGCTTAGCACAGCAACTCCCCTTCAATGAGCCCTTCTGCACAAAAGCAGGTCTGAGACCATTAGTCAGTGCTGCATCTTGAGAGCTCCACTGTGGCTAGGGACTCGGCGGCCAAGGCTGCCTCAGCTGGCTGCAGACAGCACAGTGGGCAGAGGAGGAGATGCCCAAGACTGCAGCGTTCAAAGTAAAGGGAAATGGCCAACAGTGTGGCATAAACAGCAGGGAGGCAGGGGCTCGAGGGAGCACTTGTCAGCCATGTCTGAAAGTATTTAACAAACAAGGGGTTGCCTTGCCCCACGTCCCACCCTCCACCCCATGCTGGGTCAGGGCAGGACTGCCCAGAGCTCACTGGCCAGTCAGGGGGAGAGCTAGGAAGGACACCAGGCCTCCCATACCAGAGCCAATGTTTCTGTGATCTTCTGGACCCATGCCTCTGTCTCAGTGGCTTGCCAGCGCTGGTTTCCCACATGGGCCCTTCCAGCACAGGAAGCTGTTTATTTCAGCTGTGACTCCTGCTGCAGTTTGAATTGATTTGGGGTTTAACCCTGGGTCCCCTACCAAAAGCAACAGTAAATAACTTCCCTTCCCCGACCCCCACCGGATGCTCCCACAGGATTCAATGGACAGACCCTTGTGTGCACAAGTGACTCCCTCCCTCCCTCACCTGGGAAAGGAGCATCTCCAGAAATAGCATCAAGGCTGCTCCTGTCCTGCTGGGGTCTGCAATGCTCCAAAGAGGCTGCACCAGGCAACCCCTCATCTCCCCAAACCCAGGCCTGGCCTGCTGATGCTGAGTTAAGGTGTTCCTGCACCCTGGGTCTGCTGGCCCAAGGCCATTAGGCTTTGCCGGGCCCTCGGCACAGGCTGCCGTGTAACAGAGAGCAAGCCCAGAAGGATCTCACATCCATCTAGGCTTCACTGAGGCAGAAAACACACAGGAAATCCATGGCGAACAGAATAAAGTCGCAGCTGCTCTGAGGGTTGGACAGGCCCCACAGAATGCACCAGCACGTCCTGGGGCCATGAAGTCCATTCAACTCACCCAGCCGCATGGGGCAAGTAAAATGTCTGCTGTTCTTATGAAAGCAGAGTGCATCCAGCTGTGAGAGCACTGGGGCAGGGAGGCTGCCAGGCCAGGAACAGCACCTCCCTCTTTGTTTGCTTTCCGACAACATTCCCGCCAATGAATTTTAGTTCTTAAGAACATTCATAGGGTGTGGGGGGTGGGGGGCACTTATGCCAGTCTGTGTTCACACAGCTAGTCACACTGCAAATGCTTCAGTAGCCACCACCCAATCAAGGAGCAGAATATTACCACATTACTTGGGTGACTGAATCATAGAATCATAGAATATCAGGGTTGGAAGGGACCTCAGGAGGTCATCTAGTCCAACCCCCTGCTCGAAGCAGGACCAATCCCCAACTAAATCATACCAGCCAGGGCTTTGTCAAGCCTGACCTTAAAAACTTCTAAGGAAGGAGATTCTACCACCTCCCTAGGTAACGCATTCCAGTGTTTCACCACCCTCCTACTGAAAAAGTTTTTCCTAATATCCAACCTAAACCTCCCCCACTGCAACTTGAGACCATTACTCCTTGTCCTGTCCTCTTCTACCACTGAGAATAGTCTAGAACCATCCTCTTTGGAACCACCTCTCAGGTAGTTGAAAGCAGCTATCAAATCCCCCCTCATTCTTCTCTTCTGCAGACTAAACAATCCCAGTTCCCTCAGCCTCTCCTCATAAGTCATGTGTTCCAGACCCCTAATCATTTTTGTTGCCCTTCGCTGGACTCTCTCCAATTTATCCACATCCTTCTTTTAGTGTGGGGCCCAAAACTGGACACAGTACTCCAGATGAGGCCTCACCAATGTCGAATAGAGGGGAACGATCACATCCCTCGATCTGCTGGCAATGCCCCTACTTATACAACCCAAAATGCCATTGGCTTTCTTGGCAACAAGGGCACACTGCTGACTCATATCCAGCTTCTCGTCCACTGTCACCCCTAGGTCCTTTTCCGCAGAACTGCTGCCTAGCCATTCGGTCCCTAGTCTGTAACGGTGCATTGGGTTCTTCCGTCCTAAGTGCAGGACCCTGCACTTATCCTTGTTGAACCTCATCAGATTTCTTTTGGCCCAATCTTCCAATTGCTTACTGCAGGATGGATGGTGAAACTCAAAGCAAACTGCCTGTTAGCATCTTGAGGCCTGAGCTCCACTGACATCCACAGGGTATGGCTGACCAAGGAGCACATCCAGCTCTGGGTGCAGATCATCCTCAAATCTCAGAATAGGCCACATCCCCTGAATAAACTGTTCCTGGATGACTTGCCCTGCTCTAGCCATGAGCGTCCCAATGGAAAGCAGAGGCCTGGGCTGGTAGAGAATCAAATCATCCCCTTCATCTGTTCTCCGGGGGGTCTTGCAGTGAAGGAGGATGAGCTTTCGGTTATGGGACTAGACCAGACCTCAGGAGACCTGGGGCCCAGACCCATCTCTCCCCCAGACTTGCTGTATGTGCCTGGAAAAGCCACTGTCACTTGGTGCCTCAGTTTCCCTGGTCTGTACAATGGAGATAGTAAATAACAATCTATAACTTAAGTCATCAGGACAGTGAGGGATCAGAGGAGGATCAGTTTATGCCCCCAGACTACTCAGATGTTCTCCTTCAGAGAGAAGATGGATATTGTATTTCCCTAGGGAGCAGAACCAACTCCATGTAATTCCCTGCAGTCAGGGAGCAGCCACTCCAGCCCTCTGCACTCAGACCCAGCTTCAGTGTGGAGGGAAGGTTGCAACAGAGCACCCACTGCCCAAGGAGTGTCAGTGCTGACTCGCTCCCTGGCCTTCCCTGGGAAAGCCCTTTGGCGGCACTGGCAAGAATGCAGACTCTGTGCTCAACGACACAAAGTGGCTTACAAACATTTTCCAGCTTGCTCACTCTCTCCGGGGCCTGACCTATCCCTCAGCCTGGCACTGCATGGAGAAAACAGCAGCAGACAGTCCGTTCTTTGCTTGCCGGAGGAGAGGAGAGGAGAGGAGAGGAGAGGAGAGGAGAGGGCCTGGGAAGTGGTTGCAGAGAACTGGTGCCTTGATCACAGTGAGGACACTAGTGGTGCCCAGGGGGTGGGGAAAGGGACTCTTCTATCTGAGTCAGGCCTCTACAGCATTACTGAGCATGAAGACAACTGACCCTGGGCAAAGCCTAGCCACAGCCAGAGAGCTCAGTATAGGCAAAAGATGGCGTGGGGAGAAAGGAGCGAGACAGGGACGCTCAATGCAAAGCAAATGTTAAAACTGTGTTAGAATCAAATCAAAAGCAGGAAAGTTCAGGTTCGTGCAGCATAGAAACGCAAGTACCGCCAGCTAGCCTGCTCCAACCAGGCCTTCGAGCCTGTGTCCTGTCCCCAGCACCAGCAGCCTCAGAAAAGGTGCTAGAGAGGCCATATCCTGCCTTTTGGGACAATTTTTTCTTAACTCCCAGCTCAGACCCTCAATGAGAACTGGTGGCATAGCATTTCACAGCCTAATTGTGTTCTGTGATTCCATTAGCAGTTTTAAATGTGATGTCTTTCAGTTTCAATCTCTGTGCATCTACAGAACATTTTCTAACCCTGTTTTTGTTGTTAAAGTGTAGTTTATCACAGGGCTGTTCAGCTAACACAATGGACACCACACCATCCCCATGGAGGGTCAGATGCCCAAAGCAAGACCTGCAGAAACCTTTGCTTTTGCATTTCCTGATTTATCTGCAACCTAGCACAGTAGCAACTCAGCTGTTGACAGTGCAAAAGCTTTATTGTTGTGATGGGGGGAAGACACCAAGAAATCTTAATTTGCAGAATGTTAAAGAATGCAGCAAAAATTACAAAAAGACCCTAAAAATCACAGGAGCTGCAGTTTTCTCCACAGCCCCTGATCTTCCCCCATTTCTGATATCTGGGCCAAGTCTACACTACTACTTATGTTGGCAAAACTTATGTAGCTCAGGAGTGTGAAAAAAGACCCCCCAAGCAACATAAATTTTGGCGGCATAAGTGGCAGTGTGCACAGGGCTATGTCGATGGGAGAGCTTCTCCCGCCAATATAGCTACCACCGCTTGTTCAGGTGGTTTTATTATGTCAACGGGAGAGCTCTCTCCCGTCAGCATACAGCAGTTACAGAAGTGATCTTACAGAGGCACCGCTGCACTGGTACAGCTATGCCACTGTAAGCTGACTAGTGTAGACATGGAGTAAGTCAGGTTGGTTTTTTTGCAGGGCTGAATTTTGCTGCGGATGTTTTAATGAGACATTTGTTATCTCTCACATGCCCATTATCCCAACAGCAACCCTGGACCCATCAGGCTCAGTGTGGAATTATGCCAGCAAACGTGCGCCAAAGAAATTTTTCAATCACTTAAAATTGCCTTCCCAACTCGTTCTTCAGCATATCTTGGTTACCTTCTGTGTGATTTTAAAAAAATCCCCCTTTTTTATTCTGTTATAAAAGGAAAGTATCTTCTTCAGAACCATGCAGAGCTAACAAAACTTAACCCGAGGGATTTTGCTCATATTAAAAATGTTTATAAATAAAATATACAAAAAAGCCATGCTAAAGGAACAGCAAGATTGCAAAGTCAAGCACTTAAAAATGAGAAATGCTAGAAGAGCCACAGCTCCCTCACAACTTTAAAGTGGCCACTTTGAGCTTCTGCATGTTGATAATGTTTTTAATTACATGATCACAGACTTTTGTTCCCCACTGAATTCCTGCCTCATTTCCTATGGTGTTTTTTTTAAAAGCAAATTGAAAAATACAGGAATTCCATCATCAGCAGGATTGGGGCCTTCAGCTCCACAGTACGGACCTCTGCCACTTGAGCTAACAGAGTAACTGATAGCAGTAGTAGGCTATTATCTTCTATGTGGACCAGTCAGTAGAGGAGGGATGAGACACACACTTTAAGTAAGTCAGACAGCTTCCTCCTTCCCCTCCTCATTGCCTGGGTGCCAGCAGGGGAGCACAGGAGAGGCAGCCTCCCAGCTCTCAAATCCTGTGCCTTTCATCACAGCAGCTCGCAGCAGCTCTGAAGAACAATTGCAGGGAAAGTCCTGCAGAGCTGCTGTAGTCCCAGGATGGAACATGCTTAGTTGCTTTGTAGGGATGGAGCATGCTCCCTGCAAAAAGAATGTCTGGAGAATTTAGTTGCCAAACACAGATGGAGGGTATGTAAGGGTGTTGCCCCCCAAACTGTATACATTTATTTTTTTCCAGTAGTTTACAATTCAGATTAAAAAAAAAAAATTTCTACGCACCCGCGATTCCTAATGTGAAGGGCAAAGCCAACTGGAACCCAACTGGCTCTCTGATTTCCACCCCTCACAGCAGGTATTGCAGTATTTGCAGAAATTGATGCAACAATACGCAACTCAGAGGTGATGCGTGACACACACACACCCCACCCAGATTTCTCCCAGGGTTTCTATCTGCTGGAGACACCTGACTCCTCCCCAGGGCAAAGGCTGGGGGCTGGCTGCTGTATGAGACTCACCGCCAACTTCTCCCCTCCTCACACAGGCCTGGGCTCAGCAAAACCACCACAGAGCTTCCCCTGGGTGGGCAGGGCACTTTGCCATGGGGCGCTGGGCACCCTCACCGTGCTGCAGAGTGGACAGTGCTCGCACCTGCTCTCAGCAGTGTCCACAGCGCCTCTCACCCACTCGCCTCCCCTGCTCCTGCTCACACTTTGCTGCACACAGCTGACTCTAGCCCTCAGTGCCCAGCATCTGTTCCCCACCTCCCAAGCACAGCTGGCTCCTGCCCCCTCCCCCAGCACACATTTTGTTCTAGCCCTCCATGCCCAATATCTGTCCCTCTACCCTCTCCTGCACAGCTGGCTCCTGCCCTCCTTCCCCTCCACCCCCACCCCTCACAGTACACCGCTGGCTCTAGGCACCAAGCTCATATCTCACTCCCACACACAGCTGGATTGTAGGCTCAGTACAGTTCCCTCCCTACATCCTTAGACTTAACTATTTCCAATTTGCTTACATGTGAGTGAACACTGATATAAAATACTGAAATTAAGCTTTTAAAGTTTTTACTTAAGTAAAATAATTTGATGGACCTATCTAAAACCAAGAAAAGCTAAAATGGATATTCGGAAGTCTTTTGTGAAAGCAATTGTGGAACTGTCAGTGGCTGATTCACTGCAGGATATTACAACACTTCCAGGCCAGGCCCTGCCTCCACCTGCCTTGGCTCTGGACTCCTTCTCATCGTAAGTACAGCAAGAGGATCTTGAATCTTTGGGTGTAGTGAGTATGGGTTCTCTAAGCACATATACGACTGAAGATGATCTGAGAAGCATAACTGCTCCTATAGATCTCGGAGGAAAAAGAAACAGGCCTAATCAACCACATTTGCCTGATTTTCCAAAGAGAATGTTTGAGATACGTAACTGTTCTTTTCCAGTTTTCCATTACAACAACATTCCTTGGGTTGAATATTTTGTTCAACAAGATGCTGTGTTCTGCTTTCGCTACTGTCACTTCCATTCTGAAACAGGCTATGTGGATGATTCATTTATCAAAAACAGTGTGCAGGATTGGAAGAAAATCTCTGAAAAATTGTATAATCATGCTGTTTCCTATGTTCATGTGAAATGTATGGAAAAGTAGCAATGCTTCCATAGAGAAGAAACTGGATCAATAGTAGTGAAGCTTTTGGCAAGTCATAAAAGTACCATTGAGAGAAACCGGGACTACCTTACTAAGTACTGTGTGATATTGTCAAGTTACTTTCAAAACTTGGCTTACTGTTTTGAGGGCACAATGTGGGAAAGGAATCTAAATTGAAAGAGAATTTCCATGAATTTTGTGATTTCTTTTCATAGTATGACAAAACTTTCAATAAAACATAAGCAAATTATTTTAATTATACAAGCCCTGGCTTTTAAACCTAAGTGCTGCCAATTTGTGCAGATTTGATTTGCAAAGAAATTGTACAGGCAAGGAATAAGACTTTTTCTTCCCCCCCCGTAATTGCAGATGAGGCCAGGTCTTTTAAGACAGAGCAACTTTCAGTTTGTATCAGATATGAAGAAAACCTAGAGATTAAAGAAAGGTTCCCGTGCCTCATCAACTGATTGTCATAAGAATAGCCATACTGGGTCAGACCAAAGGTCCATCAAGCCCAGTGGCCAATGCCAGGTGCTTCAGCGGGAAATGGCATTTATACTGCCATAAAGACACCTTTGAGATGAGTGGATTGCAGAATGTGCCAATAGTTGCTCAATCTTATGATGATATTTCTGTGAGGTCAGGATACATAGCTGGGATTCAGCAGCAAATGAAAGAAGACCATCCGTTTGCAATGAATGTACACTGTATGACACACAAACTCAACTTCGTTCTCATAAAGTCATAGTGCTGTTAGCTTTCTAAATGTACTGGAGAAATTGTATCCAGTCTTTGCGGAGCCAACCAAGCATCAGAGTTTTCTCGACATGAAGACAGCTTTAGGTCTTAAGCATCAAGAGATCATGCAGCCCAGTAATACGTGTTGGGCATGTAAGTGGAGAAATGTGTTTGCAGTAAAAACGCAATACACTGCCATCATGCGGTGTCTAAAAGATCTGAATGAACAAGGTGAAAGTTGATCTGTGGGAGAGAATGGCCTTTATCATCACATGACTGGAGTTTAATTCAGTGCTTTCAACATATTATGAAAGTTGTTCATGTCGCTCACAAAGGATTTCAAGGCATCGACACCATGCTTGCAAAAGCTTCCTCTGTCATAGAGAAAATGAAAGTGCACTTCGAGAAATGCAGAAGTGAAAGAGGCTAGAATGAAATGTGGAAAGAAGTTGCAGAATTCTGTCAAGACTGTAACATTGCAGTGCCAGATGAAGACACACGTCACTCACCAAAATAAAAAGAATAGTAAAAGCCTCAGCAGCTCTTACAGACTTCACTGTCCCAATAACTTTGGGTCAAAGAGAGTGTGTGGATGAGACAACAAAAGCACATGGAACACCCAAGACAGTAAGTGCACCTGAAAAAAACATGTGGCATCAGCAGTTATTATGTTGGACTAGATTGATAACTGGTATATTTCTGATATGGGAAATGTAAGAAAGAGTGACTCCACAGCAGACCCTAGAATTTGGCCTGACCATTAGGAAGAAATATGTTTCTCAGCCACCCTGCTGAGTCTGTGTTGATTGAAATTGCCTGTCAGTTTTACAAGGTCAGTGTTAATTGTAGAAGTACATCCAGAGACAAAGAGATTGTTCTAAAAGTAACAAGCTGTCCTTTATGGCTGGTACAACTTTGTTTTCCTGAACTCTGGAATAAGATGTGTGAACCCCCCACTCTTGCATGCTTATCTTGTTTGTTTCCTTTTAGATATAATAAGTGAGAACAATATTGAAGTCTGCCATGTCCCACTGATTTTAGAATGGTTATGTTAAAGGATGGGTAGGTGATTAAAATGCAGATGTGACAGGATACATGTTGGAGTGTGATTGTATGTATGTATGATTGAATGAGGAATGGAAGATTAAAGGTTGAGGTGCCAGCCTTAAAATAAGATTGTCTGGCTGAAGAAAGCAGTGGACGAGATAGCCCGATAACCCTGAGGGCATACTTGCCCCAAGGACAGGAAGGCCGAAGAACCAAAGAACAAGATAACAGCATACTGTCATTTTGTCACTGCTGTGCCATCTGCATGATTGATTATCACCTCAAAAGTGAGAACAGTGATTGATTATCACTTCAATCACGAAAACAGCATGATGAGGAAAACCCCATAGACTTGCATGAGGATGGGTCCCTATAAAGACAGACCCTAAAGACTGAGGACTTCGGGTCTGATTCTGCAAACCAACCTCCAGGAGCATCGGATGCGCCCTGTTCCCCCCTCGTGTCCCCTGGCCAGTGACTTGGCATGAGCAACTCCTAGGATGGTAACTATAACAACTTTGCAGAACTTGTGTGTGTATGTGTGTGTGAGTGAATGAGATGTTATAGCTATAACTGATTGCTTACTCTGATTCTTTCTGTAGTCACAATAAACGTGGCATTTTGCCTTATCCCCTTTAATAAGATCCTACTGGTTTTTATTTTATTGGTATAACAGTACCCATCCTGACAGGTTTCAGTGGTAGCCGTGTTAGTCTGTATCAGCACACACAAAAAGAGGTGTCCTTGTGGCACCTTAGAGACTAACAAATTTATTTGGGCATAAGCTTTCATGGGCTAGAACCCATTTCATCAGATGTATGAAGTAAAAGATACAGGAGCAGGTATAAATACATGAAAGGATGGGGGGTGCTTTACCAAGTGTTAGGTCGGTCTAATGAGATAAATCCATTAACAGCAGGATACCAAGGGAGGAAAAATAACTTTTGAAGTAGTAAGAGAGTAGCCCATTACAGACAGTTGACAAGAAGGTGTGAGTAACAGCAGGGAGAAATTAGTATTGGGGAAATTAAATTTAGGTTTAGTAATGACCAAACCACTCCCAGTCTTTATTCAGGCCTAATCTGATGGTATCTAGTTTGCAAATTAATTCCAGTTCTGCAGCTTCACGTTGGAGTCTGTTTTTGAAGTTTTTTTGTTGAAGAATTGCCACTTTGAGGTCTGTTATTGAGTGACCAGAGAGATTGAATTGTTCTCCTACTGGTTTTCGAATGTTATGATTCCTGATGTCAGATTTGTGTCCATTTAATCTTTTGCGTAGAGATTGTTTGGCCAACGTACCCCCAACCTGAAGCAAATACTCACCAGCAACTACACACCACACAACAAAAACACCAACCCAGGGACCAAACCCTGCTACAAACCCCGGTTGCAACTCTGTCCACATATCTATTCAAGGGACACCATCACAGGACCTAACCACATTAGCCACAACATCTGGGGCTTGTTCACCTGTACATCGACCAATGTGATATATGCCATCATGTGCCAGCAATGCCCCATTGCCATGTACATTGGCCAAACCGGACAGTCTTGAAAATTGGTATGCCAACCAACATCCTGGGGGAGATTTTTGAGCACAAATCTGGATCATTTGGTCAAGAGATTCCTGAGCCCAATGTTAGTTCTCCCAATTTAGTGTGCAGCTCTGGAGCTGTGGTTGGCACAGAGAAAATGGGAGGTGTTGGCAGGCATGGGCAGGGCTCTCCAAAGTTCGCAGTGCCTCTGACCACCCGTAACGGGGCAGAGGTAAAGCTGGGTTGAGTGTGATGTCAAACTTTCCTGGTTGTCTTGTGTTTGTGTTTTGTGGATCTCAGAGGCTCTCATTTTTAGATGCCACCATCTGCAATCTGGAAGGGCAGAGGCAGCACCATGCAGCCTTACCTCCCCCTCAACGGTCCCTGTTAGTGAACTGAGATGGTGACTGCTGCTCTCCAGAGCACTGGCCCAGAGCCTCTTCCTGCAGGCAGCAGCTGCACACTTAACTGGAGCATCACAATGTCATAGAGGTTAAGGCCAGAAGGGACCACGTCACCAGCTCATTTAGTCTGACCTCTGCATGCAACAGGCCACCAGCATCACCCAGCACCCACATACTAATCCCAACAACCAAATGAGACCCTCAGGAGATTAGACTGTTATGTGCCACAGGCCGAGAATAGGAGGGACCGAGGTGCACCAGTGCCAGAGGCCCCTGCAGTGGCAGGGGAATGATTAAGTGAGATATACAGAGGTAATCCTTGCCAGTGACCCGCACCCACACAATGCAGAGGAAGGTGAAAAAAACCCCAAGGTCCCTGCCAATCTGACCAAGGGGGAAACTCCTCCCCGACTCCACACATGATGATCAGTTAGACCCTGAGCATGTGATGAAGAACCAGCCAGCCAAGCACCTGAGAGAGTGCTTGATGCTATCTCAGAGCCTTAGCCCTCCCTGCCCAGTGTCCCATCTCCATCTGTGCACAACCCTGGTGCTTTAGAGGAAGAACATAAAAAAACCCCTCCCAGAATACACTGGGGGGAAATAATCCCTTCCCAACCCCTGCTGGTGGCTGGTTGAAACATGAAGCATGAGCTTGAGGAACATGAGATATAAAGCGGAAGCGACTCTCAGGGCTGCTGAGCCTGCCCTCCACCATCACAAGCAACCCCGTCACACAAATGTGTCCAGATCCCTCTTAAGTTATTTGCCCCCTCAACTACTATGGGGAGGCTGTTCCAGAATCTCATCTCTCTGATGATTAGAAAACTTCTAATTCAAGCCTGAATTTGTTCATGGCCAATTTATGTCCATTTCTTCTTGTGACAACATTGTCCTTTAGCTTAAATAGCTCTTCACCCTCCATGGTATTTATCCCCAAATGAATTTTCAGAGAACAATCAGATCTCCTCTCAGCTTCCTTTTTGTAAGGTTAAACAAGCCATGCTCTTCCAGTCTCCTCCCATAAGACAGGCCCTCCATTCCCCTGATCAGCCTAGTAGCTCTTCTGTGCATCTGTTCCAGTTTAAATTAATCTTTCTTGAACATGGGTGACCAGAATTGTACCCAATGTTCCAAATGAGGACTTACCAGTACCTTGTACAGGACATTAATTCTTCTCTGTCTCTACTGGAAATGTCTCGCCTGATCCACCCTAAGATCGCATTTGTTTTTTTCACAGCCGTATCACACTGGTGGCATATAGTCATCCTCTGATCCACCCACACACCCAGGTTTTTCTCTTCCTCTGTTTCCAACTGATGAGACCCAAGCTTGTAGCAGAAATTCTTATTATTAGACCCTAAGTTCAATGACCTTGTACTTTGTATTACTGAATTTCATCCCATTTCTATCACTCCAGTCTTCAAGATCATCCAGATCTTCCGGTATAATATTCTGATCCTCCTCTGTATTGATGATGCCTCCCAACCTTGCAACATCAGCAAATTTCATTAGCACACTCTTACCTTTTGTGACAAGGTCTTTAATAGAAATATTGAATGAAATTGGTCCTAAGATTGATCCTTGAGGAAGTCACTAGTAACTTCTCTCCAGTTTGATAATTCACCTTTCAGCACAAACTGTTGCCTTCTCCCTGTTGGCTGATTCCATATCTACCTTACTATGCTTGTACTGATTCTCTAATTTAACTAATAGTTTCCCATATGATACTGTGTCAAATGCTTTACTGAAGTCCAAACATATTAGCTCTACTGCACTTCCCTTAACTAAAAAATCAGTTACTTCCTCAAAATTCAAGTGTCTAGAGAAGGGGTATCAGTCTGGGGCTGTGCCATCACTGCCCCTAGTCCTCCCTGAAGCCTTCTACTGCCACGAGAGTCTATCCAGCAGAGATGTAGAGGTAAAACTCAGACATGATGGGCAGCACTACAGCTGCCTGACTGCCAAGCAGAGAAGGGTATAATACTGCTCTGAGCAAGCAATCCATGCCACTCACGTATTACCGCACAGGAGAAGCTTGCCATAAGAGAGCAAGAACAGGGGATCAAACTTCATCTGTGTGAGTGACAATCACAAATGGGCCTTCCCAAATACATACAGTCCATGGCAGCAGCCACTGCAGAAGCTTCCTGCAGGGATCTGTGTGCCCTTTAGCTTGAAGAGTAAATAGACCTGTAACTGCTCCAGCAGCTTTCCAAATGCAGCCAAGTGCTCCTGGGAAAGGAGACAGCACCTTCCCCATGCAGGATGCTGTGTGTTCTGACACCAGATTGATTACATCAGTGCAGGAGGATGCAGCCCCAGTGCCAAGGTTAAACAGAACAAAGATCAAAGGAAAATAAGAGCCTCTCCTCAATTAACAACTCTTTGCATAAGTGGAAGAGAACATTCCAAACCGGTTTGGATGGAATGTTAATGGGCCAGTCAGCACATTCACACTGTGCTGTGCTCTGGCCTGCAACTCTTCTAGGTGCCACTGCAGAGGGTTGTGCATGCATCGGAACACACTCTGCCCCCACCATGCCCAAGTGTCATCATACAGAGTGCTGCGCACACACCAGCACACACTTCACCCCACACTGTTCACACACTATGTCACCACACCGAGCACCATGCATGCGCTGCTACATACTCCAACTTACATGCTAAAGCTTCTTGCTCCTATTTGCCCTGCAAGTCCCAAAACTGTCCAGACAGATGGGGCTGGACTCTATTTCCAAGGATAAGTTTAAATTACATCCGTGACACCTACACAGACCCACTTGCCACCACTGGCTGCACTTGTGTCACCAAGGTCATAATTCAGCCTGCATATCTTTATTACCAAGCACAATATAGCAAGAACCCAGCTTGACTCTCAGATCCCACAGGAAGAGCACAGGATTCAAAGTGGCACCTTACTTGATCTGGAGTTATTGAAAGACAATACTCATTGAGTCCCATGATGCCACTTGCTGTGAGTGACTCCTCAGGCTGGACCTGCCTTTTAACAGCAGACTTTATGAATGTTGTGGGAAAGGAACCCCTTCCAGTGCATAAGGGTGCAAACGCCGGGCCAGAAGGCAGAGATAGCAGAATGCTAACAGTAGCATGGAAAATGTACTGAAATGGAGCTGGGCAGACAGGAAGGGACTGAACACCAGCACTAGGAAATACCCTCCCAGGAAAAGACAGGCACACTTTGAGTCTCCTTTGAGATTTGCAGCATGTCTCGGTGAGCTGGCACTCTGATACCAGGGTGATGGGCAACTTTATAGGAACACAGATTAGGGTTAGTTAGATAGGCAGGTAGGTTGCAATAGGCAGCCATGCAAGACTTCCAACACTATTTGTTACAGGATCTGCAGTGCAGAGTGAAGCCACAGAAGGGCCTGGCTCAACTTCTTATTCGTTACTATTATTACCAAATATGTCTTGAGTTCCACCTGTGTCCTGACTCGCCCAGCACTGTCACCACGGCCCGAGCCGCCCGGCACTGCTGCTGCTGCCCTGGCCAGCCAGTACCATTGCTATTGTTTCATATTTGGACAATATTTGGACTTTACCTAAAAGTCCCCACTATCTTACAAGTATCAGAGGGGTAGCCATGTTAGTCTGTATCCACAAAAACAACGAGGAGTCCAGTGGCACCTTAAAGACTAACAAATGTATTTGGGCATAAGCTTTCGTGAGTAAAAAACCCACTTCTTCAGATGCATGGTGTGAAAATTACAGATGCAGGCATAAATACAGATATACATAAATACACAAATACAGGCCTGCATCTGTAATTTTCACTCCATGCATCTGAAGAAGTGGGTTTTTTACCCACGAAAGCTTATGCCCAAATAAATCTGTTAGTCTTTAAGGTGCCACTGGACTCCTCACTATCTTACATTAACCAGACAAATTCCACCCCGTGCAGACTCTGCACCAGGCTGGAACCGATCATCCTCAGTTTAGCAGCTTCACCGTAGTACTCATGACCATAACTCCCCTGGGGCCCAATCACAGTGAAGTGAATGGGAATTATGTGAACAGGATCAGGATGACACCCTTGCATCTTTTTGGCTCCCTCTATAAGGCACAATACCATCGTGTCTTTTGGAGTCTTACTGTTGAGACACTGGGCCCTAACAAGCATATAACTTCAAGCAGAGCCAGCCAATGCCCTCTGTGCACCTCCCTTCTCTCAATCTGAAACCCTTCAAATGCACAAGGCTCCCCGTGCTGACCAGCCTTGGCCAAGCTGTCTGGCTCCCAGGACAGCTAAGGCTGTGGGTGCTGCGCCCCCCACAGGAAGTGGGTCTTAGCATCTGACGGTTCCAAGCTTGCAATGTGCTTCTATTTCCCACCCTCAAGGAGAGCAGCGACTTACACTGGTGATGCTTATCCTGGCTTAAAACCCCAGACATGTGCCTCTCTGATATTCCCCATTTAAAGGGAATCCCTCATGTTAGTCCCAAAGTTAGACAGTCTGTCTGAGTTCAGTGTTGCCCCCGAGCTAGTGTTGATTACTGACACCCAGCGCAGAGTCTGGCGCTGGAGTGAGAGAGCTATTTATGCCAAAGGAAGGAAGCCCATAGCATTTTGAGTTTCCTGCATGAATAATTTTTTGGTGTCCCTCATTGTGGGTCTTTGTCACACAGCATCTCCTATGTCTGGATCCTTGCGAGGGGGCTGGGGTAATGCACGGCTTTGCCTGATGGTCTGCACTTGCACATCTATGTTGGCTGCAGGCCACAGATTAATGAAATTGGGACCAATCCGCAGTACAGAGGAGGTCTGACCCCAGGCATGGAACTGCCAGGCCTCCAGTCTGTGGAAGCTGCCACCACAGGGCAGCCATGCAGCGTCGCAGTAGTTCCTTCATTAGGCATGATTATGGGGTGTTTGGGGCTATTCTGAGCCTCTGACCCACATGCAGTGCCAGCTCTGTGCAAGGGGAAGAGCCCTTGAAAGCAAGTGGATACTCCACAGCCCATCACTTCGAGGAGAAAGGAGAGTCGGCGGGCAGCTAGGGATCGTTGAACACCAAAAGAACAGGCAGCAGCGGTTGGGAGACAGGACTCTTGGGTGCTATTCTCAGCTCTTCTGGAGGATACAGTCAGAAGGCCATCCCCTGCAGTCTTCCTGTTGCATCTCATTCTTCTGAATGCACTGGGAGGGGTATCTGATGAGCCAAGAACCCTATGCACAGCTGGATCCCACTGGAGCTGAGCGAAGCCAGGAGGATGTAGGTAATCTTCAGGGAGGGAGCTTTGGAGCCAGGCCCTTGCAGGAGCCACACACAAAGTGGGGTGCAGGTAAGTAAAGCAGAACAGGTATGACCAATAGCAAAACCAACCCTGGAGAAGGAACAGAGGGATGTGGCAGGGTGCGTGTGAGCACGGGGAGCTGCCATGTGGCAATACCGCAGAGCCCCAGGTAGTTCAGCCCAGCAAGCAGCGACAGAGAAGCCACAGAAAAGGAGCTTATCTAGAGCCACTGACAGCTTGTACCTAGAAAGGAAAGAAACCTGTCCAAAGAGAAGTGCAGTGGAGCGTCAGGCTCATAGGGTTTCACTGGAACTTGAGGACTCACAGCTTTTCACAGGATCTGACCCCCAATGTCAATGCGAGAAAACCACAATTAACCAGAATTCTGCTCCCAGAAATAACAGGCCGTCAGAGCCACAGCCTGGGCTCCCTACTTGCTTAGAAAATCAGACATAAAAATACAAAAGTGTCACAACACACTAGTACTGAAAAATGGCTGACTTTCTCATTTTACCATATAATTATAAAATAAATCAATTGAAATATAAATATGGTACTTACATTTCAGTGTACAGTATATAGAGCAGTATAAACAAGTCATTGTCTGTATGAAATTTTAGTTTGTACTGACTTTGCTAGTACTTTTTATGTAGCCTGTGTAAAACTAGGCAAATATCTAGATGACTTGATGTACCCCCGCAAGACCTTTGTGTGCCCCCAGGGTACACTTACCCCTGGTTGAGAACCAGTGTTCTAGTCAAGTCACTGGGGTGGTGGTCTCCCATCTGCTGGCAGCAGGATTCATCCACAGCTGGAATGGTCATGGGGTTCCAGCCACACTGTGCTTTCTAGCCATGTCGTAACAAGGTCAGGGGACTGACCCCGGAGTCCCAGCTGGCTTGCTTAGAGACGTAATGTTAGACAAAGCCACACCACCGAGGGGCCACCCAATCCTACTGAACACCTGCAAACACACCACAACACACGGCAGTGATGCTTCAAGGAGACTGGGACTATACCAGACACTCATGTCCATCTCCATCATCTACCTGTGCCCATCAATGAGCCCAGTCCAGGGCCTTGCATATGAATAGCATCATATCCACCCAAAAATAGAAACAGCCTTCCCAGCCCCCCTGGTTTTACACAGTGGAGTCCATCTCAGTGCCTCTATCTGACGATTCTGCAGCCACTGTTACAGCACGAAGGTCTGAGCAAGAGGAGGGAGGAGTCTCACATTGTGCCACAATGGTGAAGGGGCCCAGTCTCAGACAGCCAGGAACAGTATGACTGAGGGGCGTCTATTGAGAGTGCCCCGCCAGCTGAGGCCCTGTCAACATGACAAAGTTTTGCTGGCAAAAGCTGTCTTTTGCCAACTAAACAGGGGAGGTGTACACACTGCAAAGCAACTTTTGGTGGCAAAACTCTGCTGTTTTGCCAACAAAATAAAACCACCTCAAGGAGAGGCATAAAGCTTTTTGCAGCAAAGTTAAAGGACAAAGCATCGGTGTAGACACTGCTGTTTGTTTTTTCTACAGACTTGGCTTCCACCAGTATCCCACAATGCTTCCCATGACTGCTCTGCTCACTGGTTTGATCTCTGCTGCTCTGCAGGTATGCAACCCTCCCCTTTCAAAGCTCTGGTAAGTATCTGACAGCTGAGCTTGCTGCCTCATTTGGGGAACAAACAGCAAATCATTCATGTGGCATGCTCCTGTTCTGCCCTGCACTAGGAACACAGGCAGGCTGCTGCTGCAGGGAGCAGGGAACCACTGGGCTGCTTTGACATTCCTCAGCACGGAGAGCTCCCAGGGCTGCTCAGGATGTCGCTCTCGGAGGGAATCACAGAACCATAGGCAGGCAGGCAGAGCAGGCTACTTGCGCTTGGGGAAAGCTGCTGTGCTGAGCAGAGCCAGGGCTCATCGGGGCGGGGGGTCCATCTCTCCCTGCAGCAGGATACGTCGGTCAGCCTGCTGTCTCCTCTGCCCCAGACACACCACTCTCCTTTCCCTCTAAAACTGGGGTCGGCAACCGGCGGCACGCGAGCTGATTTTTGGCGGCACTCTGCTGCCAGACAGGGTCTCGGCCTCCGGCCCCACTCAGCCCACTGCCTGCTTGGATGATCGGAACCCCGGGCAGGCAGCGGGCTGAGAGGGACTTGCGGCCGGGACCCCGGCTGGCAGAAGCTGGCGGATGGAACCCCAGACCGGCAGCGGGCTGAGCGGCTCAACCGCTGCCAGTCTGGGGTCCCAGCCGCCAGCCCCACTCAGCCCGCTGCCAGTCTGGGGTTCCGTCCGCTGGCCCCTGTAAATGTAAAATGTATTACTGGAATGCCAAACCTTAAATTAATGAAGACTTGGCACACCACTTCTCAAAGGTTGCCGACCTCTGCTCTAAAGGTATGTATCAACAATCACCTGGCAGGCCCCCCCCGCCACACACTTCAGTTGAAAAAGCAGCTGACAATCTACTAGAATGCCTCTGGAAGATGCGACTGAGAAAACTGCATCAGGTGATGCTGTACCTGTCCCATGAGGCACTGCAAACCCTTCCCAAAGCACCCTGCAGCCAGTTGCACAGTGGGATAGCTACCCACAGTGCTCTGCCCTCTGTGTCAATGCAAGAACTGTGTCAATGCAAGAACTGCCGACACAAGGAGCTAGTCTGGACATATAATAGCGGTTTTAATTAAAGCGCTTTACTTAAAACAGCATAACTTTTGCCGACAAAACTTTGTAGTGTAGACAAGGCCTGAGTCCACACTGCGCACAGCTCCCAGTAGGTCTGAAATGGATAGGCAGCCAGTGAGTAGTGCAGTGATGTTGCTCAGACACGCAGCCAGGGGACAGTGATCAGGTAGTGATCAACGGCTCGATGTCTAGCTGGCAGCCGGTATCAAGCAGAGTACCCCAGGGGTCAGTCCTGGGGCCGGTTTTGTTCCACATCTTTATGAATGATCTGGATGATGGGATTAATTGCACCCTCAGCAAGTTCACAGATGACACTGAACTGGGGGAAGAGGTAGACATGCTGGAGGGTAGGCATAGGGTCCAGAGTGACCTAGACAAATTGGAGGATTGGGCCAAAAGAAATCTGATGAGGTTCAACAAGGACAAGTGCAGAGTCCTGTACTTAGGAAGGAAGAATCCCATGCACCGCTACAGGCTGCGGACTGACTGGCAGCGGCAGTTCTGCAGAAAAGGACCTGGGAATTACAGTGGACGAGAAGTTGGATATGAGTCAGCAGTGTGCCCTCGTTGCCAAGAAGGCCCACAGCATATTGGGCTGTATTAGTAGGAGCACTGCCAGCAGATCAAGGGAAGTGATTATTCAGCACCTGGATTATTGCATCCAATTTTGGGCCTCCCACTACAGAAGGGATGTGGACAAATTGGAGAGAGTCCAGTGGAGGGCAACAAACATGATTAGGGGACTGGGGCACATATGTTACAAGGAGAGGCTGAGGGAACTGGGTTTATTTAGTATGAAGAAGGGAAGAATGAGGGGGGATTTGATAGCAGCCTTCAACTACCTGAAGGGGGGTTCCAAAGAGGATGGAGCTCGGCTGTTCTCAGTGGCGGCAGATGACAGAACAAGAAGCAATGGTCTCAAGTTACAGTGGGGGAGGTCCAGGTTGGATATTAGGAAACACTATTTCTCTAGGAGGGTGGTAAAACACTGGAATGGGTTACCTATGAAGGTGGTGGAATCTCCATCCTTACATTTTTAAGGCCCAGCTTGACAAAGCCTTGGCTGGGATTATTTAGTTGGGGTTGGTCCTGCTTTGAGCAGGGGGTTGGACTAGAGGACCTTCTGAGGTCTCTTCCAACCCAAATATTCTATGATTCTATGACAGTCTTTCTGAGCAACCTATCCCCTTTATGCTGACCGTCTTCATAGTGTGTAGCTCCTTATACGGTCTGCAGCGGCCCCAACTGGACCCATTCCATGTTAATTCAGGTCCCAGGTCAGACATTCTGGGGAGAGGAGTTCTGAGTGTTGGTTACTGTATTTAAGACAATTTCTCCACCTTCCCTAACCCCTTCCCTCCAAAGAATGCTGTCGATTCTAATGATCTTCAAAGTGGGAGAATGACAGCCCCGAAGAATAGAAACCTCTGCTCTTCCATAAGCCAGGGGCAGCAGCAGTAGGGCAAGGGCGGGGGTGGGCTTGCTGGCTTGAGGGAAAATCTCTAGTGCTGAGAGAGGTGTGACAATCTCCACTGGCTCATCTGCAATTGCATCCTCTGTTGACAATGCCCATGCCCACAAGTAGTGCTAGGTGCAATATAGAGACCTGTCCCACCAGGAACTGGACTGTGACCCCCAAACTCATTTCACGCTGAACTCAAACATCCAGTAAGCAACTTCTTTCCAGCACTGTTGAGCTGAGGTGGATTGGATCTAGTACCCTAAAGGTAAAAGATTCAGGATCCTAGCCCCTGGCTCCTGTAAACCAGTCAGTTCCCCCACCTAGGGCCATCTTAAAACTGAAGCCCTAGAGGTGAAAGGCTCAGGTTCCATTCCTTACATTGAGTCTGCCAGTTCCCCTCTGTCTGGGAGTAGTTTTCCATTGATTGTGCGGAGATCCTGTGCGCTCCTGTGCCGAGGGAGCTGGATTACCCCTCTAGCCGAACCCTGCAACAGAACCTGGCTGGTCACACAACCCTCAGCCCATGAGAGAAAGCACTAGTGCCAGCAGATTTTCGGATCTTCTAATACTTGCAGGGCCAGGCGTGGCAAGAGCCGATGTTGTGTGCTCACCACACCCTTGCAGTTCTCACAGGCAATTACAGATTTTAGCAAAAATGTTAGCCTCTATTGGCAAGGAGCCCACACAGCCTCATTCAATGCAATTAAATTAAAGCATAATTTTTGCCCTTTCTTCCTGGGGTGTTGCTTTTAGACAAAACAAACAGGCTTTGCGTGGGCAGCATGCAGGTGGCTGGCACTCGAACCATGTGCACTCAGCAGGTAGATACTCCAGGTTCCCATTCAGAGAAGCCAAAGGGTGGATGAACCAACAGTAGAGCCCAACAGTGGTTCCAGCTCCCACAGCAGGGGAATCTACCACTTGTCTCACACACTTGCAATTCAGACACAGACGCTGCCTCCCTACACCCATGTGCATGCTCCGGGCCAAAAGAGAAGCTGGAGAAGCCAGTGGAAAAAATAATGTAGGAAACCTACTGAAGCATCTTTGCCTCTGCTTTGCTAGCACAGCATGTTGCCACTTGCATTCATGTGCTGCATTAAGATGATGCTGTGGCTCGCTCTACACACCAAAGGGCACCAGTTTAACTACAGGGGTGATGTTGCACTGAGTTAGCCAAGCCAGCGCAGTGTTATGTGCGGACAATCTAGAGCAGTTTAAACCTAGTTTGACTGTGGCTAAACCAGTGAAACTCGTGTGTGCAGACAGGCCCTGCAACAGTGGGGGAGAGAGACAATCAGCAGGAGGGTTAGAAAGGAGAAAAGCCTAGGTTCCACCCCCCCTGCCAGGGAGCTGCCTTTCAAGCCCCCCAAGACAGGACATTTAGACAGCTATTCTCAAGGAGCGTCGAGGGTGGGCCAGCTAGGACACGGAGATGGGGCTATTCCCTGGAGGCACTGAGGACAATTTGTTCACATTTTCTGTTAATGCTCACAGCTGCCTTTCTCACAGTGCAAGGTAGAAGCTCCATTTCCACTGGCACGCAGACAGCCCCTTTCACCAGGGTTTTGTGTCTGACAAAATAGGAAAGACAGGAGGTCAGAAAGGGTTTTTAAATATTTCCGCTCGTTTTTCCCCTCCTCAGAAATATCAGGACTGTTAAGTTTTGTCTTCCCTTTCTACTGGAGGATGCCCTGACTCCTACAAGATAAGGTGTGACTTTACACTGAACTAGGTCTGCTGGTAGGCATTTTTCTTCCGGCATGAGAAGGGCCTTTAGCGATTTTAGATTCTATTTCTGGGAGGGGATTCTAACTATCTGGGCAGAACTGCTAAACCTTCCCTATGCAGACCAGCCCTGGGATGTATGTAGTGGGTGAGTTCTCAGCCCCTATTTGTGTAAGCTTTAACAAAGAGCTTTGCTCCCAGGTGTTACAGTTTTATTGGTGTTAAACCAGTCTGAATAAAAATCACTTCCCATTGCAATTCATCCTATATTCACTCCCTTTGCCTTGTGAGCCTTGCCTTTTCTCCAGCTAAGCAGACAAGGCCTGACCCAGCGTTGCCTTGAGTTCTCCATCACAGAGAAGCCAAAATCAAAGCTTAAACCCATGTACTTTCCCTTTTGCAGGTCTCCTTTAAGGATTCCTTACCTGAGCTACTGTGGCCAGTGCCTGCACCTAGGGAAATTCATCCTCCCCCAGCACACCCTCTGTGCCGCCATCACGCATCTCCAATCCAGCTTTTCCAGCTAATAATGTTATGGTCACACTCAAGGCTGTCCCTAGCTATTTTAGAATCATAGAATCTCAGGGTTGGAAGGGACCTCAGGAGGTCATCTAGTCCAACCTCCTGCTCAAAGCAGGAACAATCCCCAATTTTTGCCCCAGATCCCTAAATGGCCCCATCAAGGATTGAACTCACAACCCTGGGTTTAGCAGGCCAATGCTCAAACCACTGAGCTATCCCTTTTGGTGCCCTACGCAGCCCGCCCAGGCCTCCATGGGTGGGAGTGGGGGGGCTGTGTGGGGCCTTGCTTCAGGCCTCCACTGGGGAGGGGGGGGGGCTGTGTGGGGCCCCGCCCCAGGCCTCTGCGGGAGTTGGGGGACTGGCCACTTCCTGCAGGAAGTGGAGTGACCTGGCCCCAGCCTGCTCTGCTCCCCTGACTCCCAGGCTTGGGGGGAGGGGGAAACTGTCCCCCAGCATTCGCCGGCAGCGCGGCTGGGAGCCAGGGGAGTGGAGCAGGCTGGGGCCGGGTAGCTCTACTTACTGCCACCAGTGAGGGCAGGCCAACCGCCTCTGGAGTCCTCAGGGGTGTGGGGGCGGGGCTGGGGCCCTGGGCAAGAGCCGGAGCAGGGCTGGAGCTGGTGCCCCAAATTTCCTGGTGCCCTACGCAACTGTGTACTTTGTGTATGGGTAAGGATGGCCCGAGTCACACTTTGAATTCCACAGCACCTTCCATCTGGGGGAGGTGCTCTCACCCTTTACCCAGGGGGAAAGAAGCCACAGGGGGCCAGTGACAGCAGCAGCAACAGAGAACACCCATTCTTGCCCTATGTTTAGCCACTATGCCATGCTCCCTCTTGTGGAGGACCCTTCACTGATCGGGACATTGCTGCGCCTGACAACACAGGCCAGTCTGTGCCTGATGTTCTCGCTCATAAGAGTCTGAGATCATGGGCTCCCTGTGGGACATAAGAACGAGCTGCACTATTGCTGCCAGAACTTGGCAGCTCTTCCCTCTGTGTCTGTATTGAGAAAGGGAGGGGGAGGCCTCAGGGGGCTCCCAGCCCAAGACAGACAGGCCCAGTGACCTGCGTGGAGCCAGCCAGTGCTTGCACAATTTGCCTCTCTCCCCAACCCCCCCCAGGACCCTTCTTTGAGGCAGAAGAGAAAAAGCTGGAAACATCCTTCCTCTCCTACACACAATGAACTGGAAGAAGCAAGGGAGCGGGGGCAGGCAGCCTCGATCCATGGAGAGAATAGCATGGGCTGCTACCGACCCAGGTCCAGCCTTTCCTTCCATTGCCCCAGCTCTGCAATGAAGGCAGGTGGGAAAGCTGCAAACTGCACCCTGGGAGCCAGACTGCAAAGCCCAGGGCTCCATTCAAACGCTGGCCCTGGAGTTACAGACAAATCCCCTCAGTCGTTCCCTCTGGCCACTGTAGCTCCCCATGCGGCCTGTGGCCAAAGTTGGTGTCTTCCCCACAATTTACAGGCTGACTTAAGCTGAGAATCACGGCTCAGAATTGCCTCCTCATGCTCCCCGCTCAGTTCGGAACACAATATGTCCAGTTCCAACCCTGCTGTCCTGCCGGAGAAGTGGTGGGCCTGGGGGAATGCACTAACATCACTGAAGTCATGCAAAGAACAGTGATGAGACACTGCACTTCCAGCACTAGACCCCTCAGTGGTGGAGTCCCACAATGATAAGTTCTCTCTCCAGTTCTATTCAGCATCTACATATAGCCATAGTAGAACCTGGCAGATGACATGGATTCACATATAATCAATATACAGATGACTCAGCTCTATCTATCCTTCACCATATATGACCTCCTCACCACCACCCAGACAGGCCATTGCCTGGACAAGATCAACTCATGCATGAAGAACAGCTGGCTGAAGCTGACCCAGACAGAGGTGATGCTGCTGGGCAGAAGAAAGCACTTCAAGTTGTTTGCAGCCATGGTGCAGTGTCTCCTTTGGACGAAGACACACACCCACAACTGGTCAATTCAGTTTGTAGTTTAGAAGGCTCCTGGAATCCTTGCCAACACTGAGCTCTCACGCAGCAGCAACAGCGAGGAACACCTTCTACCATCTCCACTTGACTAGGAGACTCTGCCATCCTGGCAGACAATGACCTGGCCTTCGTTACACACTCCTTTGTCACCTCTGGTCTGGACTGCAGCAATGTGACAGACTTTGGCAGGAAGGCATCAACACTTAGGAAACTCCAAATAGTAGAGAATGCTGCAGTGCAGTGTCTCAGCAACACAGGATAGCGTGAGCACATCCCACCAGTCCTCTGATCCCTATGTTAGCATCCCATACAACAGAGAGTCAAATTCAAGGCCTCAGTCCTAATCTCAAGGCTCTTTATGGCTGGGGCCAAGGGTATCTATTTGTAGAAAACTGAACAGGGAACACAAGGAGAAATCTATGGCCAGCAGAGTTAAGGACAATAAGGCATTTTTAAAATATATTAGGAACAAAAAGAATTCTGACAATGGTATTGGTCCATTACTAGATGGAAATGGGAGAATTAATAATAATGCAGAAAAGGCAGAAATAGTCAACAAATATTTATGTTCTGTATTTGGTGGGGAAAAAACAAATGATACAGTCTCATCCTATGGTCATGATAACACTCTTTCCATTCCAGAGGTATCTCTGGAGGATGTTATGCAGAAGCTACTACAGTCAGACATTTTTAAATCAACAGATCCAGATAACTGCATTCAAGAGTTTTAAAACAGCTGGCTGAGGCGCTCACTGGACCAATAATGTTGATTTTCAATAAGTGTTGGAGCATTGGGATGACCCAGGTAATTATAGACCTTTGTCAGCCTGACACTGACTTTGGGAAGGATAATGGAGCAGCTGATATAGGACTCAATTAATAAAGAACTATAGAAGGGTGATGTAATTAATGCAAATCAACATGGGTTTCTGGAAAACAGATCCCGTAAAATGGCACACATTAAATGGATTAAAAACTGGCTGACTGATAGGTCTCAAAATTTAACTGTAAAGGGCGTGTTTCTAGTGGGGTTCTGCGGGGATCAGTTCTTGGCCCCATGCTATTTAACATTTTAAATAATGACCTAAACAAACTGATCAAGTTTGCAGATGACACACAAACTGAGGGAGTGCTAAATAATGAAGAGGACAGGTCACTGATATATACAGAGCCATCTGGATCACCTGGAAAACCGGCCACAAGCAAACAATATATCTTTTAATACAGCTAAATGTAAATGTGTAAATCTAGGAACAAGGAATGTTGGCCATACTTACAAGATGGGGGACTCTATCCTGGGAAGCAGTGACTTTGAAAAAGATGTGGGGGTCATGGTGGATAATAAGCTGAACATGAGCTCCCAGTGTGACACTGTGGCCAAAAGGGCTAATGCGATTCTGTGATTCATGAACAGGGGATCTCAAGTAGGAGTAGAGAGGTTATTTTATCTCTGTATTTGGCATTGATGGAAATGTCGTGTCCAGTTCTCATGTCCACAACTCAAGATGGATGTTAATAAATAGAAAGGATTCAGAGAAGAGCCAAAAGAATGATTAAAGGAATAGAAAACCTGCATCATAGTGATAAACTCAAAGAGCTAAATCTATTTATCTTAACAAAGTGAAGGTTACAGTGATGATTACAGTATATAAGTAGCTACATGGGGAACAAATATTTAACAATGAGTGCTTCAGTCTAGCAGAGAAAGGCATAAGACAATTCAATGGCTGGAAATTGAAGTTAGACAAATTTTGACTAGAAATACAGCGTGTATTTTTTAATGGTGAGAGTAATTAATCACTGGAACACCAAGGGTTATGGTGGATTCTCCATTGCTGACGGTTTTTCAATCCAGATTGGATGCTTTTTTCGCAGCTCTGCTCTGGTAATTATTGTGGGGCAGGTCTCTGGCCTGTGCTATACAGGAATAGCAACCAGATGATCTCAATGGTTCCCACTGGCCTTGGAATCTATTAACCTAAAAGAACTGAAAGCTCGGGAACAGGGACCATGGTTGACTGCTCCACTCCTAATGCTTAGTGGAACTTTCTACCACAAGTAGAGCTGGCCCTCTGCCCACTCTGGAAAGAATGGCCATGGCAGCTACCTGCTTTAACAACCTCAGCTGGAGGGCACATCCGCCTGTGGAAGAAGGTGACAGACTCAGACACACAAGCACGGGCAGCAGAAGATGCGGAGCCTGCACCAGCCCAGGCCCATGCAAACACCCATCCATACACACCCATCTCCCACTGCTACAGCACCCAGTCACCTTTCCCGCAGCCAGTGACCCTTGGGAGCACCAGCTCCTGGAGCCATCCCAGCTCAGTACAAACACCAGAGAATGGGTCACTTCCAACCTTAAGTACCTGGAGCAGCAAGTAAACCGTCCGTACAGGGGCAGATGCCATGGGGCCATGCTGGGCCCTGCATTACGCTATCTCTGATGCTGTTAAACTCAGTCCTGATCACACTGGTCAAAGCAGCAACCACATAGTACAGCTTCAGGGCAGAGGACTCCCCAGGTTTGCCCTAGCAGGGGAGATCAGAACCTTTGAGGAGGTCAAGCATGGGAAGGCTCTCTGCACATGTGGGACTATGCCCTGAACCCTCACTCATGCAGGTATCCAGGCAATGTTCCATTGGGCTCTCTCTGGACAGAGGGCACTGCCCAGCATCCTTCTCTGGCACCCTTGTAATGACCTGTAACCTCAACTGATGGAACCTGCCCTTTCTGAAGGAAGGCTCCTGCTGCGTCTAAAGTCACACAGCCTGGCCCCGTTGAAGGAGCAGCAGAGCATGCTAGTGCAATGGTCCTCAACCAGGGGTCTGGGGGTCCCCTGGGGGGCTGCAAGCAGGTTTCAGGGGGTCCACCAAGCAGGGCCAACATTAGACTTGCTGGGGCCCGGGGCAGAAAGCTGAAGCCCAACTGCATGGGACTGAAGCCTGGGGCCTTGAGCCCTGCCACCCAGGGCTGAAGCCGAAGCCTGAGCCATGTAGCTTCGCAGGGACCTCTGTGGTGTGGGGCTCCAGGCAATTGCGTGCTTGCTACCCCCTAATGCCAGCCCTGGCTTTTATATGCAGAAGAACAGTTGTGACACAGGTGGGCCGTGGAGTTCTTATAGAATGTTGCAGGGACCTCAGAAAGTAAAAGGTTGAAAACCCCTGAACTAGTGAGGGCATAGGAATCTGCCTGCCTTGGCTACTGCAGAGAAAGCCCTCCACCACCACATTAATTAACAGCAGAATGTCTTAACCCTGGCCTCTGCTCCTGCAGACAGCATTGTGTGCAAGATCTGAACAGGAGAGCGGATCATCCGCCCCACAGCTCAGGAAACTGAGACCAAAGAGAGGCAGGGCCTCAGCAAGTCAGTGGCGGAGCTGGGAATAGAATCCAGGAGTCCTGACTCCCAAGCAGTGCCCTAGCCACTACAGCATGCAGCCTTCAGTATTTACTGCAAGTGTCCAACAGGCAAAAGTGAATGATCCCACCAGATCTAGCTGCACCTTCCTTACAAACCCCAGAATGGAAAAACCACTGGTGACCTCTGCAGTCAGACACCAGCTTAGCCAGCCTGAACTTCAAAACTCCCCCTTCCTCATCCAGTCTCCCTCACCCTGCTGACTCAAGAGGGAGGGTGGGGCTCCGGCTGACCGTGGTTCCTGGAAAGGGGACCTTTCTGCGTGAGCTCTGTCTTTCCATGAAAGCGTTTGCACTCGCTAAAGCAAGAGGCTGGCTCCCCATCCGGCTGGAATGTTCGTCTAGATCCAATTTCACTTTGTTTTCTCAGAAAATAGCATGAGAAAAGGAATGCAGCGGGTTGCTTTTCCAGCTCCAGGTCAGAACATGGCTTCCACAATCCCCAGCCCTAAGGGGGGAAACTGGAAACTAGGCGGGGGAGTTCTCTACCTGCCAATGCCCCCACTCAGAGAGAGACAGGGGACTGAGGGGTCTCTACCAGTCTCTAGCACTGTTTATTTTTAAATAGAAGGTGACTTTTGTTCCTTTGCTAAAAGGCTCAGATGGTGCCACCGCAACAACGCTTCCTGCAAGGTGCCAAGACAGCCTTTCCAAGACTTTCTGGTGCTTGGCAGACAAGTTTGGAGGTGACAGATCAGCTGTAAAAGCAGGGAAGAAGTTGGTTTCTTTTTCACTGTACTGTGGATCCCCTCTCTGAAGCCCACAGTCCCTCTCAGCTGATTACGCACCGAAGGGTCTGACACTTCCCAGCAACATCCACAGGCTGCTCTGTGCCACTGCTCTATACCCATATTACATGGATCATTAACAAAACCAGGTCCTCACTTACTTGCAGTACAGACCCATGCATGACACACAAGGCATTTGATCAAGTGACTGCTGACCAGCCAATGATGAAGGGTGAAGAGAGTCAGACTCTTGGGGTTCAGGTCTTTGAACAAAGCAAGTATGCACCAAAAGAACTGCCACCGACTCTCGTCCACCCGATTCACAACAAACGCTTTCTGCTGCCTACTGGTAGGAAATGCATGTTTGAATATACATATGTACAGATACAGCTGACAGACACATAGGCAGCACAGGGCTGAGCGAAGAACCACACCCGCAAGAGAATGAGAAAAGCAAGGAAAAGAACTGCAATAATTCAGATGTATCTATGTAGTCACCTGAGTCCAAGGGGGTCCTGGAAAAGCACCACAGAGGATGTGGCTGCAGCATTTCCAGGGTCTCCTATGCTCCGGAGACAGTCTCAGGCTTTATCATTTCCTGTGTGCCCCTTGGCACATTCACCATGCTGCCCCAGCTGCTGAGCCCCTTCCCCATGCGTGTTATGGCAATGGTGCATCCTATTAAACACTGCCAGCTTCTGGAAATCCAGCATGTTGAGGCCATTTTCTTCTCTTCTATGGATTCTTCTCAGTCAGCCCTATGTGCGTTTCAGCTGGCATATCAGTGTGAATTCAATGCCAGATACCTCTGTGCTGAGCTATTGTGCTTGAAAACATATGATGATTTCAACAGATTAATTGGAAACACAGCCTGGGTGTTGCAATCACATGAATGACTCCAACTGCAGGAGCAAATGTTTTCATCTTAAACTGGAAGCAGTTACCCAAATGGAAGGACACATTCTTCTTGCTCTAGCTCACCCCCCTCTCTGGTGAGAGAGCAGCCAGAAGAGAGCTTCATCTCTCCCAGCAGCACTGTAGGGATTTCACAGACCAGACCCTGTGCCCTGCAGCTGGGACTGATGCAGGACAGCTTGCATCAGCAGAGGAGGTGCCGCTGCTGCTGAAGGGATTCCTGATGTGCAGCCACGACTGGGTGGAAAAGTTGGAAAATGTTTTACAAGAGCCTTCCCATTTTCGTCAACATTTCATTTCAGCTGAGGTTATGCAGCCAGGGAGGAGCTCCCCCAGCAGTGCGACATTGCCCTAGGGCAGACACAAAGACTGGTCTTGCGGTTACAGGTCTGGACCGGGGCTCAGAAGATCTGAGTTCAGTATTCAGCTCTGCTGCAGGCTCCCTGTGGGACCCCAGGCCGGGACCAGGTTTTCAGAAGTGCTCAGCTCCTGTTGTCAAATTGCAGGATTGGACTAAAAGAAATCTGATGAGGTTCAATAAGGACAAGTGCAGAGTCCTGCACTTAGGACAGAAGAATCCCATGCACCGCTACAGGCTGGGGACTGAATGGCTAAGTGGCAGTTCTGCAGAAAAGGACCTGGGGATTACAGTGGACGAGAAGTTGGCTATACAGCAGGGAGGGATAGCTCAGTGGTTTGAGCATTGGCCTACTAAATGCAGGGTTGTGAGTTCAATCCTTGAGGGGGCCATTTAGAGATCTAGGGCAAAAATAAGGGACGGTACTTGGTCCTGCTGTGAAGGCAGGGGACTGGACTCGACTTGATTACCTTTCAAGGTCCCTTCCAACTCTATGAGAGAGGTATATCTCCATATTAACTGAGTGTGACCTTGTTGCCAAGAAGACTAACGGCATGTTGGGCTGCATTAGTAGGAGCATTGCCTGGTGAGGCCACATCTGGAGTATTGTGTCCAATTTGGGGCCTCCCACTACAGAAGGGATGTGGACAAATTGGAGAGAGTTCAGCGGAGGGCAACGAAAATGATTAGGGGGCTGGGGCACATGACTTATGAGGAGAGACTGAGGGAACTGGGCTTATTTAGTCTGAAGAAGAGAAGAGTGATGGGGGATTTGATAGCAGCCTTCAGGTACCTGAAGAGGTGGTTCCAAAGAGATGCTGTTTTCAGTGGTGGCAGATGACAGAACAAGGGGCGATGGTCTCAAGTTGCACTGGGGGAGGTCTAGGTTGGATATTAGGAAACACTATTTCACTAGGAGGATGGTGAAGCACTGGAATGCGTTACCTAGGGTGGTGGTGGAATCTCCATCCTTAAAGATTTTTAAGGCCCGGCTTGACAAAGCCCTGGCTGGGATGATTTAGTTGGGGTTGGTCCTGCTTTGTGCAGGGGGTTGGACTAGATGACCTCCTGAGGTCTCTTCCAACCCTAATCTTCTATGATTCTATGATTCAATGTTTATGGGCAGGTTTTCCAAGTTCCCAGAACCCAGTGTGCTGCACTCTGGAAAAAAAAAAATCTAGCCCTGATTGGGGGTCCAGTTTCTTGTTGCTTGGTGGCCCCTTTACATGGGCTGAGCTGGTGCCCTCCTGCTGCAGACTTGTGCCCCACCAAGGGATTATAGAGCCAGCCTCTAAAGCTCCTGATTACAGGAGACACAAGCCATCTGCCCTCCACCCTTGCATCTGTGCAAGCACAGGGATTACCCTGCGGCCTTTAAAGTCTGTGTGCCTCTATCTCCCCATCTGTGAAAGGGAAGAAGAATGCTGTGTGCCTGCCTCAGGGGTTAGGAGGCGAGCCCCTTTCTAGTTTTTTTTAGAATCCAGGTCCCAAGTGACACAATCATCAGAATCCAACAGGACATGTGAGAACCAACTCACACGCCCTATAGTCAGCAAGGCCAGAGCTCAGAGGGTTCATCTTCTCCTACAACACCAAATGTCTAGGATGCCCTGCTGTTGTTCCCATCAGGGGTGGCACGATGCAGGCACAGTGCTCAGAGGGGGTCTAGAGAGTGTGCGGCTCAGACACTGGTACTGTCCTGCTCCTGATATCGGGGCAGAACCAGGCTTACAACAGTGGGAATTTTTAGGGAGATAAAAGCTTCCTGTAGCCAAGTGGCTAGAGTGGAGTGCTCTCTGCATATGCTGCTCCGGAGTCTGCTCAGGACATTACCAGGCTGACAGACCCAGCCCATTGGTCAGAAAGGCTGTGGAGGGAAGGAGTACTTGATGTTCACATGGAAGGTTTTGATATGAACTCCACAGGTTGGACATGGGAAATCCCCATGAGATCAGCCAGCTATCAGGAAACAGGGCCTACAGCAGAGCCAGTCTCCAGGCAACCTAACCATTGCGGCTGGTCTGTAGGAGGCTGCCTGGCTGGGAAGAATGAGCAATGGCTCTTAAACCCAGCAGCAAGCCAGCAGCTGCTCAAAACACTTGCCATGGCTCCGATAGCTCCTGTTCTCAGCTTTGCTCCAGTCCTGCTACTGCCTTGGACCAAGCCCTGCCCCTGCTTTGCCTCCCTCCAGGTAACCAGATTCTGAGCCTGATTCCTGACCTCTGACGTGGCTCTGAGCTGGGCTCTGGCACCTAGCCTCTGCCTCTGACCTGGGGTATGCTTCCTGGCTACTGACTCTTGCTCCAACCACTAGGACTGGCTGCCCACGTCCTGGTCATATGATGCTTCCCTTCTCCTACTGCTTTGTTCAGCTGAACTGTAAATGTCCCCATCAATGGGGCTCCCTCCTCCACAGGAGTAACAATTCCACAGCTGATACCCCAGTCAGTGAGATGGCTACTTTCCCTAATCTTCCACTTCACTCTATTCCTCCCAGCCCATCACAGAAGAGTACATCTCCCTTAGCAGCCCCGCCCCATGGAGCAGCAACAGAGCATTGAAGGCTGTCCCTGTCCCTGGAGCCTTGAGTGACCAGGAAGGAGGCAAACAGGAGAGCTCTGGGGCTGGAGAGCTCGCAGAAAATCCTGCCCCTTCCTCCTGCAGCTGCCATGGCTGGGGCGTGGGTGGTCAGGCCTAGTGGGTAGGGTTGGAGCCAAGAGTCAGAGCCAGATTTGGCAGGTAGGAATCAGGACCGAAGATCAGAGCCGGAGTCAGAAGCCAGGAATGGAAGCAAGGTGAACGAGCAGGGCCTGTTGTAGCTTCCAGCTGGGATCCACCTAGCTGCACAGACAACTTCCTGGTGCAAGCGCCTGGACCACGCAGGGACCCTGGGAGCACTGCCAGCCAGGCCCTGTGGGTGGCACAACCTGTGGTGCTTGGACCCCCAAGCTCAGAGTCCCTTGATCACTGCTCTGCTGGGGCTGCTGTGTGGCAGCAGTCACTCAGGGACCACCAGACCCAGGTTCTAGTCCCGTGGATCTTCATGCCTGCCAGCTCTACTGTGTGGGCTGGGGAAGGCCTTCACTGCTGCACCAGGAGCACAACAAGCAAAAGTCTGGGGGACAGGCCAAGGACACAGCCTGGGCATGTGGCCCCTGGGTACCTGCTGCACGTGAGGAGCAGCCAGAGTCTAGAGAGGAGGCCTGTGATCAGGGATGGCTGGGATTTCACAGTGGTGAAGGAGTAATTTCTGGGTCCATGCTGTAGGAGGGGTCTTCCCCAAAGGGTGGGGGCTTGGAATTACCAACAAGGGGCACCCCACCATATGAGCTAGGCAGAAAAAAAAATCAATCCCTTCAGGCCCCCCTGATCATTTCTGTTGTTCTCAACCCAGAACCTGGCCCTTTGGCCACTCTCCGGTGCCTAGA